>NC_089504.1:116642886-117342386 GCF_036850995.1 Saccopteryx leptura
GCCATCGTCCTAGCTTTTGACCTACGTCGGCTTTCAACATGACCTCCTCTCTAAGCTTAATCATTTCTAACTTCTGAATCATTTCTAATCATTTCAAGTGAGAGGCGTGTGTCTCTTCCTTTCCTTTGAGCACTTAGAGGCAATTGTAGGGGTATGAATTGTCCTAATTTCAATGTTGTTGAGTCTCAGGGGATGGGGAGGCCCCAGGAGAGTGGGAGAGACAGGGAATGGCCAGTCAGTGAAGCAGGCAGAGCACACACAATATTTCGTAAGCTTACCGTCTTATGTGGATGGGTTTTGTGGCACCCCAAAACAGTTACAAAAGTAACATCAAGGGTCACTGATCACAGATCACCCTAACAGATGTAACAATTATGAAAAAAATTTGAAATATTGTGAGAATTACCAAAACGTGACACAGAGACATGAAGTAAGCAGATGTTATGGGGAGAATGGTGTTGATAAGGCTTGCTCAATGCAGGATTGCCACAAGCATTTGGTTAAAAACAAAAGAAAACAAAAACCACAGCATCTGCAATATCATGCGGTGAAGCAAAGAGCAATATAAAATGAGATATACCTGTAGAGACTTATAGAACAGGACAAAACCTTAGGGAATTACTCTTCATTACATATAATAGATGCTTTATATCCTTTTTCATAACACCATTAAAAGGTCTGTATGGTTACCCACATTTTATAAGCAAGGGATCTAAGACTCAGAAGATGTTAATTGACCCATAGGAGTAGTAGAAGGGTATTGAAATCTGTCTCTTCGTTTCCAAAACCCATGTTTCACTATTTTATTCTGCTTCTTAAGGGAAATGAAGTTTTGATCATCACTAGAAAATTGCATTTGAGGTAAGAAATCTGACAGAGTCTATGATAAATTTTTTGTTGTTTTTAGCAAGGAGGGGAGGGAGGAAGGGAGAGAGATGAGAAGTATCAATTCATAATTGCATCACTTTAGTTATTCATTGATTGCTTCTCATACATGCGTGACCAGGGGACTCAGGCCAAGCCAGTCACCTCTTGTTCAAGCCAGTGACCTTTGAGCTCAAGCCAGTGACCATGGGATCATGTCTGTGATCCGATGCTCAAGCTGGTGACCTCATGCTCAAGCCTGATAAGCCTGAGTTCAAGCTGGATGAGCCCACTCTCAAGCTGGTGACCTCGGGGTTTCGAACCTGGGACCTCAGTGTCACAGGTCAATGCTCTATCCACTGTGCCATCACTGATCAGGCAGTCAATAATATGCTAAAAAGAAAAAGGCATGACTGAGGTGGGGGCACTTAGCAACAAGTGTGACCATCATCTAATGCCAAACTGGCGTTTCGCTAGGATACTAAAGAATGGGAGAGGGGGCCCTGGCCGGTTGGCTTAGTGGTAGAGTGTCGGCCTGGCGTGCAGAAGTCCTGGGTTCGATTCCCGGTCAGGGCACACAGGAGAAGCGCCCATCTGCTTCTCCACCCCTCCCCGTCTCCTTCCTCTCTTTCTCTTCCCCTCCCGCAGCCAAGGCTCCATTGGAGCAAAGATGGCCCGGGCGCTGGGGATGGCTCCTTGGCCTCTGCCCCAGGCGCTAGAGTGGCTCTGGTCGCGGCAGAGCGATGCCCTGGAGGGGCGGAGCATCGCCCCCTGGTGGGCAGAGCTTCGCCCCTGGTGGGCATGCCGGGTGGATCCCGGTCGGGCGCATGCGGGAGTCTGTCTGACTGTCTCTCCCCATTTCCAGCTTCAGAAAAATACAAAAATAATAATAAAAAAAAGAATGGGAGAGGGACTTCATCCTCAAACTAATGAGAAAACCCAGAAAAATGTAGAGAATGCAGTGAGCAAGTTTAAATACCACAGTGGTAAGTGTATATAGCCTCTGGGACCAGACTGTGGGTTTGGGTCTCAGCTCTGCTGCTTCTTCATCTGTGGAGTTGTCCCCCCCCCCCCCCCCCCCCCCCCCCCCGTGCATGAGTATCTGGCAGTCCACTGAAGCGAGAATAATACTCTTTGACTAAGACACAGGCTTGTGTTGCTAAGTGGTTTTGTTATTAAAAGAAGTAAATAGCAACATAATCTGTTCT
The DNA here is from genome assembly GCF_036850995.1 of Saccopteryx leptura. Taxonomy (NCBI): domain Eukaryota; kingdom Metazoa; phylum Chordata; class Mammalia; order Chiroptera; family Emballonuridae; genus Saccopteryx; species Saccopteryx leptura. The sequence goes on from NC_089504.1 coordinate 116,644,959, forward strand.
TTCTCCAAGAATCCAGAATAAATGGACTTCCTTGGAAAGCTCTGTATCTAAGTGCTAATGTCCTCAGCAAGTCCCAGTGAAGCCCCAGAGAGTCATGAATAGTTTATGAAGGTTTTTGCCAATTGGACCTTTAATAAAATTGGGCTTGCCTGCTTTTAGAAAGGTGCTTCATTTATTAACAGGTAAGGCTGCGTGGGCCTAAAGGTCCCCTATGAGAAGTGGAAAATGTTAAAGGACTAGATGCAGAAGGGAAATTTCAGCCTGTTTCTGACCTCAGTGCTCTGGCCAACCTTGAGTAGGAGCTCCTCTCCTGCCTCACTAGAAAACGAGAGACCGGGACGGTCGTTTAACCTATTGGTATTTGAGAATGTAATGTGGGCAAAGGCAATGATTCTTTCATCGGCTTCTTTTTATGTGCCTTGTAATACCTGTTAGATGGTTTTTCTCTTCATAAAGGCCTTAGCACTGTGTCGCTGGACTTAGGCATACAGTGCTACTGGTCATTAAATTATATTGCTCTGTGGCTTGTGACATGCAGCTTAGGAGATAATGGCCCAGCAAGGATAATTTCCCACCCTTCACAGCAGACTGGGTCCGTACCACCTTTCTACCTGTCCCAGGCTCCCTTTCTCTAGAGTTTGAGGAAGCCCACAGTGACCCCTCTGCATCCAGTGGGAAAGCTGCTGTTGGAAAGGACTATTGCTGCACAAACAAACAAACATGGTCTCAGAAGGATAAGTCACTGCTGCATCTCCTTGTCAGCAGCTGGCACCTCTAGAAACACTGCTGGTGTTCAGGTGACAGCAGCCGTTTGTGTTTTTCCTGCCAGCTCAGAGCGGGGCCCTCCTCTGACCCTGGGGAGCTAAGGGATGGAAGGTCAGGGAAGTGGAGGGGAGGGAGAGTGGTAGGGGCCCGTGGCTCACCATCTGCTCCCTGAACACAGCTCTAGAGGTTCTCTCGTAGACCATACTCTGAGATGCAGAAAATGAACCAACGTGCTAGTTTTACTCCTAAAGGTCAGCTTCAGTCATGTGTTAGTAATAGATGACATTCTTTGACCTCTTACATTTCTCATTAAACCCTCACAGCCCTGTGAGGAAGTGACTAACCAGTACTCCCACCTCTGCAAAAAAGGAAGCCAAATCTGAGAAAAATTAAGTTTCCCACGGTGTCACAGCTACTAAGAGATGGTGCTAGAATTTGAACCCAGGGCCAACGGCAGTGTCATCCGTTCAGCCACAAAGCTAGGCTGTCTCTTGGCTTTGCATTTTTCTCTAACTCCTCTGTTCAAATGCTGCCTGCAATATCTTTAGACCTTTTCATGGTTTGTATTTTGCATTAGTGAAATCATGTAAACTGATTTTTTTAACAATTAGCTTTCTGTGCTAGGAGGTTCGTTTTCATTCCATTTCTTTATGCTCCCTAAAGCAAGGAGTGCCCCTCTATTGGAAGGAGCACAAGAAGTCTGGGGCATGCCCAGGAGAGCCCTGTGGGAGAATCTCTGGTGGAAGGAGCTTACCGGTGAGAAGGGCCCTGCTCTTCCTTCTTTCTCTTCCTGGTCTTCTTCCCTTAGATCAGTGGTTCTCAAAGTGTGCGCCAGGGTGCACTGGTGCGCCCTAGAAGATTTCCAGGTGCGCCCTATGGTATTCCAGAAAAATATGTGCCTGTTGGGAACCAAAAAAACCAGCAGAGTTTTTCAAGTTTAGATTTTTGGGGGACAGAGGTGTGGGGAATTGGCTGTAAGCTGACAGTCTGCAGAACCCCCCCCCCCACCTCACTTGCCTGATTAGGTTGCAAAAGGCTGTTGAACTGTGGGGCTGGATTGTTTACACTACCCTCCATGTTCCCCAGAAAGATTGGAGGCAAGTTTCTTCTATCCTTTGTTTAGTGTAAAGTTAAGGTGATATGTATGGTAGGGGTTTTGGATTGATGATTAAACATAGGAATTGTCTCTTGAAGCCTTTGGATTTCTATAAAAGAAAAATATGTGGCAATATCTAAAAAAGCTTTGAACATTTTACTACAATTTTCAACATCCTATTTATGTGAATTAGGATTTTCTACCCTCAACACAATTAAGAGTAAAAAGAGAGGAATTCTTCAATGTATTGATGAGGAAATGAGAGTTTGCCTTTTAAATAGATGCCCAAACATATATATAGAAGAAAATCACTAGGACACATCAGGTTCATGTTTCTCATAAACACAAGAATAAAAAAACAACACATTCGCACCGGGACCTGCTGAATTTACTAAACCTTTCTAAGAATGTATCTATATATATTGATATAAAAAGATAACTTTTTTGTCATTCTTTTTATTTTTTTAACCCCTCTTTTTTATGAATTCTAAAAAGCATAGCAAAAAATGTAACATAAAAATTTTTTAATGTCAGAATAAATTTAATTTTGTCATATTTATTTCATTTAATTACCATAAAAGCACACTTGAACTTTATATTTTTTCTTTAATATTTGACTTAATTATTATAACATATTTCTCAGAAATATGTATATAGTGCGCCTACAGTTATTTGTAGGATTTTAAATGCACCCCAACTTCAAAAAGTTTGAGAACCACTGCCATAGATCTCTACTAACCCCTCCTTTCTCCAACCCAAAACCCTTTCGTAAGTCATATCTAAGAAGTATATTGACATTTTCAAAAGAACTTTTTGCTCAGTGACAGGGAAAACCAAAAGAAATCATAGAAAAGAAGCATTTTTAAACTGCAAGTTTCTCTTTCTAAAACTAGGAATTTTAGTGATTCCCCTAACTCTTTCCTCTAAAAGAAGAACACTTCAGCACTTAATAGATGTGAACCGCCTCCTAGCCCTTTGCCTGGTGCATAGTTGCCATCTGATGTTCCCAGTGCATGGGTTCGGGGTTATTGGACACCCACTTCATTTTGAAATGCAAACCTTTTTCTCTAGATAGGGTCCTTGCGATCAGTTCTCATTTCCAGTCTGAGGAATAGAGATGGTTGTATAATATCCACAGATTCTCCTTCATTTAAAATGTGGAGACTAGGCTGACCTGTGGTGGCACAGTGGAGAAAGCATCAACCTGGAACACTGAGATCTCCAGTTCAAATCCCTAGGCTTGCCCCGTCAAGGCACATACAACAACCAACCAATGAACAACGAAAGTGAAGCAACTACAATTTGATACGTCTTGCTCCCCGCTCTCACCCCTCTGTAAAATCAATAAATAAAATCTTTAAAAAAAGGTGGAGGCCCTGGACGGTTGGCTCAGCGGTAGAGCGTCGGCCTGGCGTGCGGGGGACCCGGGTTCGATTCCCGGCCAGGGCACATAGGAGAAGTGCCCATTTGCTTCTCCACCCCCCACCCCCCCTCTTTCCTCTCTGTCTCTCTCTTCCCCTCCCGCAGCCAAGGCTCCATTGGAGCAAAGATGGCCTGGGCGCTGGGGATGGCTCCTTGGCCTCTGCCCCAGGCGCTAGAGTGGCTCTGGTGGCGGCAGAGCGACACCTCGGAGGGGCAGAGCATCGCCCTCTGGTGGGCAGAGCATTACCCCTGGTGGGCATGCCGGGTGGATCCCGGTCGGGCGCATGCAGGAGTCTGTCTGACTGTCTCTCCCCGTTTCCAGCTTCAGAAAAAAAAAAAAAAAAAAAAAAGTGGAGACTAATTTTTTCCCCTTTGAGTGTGAACTCTGCTTGATGACTCACTTCTCATTAATAGAAAATTGAGGAAGTGATGGTGTTGGGCTTTGGAGACTAGGCTTCTGTTTTGCTGTCCTTTGGATTACTACTTCTGGGGGAAGCCATCTGTCATGAGGATGTTGAATCCTATGAAGAGGCCCATGTGGCAAGGAAACAGAGGCTTCCTGCCAACAGCCGCGCGTGTGAGCCATCTTGGAAGGACATCTTCCAGCCCTAGTCAAGCCTTCAGATGAACACCGCCCACCCGGCATCTTGACTGGAAACTCTTGACAGATCTGAGCCAGAATGACTGAGCTAAGCTGCTCCTGAATTATTGACCCACAGAAACTGTGAGATAATACATATTTGTTGTTTTAGACCACAGAAGTTTGGAGTAACTTGCTCTGTAGCAACAGATGATCAATATAGGTGTGCACCTGATTTTCAAGTGCTGTTTGGGCAATGGTTGTTACAGACTAGTATTCACATCTTTATTTCCAGGTTGGTCTGATGTTTAGGAACTTAACCGCTGTATGTTATTTAAACTATCTAAGCTTCAGTTTCTTCCTTCCTAAGATGGCGATAATGATCGATTATACTTCAGGGAGTTGTTATGCATACTTGGTTCATAGCAGGGCACTCAATAAATGGATAACTGCCAGTATTATTAATATATTCTCAACTAATATAATTCTTGGTTCCTCTGCCTTTTTAACAATTCAGTCTTTTATTGATACAACTTCTTACCTCCTCGAGAAACCTGGTCAAGAACTTCCAGTAGCATTGTGGACATGGGTCCTTTTTTGCATATTGTACTGTGATAGATTGCTTATTGATCTCCCCGATAGACAAGAAGCTTCATGAGGATAGGGAAGAACCTACTGCCTTTGTTTCCATAGTGCCTAATGCCAAATAAATGAATGGATACATTATACAACTTCCTGTGCTGTGTTTGCACATAAGTAATTGGCATTTAATGTCATTAAAATGATTAACTGTTGTCTCCAGCCAAAGAGGGTGCATATTAAAAAACAAAAGCAAATTGGAGACTCTTGTGTTCATTTTGCTCTCTGCTTTCCCAGCCGAAGAAACCTATAATGAGACTGCTGACTCATTGCGGGTCAATAATTGTTCTTGCTTTCATATCTTTTCAGCAAGGTTGGGCCACTTAGGAGTCGGGGGAATGTTGCTGTGAGAACCTCTTTGTAGCTGACATACAGTTGATTATTTCAGGCATTTTCAGTTTGAAACCATGGTTCATATTATTTATTATAACAAATTCTCATACAGAGGGCATTAAATATTTTTTTTCTCTAGTGTTGGAAGGCAGCAGAGAACAGGGAAAGTGAATGCGGTTGTTTCTGAGCCATGTCCAAACCCAGATTCCAGAATTTACTGTCTATCTAGGTGCCCAGCTGTGCCCCAAGCTGTTCACCCCCCACCCCATCTCTAAGTAAAGAAGATCAGAATAGTCCTTACTCAACCTCCTGCCCAACCAGGCCTCCATGAATCTTTTCACTCCATATTCCCTCTTGATCCGATCACTTCTGGCTGTGAATACAAACTGGGTAGGAGAGTCCTGGGAACTGGAAGAAGACAACTTGTTCCTATGACTCAGTGTCTTTCGTGGCACTCCATGTCAAAGTTCATCTCTTCATCCCACTCACCCACAAGTGCCTGCAGCGCATATCAGAGGTAAAGGGAAGTAAGAGACATAGCTCTTATTTTCTAGAAACCTATGATCTAATAAAGATCGTGTCTTTTTCTTATCCATAAGACATTTAACAGGTATTTATCATATGCCAAACAACGCCGAGCATAGGGGCTATCCCAACAGGGGATGACTGAGGACTGACAACTCTGGGTCTAGACATGTGGTGAATGGGTACCGGGCAGCCCTCCAGCATTAAGGGCATTAAAGATTAAATCTCTCCCAGCACAAATTCTGGGGCACGTTCAGGCCCTGGTGACTGTGTCTTTCCAGTGGGAGATTTAGATGCTGGGGGGCAGCCCAGCGTGGTGTTTACTTTGTTTGCTCTGCTAAGGGAAATCTGGGACGCATTATTCTGTTCTTAAAATACGAACTGGTTTTACTTGAGACAGTAAACATCGTGTCAGCTAAAATTAGTAATTTTAATACATCTTCTGCTGAAGCCAAGTAGGGGGGAGAGCCAGATCAGGTGGAATGTGAGCCCCCTGCTTCAGAGCCAAAAGCAAAGGATGCCCAGCAGAATTGATGGGGCAGAGGATCTGTCCCCAACGTGAATACAAACTGGGTGGGAGAGTCCTGGAAACTGGAAGAAGACAACTTGTTCCTACGACTCAGGGTCTTTCGTGGCACTCCATGTCAAAGTTCATCTCTTCATCCCACCCACCCACAAGTGCCTGCAGCATATCAGAAGTAAAGAGAAGAGACATAGCTCTTATTTTCTAGAAATCTATGATCTAATAAAGATAGACAGTCAGCAGTTACAACAGTATTAGATATTTAAAAAAAAATTTTAACACCCAGTGGTGGTCAAGGAAAAAAGATGAATGTTCTTAAACACTACTGCTGGGAGTACTGATTGAGGCCCTTGTTCTGGAGAGTAATTTAGTCATCCTTACAGGTGCTTTGGTGGTATTTCCATTGGTCAAGCAGTTTCACTTACAGGACTCTTATCTGGAGCATATAACGATGGAGATGGAAATATATGTATCAGAATGTTACTGTGTTTTATGACAACTAGGAAAAGGGAAACAAATGAAAAATCCAGCAGCAGGGGATTAGTTCATGACCACCTTGTCTGGACATAAAATGGAATACTGTGCGGCCTTGGAACAGGGAGTTTTGGAAGAGAGTTAAGTGGCCTTATGGAATGTTAATGCCACATTGTTAAAGGAAAGAGTAGGTCACAAAACAATCACAATAGTATTTCAATTTTCTGTACTAAATACAAGCATAAAAACAATGTTGGCCATGGCTATGTCCGCAGTATGTTAATCTTCAAATTTTAGTTCTTAGTGGAACTAAATTTTCTACAGTGAACACGAATTACCTTTGTAGTTATGAAAAGCCATTAGCCACAGACCTAATAAAAGTGGAGCCTGGCTTAAGGAGCCTTGGCCAAGTGCTTTGGGGCCCTGAGTTGAGAGCTCAGCCGAAACAAAGATGCTTTATTTCTCAGGTGCTCTTGCAGACGTTACTTGACTGAACAGATACCTGTGTTTGCCGGTGGTGAGTCAGGCAATGAGGTTCGAGAGGAGTGCGGGCCATGTTAGGACTTTAGGTTTTAGTCTAAAAGACATGGAAACTATTGGAGGATTTTAAACTGAGGAGCGGCTTGATCTGATCACTTCTGGCTGCTCTGAACCATCGCAGTCAGAGCTGTGGCGAGAGGGCTGCCTGTCTGAGTGTTTGTGGAGCTGGAATCCTTGCATGGGCGCTGACCTGTCCATTCAAGCTGCAGCTCAGTCAAGTCAGGAGAGTGCTGTGAGCCCCTGTGTGCCGGAAAGCTTCCATTGGCAGCTCCAGGTCCCCTTTTCCATCCTGCTCTGAGCCTCTGGCTTTTCAGTGGTGTCAGAGGGTGGGGAGGCTCGTGAGAGTGCTGGGGGAGAGGAGGAGTAATACTAGGGTAAGCTTCTCCCATCCTCATCTGTAGGCCTTCGCTGGCTCCGAGCCTCTCAGCCACAGATTTCAGCTCCTGTCCAGGAAACTCGCCTCACGCTGCTCTCTCCTTCAGGGTTGGGGTCAGTGAACGTCCCCGCATCCACCCTCTCAGACCTGGGGTGATGAGCATCCCTATGGTGATGAGTCCAGGCTACGGGCACTTTCTCCTGTGGTTTTCCCTACACCCTGCCCCCACACTTTGCAAACAATCTCTTTAGCAATCTCACCTCAAATTACGCAATTTGAATTCACTATTCATTTCTAGCAGGAGCTCTGATAATCCACCTTCTTTCTGGTGGGATCTGGGATCTGGGATCTGGGATATTCTGACCAATTGGTCTGCTTCACAGGAGCCCACGGCCCAGGGTGGCCTTGCTGAGGGCTTCAGTTAGTGGGATTTTCCATAATAGGCCTTAGGAGCCATGATTTTAGGGGAGGTCGAGGAAGGCCAGTACATTCTAGGTACTTAATAGCTAATCAAGGAAACTAGAACAGAAATGGGGTGTTTGGTTATAGTAAGGACATAGTGTCAACTTTTTAAGATGTGATCATAGTTGTGTTGTTATGTTTAAAAAACATCTTTTAGAAATATATACTAAAATATTTGCAGATGAAATGTGATGTTTAGGGTTGATTTCAAAATTCTCTGTGGGGAGGTAGATAGTGGCTGGAAATTTAACCTTAAGTTAATAATTGGTAAAGTTGGATAATTGTTACATGGGAATTTAGTTCATTTTAACATTCTTTGGTAAGTTTAAGCCTTTTTTTTTTTTTTTTTGTAAGAGAGAGACAAGAAGGGAGAGAGATGAGAAGCATCAACTCAGTTGCGGCACCTTAGTTGTTCATTGATTGCTTTCTCATATGTGCCTTGACTGGGGGGGGGGGGGACTTTATCTGAGCCAGTGACCCCTTGCTCAAGTCAGTGCCCATGGGATCATGTTGATGATCCTACACTCAAACTGGTGATTCTACGCTCAAACTAGTGAGCCTGTACTCTAGCCAGAGACCTTGGGGTTTCGAACCCCAGATCTGAGCATTCCATTTCAGTGCTCACTTCACTGCACTACCACGGGTCAAGCAAGTTTGAGCTTTTTATAATAAAAAGTTTGAAGTTCAAACATCAACTGAAGTTTTTGGAAGAATAGCCTCCAGTAAATACCTCTTAAGTCTTCTTGCTTTTTTAAAAATTTGTTTGGGTGACAATTACTAAATTTTTTTAACAAAATTTATTGTTTTTGAGAAGCGAACTAATGTATAAACCTTCCTTTCCTTGTGATGTTCCCTGAATATTCAGCTGCTGACAGATGTTCACCTTCCTTTCACAGGCTGTCCTGGGTCATCTTTCATCAGGGAGTGGCGAACTGTTTTACTATAACAACAGCAGAAGATGTTTTAAACTACACTTTGCTTTGTACTTTCTTTTTATTTAGTGAGAGGAAGGGAGGCAGAGATAGACTCCTGCATGTGCCCTGACCGGGATCGACCTGGCAAACCCAGTAGGGGGCGATGCTCTGCCCATCTGGGGCCGTTGCTTCGTTGCAGCCAGAGCCATTTTTTAGTGCCTGAGGCAGAGGCCATGGCGCCATCCTCAGAGCCCAGGGCCAACTTGCTCTAATCAAGCCATGGCTGTAAGAGGGGAGGAGGAGGAGGAGGAGGGGGAGAGAGAAGGAGAGAGAGAGAGAGAGAGAGAGAGAGAGAGAGAGAGAGAGAGAGGAGGGGGAAGGGTGGAAAAGCAGATGGTTGCTTCTCTTGTGTGCCCTGACTAGGAATCGAACCAGGGACATCCACATGCTGAGCTGATGCTCTACCATTGAGCCAACTGACTAGGGATGTACTTTCTAATTTAGCCGCAATGCGGCCCCCTGAGGCCATTTATCCAGCCCCCACTGCACTTCTGGAAGGGGCACCTCTTTCATTGGTGGTCAGTGAGAGGACCACTGTATTTGGCAGCCCTCCAATGGTCTGAGGGACAGTGAACTGGCCCCCTGTGTAAAAAGTTTGGAGACCCCTGTTCTAAAATAATGTCTTCTATGGTAATAAGCTCACTGGAGGGCAGAGTTCGCTTTTATATCAGCTTAGAGGCTTTGAAAAACATTCAACTAGAGTTTCTGCAAAACTGTCTTTCAGGGAAGGCAGCAGGCGTAGTGGGAGAAAGGATACCCGCCTGAGACTGAGAATGAACTCGTTTTATCTCAGCTTTCATGAGCTGTGTGGATTTGACGTGTCATTTACCTTCTCTGAGCCTCATTTTCCATGAATATTTCTGATCCCTTCCAAATCCAGACATTTTATTTTTAATAACTTTCTGGCTAAATATATTTATGTTCGGTACAGAAAATCAGGAGCATGTGTAAAAGGCAAACACAGAAATAAAAAGTTCCTTAGTCCTACTTCCCAGTAGATAACTGAGTGGTTTTCAAGGCCTGTACTGTTAGTGTTGTTAAGAATCAAGTGACTGTAACATAGTTTGTTGAACAACTAAACTGTTGTGTCAACTCTTGGAATGTAGAGATGAGTAAATATGGTCTCTGCCCTCCAGGAGTTGCTAATTTAATGGCAAACGCTGATCCGAACTGTACACCTTTACACGTTAGGTACTTCCTTTGAGAGGGAGAAGCCCTTCCAGCTGTCACTTAAGTCTATTGAGTTTTAATGCTATTTTGTGGTGAAACTTGGATCGTATTTGAAGGCTTTTCTTTTTCCCTGAATGTTATTCCTTCTGCTTATGTGCAGAAGGAGAGCCCTTCCAGGGCAGGCTAATAAGGAAAGGGCAGACTATCTGCATTGCGTTCAGTTTCTTTGGCTGCTCACCTCAGGCATGGGAACTGCCGAAGTGTCTTGTCTGCTCTCTCACCAGCTCCTCCTCGGGCCACACTTCCAGCTCTCCTGAAGGCATAATGAGCAAACACAGCCAGAGTGGGAAGGCTGGCACAGGTGGAGGAAACTTTAGGAGTAACTAACTGATTATCTGGAAGCCATGCTTTCTTCCTCAGGACAGTTCACCCACAGCAGAAAGCAGCCAGAAATACTAGAAACCTGACCTAGTACGAGAAAAGAGCCAGCCAGGAGCAGCGAGGACGGGTAAGAACACTGACAGACCGAGACTTACTTAGAAAAAGTGTGTTAATAGAGGCCACTCAGCTTTCATCCAGCATGCCAGGGATGCTATATTTATTTATGATTTCTTTTTGTATATTTCCCACTCTAGTTTTGAAGTGGAAATATGTGATCACCACCTGGCCAAATGCCCTGATTTTACGACACCGTCGCTGCAACCCCGCCCTAGTTCAGAGGAATCTGGGTCTGCAGCTGAGGCACTTGGAGCCGTTTCCTGGCATCGTACTCACGTCGCTGAAAGGAACATTCCCATGCTCCCTTGATCAATTCCAATAGTCAATACTCTATTTTTTTCTACCACAGTCTTTGAGTGTGATTTTTAAAAATTTATCCTAGCTGACTGTCCGCTGCCATCCCATTATTTGAGGAGGATCTTTAGCCCACCCCTGCAAGTGGTACTGCCTGCAAAGGTGCGAGAAGGAGGCCTGAAAGAACTAATATTACTAACTGCATGCGTCTGAGATTCCCTAGTTCTGAGGGACTTCAGGGCTGACCACGACTTACTTGGGTGTTATCCAGAAAGGCAGTTAGAGAAAAACAAAACAACATCCAAGGCCAACAATCAATTTTGGGCTGTAAATGGAAAAGGAACTTCAAATCCTGTAACAGAAATAGAACGTGGAACATCTATCTGCCTTCCTGGTAAAGTAACAAGGACAACACGCAGCATAGGAACTTGGGTCCTGTTCAGCTTGGAAAAGAAGGTTCAGGAATAACATGCTAGCTGTCTACAGACATGTGAAGGGCTGTCCTGTGGGGAAGGGAGAAATTCTTTTCTGTGTGTGATGCAGAGAGGTTGGACTGATATGTTAGGATGTAAACACTACAGAGAGACAGAGTTCTCTATTTTATAAGGAGACAATTCTAGGGAGTTGTACAAACATGGAAAGCCGTCTTTGCAAAGAGAAGTAGAAAGTTTCTGGTCACTACACAGAGGCTGGGAGACTGCTCATCCTCTCCTTTTAGTTCGTTCTTCCTCTTGCTTGCCCTTTTCCAGCCACACTTCTTTGTTTCAGTTCCCCAAAGGAGCTTGGCTCTTTTCTACTCTGCCTGAAGTACCCATCCTCCCCACCCCTTCAGCTCCCAAACTAAATCTTGCTCTTCCTTTAGGTCTCTGTGCTTTTTTGTTTTGTTTTGTTTTTCACAGGAGACAAAGGTGGGGGTGGGGGGACAGATGGGGACAGAGACTGAAAGGGAGAGAGATGAGAAGCATCAACTCATAGTTGTGGCACCTTAGTTCATTGGTTGCTTTCTCATATGTGCCTTGACCAGGGGCTCCAGCCGAGCCAGTGACCCCTTGCTCAAATCAGTGACTTGGGCTCAAACCAGCGATCTTTGGGCTCAAGCCAGTGACCATGGGGTCATATCTATGATCCCATGAGCAAGCCAGCAACCTTGCACTCAAGCTGGTGAGCCCACACTCAAGCCGGCAACCTAGGGACTTCGAACCTGGGTCCTCAGCATCCAGGCCAACACTCTATTCACTGTGATGTCCTCTTGTCATTTTTCTGAATTGTCACTTCTTATATAAAGAAGGCCACACTGTTAAAACTGTATCACAAGATTTTGTTTTTCTTTTATAGCACTTGAAATTTGTGCATATATGTATATGTGTTTGTCGACACACGTACATATCACATGTCTATTTCTCACACACGTGTTTATATAAAACAAAAAATATATAATCTGTGTGACCCTTTGTTTAATATATGTTTCACCCTAGAAGACAAGTTTTACAGGAAGTACCATGTCTATTTTGGTCATTCCTTTATTTTGGTCATTCCTCTATTTTGTTGTGTATAAAGCTTAGCACATAGTAGATGCTCAATAAATGTGTTAAATGGATGAATGAATTAATGTGATTCAAGCACCAGTGTCTTTATTAGTATTACTCGAAGAGTGGGACATGAACCACTTAGAATTTTTAGATGGAGTCTGAATCCAGCATTAGATAATATTGCATCAACTGAGTGAAAGTAATTTTTTTCAATTTACTTTTAATCCTGATTTTGTGAAAGAGAACAGTTTGGTATGGTGACAGTCCTTAGTGGACGCTCTAACACTTGCTGATCTCTCCTGTCCGCACAGAGAGATCAGGCCTTAGCAAGCATCACTGTCTAGTTGGGGGTTAATAACATGTTTTGTTTTTATTGCATTTGTTCATTGATTGCCTTTTATTTGTGGTAATTGATGCTGATTTTTCCTTGATGGAAGCGATAAGATTTATTTTAAAATAAAACTAAGTAGCCCTGGCCAGATAGCTTGGTTGGTGAGAGCATCATCTCTATTCACAAAGGTTGTGTGTTCAGTCCCTGGTCAGGGCACATACTGATGTGATCAGGAACAGACTGATGTTTCTGTCTGTCTCTCTTCTTCTCTCTCTAAAATCAATCAATAAATTTAATAAAATAAAATAAAACTAAGTAGGCCCTGGCTAGATAGCTCAGTTGGTTAGAGTATCACCCCAATATGCCAAGACTACAGATTTGATCTCCAGCCAGTGCAAATACAAGAATCAAGCAGTGAATGCATAAATAAGTGGAACAACAAATCAATGTTTCTCTCTCTCTCTTCCCCCTTCCTTCTCTCTCTCCTTCCTCTCTCTCTCTCTCTCAAAATAATAAATGAGAAAAAATAAAACAGTAAAATTGTGAGTTTATTTAATGAAAAATATTAAGGAGATAATTATACTATTATGATATGACAGTGGTTCTTGAATGACTGAAAGTTTGGTTTTTGGAGGGTCTGAAATTTTGGAACCATCTAGAAGGTCACTGATTCCCAAGAGCCCTGTTTCAATCCAGTGCAGGGCCACGACAAACTAAATGCTACAAACTCAGTTTCATAAAGCTGAATTTATTCATTGTCATACCGATAGCATGTCCTTCCGTCATTGAGGTATCCTTTTTCAAAATAGGCAGTGATTTTTTTAAATGCCCTTAGCTTGGTGAAATAAAGTGTGGGCAGCCCGTATTGTTTCTTCCCTTTTAGTTCTGTAGTGAGGGTAGTGTGGGGAGGCAGCTTCACCTGCCTTGGAATCCCAGTCTGGGGTCCACTGTGGTCTCTTTGTGGTCCCTTCCAGTGCAGAGTGGATTTGACAGCTGCAGGTAAAGTCTCGTTTGCTTCCTGTGTGAGTAGCAATGGAGGCAGAAAATCCCGTGTCTGTACACGTGTGTCCTCTGGTCCCCAGCATGTATTATATACAGATATATTTTATACCACTCTCTGTTCAAGGATTTGTGTTTTCCATTTATTTCAAATAGGGATTCCAAGTACCATATTTATAATGAAAAGGATATGTAAATAATGTACAGAAAAGATCAATAGTGTGTGAGAGGTATAACAGGAGAGGGAAGGGGTTGGGGAAGGAGCTAAATGGGAGGGGTTGCTGTAGCCTCTTGCATTGGAGAGAGGAAGGGGATGGAGAGAGGAAGGGGATGGAGAGGGATCTGAGGGCGGTGGCCCTAGACAGCTGGATGGAGATCTGGGGGCAGCAGCTCCTCGTTTCCTGAGGTGGGATGTCAGCGCTGGACGAGGAGGGCAGCAGGAGCTGGCAGGGATGGAGAGACATGCTGGTCATCTCCCTGTCCAGTGCTGCTGAGCCCCAGGAGGCCTCTACCACCCAGACAGCGAGCGGAACAGAAGCTGGCCTCCTGTGGCATTGTCCTCGCTGTTGCCTTTTCCTTCTGTGTGTGGCTGCTGAATGTGCTTTGCTTATAAAACTCAAACTCGGGAACTAAGGCTCTCAGGCCCCCATCAGAAATTCAGCAGAGATATCAAGACCGGAGAGATCAGGACCCTACTGAATGTATCGGCGTTGGCAACTCCCTGATTGGAAACATCTCGAGAACTGAGCCTGTAAAGTGACTTAAACTGGATGTAACCCATGGTCAGTGTTTTGACTTTTCATTTGAAGCTGCTGCCCTTGGTGACCTTGTACTGTGGCCACCAGTATCCATCTGTTACCACTGAGCTGGGTGTCCATGCATATGTGATTGTTGGTGTGCATACATGTATGTGCCTGCGAGTATTCACGTCGGCCTGCTGTTGATGTTCAGCTCCGAGTCATGTAATCAAAGGCCAGCACCTTCAATTTGACACTCAGTGGGTATGTATAGAGCACCTGTTATTTGTCAAGCAGCCTATGGGGGTGGGGGTGAGGGGTGGCTCTGTAAATGGTATGTGTCTGTGTCTTATGCATGTGACTCACATGGTAGTATCATGTAGTTAAAGTGCTATAACAAAGGGATCAACAAAATACAGAGGAAAAAATATTCAATTCTAGGTGGAGAAATTCAGGCAGGCCTTACTAAAAAGGTATGAGATCTGGGCAGCAAGAAGGTGGCCTTGGGTGGAGGGGAGATGGCACAGATGTGCCAGCCTGGGGTAAAGAAGAAATACATGGGTGAAGAGATGGGGAGTGTTTTGTTTGGGGAGTGGTGCCCTGTGAAGTCAGCCCCTAGATCCGCACCCAGGATGTGGGGTAGTATTGGAAATGACTGTATTCATACCCCGTTCAGGGAATCTGCACAGCAGCGGCAGGAGGCAGGCTGACGGCAGTATGTGCATGCCGCAGGGCAGTGGGGGACAGGCAGGAGGTCATGCAGAGGGACAGCTAGAACAATTCAGACCTCATTTATGATCATCACTTAAAAATGTCTTTATAAAGAAGGTTCCAGGCCCTGGCTGGTTTGCTCAGTGAATAGAGTGTCGACCCGGCGTATAGATGTCGCAGCTTGGATCCCTGGTCAGGGCACACATGAGAAGCAACTAACCATCTGCTTCTCCCCCTCTTCCCTTCCAACAGCCAGTGACTCTGTTGGTTTGAGCATCAGCTCCCGGGTGCTGAGGACAGCTCGGTTGGTCAGGGCAGTGAGACTCAGGTGCTAAAAATAGCTTGGTTGATTCAAGCATCCTCCTCAGATGGGGGTTGCTGGAGGGATCCCAGTCGGGGTGCTTTCGGGAGTCTGTCTCACTATCTCCTCTCCTTTCACTTAAAAAAAAAGAAGGTTCCAGTAGACATACACTTTTCTTTACATATTGGTATTTGGAGGGATGCATTTAAGAACATAGAGTATTTGACTAAGTGAATGTTACATCCAATAGAGTGATTTTCTCTAATATTAGGCCATAGTCAGCAGAACTATACTCTTGATTTTTTGGTTTTTTTTGTTTTGATTTTTGTATTTTTCTGAAGCTGGAAACGGGGAGAGACAGTCAGACCGACTCCCGCATGCGCCCGACCGGGATCCACCTGGCACGCCCACCAGGGGGCGATGCTCTGCCCACCAGGGGGCGATGCTCTGTCCCTCCGGGGCGTCGCTCTGTCGCGACCAGAGCCACTCTAGTGCCTGGGGCAGAGGCCAAGGAGCCATCCCCAGCACCCGGGCCATCTTTGCTCCAATGGAGCCTCGCTCCAATGGAGCCTCACTGCGGGAGGGGAAGAGAGAGACAGAGAGGAAGGAGAGGGGGAGGGGTGGAGAAGCAGATGGGCGCTTCTCCTGTGTGCCCTGCCTGGGAATCGAACCCGGGACTTCTGCACACCAGGCCGACGCTCTACCACTGAGCCAACCGGCCAGGGCTATACTCTTGTTTTTTAAAAGTCAGAATTCTTTTAATGTAACCTGTCTAAAGATAGCTTTCTACTTTAAAGTATGTTTTCTATCACAAAAGGTGATCTTGTTTCAAAATAACCCAAATGTTACACTTTTAAATTAAAAGCAACCTGAAGCCAATGAGCAGAACTGCAAATCCTCTGTTAACTGTTAAATGGTCTGCATTAAACCGAGCGGTCCTTCTAAGTGTTTGCCAGCAGGTGGTGACGGTGCTGCCTATGCGGTGTAACTTACCTTTTATTTATTGATATTATTTATAAAACACAACAGCCTGTGTGATACAGGAAAAATTAGAAAGCATACTGGGGATGAGTGGGTGGGAGTCACATAATCCCACCATCCCTAGATAATGAGTGTTGAAGTTCTGACATGTAACCTGTGTTGCAAACTGACCTAAGATGGCTCAGTAGCTCACAACTAATAAGGTCATTTTGGGTAGATATTTGTAGCCATCAGTGATCGCAGATTTTTGGAGATGAGGACCGTGGGTCTCCGCCACCACGACTTCCCTGAGAGGCAGAGGGTAAAAGCAAAAGCAGTTCTCAGAACCAGCTCCTGCTCCAGCGACAGAGCTGCATCAAGCAGGCACATAGCTCTGTTGGGGACTGCTGGTGAGGCCCTGGCTCCTGGCCTTCTAGGCACCCAGACAGTCACCTGGCTTGAAAGACTGCAGTGGCAGCACATGGCTATAGGATTCCACTAACCTCCGAGACCAGATCAGGCCACAGAACCCAGTGTAACACAGGGCTAGAGGGACATCAGCTGCTGGGGTCACTCAGTTCTCCTAAACATGGTCATTAAAAGGCAGAATTACCTGTTCAGCATTTCAGGCTAATTGCACATTTTTCACTAGTCTTTTTTGAATGATTTCTAATATCCATTACACTTAACAAACCCTTTGACATTGATCAAAGATGAAAGTAGTTGAAGAAGCCTTATAATAACTACTTCTGGAGTAGCATCTTTTGCTTGGCCTTTCAGATGCTAAATAGCCGTTTTGGGGGTATAAATTAAAATGCACACATCTGTATATCCATTATGCTGGAGCGTTTTGAAAAGAGAAATACTTTTTAAATTTATGTGTAAAGTGTGTGTATTTGTGTGTGTGTGTGTAAATTGCTTAACACTTCAGTTTTCTTTATGTGTCTGTGTTGCTTAACAAAAGTGGGATTACATGCTATACATGGTTTTATAACCTGCCTTGGTCATTAACATATTAACATTATGACTATGTTTTCAAATTAGTACTTCTGCATTATCCATTTTAATGACTGCATAGTATTTCCATTTATAACTATTTATTCACAGCTCACTATCGTGGGTGATTTTTACAGCTTTTGCTATTATAGGCATCACTAGGAAGGTTGTCTTTGTACATGTTTTTTTGTGTACTTGTTTATTTCATTAGGATACATTCCTAGAAATAGAATCGCTGAATCATAGGGCATGAACATTTAAATAGATGTTTTAAACAAAATTTTAAGTTACTCTTTGAAAGAATGTAGCCATCTCTGCTCCCACCAGCATCTGCTTTCTTAAGTACTCTGCCACACTGGAAAAAGTACAGCGGTCCCTCGTCTGCACAGGGGTTAGGTTCCAGAACCGCCCGCGATAGGTAAAAATCAGCAAAGTAGAGACCTTATATTTATTTTGTTTTTTATATATATTTTTAAGGCTTTATATACACCTTCCCCACACTCTTATAAACCTTTCCCACACTTTTATAAACACTCCCTATGATCTTAAACATTTTCTAAGTAATTAAGATAATAAACATAGAAAATACCTATGTACTGCAAAATCCTGTGATATAGTGAAAAATCTGTGATACAAAATTAGATAAATACAATTTAAAAATCTGCGATACAGTGAGACTGTGAAAAGTGAGCCACGGTATGGCAAGGGATGACTGTATTAAAAAAAAAACACATTTGCCCATCTGATCTAAAAAAAAAAAAAAAAAAAAAAAAAGTCATTCATCTTACTAATGAGGCTGGACTTTTAAATATATATTTTCTATTTGCATTTCTCCTTTTTTATTGTTTCAAATATTAGAAGTGTAGGAAAATTAATCCTTTGTATATTTCTCTTCCTACCAGTGGCTAGATGCCTTAAAATTATTTGTCAGACTGGGAACATAAAGTCAACATAAAGTTTTAAGTTATCACCTTTTCCTAATTGAAGCCCCTGCCCCAAAATGGAGTAGTGTTTGAATAGTGCCATTTCTGCTATTCCTTGAGGATTTGGTTGGGTGTTGTTCTATACCCTCCTGTAGGAAAGGATGGGGTCCCTTTTTTTTTCAGCTGCTGGATGGAATATTTTCTTTTTCCTTCACCCCATCAGAGTTTTAGAATTAAATGTGTGGATCCTAGACCACAATAGCAGTTCTGAAGATGTTTCTAAATATGGAAAGAGGACAAGCTTCCAAATGTAAGAAACCCTCTACCCTATGGCCACCTCCCTCCACCTCCACTTGTGGCCAGATGTTCAAAACTGCTTTTTAAAAAGATAAGCCCTTTAAATAAAGGATTGTCCTTTTAAATTGAGGCCTAAAATTAAAATACATTGAAAGGTAAGAATGACTGTCAGTTCACATTGAAGCATGAATGACTTACTTCAGATCTTTCATGAGAGGCATTGGGCCCTTCCAGGGGACGAGGTAGGTGGACTCCATCCACCAGCAAGAAAGCACCAGAGAGAAGGAGCCAGGGCACTGAGCACCACACTTGCCTAAGCTCACCTCGGGCTTAGGCAGGTTTACTTCTCAGGGACCGTTTCCATTGTGCTGCTGCTATTTGTGATGGAATATTTCATGATTGGCGTTTTAATTACTTCCTTTAGCTGTTCTTTTGCTAGAATTTTTTCTCTCCCTCTGCCTCTCTCTCTCTCTCTCTCTCTCTGTGGACACACTAATAAAGCTACGGTAGGTATTCAGTGAAATTTTGGTTTGTAATTCTTTAATAGTAGGTGCTTTAAAGGAATATATGTCTGCTCTGCAGATGCTCCCTACAGAAAAAAGAAATAGTTGCTTTCCATTCTTGAAAATCCCCGGTCCCTTGTCTCTGCAGTGTCGTCTCTGTGAGTGATAGATACCCTCCGGTTCTGGTTAAGGCTGGTGCCGGTACGCACTGGACTCCCTCCACTGCTGTCCTCGCCTCCTCTGAGCGGCAGCCCCACATTGCTCTCTCTTCAGTCTTCCTTAAATTCCGTCTCCTGGACTCACAGGCCTCCTGTATTCGAGCACTGCTACACTGTTTCTGAACTTGTGCTTTCTCTAAAATCTGTTTGTTTGTATGCATAACTGCCCAATTAGTAAACTTTTAAAAAAAAAAGAAAAAACCCTTTTAAAATACAAAAGAAATCTATTGTCATTGTAAGAAATGTCAGTATAGAGTAAGTGAGAAAGTAAAAGTCCCTCTCCTGTCTCCCATCCCCAGCTCTGATATGCCTCGTGGGGTTGGTTGTATCGTTTCAGACTTTTCCTAATCATATACAAACATTTTATTTCTAAAAATATATAAAATTATTCCTACAAAAGCCAGATTACATTGTTCTATAGGTTGCCTTTTAAAACTTAATAGGTTGTATATAAATTTTCTTTCATTCTTTTTCATGGCTATATTGTTCTGGTGTGTGGCTACATTATAATTTATATAAACAATCCCCTATGGATGGACATTTAAGTTTCGTCCAGTGCCTTCTTGTTACAGTGATGCAATAACATCTTTCCACACAGCCCTTAGTGTGTGTTTCCTGGCATCCCTCTCCATAGAAGAACATCTGGGTCAAGGCTATGCACATTTTACAACCTGATGAATGTTCCCAGATTGCCCTCTAGAGAGGTTGTACTACTGATTTACACTCCCATGGGGAAACTACTCAGTCTTCAAGTCTCACCTGAAGGGCCGCCTTCGCCTTCGTAGGGAAGCCTGGTTGTCACCTCTACCAACAGGCAGCATGCAGTGCCCTCCCTTCTCAGGTGTCCCACCAAAGCACTGTTGCAGTCCCAAATGCTGGCACTCGTTCCACTATTTAAATACTTGCTAAATAACCTGTGTTCACCACACCATTATCTGTATTATTTTTAAATTCAGTGAAAGGAGGGGAGGCAGAGACACACTCCCACATGTGTCCCAACTAGGGGGTGATGCTCTGCCCATCTGGGGTGTTGCTCAGCAGCCGAGCTCTTCTTAGCAGCAGAGGCCATGGAGCCATCCTCAATGCATAGGGCCAACTCGCTCCAATCGAGCCATGGCTGCAGGAGGGGAAGAGAGAGAGAGAGAGAAGTGAGGGGGGCAGGGATAGAGAAGCAGATGGTCACTTCTCTTGTGTGCCCTGACCAGGAATCGAACCTGTGACATCCATACACTGAGCCAATGCTCTACCACTGAGCCAACCAGCCAGGGCTTATCTCTATATATTTTTTATTTTAATTTTTTATGATTCAAAAAGTAATTCATGCTCACTACCCAGAATTCTAACATTATGGAAGGGCTTTACACTGAGGAAATAGCAGAGAATTGTGTCTGTGGCGTCTCCCTCGGTGCTCCCTCACAGACCTCTCTCATTAGCACTCAGAGCAGGTACCGTACCGGCTGAGATGCACATCTGTCTCAGCCACAGCCTGAGTCCCCAGAGGGAAGGGCCATGTCTTTTCACATTTGTGCTCCGGCACTGAACATGTCATGTGGGACAGAGTGCATGCTAAGCAGATCCTTGTCACCTGGAAGAGCAGGGCATAAGACAAGCCGTGGGAAACGTGTCAAGTTACAGAAGCACCTGTGACAGATACTTACTTGACCTATGGATGTGATTATTATTGTTTTTCAGTTTAGCCTCCTTTAAGAGGGATGGCTTTGCATAGATTCTCTGACAGTCCCAAGCCCTCCACAGAAACTCGAACGCTGATGAAATGCTCCCTCTCCTAGATGATTTGGTTACATAGCCGTTAGGCCCTATTTGGTTCCTCTAACAAAGCAAGTGTGGGAGCCGGGGAAGCAGAGATTAGCAGAGGGAGATTGGCTTACCAAAGTGATTTGTTGCTCTGTGTGTTGTTATCCGCTGGCTCTGTGCTCATGGAGTCAATATCCTCTGCATTCCGCTGAGCCGAGCAATCTGGAGAAATGGGGAGTGAAGTCAAGCATGGTTCAGGTTCTGAGTCTCACAACAGCAACTACAACAGCTGCCATGAATGAGTGCCTCCCACGTATTGGATGCTTTACCTGTCATTTCATCCTCATCCTCATAAAAACCCTCTGAGCAAAGGATTGATTTTCCTTAGGCTTCTGATGATCTTCAGCCTCAGGGAGGTAAACTTCCCAAGGTCACACAACTATTAAATGGTAGTGCCTGGCTTTGGATGCTGGTCGTTTTGCTTATAAGCCATCTTTATTCCTTTTTTTGATCCTCTTTCTTTGTCCCCTGCCCCCCCCCCCAGAATGGCCCTTTCGCTAGGGAGCAGGAAAAGCAGATCTGATTAGGACAGCTTGGGGTCCCTTCACTTGTTCATTGAAAACACGATGAATCCTCAGAAAAACATCTCATCTTTAACATTGTTTTATTCTCATCTAAAATCACAGACCCCGGAGATGAAAGCTGTCATGCTCACGGGTCCACACTCTTCTGGGAGGAGCAGGGGTCCCCTCACTGTGTCACCCATTCTCACTCACCACTGCAATAGAAAGGCCCCCAGATTTTGCTGCAGGAATGAAAAGCCTGGTTTTGCTTTGGATGTGTATGGGTGCAGAGCTAGAGTTTCAACAGAAGTGAAGAGGGACACTACAGACTAGAAGCAGAAACATAAGGGTGGACTCATCCATGGACACTGAGGACACACAAATTGCCCCAGAGCTGTGTTCCTGTCCTGAGGCAGGAACAGGATCTTGCAGGTTTCATTTTGATCATATTCAGCTCTATCCAAAATTGTCAAACTTTTTTTTTTTTCATGTTTACCAGTATGTAGAAAAGGAGATAAGTATCTGTTGTTGCTTATCTGATTTTTAAGGAAATTATTTGTCTATTGCATGCTGTATTGCATCAGACTCCCAGGGGAACAGGGTAGCACTCTGCGGTCAGACATGTTAGTATCTTCAATACCACTTACTATTATTCACGTTAGCTGGAGTGAGAAAAAGCTAAAATTGCCAGACCTGTGGTGGCGCAGTGGATAAAGCGTCGACCTGGAAACGTTGAGGTTGCCGGTTCAAAACCCTGGGCTTGCCTGGTCAAAGCACATATGGGAGTTGATGCTTCCAGCTCCTCCACCCTTCTCTCTCTCTCTGTCTCTCTCTCCTCTCTCTCCCTCTCTGTCTCTCCTCTCTAAAAATGAATTTTTAAAAAATTAAAAAAATAAAAATAAAATTGCCAGTCATTTCTGGTCAGATTTTTGTTACCAAATGATTTTCACACATTTAGGAAAAACTTCCAATTTTCAGAACATTGGGTTTTTTTTAAATTACAGATAAAGGTTTATAGACCTATAATTTTATCTTTTTTTGCACTGGTAAACGTTTAACTCATGGACCACCAACAGTATGCCTGACAGCAGCCCCTCACGCCCCTTGTTGTAAGTAGAATAAACTCTGCACTGAGCAGTCTGCCTCCCCGGACATCCAGGGACTGGCTGGCCCCACTCCTGCCTGTGTCCCCTTGGTAGCTTATGTCAGTTCTTAGGGACCGGGAAATCTCTCAGGATGAGTTCCCTGATCCCCACCCCAAGCAGGTTTTTCAGCCACATTTTCTTGGTTCTCTCCTAAGTGCTCCTGGAGACCAGTCAGTTTCCATCATCATCTTTGTAAGCACTGGTCACACCGCTCGCTACTCAGGAGGCTGCTTCTCTGGATGTCACACGCTCCCTAAGCCTTCACCATGGAAACCACGTTGGCTCTTCTGGCTCCATTCCCACGTGGTCTCTGAGGCCCCGCCCACTGAAAGATGCAGTCTGGCTCACAGGTTTGCTTTGCTAGTTGTAACTGCTGATTTGGCCTGTGGCACCATCCCAAGGGTTGTTGTGCAGAGGGATGGGTTTCACCGTGCCTGCGGACTGGACTATTGTCTCTCACCTGCTCAGTGTGAGACACACACACTTCTTACACCCACGACAACACACCTCACGAATGGCTTCCAAAGCCAATCTGAGATTAGGACAGGCTAGAGCCAGATGGTTTGGCAAACTCTTCTTCCTGCTCCCACCTTGGTTCCTTTAGGCCCCTTATGTTTTGTTTGAGCTATTGCTTTTCCGGTTTGTAGAGTACAACAAGTGATGGGTGTCTCCAGATACCATGTATACCATGGAGTGTCTGGCTATTGTTGCTGATGGCTGGAGTGTGACAGCTGGTACCATCAGCTTCTCTCACTGCCTGACTTGTCAGAGTGCAACATCCGTGCCATGTGGCTCCTGCTCAGGCCAGGAGTCTTTTTTCAGCCCAGTGACTTAGGTTTCCAAGGAAGCCATGTCTGCTGAGGACTTACAACCTGCTCCCAGGCTGTGAGGTTTCCTCTGGATTCTCGCTGGTACAATTTATTCCTGTAACCTCCCAGATCTGTGAGGTGTGCCATTCTTAACTTTGTGTAAAATTCACTTTTGTGCATGCAAGTCCTTAAACAGAGGCTTGAAGAAGACAGGTTTTAGGGGACCCGTGGCCTTCTGGGAATTGTTTGCTCTGTTCTGCATGAATGTGTGTGGGAATTTCTTGTGGGGACAAGCTTGCACTGGGCTCTCAGTATTATATTCTGAAGTGCTATGGCCCCAGGAAAACTATTTAGTCTTCTGAGCCTTTGTAAAATGAGAATAATACTAGATTTTACCCCATTTATTTGAATGAGGATATAATGAGAAAACGTATATAAATGGCCTAGTACAATATCTATAGCATTTAACAAGTGTTAGATATCATTATTTGTCTGACTCTGTGATCTTTAAAAGGTTGAAACTATGTGACTGCCTTTTATTCCTTAGAATTAGGTAGCAAATGTATAATCAGTAATAATTATCAAAATTTTTACAGCCCTTTATGCTGTACAGAGGACCTTCACAGTACTGCCTCATGTGGTCTTCACAGTGTCCTTGTTGGGAGGTGGGAGAGACTGCACATCTGTCCCCTTCTACACATGAGTAAACTGAGGTACAAGGGAGACCAAGAGCTCCCAGCTAATGAGGTTCATAACAACAGCCCCTTCTCGCAGTCTGGTGGGCAAATGGATCATAAGACAAGCAGGTATAATATGGAGTGTGATGATCACCTTAACCCTTGAGATGTTCAGGCAGTCGGGAGGGTCAGGGGAGGCTTCCTGGAGTAATGGCATGCACTTGAGCCCTGGAATGGAGGTAGGAATAGGCCAGGCAAAGAGTGGGCTGCAGCAGATGCAACTCCTGCCGGCAGGGAGACTGGGCTGGGGGGCATCCAGGGAAGAGGGGATGGAGATGCGCCCAGACCTGAGGGAAGGGTGCTTTCCTGGACCCCCCTAAAAAGGAGAGGAATGTCTAAAGAAAAAAGAGTAAAGTAGAGAATTAAGTTTGGCTTAATAGACATACCTACAAACCGTACAACCATTTAAAGCAATTCTGAGGAAGACCGACAACATGGGGAGGTGTGTGGTGCATTAAGTGGAGAAGCATGTGTGTAACATTGTCCACGTGCCGTGATTTCAGCTGCGTAGAAATGAGCCCACAGAGAACAATGTCAGAGAAGTTGAAGAAGGGAAATTGAGTGGAAGGAGAAAAATAATTCATGTTCAGGCACTACATTTTCTTAAAACTCATTTCAATGCATTATTTGGTGAGTTTTCTGTTGGTTGGTTGTTGCTCCCAATCCATCGCCTGGGGAGCCAGGGTCCCCATGGGCCTCCAGTCACTGTAGTTCCACGTCATCATTCACTCTTCCGTTCCATGCTAGCGTTTCTGGGCCCTGTGCTCGAGCTGTGGTCTGTGTGTCCAGACCCGACTGGGTGGCTCCGAGAACTCAGCTCCCTGGCCCCAGGGACCCTCCCTCCATGGCTGGATGAAAGTTACTTGCTCTCTCAGTAGCCCTCAGAAACACCTGTAATGAACAGTCCCCTTGTGTTCATGTGAGGAGGAAGAAAAGGCCATGCCTGTGAGTGAGTCGGGCTCCTCCCAGGACCTAGAAGGAACGAAGCAGGGTAATTAAGTAACTGGACAGGTGACAGCTGAAATAACTGGTGTCGGGTAGAAATGTCCATTTGACCTGGCTTATTAGTTTTTGGAGTCGGCTGCTTTTGGAATGTTGCCTGGCTCCTTCTAAACTTTCCCCAGGAACCAAAGGCTTTGCTTTGCTCTGAATGTGCTTTGAAACGGTTAGTGGGAAACTTTCCCTCTCATGCAGGTCGGTGAGGTTAAAGAGCAGCATGCTGCCATTCGATCGGGAATCAATGAACAGCCTTTACTTGCTATTCTTTGCTGTGATTTGTGTGTTTCTAAGGTCCTGTGCCTTCTGCAGGCAGCCTCGGGACCCCGGGACCGTTAACAATATGATGAATGGTATGTGCTTTAAAATGCTCCAGCACCCACACAATGTGCAGGAGGAAATGAAATGAGAAGGATGATGGATATATGGGGTTCTTTATACTAGTCCCTGTACCTTGTTTATGTCTGAAATTTCTCACAGGAGGGAAATTCCTAAATGACGTTTAAAAGATGGATTAGAAAATTCTTTCCAGAAACAAATCATGACAGTACACCCTCTGATAGACACCTTAGGGGACAGCCCACTCCAGATGCCTTGGCCCTCTTTGGACCCTGGAGTTCAGTGAAACGGGAGCTGAGGTACCAGAGGTGGCTGCTGTCAATGGACACTGGGCTTCCCTCAGTTCCTACAGTGTTATTTCAAGAGCTGCAAGCTTACCTGCCTCCCCAGAGCAGTTAGTTCATCCATTGCTTTCCACGATGCTCTGATTATGTATTCTGTTAGAAGAGGTTAGGAAACTCTTCTCGTTCATTCATTCAGGAAATAGTGACTAAGCACTGTTCTAGAAGCTGAGGCTATAGCAGGTGAGGGTTATGCTCAGGTGGAGGACACACCCACTCTGGGGAGACTAAGGGTTAACACATACTCATGGAAGTTAGCATGACCTTTTCCAGTGAGCTCCACGGGGAGCCATACACAGGATGACATGGAGGTCACGAGAGCCTCTGTAGGTTGGGCTATTAGGAAAGGCCCCTCCGAGGAGGGGCTATTTGAGCTGAGTCATGAATGATGAGAAAGAGCCAGCTGCTAATAGCTAAGGGAACAGCTGTCCAAACAGAGGGAACTGCCGGGACAGGAGGTGATCTTGACTTAGTGGATGAACAGTGTGAGCACCCTGCAGGCTTTCTTCCTTTTCTTCGCTCCCTCCTTTCTCTCCTTGCTCCTTTAAAAATTTACTTCTCCCCATGGTCAGTTTATCTTTCTGGGTTCTGTTTTCCAGTCATTGGGCTCAGTGCATTGTCCCTGAGCCCCACAGATGTTCACACTGACTTTTGGTTGGGGAGCCCTATCATACTGAACAGAGGCCAGGCTTACAATGCGGGAACATTTGTATGGATTAGAGTGCAAGTCTGAATTCAGCCGTCGGTCCTTTCAAACCCACCTTATTTCTCACAAATTGAATCAGAGATGCTAAGTTGTAAAAGGAACCTTAGACATTATGTAGTAATGAGGTAATTTTTATTTTTATTTTGAGAAGTGATTTTCAACTTTAAAACTGACAATTTCCCGTATTGAGGAGAATATGGGGACATGAAGACTCTCAGATACTGCTGGTTTGAGTAAAAATTGGTATTGGCATAAAAAATGAAGATGCCTTTTGACCAAGATATACCATATGTAGGGGTTTATTCTAAAGGGATATGTGAAAATTTTTGTCTATCAAAGTCTCCATCACATGTGTTAAATGGGAAATAATCTAAATGTCGAACAACAGAAAACTGGTTGAATGAAATGTGGCACAGCATTTAAAATGATATTGCAGAGGAGTAAATTCAGTAGCATGGAAAGCTGTTTACATTACATTTTATGTCAGAAATGCTTTTGGCTGCAACTAATAAAATGATTATTTGCAGTGTCTGTAGGAGGTAGGGATTTCCTTTTCTCACATAATAAGCAGTTGAAGTATAGGCCGATGCTAGCCTTCCTTGGTTCAGTGATGTGGCAACGTCAGGACTGCGTTTCTGCAACATCTATGAACTTTTCTCAGGGTCACAAGATGGCCGCTACGGCTGCAGGTGCTGAGTCTGCTCCAGATGCAGCGGGGGAGTGGAACTGGCCACTGCTACTTAGCTACCTTTTATCAGGAGAATAAAAACATTCCTGGAAAGCCCCCTGGCTGATGTCTCTTTATATCTTAACCATGTCACATAGACACCTCTGCTTGCGAGGGATGTTAATAAAGCGAGCATTTAGCTTTCCCAAACTGTAGAGAATCAGCAGACAGAGAGATGAGGGTTGGAAATAAGGGTTGAGTCACCCAGCCCACAGGGCCTGTGCCACACACTTTTAAGTGAAAAAGATAGCTGACAGAATAACATCTACAACAGGGTTCTATTAGAATACATAATATTATGGTAAATGGGTAGTTATGATTTAAAAGAAAACTAGAAAGAAATATTTCAAAATTTTACTCCTGAATGATTCATTTTCTTGTTAAATATTTTCAAAGTTGTCTACAATAATGCAGAGTTAAAATAACTGTCTCTTTACCTCTCTATCAGCACTTTGAAAGCCCTGATGTTCCCGGTAATTGGATTATGTGTAAAGTGAAATTCAAAGAAGCAATGAGAAGCTTTGCCCAAGTGCCACGTCTAGTTAGAGGGGCGCTTGGCCGGGCCCCATGTGTGGCCTGTGTAAAGATTTTCACTATACCTTTTTTTTTTAAGAACTGCCATTGCTTAAGTTCTGGACCCTTTTCAAAATGAGCGTGGGCTTTTTAAAGCCTCTTAACCAACCACATCCCAACTTCCTCTTCTTCCTTCTATCTTGTGTGTTGCATTCCCTGGAAGATAACTGTCTTCCCACATTCGAACTGGTGATGGCTGCGGCTGTCCTCGTTCCATGCAGGGCCGTCAGTCACTTGTCTGTGAGCACTGGACCAATACTTATTGTTAGACTCTGTTTTAGGCACTAGGAATATAATGGTGAACAAGGCAGTCCTTGACCAGAAGAAGCTTACATGGCGTGGGAGGCAGACAAGCCAGTGAGCACAGACAGCACAGAGGATCCTGGCCTTCACAGAGGTGGGGAGGAATGAGGAAGCGTGCTCGCCGGGCCCTGGGTGTGTGGGGAGATGTCGTCCATGGAAGGTTTTCACAAGAAAGCCACTCTGAGCAGAGATCTGAAAAAGAAATAGGCACTAACTAGGAAGAGGGGTGCAGAGAGATGAGGAGAAAGCTTTCCAGGCAAAGCACAATAATTACACCCTTTCCCAAAGCATATCTGAGGACTGCAGGATAGAGTATCTTCCCTAGGACGGAGGTGTTGTGGTTAAATAAGTTAAGGAAGTTTAACAGGTTTTTGCGTGTCTCAAACTCTCTTCAGCTCTTTTCTTCACACATCATATTACCAGACAGCTTTTCTCCAGAGCTCTTGGGGGTTTTAATGTTTAGTTCTTCTACTGACTGACACTGAATTGCGTGAAAAGATGAATTCATATTTTTTTAATTTAAAAAAACATCATCAGTTCTCCTTTTTTCTCGCTATTACTTTGTATCACACTCTGTAGATTATAAATTGGGAATGTGGGAAGAGCGTCATTCCGAGGACAGTTTCTGGAACTGACTCTCAGTGTAGCCTTATGTAATACCACAGCCACCATCACAGCCGCCTGGCCCGTGCAGGTTCGCATTTGATTCGGACAGACGGTAATGAAACAACAGAGCCAAGAACTGGTGGGCCATTATCTTTAATCCTAGCTCGCACCCAGCAGGCGAGAAAATACACACAGTGGGAAAACACTTCTCTTTTTATTCAGGGCTGCCAAAGCCACTGACTTATCCGAGTATTCCTAGGATCAAAGGTCTCTAGCTCACCAGCCTTATTCACCTTGTTCATCATCTCCTTCTCCCTGCACAAACTCTGCACAAACTGGCTTCTCCTTCAGCACTCCACCATCTTGGCTGCTTCTCCTCTGCAATGCTGATGACAGGATCTGAGCGAGAGAGAGCCCTTGGTCTGCTTCATTTTATAGTGTAGAAATTAAAGCCTTTAAGTCAATATACAAATAAGGAAGTCTCTGATACAAAGCCACTTATCTGAGGCATAAATGGGATTCCTCAAAAGAGTGCACCACCCCACATCATGCAACAGTCAAGGGTGTGGGGAAAAGCTTAGTTTTGAGAAGATCTTCATATTAGAAGGATGTTGAAAAGATCTTGGTATTAAAAGGGTGGGAAAGGCTTAGTCTTAAAACTAAGCCTTAGGATATAAGCACCTTGCCAGTTTATAGCCTGTCTCCCACACCCAATGCAGACTATAGGTGAGCAAACATAATTTGATCAACACCTTAGGTCCATTTAGAAGGAATGATGTAAAGAAATGAGACACGAGGGATAAAAAGACTGTTGGGCGGATAAAATATATTATGCTCACTTTGTTAAAGATGGTGCTGCCCACATGGAGGCCGTCAGCCAGGTGATATTAATGTGTGTTGGGGGCAGGCTGTGGGCAGGCAGAATCCTTGTAGCCTAGGGCTTGGTTTGGGGATTAAGCCTTTCCCACCCTTTTTGATGTGGGGTGGTGCAATCCCATCATGCTCCAGATAAGTAACTTTGTATTAGAGACTTCCCTATTTTGTATATTGGATTAAAGGTTTTGATTTCTGCACTATAAAATAGGGGCAGAATAGGAGCTTGCTCTCAGTTCCTGAGATTAGCATTAGAGAGCAGAGAGGAGAGCAAAGAGAGGCCACGTGGAGGAGGCCAGGGGAAGCAGCCAAGATGGCGGAGTGTTGATTGAGAGGCCAGTTTGTGCAGTTTGACGCTGGAGAAGGAAGGAGATGGGGAACAGAGGTGAATAAAGTCTGGTGAGCTAGAAACCTTTGATTCTAGGAAACTCGGATAAGTCAGTAGCTTTGTGAGCACTGAATGTGAGTGGGTTTTGGAGCCCAGTGTGTGTTTTTTGCTTGCCCGCCGGGTGCAAGCTACGATTAAAGCCCACCAGTTTTTGGCTCCGTTGTTTCTTTACTGACTGTCTGAATCCAATGCGAACCTGCACTGGCCAGGCTGTTGTGCTGGTGGCCCTGGCCCTGGCTCCTGGCTTTACAAAGACCAATTGTTTTTTAAATTTTAGTAAATATGAATTTGAAAGAATTTTTCATAATTCTGGGCTTGTCCATCTTTGTTTTTGTCCACAAGCTTGCAGAGTGTGCCACCAGGTTGCAGTGCTCATGGGGTCAGCAGAGAGAGGTTTAAACAGCAGAGGGGCAGCATGTACCTGGGTCCACATAGTTGCTAGGAGGACTCAGAAAAATGAGAGGTGGTGTGTTGGGCAGACAAAATGTATTATGCTCACTTTGTTAAAGATGACACAAAGAGGCCGTTGCCCAGGTGGTATTAATGTGTGTTGGGGTGGGCTAAAGGCAGGCAGAATCCTTGTAGCCTGGGGCTTGGTTTTGGGATTAAGCCTTTCCTACCCTTTTTGGTGTAAGGTGGTACAATCCTATCATGCCTCAGAGAAGTGACTTTGTATTAAGAGACTTCCCTATTATGTATATTGGATTAAGGGTTTGGATTTCTACACTATAAAATGGGAACGGAGCGGGAGTTTGACTCTTGGTTCCTGAGGTTAGCATGAGAGAGTGGAGAGAGTAGAGCCAGCAGCTAAAGGAGGAGGCCACGTGGAGGAGGCCAGGAAAAGCAGCCAAGATGGTGGAGTGCTGAGTGAGATGCCAGTTTGTGTAGAGTTTGTATCTGGGATAAGGAAGGAGATGGGGAACTGAGGAGAAGAAGTCTGGTGAGCTAGAAACCTTTGATTCTAGGAAACTCGGATAAGTCAGTGGCTTTGTGAGCACTGAGTGTGACTGGGTTTTGGAGCCCAGTGTGTATTTTTACTTGCCCGCCGGGTGCAAGCTAGGATTAAAGGCTATGGCCCACCAGTTTTTGGCTCCGCTGTTTCTTTGCCGACTGTCCGAATCCAATGCGAACCTGCATGGGTCGGGCTGCTGTGATGGTGGCCCTGGCCAAGGCTACTGGCTTTACATGGTGGTATTGCAAGAATCAAAGGAGGACAAAAACGCCCAGACAACTTGATGAAGGAAGTAGGATTTATTTAGCTGGCAGAGCTGCGTGATCCTAACAGAGTCAACAAAACACAAGCTCCCCGAAGTTAGATTTATTACATCTTATTTATATGCCTTTAGAGCTTTAGCTTTCACGTGACAAATGCCTGATTTCTATGACTTCTTTGTTTGCAGGCCTGCGCGACTTTCGTGTCTTAGGGAGGGGAAGGAGAGAGGAGGTGGGAGGGTCTGTCCTTAATAATCTTATTATTTATTCTTCTTGCTGGAGCTGCAGGTTCATTTCAAGGAATTGATAACAAGTAAGGTCCACACCTGTGGTTTGTTATTTTTTCAAACTTTCCTGTCTGCCCTTCTTCCCTCAGTCAAGAACACTGAGGTCACGGGCTGGAGTGTAAGACCCCAGACACTGCAGGCCTCCTCTCCTCTGCATTCTTCTGGTTTCTCCTCCCTTAGTGGCAGCTCTTTAATGTGTTCCATCTGGGGGAGGAGATCCAGTTGAATAATTAACAGCACCTCAGAGAAGAGAAGCAGGAACACCAGGAAGTGTCAGGATCCTGCTTACCCTTGTCTTGCCAGGATTCCGGCCTCTCACCGTCCTGGGCGGTTCGCCCTCTGGCAGGGCCATTGCCGTGTGCAGAGCCGCGGTTCGCCCTCTGGCGGGGCCATTGCCGTGTGCAGAGCCGCGGTTCGCCCTCTGGCAGGGCCATTGCCGTGTGCAGAGCCGCGGTTCTCCCTCTGGCAGGGCCATTGCCGTGTGCAGAGCCGCGGTTCTCCCTCTGGCAGGGCCATTGCCGTGTGCAGAGCCGCGGTTCGCCCTCTGGCAGGGCCATTGCCGTGTGCAGAGCCGCGGTTCGCCCTCTGGCGGGGCCATTGCCGTGTGCAGAGCCGCGGTTCGCCCTCTGGCGGGGCCATTGCCGTGTGCAGAGCCGCGGTTCGCCCTCTGGCGGGGCCATTGCCGTGTGCAGAGCCGCGGTTCGCCCCTGCAGCCTCCTCGTTGCCTTTCTCAAGGAGCTCCGCAGAGCTTAAATTGGTTCTCCTCCCTTTCCTCCCACAGGAGCTTTTTGTGGCTGAAAAGACCGGCTATTTGGAGCCAAGCTAGGTTTGAACCTGGCTTTAAACCTGGTTTATCACTTAAGAAATTTTGCTTTTTCTCAGGTTCAATTTGATTATCTAGAAAGTGAGGATTATCGATATCTGTCTCCTAAGATTATTGAGTTGGGAAAATAATGTGTGCAAAGCAGCGTGTAAACCTGGTGCTATGGAGGTGTTTAGTAACTGCTGAAGTCCAAGTCCTGAAGATGAAAACGCTGGACCATGGGGTCCTGGACCCCTCCTGACCCACCGGCGCCCTTGGTCTCCCCAGCTGCCCCATCACTCACTGCCCAGTGCCCCAGACTCCGGCGCCGTCACCAGGCTGCCTCTCACCTCTCTGCTCCCACTTCACTGCCCTTTGTTCTGCTAAAGTTCCGTCCATCATTTAAGGCTCAGTTCAGCAAAAGAAGCCAGAACAAAGTCAACATATAGATAGATGACTCTATTTTTATGAAATCCAAGAACACACAGAAATAATCTATGGTGACAGATGACGGAAACTAAGGAAGGTGGAGGAGTTGACTGGGAAAGGGGCACGGGGGAACTTTCTGGGGCATTGGAAATGTTCTAGGTCTTGTTTTTAATTGTGACTACACAAACGTATGCAATTTGCAAAACTTATCAAGTTGCTTGCCTAACACCTGTGCATTTTGTTGTATATTAATCATACCTTAACAACAACAAAACGGGCAGTATCCCCACCAGGAAGCTCTCCCTGGGCTGCCCCGCTGGATGCCAGCCTCTCTCCAGAGTCCCTGACTCCCGGCACATCTCTCTACCTTTGCTCCCAGCACACAGATATCTCCGCCTCTTTCTGGTATTCTGTGCTACACTGTTCTGTAAGCTCCTGTAGGAGACCAGACTCTTGCTATCTGTGTAACCTTGCAAAAGCTGCTTAAGCTTAACCTGTTAGTATCTTCTAACACACAGTTATTGTGATGATGAAATGAGAATATTTGCGCAAAGGATCCAGCACATAGTAGGAACTCAATAACTGTAGATCAGCAACAAAGCAGAAAAACATACACTCACTCATACTTGCTAAGAAAGTATAGCTTATTTTTCTATAGCTAACTCAATCTTCATCTGAGCCCTTCTTGTTTCCCGAACTGGACAGCAGAGGAAAACCGAGTTTTAGTCCAATCTGCTAACTTTGTCCCACTCAACGACTGAAATCGGCCCTGTTGGTTTCTGTGTGTCTGCTTTCAGAGCCCTGTTACCACTCCACTCCCTCCTTAACGTATAGCAGGGAAACGGGGTTAGCGGGGCTGTGTAGTGATAAGGAAAGTGGGGCCTTAAGGCCACAATAAGTCTTCTGGGTCCCTGTGTGTCCCTGTCTGGGCTGTTCCCTGAAGGATAGCAGCTAAAATGGATCCAGAGCTGCCTGGCTTTTCAGGACATTGTGTTAGCAACAACCAGTGGAGGCCGTGGGGCTGGGCATTCACCACTAGCGTCCATGTCTCTGCACACTGCCAACCGACTGGCCCTCAAATACAAAAGAGGAAAAGAGCATAGTGATATATTTGACCATTACTTTTATTTACTGTAGTTGTACACCAGCAGTTTGCATAGCTTCTGGCCATAAATGTTTTATGCCTCAATTAATATATGTATATATATTAACTCCCTGTCCTCTTCCTTCTAGTCCAGTTTCTCTCTTCTCTTGAGGAGGGGACCAAAAAGAGGCAGATCTTTATGACGTCAAAGCAGCATTTGGAAGATAAGACACTTGGTACTCAAACTATATGGGATTTTAAACTTTTTATCTATTTATTCTTCTTCTTTTCCAAGTGAGAATAGGGGAGATAGAGAGACAGACTTCCGCAAGCACCTCGAACAGGATCCACCCAGCAACCCCCATCTGAGGCCAATGCTCTGCCCATCTGGGACCATGCTCGGACTGAGGTATTTTTTTAGCTCCTGAGGCAGACTCTCCCAGAGCCGTCCTAAGGCGCAGGGCCAATGAGCTTGAACCAATCGAGCCATGGCTGCGAGAAGGGAAGACTCATGCGTCTTCTCATTTTGTTCATTTCTGTATATGATCTCAGTAAGTCCCATAACTTCAGTTGTTATCTGTTTGCATTCAAAATACAGATACTGCTCAGATCCAAGTTCCTGACCCATATACTCTATTGTCTACTGGTCATCCCCATGGGACGCCTCATTTATGGTTTAAGTGGAACAACTAAGAGACGGGGGGGGGGGGGGAGGGAGAAATAGATGGTTCTTCTCCTGTGTACCCTGACCAGGAAATCTAACCCAGGACATCCACATGCCAGCTGACACTCTACCATTGAGCCAACTGGCCAGGGCCAAACTTTTTGAATAAAATAATAAGGTGGAAGAAACCTGCCTAAAATTTATTGAAACCTTAGGAAATTTCAGTAAGCAACAACAATAATGAAATTCTTATTAGGACTAATATTTGTAAATTGCCTTACAGTAATTTTTGGCACAGAATGGTGCCTGGCTTATTGTCAGTGCTCAGTGAATTGTTACTGGTATCAAAGCTATTATTTTATTTACTCTCTGTACTACGATCCCTCTTTGGTAGATCAAGTTATGATTTTATTTATAATTTTCACAGGTGAGGACACGGAAGCTTAGACAGGGCAACTTGCTAAAGAACACTGCCTAATAAGGAGTGGAGGCAGGGTATAAACCTAGGTCTTCTTAGTAATCGAGAGAGAGCTCAAACTGCTTGCCACACAATAGCCAGTGGGAAGTCCCATGACAAGGAGTTAGGGCAAGGAAAGCCACATTGTTCAGAAAGCCAACAAGGTAAGAAGGTGGTGGATTAGCATTCTAAAGAACCATCTTGAGAAGGTCCAGAATTCAGGCTTCTTTCATGTCAGGGGAAGGGAGAAATGGGAGGGGTTTGAGGCCAGGAGGTGACAACTGACCACAGACATCTGATGTCAGCAAGGGTCCTGAGGGGATGACAAAACTTCTGTGCATTTTGTCAACAAACGCCGGTTGTGGTGATCTTAGTCACGAAGTTCCTGTAACCCTTTTGGTAAATAATTGTTATTTTCGTACTTACATTCCATATCTCCTTGAGAAGGTAGTTTCAAGCTGGGAAGTTGTTTCAGAAATTCCTAGGCTACAGTTACATTCCTTTAATTATTAGCATTTCTTACGTGAAGGTCTAAGAAGAAGTTGCTAACCCACATGTTATGGGAACCGGGCAGGCAGGAGCAAGATGGAGTCAGAAAGACTATTATTCTATTACATTCTGGCTCCCAGGCTCCACTTGCTCTGTAGTCTCCTTGGTTCCTCCTCTGTGCCTGACCCATAGCCGCTCCAGTTTACTTGCAGTGGTTCTCAAACTTTTTGAAGTTGGGGCACATTTAAAATCTTACAAATAATTATAGGCGCACTATTCTGAGAAATATGTTATAATAATTAAGTCAAATATTAAAAAATATATATATATAAAGTTCAAGCGTGCTTTTATGGTAATTAAACAAAATAAATACAACAAAATTAAATTTATTCCAACATTTAAAAACATTTTTATGTTACATTTTTTTAGTTATGCTCTTTAGAACTTACAAAAAAGGGGTTAAAAAATAAAAAAAACTACAAAAATGTTATCTTTATATATATATAGATACATTCTTAGTAAGATTTAGTAAATTCGGCAGGTCCCGGCACAAATGTGTTAAGTTTTTTCATTCTTGTGTTTATGAGAAACATGAGCCTGATGTGTCCTAGTGATTTCTTCAATGTTTGGGCATATATTTGAAAGGCAAACTCTCATTTCTTCATCAATACTTTGAAGAATTCCTCTCTTTTTACTCTTAATTGTATTGAGGGTAGAAAATCCTAATTCACATAAATAGGATGTTGAAAATTGTAGTAAAATGTTCAAAGCTTTTTTAGATATTGCCACATATTCTTCTTTTATAGAAATCCAAAAGGCTTCAAGAGACAATTCCTTATGTTTAATCATCAATCGAAAACCCCCACCATACATATCATCTTAACTTTACACCAAACAAAGGATAGAAGAAACTTGCCTTCAGTCTTTCCAGGGAACATGGAGGGTAGTGTAAACAATCCAGCACCACAGCTTAACAGCCTTTTGCAACCTAATCAGGCAAGTGAGGTGGGGGGTTGGGCAGACTGTCAGCTTACAGCCAATTCCCCACACCTCTGTCCCCCAAAAATCTAAACTCCAAAAACCCTGCTGGATTTTCAGTTCCCAACAGGCACATATTTTTCTGAAATACCATAGGGCGCACCTGGAAATCTTCTAGGGTGCACACTTTGAAACCACTGACTTAAGAGTCTTAAAGTGAAACAGGATTCTACCTTTAAACCAGCCGAAATGGAAATTCTTAAATTCTATAACATAATCTTCTTAGGGCTTAAGCACAACTGAGACAGAAGGGGACAAACTCATTACCTTTGACTCTGTTCTGCAGGTAAATTTAGAGGTAAAGAGAAAGTATGAGCGTGTTTAGACAATTGTTTAACATCGCCAGGTTCTAACATTAAATTACATGTAAGCGTGTACACACACACACACACACACACACACGTGATAAATTATTTTTGTATCTTATGATGAGAACAAAATGCATGAGACTCATTTTGTTCAGGTTCACTAAGAGCTTTTTACTTTGATTTAGAAAATAATGCACAGTTTGAACTGTTTCTAATTCCCACAAACAAACAAATCTAAAGAAACCCTGTAGTCTCTTGGCAGTTTGCAGATGGATCATTACTTTGCAGAAAACAAAAGTGAGCAAACCTTTTAACCTGAGTGTGGAAAGTCTTGACCTTTCCCCTGGTGTGCAGTAGAAAGAGAGCTGGCCCAGGAGCTGGCTCCTCGGGCCCGGGGAGAATGAATCATTTAGTATCTTCCGCTGTGACTCGACTGTACTGCCTGTGCCAGGGGACTCTGACCAAGTATGCAGATTAATAATTCATGCTGGCGATGGCTTTGACCTCTGAGCAGAGAGCATCCACCCACGGAAAAACACACCTGGCCTCTGGCTAAGCCTCCATGAAGTTTAATGCTTGTTCGGCTCCACCCTACTACCTTGGCCATGTCCCATTCCAATTGCTCATTCGTAGTGCGGTGCACAGGGGCATGGGTTGAGGTAATGGCTCTCCAACAGTCTGGATTCTGAAGAGGCTTCGGGGAGTGTGTGAGGGGCCAGCTGAGCCTGGTACCTCATGTAGCCTGGGCCCTTGTGATGGCCTGAAGCCGAGGTTTGGACAGATCAGCTAATCTCATCTTCCTCAGCCTTCAAAACCAGACTGGTGGTCCTTGCCCTGCCCATCTCACTGGGAGGAAGTGGTAACACTTGGTAACTGTTTCCGGTTTAAAGAACATACCCATGTAAGTTGTTTTCTAAAGGTTACCGGGCAGGTGGGGGAGGCAGGAATGGGAGTTAGTGTTTAAAGGATACAGAGTTTCAGTTTGGGAAGATCAAGTTCTGGAGATGGGTTGTGGTTGTGGTTGCACAAGAACATGGTGCACTTAATGCTGCTGAACCACACACTTAAAAATGGTTAAAATAGCAGTGGCCAGCTGAGTCAGTGGATACAGTGTCGTCCTAGTGCAGGGAGATGGCTTCGATCCCCAGTCAGGGCACCTGCAAAAAGCGATCAGAGAGTGCACAAATGAATGGAACTAAGTGGAATGAGTTAATGCTTCTCTCTCTCCCCTCCCTTCTCCTGTCTCTCTTTCCCTTCCTCTCCATGCCTCCCCCCCCCCCCAAAGCAATCAGTGGAAAAAATTTTAAATGGTTACGATAAGTTGTACATTATGTATATTTTACAACACTTAAAAATAATTTGTGTTTTTTATAATGTTCCCACACCTGGAAGCCATTATAAGCCAACCTTGATTATCAGCCTCTCTGCTACTACAGGTGTTTAGAACAGGACCCCAACTTCCCTTCAGCCTGACGTGGCCCCCTCCTTTAAATACACTGGCTGAGTGAAGGTTGCTGGGCATAATAACCAAGTCTGTATTGAGCCCCCACTGGTGCCAGCCTCTGCACCAGGCACAGGACATGCAAAAGTAAATGGATAGATGCTGGTGAGAGACGCAGACCCACACACGCAGCACTGACATGGCGTGGGAGGGGCTGTGACACAGACACGGGGCTGCTGGGAGCGCGGGAAGGCTTCCCAGGGTTCTGAGGACGAGCCAGTGCCCGAGTTACCCAGACCAGGGGACGAGCAGAGGCGTGGCCACTGCCCACACTTGCCTTAATGCTCCATTTATAGTCCGGCGTCCCTGGCCTTTGCTGGTCCTGTTCCTTCAGCTAGAGTGCACTCTTTCCCTTCTTTTCCCCTAAAATTCTCATAATCCTTAGAGTGCCAGCTCCGTGCCTCCTCCCTTCTGGAAGCATTTCCTCAACCCAGCCAAAATTAATCTCCCCTCCTCCAGAACTCCTACAGCCACCTCTTCTATCCCCAGTTAGCACATATTTCTTTCTGTCAGTTAATACAGCTGTTCATATTTCCGCCTCTCTTGTTGGATATACATTGGGATTTTTATAGTTCCAAGTAAGAGAAACCAGCTGGAACCAGACTTAGCCTGAAAGTCATTTATCAGAAAACGGGGTGTCTTTTCAGACCAAGACAGTTCCTGGCTCTCTCTGTTCCTGCTTCCCTCTGCCCTTCCTGCTTCTCAATCCACCTGACGGAAGCAGATGGCACTCCACTGCTCCCAGGGTGGTTTCGATCTTGCTTGCATCAGTGATTGCCTCTTGACCAGTTAACCGTGGACTTAGGAGCAGTGTACACATGGGGTGAGCCAAAAACCACGTGCGCTGGGGAAGAGGAGCCCTTGGGGGGGGGGGGTCTGTGAGCCCTGAACTCTGTACCAGTCGACCACCAACAGACCACTTGATCCTTCCGCTTTCTCCCTGTGCAGCCACCTGTCCTGATCCCTCCTCCTCGTGGTTTTCTTCTTGCATCCCTGCCTGTTTCTTCCTTTTGATTTTATGGCTACTACTTCTTTCATGCACCCTTGATATTAGTGTTGTCTGTGATTTCACTCATGCATCTGCTCATTTTGTTTATTTCCTGTAGATGATCTTAGTAAGTCCCATCACTTCAGTTGCTATCTATATATTTGCATTCAACTTACAGATACTGCCCAGATCCAAGTGCCTGACTCATATGTTCTCTTGTCTACCGGTCATCCCGATGGGATGCTTCACAGTGTACAAAAATAGCACGCACTGTCTGCCTGTCACCACTGTGACAGCCCCATTCGCCTGAGCCCCTCTCCCCGTATTCTTTCTCTGTGAAGGTATTGCTAGCCACCCCTGTCAAATCTGGGAGTTACCCGAGCACCTCATTGTCCTGTACTGCATGAGTGCAATCTGGCACCAAGCCCCTTCCCTTTTACCCGCTAAGCCCCTCTCAGATCTGTCCATGGCCGTCATCTCCATTCAGGCCTGCATCGTTGCTTACTGTCTTGTAACTAGCCGCCTGCGCCACCTTGCAGTTGGCTTCCCCAAAGCAAAGCCCATGGGATCTTCCTGAACAAATAACCTGGATATGTTAGTCCCTTGCTTAAAATCCTTCATTGGTTCCTCATTACCATTGGAATGAAAGTCACACTTCAATGTGTGACGCACAGAGCTCTCCCTCACCTACCTGTCTGTCTCTGTAACCTTCCTTAACTCCTATGTTCTCTCCAGACTTAAAATCTCCTACTGTGTTCTGCTTGCTAAGAGTCCCTTCATACCTTTTTAAGAAAAATAAATAAGGTTTTATAATTTACAAATGAAGCATTAGCATAAGAGTGAATTAAACCTGACCAGGTGGTGGTACAATGGATAGAGCTTCAGACTGGGACACAGAGAACACAGGTTCAAAACCCCGAGATCACCAGCTTGAGCACAGGCTCATCTGCTTTGAGCATAGCTCACCAGCTTGAACCCAAGGTCACTGGATTGAGCAAGGGGTCACTTGCTCTGCTGTAGCCTCCCCCCACCCCCGGTCAAGGCACATATGAGAAAGCAATCAATGAACAACTAAGGTGCTGCAACAAGGTCCCTTCCATTCTGTCTGTCCCTGTATGTCCCTCTCTCTGTCTCTGTCACACACAAACACACAAAGAGTGAATTAAAACATATAGACTAGTTCTCAGATTACTAAAGGAGAAAGATGAAGTCATTAGGTTCACAGGAAATCTATCTACCCCGTGGTATCTATCTAAAAAGCTGCCACTGAGTCCAGATGTAGTAACAGTCCTGTATCAAACATGCTAGATACCTAAAGGACTACTTCCAAAAAAAAAAAAGGCTAGGGGGTTCTGACATTGTAGTTGGATGTGCCCTAACTCAAACCACATTAAATCTGTGTTGCATAGTGAAATCCTTGCATCTAGGGTGGAGGTTGGAGGAATCTTACTTGTGTTACACAGTTGGCGGAGCACAACCCCAAACTGACTGGGTTTCCCATGTCCGTCAGGCTTTGTTTAGGTACCTGAAACGGGACTTGCTATGGGGTTGGGAAAGGACGTGTTGGGAGAGAAAGAAGATGGGGAATATGTGTTGAGCAAACAACCAGCAGCCTCTGGCACAAAACTGACATGGTGCCCTGTGATGGTCAATGTTCTGTGCTGCTCTGACAGCCTGGTTATTTCCTGATATCAGCACTGGGTCACTAATTACAGAGAATTCTCAGTTTTTATAGCTACAGTTGCCTGAGGTTCAAACTTTTAAGTACAACCTTCTTTCTTGTACTATTCTGTTATTAACTCTTGGTCAAAACAAAGATAAGGTATAGTTTTCATAAATAGTATAAAGTCTGTAGATAAGCTGATTCTTTCTGCCACTCATCGGAGCCACCTGGCATGTTGACCTTCATCCTCATGGTGATAAACATGGTGGCTGCACCAGGCATCAGGTCTGCATTTCAGGGGTGAAGAGAAACGTAGGGAAAGGGTTTCTTTTGCTCGCTGTCATATTGTATGAGGAACCGGAAATGGACTTTTACTTAGGCACTTAGGTCTTATTCACCATAACCTTGATGCACGACCATTTGTGACTTCAAGGGAAGTTGGGGAAGGGTCTGTTTAGCAGGACATGTTAAAGTACTGAACAAAATTGGGGAGATATTAACAAGGAAAGAGCAAGAGTTAGTGTATCCACAGCTAACAGGATCTGTCATAGACTGCCTCAAAGGTGTTTGTGTTGCCATAGCTACTCATCATATTTACTATTGCTGAAATCCCTTCAGTGTTATTCAT
This sequence comes from Saccopteryx leptura, assembly GCF_036850995.1. Taxonomy (NCBI): domain Eukaryota; kingdom Metazoa; phylum Chordata; class Mammalia; order Chiroptera; family Emballonuridae; genus Saccopteryx; species Saccopteryx leptura. The sequence continues at coordinate 116,686,546 of NC_089504.1, forward strand.
TGATCTCTTCAAATTCATATGTTCTTTAATACTTTGCCAAGTGCTATGTCCAGAATGCAGCTTTGCATTGGATAACCTTGGTTTTAAATGGGCAAGAGATTTTGGTTGGATTATGTTTTCTGGAAATCACATTCCCAAATTGTATTAGGTTTTCCACTACCAGGCTATTAAATCTGGCATTCATGATATGTATGCAAATTTTTCCAATCTTCTCTTAATAACAACAATGAGTTTGGATAATTAATGCTTGACATAGGAGCATTAGATTGACTCAGTGCGTGCTCGGAGACTTCATTTGGACCTCACTGTTTGTATCAGTAATTCTTCACAATCGTTTTGCTTTATGATCTAAATTTGTTGGCATTAAACTTGAACAGCTCATAAATACTATAATTAATTTTTGTTCCACTTCAGTTTCCAAGTACTAATTGATTTAAACCTACTGCTGTGTATTTTGTTTCCCGTATATTCCTGGATCATAGCATTCACACTGTCGCCGCTTTACTTTCCACCGCAGTTGCATGATCTTGGAGGATAGGCACTGAACCCTTCTTGTTATCATCTGCTTAGCAAAATGCCTGGCCCATCCATCGTGTGTACACAGCACACCTTGGCTGAGGAATTTCATTACAGATGACTCTTGCCGATCGTCGGTTACACTTCAGCCACAGAGGCAGTCCCAACTGGCCTACTCGTTCCCAAGTGCCAACCAGCGTTTTATTTAAAAAGTACAAAACATAGGCGACACACTAGAATAGGCCAGGCTGTGTTTGGATTTTGGAGCACTATGTGGTTGTCTTATTTTTCTCTGACAACGTGTTTTCATTATACAGCCCAGGCATCCAGAAAGAGAAGGACTTGTGATTCCAGCTCCCAAGCCCCCGGGGCTGTTTCCATAGCCCAGTTTCAGTCAGGAGCTCTCCCTAAGCCGTCGGGTATCAGTGTCTAGGATGGCCACTGGGATGCTCTTCGTGTAAACGTTTGAGTCAGGGCAGAGCGCTGCCTAGAAAAAGAGTTTTGAGGTGGCCAGTCCCGTGGAAATGACAAGGCCATCTCAGCAGGGCCGCTGTTTGGTCACCTCAGCCCACCTCTCCGCGAAACACGTGCGCACTTGGGCTGACCTGATCTGAAGTCAGTGGCTTGCAAAGCCTGACCTGAAAGGGGTGTGGGGATATTTTGAGGTTTGATTTAGCAACTTAGTGTGAATATTCACATGTTTTGCTGCAGAAAATATCAGTGTGGCGGATGACAGGATGTTACCCCAGCTCCACTGGCCATATTATGTAACATTACCATTTTCAGATGAAAACTTCTGACTTCCAACACACACCTGGCCTTTACCTCTGTCATCCGCATCCACCACTGTGTGCCCAGGTGGATGGAGTCCCGTCTCTGCTCTGCAGGGGCTGCCAGAGCGTGGAGGGGACTCCTGCAGTGGTGGTCTCCGGGGCCGGGTGAAAGGCAGCCTGGGGCCCAGGCAGCACGGGGGACACCCATAACTCACGTGGTGTAGGAATGATGGTAAGCGGTAAGGAAGGCCTCTCCAAGGGGGTGCCTGAGGTGAGACTGGAAGGACCCAGCACCCCCCACGCCAGGCACAGTGCAGGGGACTGAGGGTGAATGAGGCAGCCGGCAAAGCCAGCGGGGCCCCAGCCCCAAGGAGGAACACTGTGCATTGCGGCAGGCAGTGGCAGCCACTAAAGAAGAGACCACAGATGTGAAGGAGGGGTGTTCTGGATGGTGTGGGAGCCCGCAAGAGGGAGCCAGCCTTGACTCGGGGGTCAGAGGAGGCCTCCTTGTCCATGTTACATCTAAGCTGAGACCCGAAGAAGGGGTGAGTAGGAGTGAAACAGGAGGGGAAGCCAAAAAGTCCTGGAACAGGAGGAGGGAAAGCATGTTGAGAGTCAGGTGGCCAGGCCAAGCCAGCCCCTCTCAAAAAACTGAGAGAAGTCTGTATGGCTGGAGGAGAGCTGGGGAGAGCGAAGAGGCTGGGCCACAGGGCTAAGTAAGATTACCTGAGAGTAGAGCACCCATAGTCTAGCCCAGTGGTAGTCAGCCTGGTCCCTATCACCCACTAGTAGGCATTCCAGCTTTCATGGTGGATGGTAACGGAGCAACCGAAGTATAAATAAAAAGATAGATTTAACTATAGTAAGTTCTATGAACATTTATTCTGCCAAACTTAGCGAAAATCTGACATAAACTACTTGGTAAGTAATTATTATTATATGCTTTAACTTGCTGTAACTCTGCTTTATAAATTTTATAAAGTAAAGTTACTTTCCTACTTTATAAATCACCATTACTGTAGAACCGGTGGGCGGTTAGAAAATTTTACTACTAACAGAGATACAAAAGTGGTCGTAGGTATAAGAAGGTTGACTACCCCTGGTCTAGCCTCTCAGTGTAGACGGTCCTGGTTTATGGCTATTGTCCCACCATTATTTTTAAAGCACTGTATTTCACACTCAAAAGTGTCCTTATTTGGACCATTAAGTATATGGTCCATATACTTAAAGGCCAATTTAGGGACCTGAGAATTTATCCTTAGGGAAGTGGGACTCATTGATTTTCAAAACTGCACATTTTTAAAAGTTCTTTGGGGCAATTTGGACCACAGGGCTTTGCACAATAAGGTCTGTTGTCTTATACTGCTAAGTTCAAGGGTTGGTCTCAACAGTTGTATCAGGAAGAGCTATCAGGCCTGGGAACTAGAACACTGGTCAGCAGACCGGCCTTTGCTGTCAAAGGGCAGTGTGTTATTTATGTATGTTATCTGTGTATACATGTCCATAGAAATAGAGCCGGTATCTGATGACCCTATGAAATGACAATGTTCTCTCCCCTGGGCTGAACTCTCAGGAGTTCCTGTGTTATCTGGACTGACCTCAGAAACATTTATAGGTCTGTTTCTGAAGATTCCGGAAGGGTGGCGACCTTTCCTTTCCTTTCACCCCGAGTCTGGGGTGTGTGTGTTTGCCCATGTGCAGGACCAGGCTCGGGCACCTGCCTTTCCTGACTTGATTATCTTTGCTTGTCAGAGCCAGTGTTTGGCAGACACTTCTTTATCAGCCTCCTGGTTTCAGTCAAGAAAACACTGGGGAGAATTCAGGAAAACCCCAGATTCATGTTTTATATTTGTGAGGATGTTCTCAGTGCCTCCAAGAGGCTCCGATTCACGCCTTTGGGAATTCTTTTCCTCTTAGTTCTTATTTCTGTCACATTTTGAGCTCTCCTGTCTGCTGCTGGGGAGGCAGAAAGATGAAAGCTACATGACAGCTGGTAATCCCAGTTAGGCCGCGCAGTGGTGTGTAGCTTAAGGAGGTTTAGCGTTAAGAAGCAGATTAGTCCTCCATAATAAGAAGGAATTAGAACTGTCCACAGCTGCTGAAAAGGCCTCATGTGGGCTAGTGTCCTCAGCTTGATGGCGGTGGTGGAGACGGAGCTACTGTCATTGGGAAAAGGTGGAGAGAGCTTTCCCTGGGGCAAGCTGCCTGGGGACCCAAGGCTGGCTCTTACTTGGGTGACTTCATCTCCATCCAGAAAGCCAGACAGATGGAACCTAGAGCGGATGGATGATTTACCTCTCAGGGCAGACTCACATAAGCACATATACACAACTCACACATACATGTGCACACACACACGTGCACACACACACACAATAATCGAATACCAAAATTTATTCATTTACTCTCAGATCAAACACTTGCATTCTTTCCTCAAAGACAAACTAAGTTATCATTTGAAAGCCTAAAAAAAAAGCTTTTTTTTTTTTTCATTTAATCCTAAGAAACTCCTGGCCTGCCGTTCAGTGCATACTCCATCTAGGGCAGATTCCATGGGTAGTCAGTGAGAACATTGCGATCTGGGATGTCTCTACTACAGCCCTTCCAGGCAGACTCACTCACTGTTCTCAGGCTTTTAAAGCGGGATCTCCGGCCATGCACCAGGAGTTCGAGAGGTCCGTGAGTTGGGGGCGTGTATGTGCACAGGTATGGATCTGGGGGAAAGAGCCATAGCTTTCTGAGGGTCTCACAAAAAGGAGGAGAAGGAGGAGAAATGCCGAGACCTGTGGATATCCACAACTAGCTTATAATGTGACACCCTTTGAAGTGATATTTTTAAATACTGTGCAGAACATACTTAAAGGGATAGCATGAGAAGATGGCACTCAGCTTTCTACTGTTGTCCCAAGAAATTCAACTCTGGTCCCTACTTGTGTCTACTGGTTAACATAACAAAAGCCCTGTAGCTATCCAGGTCTATCATTATCCCCACGCCCACTTCCCTTCTAGAGTATTGAAATGGTTCTTAGAGGAGAAATCATTCAGTGAAAATAATTTTTCTTTTTTATTTTTTTGGTGAGAGATAGAGAAAGACAGACAGGACGGGAGAAAAATGAGAAGCATCAACTCATAGTTGTGGCACCTTAGTTGTTCATTGATAATTTTCTCACATATGCCTTGACCAGGGGACTCCAGCTGAGCCAGTGACCCCTTGCTCAAGCCAGCAACTGTGGGTTCATGTCTGCGATCCCATGCTCAACGCAGCAACCTTGTGCTCAAGCTGGTGAGCCTGTGCTCAAGTAGGATGAACCTGTTCTTAAGGAACCTCTGTGTCTCAGGTCAACAGTCTGTCTACTGTGCCACCACTGGTCAGGCAAGAGCTGAGTTTTGATGAGTATTCTGACAAGCTGCTGAGATATAAACACTGAAAGATAGAAACAGGGTTGATTAACAGATAGAACTTGCACATGTTATTAAAAGCCAGGTGAGAAATACCACAGACAGTGAGCAGTTCCCATAGTTCCTGGGACCAAAGGCATATTCTGAAAGCCCCAACAAAACACCCACTGGAAAGTGAGCAGGGTGATAAAGAGAACAGAGACTATGTCAGGCTAGCAACAGTCAGAGAACTGAGGACATGGAGCCCAGAAGGCTGGAGAGCTGGGAAGGATGAGAGCATTTCAAGGTATTGTACTTGAACCATCAGCTTGTAGAAGAGTGTTTGGGACCACTGAGTAGACAATGCAGGGAATCAGACTTTTGTTCAATAGTAAAAAATTGTTTTAGTATCAGGAATCAAAATTAGAGTAAGGTTATGCATTATGAGATGGTAGCGACCCTGTCACTAAACATACTCAAGCTGACACCGTGAAAGATTACTAGTGTTAAATGGAAGTGGAGTAGACTAGTGTGAGGCCTTCAAGTCCTCACTCTTCTGTCAGCAGCCTCAACTCAACTTTTATTTGATTACGGTGTTTCAGTGACTAGTAGGGTTTTATTTTTTAAAGGGTTATGCTCCTACCCACCCACCCCCCAAAAAAGTACAAGAAACTTAGATTGTTATGATTCTTTGATTTTTATTACAAGAAAAGAAAGCATGACAACTATGTGAACAACTGAGTGCTACTTGTTTGCAGAACAAACCCAAGAGATTTAAATATTTATGTAAACAAGGACTGTGTTTTCTTAATGCAGGTGGAGTGCCATGGAGAGCTGGTAAGTTTAGTTTTCTTGGTCTCTTACTTTGGAAAGCCTCTTTGGGAAACCTTCTAAGCTATTTTATATTCAGCTCAACTGTTCTGGTTACCTACCAAATGTGAGGCATCATTCTGTACTTTATCTATTGAAGACCTTCTTATCTATTGAAAACCTCCCCGACCTTAACAGACCTTGAAAATTAATCTCAGCACTGACAGCATCTTCCCCATTTAAGAGCAGAGTCACAGCACGACAAATAGAAGCAGTGGTGGCAGTGGACATCTACTGGCTGCTTCCCAATCATGATTCCTCCCTTCTGTCTTCCTAACAGCCCCTGTTTCCACGTAGGGTTCCTTCAGTTCCTGGGGCAGCTGACTGTACCTTGGATGGAGGTGGGAACCTGTGTGTCTGGCTGAGCTCATTTATACTTATATCCCCCTTGCCACTGTGAGGTCAAGGGTGGTCACATGCTACCATCTGGACCAGGCAGAGTGTATGTCAGGATTGTCACTGAGAAGGCTGGGATGAGGACATACAGTCCTGAGCCATATAACAGTGTTTCGGTCAGCAACTGACCAGACCACATTTATGATGGCGGTCCCATAAGATTATAATGGAGCTGAAACTTCCTGACCCTAATGATGTATGAGCCACCAGCCTGAACGTCGCTGCACAACACATTACTTGGGTATTTGTGGTGATGCTGGTTAAACAAACCTACTGTCCTGCCAGTTGTATAAAAATATAGTACACACAATTAGGGACAGTACATAATACCCGATAATGATCACAAATGATGATGTTACAGGTCTCTTGTTATTTACTGTACGTTTTAGAGTGTACTGTTTCTATTTGCAACAACAAAAGCTTGCTGTAAGGCAGTGCCTTGTTATGTTATGCCAGCAGCAGCCTCATACATCTCGTGTTTACTGTGTCTCTTGATGGTATCATTTTCTCTTGTTCTTGATTTAATTTTGTGCTGTTCTGTACACTAAAATGCTGTACTGGCTTGTAGCCTAGGAGCAGTGGGCTAGACCATATAGCTTAGGTGTGCAGTGGGCTGTACCAGCTCGGTTTGTGTAAGTGCCTCTGTGATGTTCACACAGTGACAGCATCACCTAATGATGCATTTTTCAGAATGTATCCCCGTTGTTAACTGGTGCATGGCTACACTCCTTTTCTTGCTTTTGATCAAGAAATGTGCAGGCCTGGAGCTGTAGGTAGAAACTGTCATGCACCCATGGTAAGGCTAGTTTGAGAATGAGCTGACAGAAAGGCTGAGCAGAGAAATGGAGAGAACCAGGCCTGTGTGACACAACCTAGCTGCCAGAGTCAACCTGGTTGGAGCCAGAACTACTTCTGGACTTTCAAATATAAATTCCCTTTGTGTTTAAGCCAGTTAGACTTAGGTCTTCTTTGATTTAGAGCCAAAGATTCCTTAATTATCAATATAATCGTTATTTTTGCTCCTCTGACCAGCTCAGTCGGTAAGAAGGTTGTTGCGAGCCACCAAGGCTGCGGGTTCAGTCCCTGCTCAGGGCACATGCAGAAAGCTACTGGTGAATGCACAACTGAGTGGAACAGCAGATGAATGTTTCCCTCTCTCTCCTTCCTTCCCTGCCTCTCGCTGTCTCTCTAAAATCAATAAGTAATAATTTTTAAATATTTTTTAAAATAATGGTTAATTTTGACTCTAGTGGAGTTACAGGTTACAATATCTATTATTTAACAGTATTTGGTAATTAGTTATGAGCATGGATTCATTCTGTAATGCCAAAAACAACACACAAAAAAAGTCTTATTAACATGTAATCATAGCATCTGCATTGCCTAGAGTTATTTACCTAGGAAAGGAGACATTCTGAACTAGGGCTGAGCTAGGACACACTTCGCTAAGCTGATCTCTCCGTGCTTTCAGATGGGTCTCTGAGGGCACGTGACACTGCCATCTGTGTTACTGTACTACAGATAATTCACGAGTGTTTATCTGTTGGTGCACTCTTCCCTTGTTGCTTTGCGGGGGGCAGGGGGAGAAATCCCACCTAATGAAACTGTACCCTTTACCACTGCTTGCTTTTCTCTTTTCTGAGCAGTGAAGAAACCCAGTGTTGTGCTGTCAGCTGTTTAATTTTTCCTTCTCTTGACTTATAAAAAATACATATTTGTGGTCAATTTTAAATTAACAGGTCTATAAATATGTACATGTAATAAGTAAATTGCAAGAAGAAAATAGATGGGAGGAGACTGATAGATTGGGAGACTTGAGACAAATCCATCAATCATTGTATGTGCACTGAATTTGAAAACTGATTCAAACAAGCTGAAAACAAAACAGGATTCATGAGAAATTTAAGCACTGGATATTTGAAGCACTAAGGCATTATTATTGATTTTTTAAGGCATAACAATGCTAGCGTGTTTATGTTTCTAAAGAAAGAATCCTTGTCTGTTAGCAATACATACTGACTGATTTACAGGTAAAATAATATATCTGGGATTTGCTTCAAAATAATAGAGAAGAAAGGAAGTGAGGAGGAACATAGATGAAACAAAATTGGTCATGAATTGATCATTGCTGAAGCTGAGTAATGGGCACGTGAGGTTCATTAATCTGTTTTGTTTTGTTTTTTTTTGTTTTTATGTGTGTGATGAAAAGTTAAATAGATAATAGAAGTCTCCCCTTCACTTATACTTTCCAGTGGTAATCAGTATTAACAATTTGATATATATGTTTTCCAGAAATTTTTTTATGTGTAAATTACAGAGAGAAAGGAAGGTTAGTGGAAAAGGCTTGGGTTTTCTTCTATTAATTAAATGGACTCACTAGACATGCTGGTCTATAACTTTCTTCGGGCGGTGTACGGGAGCTTAGTATATTATGGACATCTTGCCATTTAATTTTATAGCAGAGCAGTTGATGACTTATTTTCCCCTAAAGAGAACAAAACCCTTTGCTTCTTTTATAACAGTGCAGCCACTGCATCCCAGGGAATAATTTGGCTTTTTGTGGGAAATACCTGTCCTTGAAGCCTGGGGTTTCCGTGGGCTTTGACCAGAGCTTTAATTCCAAGCCTTGGGCAGTTCTCCTCCATCTGACGAGGAATCTTTCCTGGCACAGGACCCCCATATGAATTATCAACCCCAGCCACCTCCACAGGATTTTGCTGTCAGACAACAATTGTAAAACCTATTGGAAGTTTAGCATTCTCTGTTATGGTTTGTGGAACACAATGTGTGTGAAAGCTAGAAAAAGCATTGTTGAATTCCTATTGCTCTTTTTGTGATTTTATAAGATGTGAATTTTTAATAACTCATGTACATTAGTGAGAGAGAGTATTTGTGAGAGAGAGAGGTTTGTTTTTTAAAAGAATAGGGTGGCTGAACAGGTGAACACAGCCCTGGCTCCAAGACAGAGCCTTCTGTTATCACCATGCTGGGAAACGGACACATTTTAATTCCAGTGCACTTTTCGGTATTGGCTATTTGTTCGTTTTCCTGTTATCCCAATGGGAGAGAGAAAAATAATCTGAGCTTAGGATACCTTCTTTCTCCTTTACCCATGAAGATCACAGTGAATAGCATGCTTTTCATGACATAGTTTCAAAGTGTTTTTCAACACTGCTATCAACATTTTATTCTTATCAAATATTTTCCAAGTAACTACTCTGTGCCAATCATAGTACCAGACCTTGAAAAGCAGAGAATGCAAGATAAATCAGTTTCACATCATTGTTGTCTGGGTGAGGGAATACTCAGTTGGGCACTGAAGAATGATGGACCTAGGGTTAGAGTGGGGAGTATTTGTTAAATGGGCATGTTTTATGTGCATATATATATATATATATATACACACATGGATAGGTGCCATTTACTGAGTTATTACCATGTGCTAATGGCCTTTTTAGAGGTTTAATATCAGTTATCTCATTTAATATTCAGAGCAAAACTTGTGAAGCCTGTGGCCTTATTATTCCCTTTGATAGGACATAGAACCACAGAGATTAAAGTATTTGCTCAAAATCACATGGCTTTAAAAGTGATATAATCTGGATTTAAACTCAGACAATCCAACTATAGAATCTGTGCTCATTAGGGAATTATTACTAACGAATCTGCTGGCTCATTGATACATGTTATTCAAGGCTTCCAGTTTTTAACAAAGAAAAAAATGGTTAGTTGGCAATAAGCATCAAAATTCCTGGAGTCTGTTTAATTTTTAAGCCTTGGAACATGATGAAGAGCTTTTAACGGGTACAGTATTGCAGTTGGGGATCAGAACTCATTTCTAGACTTAAAGAAAACTGATCAAATGTTTACTGTGTTGGTGCTATCAGGGAATGAAATTTCACCTCTTAGTGAACCTAGAGCCATATCTGAATGGATCTTATTCTGTCACTTGCAGTGTTATTTATGGTGAAAAGAAATCCATTAGTCTGTTATTTTTTATAAGTCCATTAATGTTATGACATTTAGTTATTCATGATGAAATTTGCTTTCATGTATGACAGTGTATGTTTCCCCAGTGTGCATTAGTGTGTACCCATATGCATGTATACATACTCTGCTTAAAAATATGAAAACCTCAGTACATTGATAAATTTTTTTTTGTATGAACTAGTCTCAGTGATTCTAAAATATTTCAATTGGGAATCAAGTCTGAAACTAGGAACTACGTGTTACTGCAGGCTAGGCTGTGTAACCCTCAGTCCAAACCCATAGTCCCACACTACCTTTTCTCTCTCTCACTTCATCACCATAATGATGAGAGCTCTCATACACTGGATGCTGATTATAGGTTAGCTTTGTACTAAGCACTTTACCCATATTGTCTTATTTAATGCTCAGAATAACCTTTCAAGGTAGCTTTTGTTATCCCCATTTTACGGATGCAGAAGTGAAGGCTTAGAGAGGTGACTTGTTTGAACTTCCATAGATAGAAGTGGGGACATAAAGCCAGGTTTGTCTGGAAATGCTGAGGCAGTCAGTGATGAAAATAGGAAGATATTCAGTGGTGTGTCCTTGTATAATGACAGTTTTTTTAATGTAGTTTTGTTTTACAAGATAAACAACAGTAACTATGGCTTCCTGTGCACTAGTGAAATAGAAAGATCTTATAGAGTTTTTTCCTAGCTCTGTTTGATATTAAGATAGTAAATAAACTACAATTTCTCTGAGCCTTAGTTTCCTTATCTATAAAATGAGGATAATAATACCTGATGAACCTACCTTATAAGGTAGTTGCCGGAATAATGGAAATGAAGGTGCTGAAGATGTGTGCACATGTGTACGGATTCATAGCACTCTTATTGCCCATCCCACCTCCACCTGTGAACTTCTGAAGTTTATTTCTTAAAGTCAGCCACTTTATCACTTTTATTCAACATAGTATTGGAAATCCTAACCACGACAGTTAAACAAAAACAAATAAAAGACACCCAAATTGGGAAGGAAGAAGTAAAACTGTCATTATTGCAGATGACATGATACTATTTAGAGAGAACCCTAAAGATGCCACCAAGGATCCTGGTCAAAGCTTATGCGAGAGTCTGCCTAGCTATCTCCCCAACTCTCACCTAAAAAAGAAAATGACTCCACCAAAAAAACTACCAGAACAAATAAATGAGTTCAGTAAGGTAGCAGGATATAAAATAATATTCATAAATTGGTTGCATTTTAATACATAAATAATGAGCTATCATAAAAACAAATTAAGAAAATCTCATTTACAATGGCATCAAAAAAAGTAAAATATCTAGGAAAAGATTTAATGAAGGATGTAAAACACTTGTACTCAGAAAATCATAAGGCACTGAAGAAATAAATTAAAGAAGATACAAATAAATGGAAGCATATAACATGCTCATAGATAGGAAGAATTAACATCATTAAAATGCCCATACTATTAAAAGCAATCTGTAGAGTCAGTTCAAAACCTATCAAAATGCCAATGGCATTTTTCACAGAAGTAGAACAAGTGTTCCTAAAATTTATATGGAACCACAAAAGATCCCAAAGAGCCACGAAGGTAGACCTTTCATGCTACTTGATATCAAACTGTAGTATAAGGGGATAGTAATCAAAACAGCATGATACTGATATAAAAACTGACGCATAGATCAGTGCAACAGAATAGGGAGCCAAGAAATAAACCCACACTGGTATGGCCACATAATATCTGACAAAGGAGACAAGACTATACAACGAGATAAAAACAGTCTATTCAATAAATGGTGTTTGGAAAATTGGACAGATATGTGCAAAAAAAATGAAACTAGACCAACTTTCTTACAACATATACAAGAATTTACTTAAAGTAGATTAACAACTTACATGAAAGACCAGAAACCATAAAACTTCTAGAAGAAAATGTAGTAAACTCTCTGACATTGCTCTTTGTAATATTTTTTATCTCCTCAGGCAAGGGAAACAAAAGAAAAAATAAACAAACGGGGCTACATCAAACTAAAATGTTTTTGGCACAGCAAAAGAAACCATCAACAAAACAAAAAGACAACCTACTGAATGGAAGAAGGTATTCACCAATGATACAACTGATAAGGGGTTTATGTCCAAAATTCATTAAGAACTCATGCAATTTGACATTAAAAAAATCCAATTTAAAAATGGGCAGAAGACCTGAATAGATATTTCTCCAAAGAGAACATACAGATGGCCAGTGTCACAAATCATCAGAGAAATGCAGATTAAAACCACCATGAGACATCACCTCATGTCTGTTAGAATGACTATCATCAATAAATCAAAAAACAAGTGTTGGCAAGAATGTGGAGAAAAGTGAGCCCCTGTGTAGTGTTGGGGGGGGGGGGATAGTGAAAATTGGAGTAGCCACTATGGAAAACTGAAGGTTCCTCAAAAAACCTTTTTGATCCTCAAAAGACCATTGTCATATGACCCAGCAATTTCACTCCTGGAAATATATCCAAAGAAATCCAAAACACTAATTCAAAATAAATGCAGTGTTATTTACAATAGCTGAGTTGTGAAAGCAACCCAAGTGCCCATTAATAGATGACTGGATACAGAAGATGTATACAATGGACTAATACTTGGCTGTAAAAAAAATGAAATCTCACCATTTGCAACAACATGGATGATCCTGGAGGGTAGGTATTATGCTAAATGAAATAAGTCAGAGAAAGACAAATATCATGATTTCACTTATATATGGAATCTAAAGAACAAAAGAAACCAACAAAACAGAATCAGACTCATAGATACAGGGGACTAACTGAGGTTACCAGATAGAAGGGGAGGAGGAGAAATAGGTGAAAACAGTGAAGGAAGTAAGAAGTTACAAAATAGTCACAGGGGTGTGAGTACAACAGAGGGAATTTAACACTAATATTGTAATAACTATGTACTGCGCCAGGTGCTTGCTAGAATTATCAGGAGGATCACTTCGTACATCTGAAACAAATACAGAATTTTAAAGATTATGTTTTGTGATTAAAATTAGAAGCTGCTGTAAGTTTTGGTTTAACAAATTTCTTTAAAAGGACTTAGTCTTATTTCTTCACTTCATTCAACTTTTATTCAGTACCTACAACATCTCAGGCATTGGCATTGTTGCTAGAGGTGTTAACAATGGCTCAGATTTGTTTACAGGCTATTCAGGACATTTTGTTAGGACTGTTTTCTGTGTTCCACTCTAACCCAACCATATGCTAACTGACCACATGTCGTGTGAATTGGGTCAAATTCTGTTTGTGGCTGCCCACACTGATCTGCGTAAAGAAATCTCTGGACAGATGGAATACCCTGTGACTTTGCATCTTGTTGCTTGGGCTAAATGAGGGACAGGGGAAAGCTATTTCTGCAGACATGAAGGCACAGTGAATAGTAGCCTCTCTCTGGGCTTGTGTCACAGTCTGCCTAAACTCAAGAGGCCCCTAGCCAGTTTGTTTAAACTGGAAAGGCCCATGTAGTTTTTAAATCCCCCACTATGAAAAGAACCTAATTTTCTCTCAGCTCACCAACAAACAACAGTGATTAATAGACTCTAGTTCATTTTGAATGCATTTATAGGTAGGTTAGGTGTTCTGCAAAATTTCACACTTGTCCTGTTGTTGTTTTTTTAATGTTCAAAAAAACAAACAGGACACGCACACATAGTTCTATAGAGAGATGGAATGGAGACAGAGGTTTCTCAGTTCAATAACTACTTAATAAGCATTTCCTAAGACATTATCAAAGATTGAAACACATAAATCCAACAAGAGTAATCAAACAACAATAAAACCTATAGACAGCTGCCACCTGTCCTCTTTGGGTGCGTTTGATCCAAGTGCTGATAGTGCAGTGCAGGTAACCTGGAGATCATCCAATTCTCCGGGGACGGTGGGCAGATGAGAGAAGCCTGAGGCCTGGAAAGGTATAAAGTGCCCAGTTTCTAAGTGTTCAATAGGGACAGCACCCAGATCAATTCTGTGTTCCTGCGAGCAAACATGGGCCACCCTCCCCACTTACCCTCCTACCACTCCACACATACACATGTCTAGACACACATCAGTTTTGAAGGCTACTAGTAATTACTTTTATTACCAGTAAAATATGTAATTTGGGGCAGTGAAGAGGACAGGTATTTTGGGGGGAAAGCAGGAAGAGAATGAGTTTCTACTTGCAAAAGTTGGGATCAGAACTTTTTAAAACATCATTTAACTGGATCCATGCAGAAGAGGTTAATTTGTAGGTGAATTACAGCTTAATGGAAACAATAGCATCATCACACTTAGGCTGCACATTTTATAACAGTAAAATGATAGTGACGGCAAATTCCGGTCTCTGGGCTTCCCCAACACCAGCTGTCATTGTGGGGGAGGACTTGGCTGTGTCTCAGGTCTCCTGAAGTGTTCCTGTGTTTATGTTTCACTGTCCACAAGCACGTGCTGGCCTCTGCAGAGCACCCCAGACTCAGGCCAGAGACTGATCCTCGGGGAGTTGAGAGAGTCAGAGCTTCAGAATCAACACACAGCTTTGCAGACATTCTTCATTCAAATTGTGCTTGAAGCTTTAACTGTTGCCAGCTGTGCACGTATCAGAAGAGATGATCTTCAGAAATTAAAGTGGTGTTCTGAGGAGAGCTCAATAATTACAAATGGGCAGTAGGGCAGGCCAGAGGCCATTGAGGACTTGAGGATTCTAGGCACTTGAGAGAAAGGAATCACCAGCAGGATTGTTCAGATGGACAGAGAGCTGGGAACCTTTGCTCCGCAGCATGCTAACAGCAAAACATGTCTGGACCGCCCAATCTTTGTACACTTCTGCTACTGCGGAAATAACTCCCATTCCCGATCCTGCCGCTCCATCCTCACTCATTACATTTAGTTCTTTCAGTGACTTCTCAAGAGTTTTTGAGTGGCTGAGATAGGTTAAGTTTCTGGTCAGTTAGAGAAGAGGAAGCTGCTGTCCACTCAGTCTCCAGAACCCTTGCCTGGGACGCGCACCCTCATTTTCTCTCGTCCAGAAGTTCTAAAAGAAGGAGGAACAGAAAGTCCCAGATATGCCAGGGCATTAAATATGTAATAGAGGAATATAATAATTACAGAACTTAAAGAATATAAGTAGATCTCCTTCCCAGCCCTGTCTCCTCCCAAGAAAAATCATTAAGTTTCTGTTTATTCCTATAAAGTTAAGCTATTCTTATATAAATGCATATTCACATTATATATACACATCATGTATATATACACTTATATATACACATCTACTTAATTAATTATCCTCTTTTGTTTACACAAATGGTAGCATACTAAACATATTATTCCTTACCTTACATTTTTCATTGTCTTCGGAATTGTTCCAGGGTAGCAAATATAGAGTGCCCTGTTCTTTTTTCATAGTGACACAATGTTTATTCCATTGTTTCAAAGGGTCATCATTTATTTAGCCAGTCTTTTATTGTTGGGCATTCTGGCTGTACAATCCTTTGCCATCCCAACAATATTTAATTGAATATCCTTGGATATACATCTTTGGGCACATGTGCTAATTTATAGTATCAGTTTGCAGAAGTAGAATTATAGGCCCAATGGTTTAGCCTTTTGATGATGAGAGAAATTGCCAACTTGCCCTTCTCTACAGGATTTATTCATTTCCAGTGATTCAAAAGAATGCATCCCCCTGACTGCCTTTCCCCTGTCCCCATCTCCACCCAGGCCTTATCAGTTGTAGGGGAGAAGGTTCAAGCTGGATATGAATGTGAGTATTTTGAAAACTCACTCTATCAGTGTTAGCAGTCTTTTAGTTAGTTACAGGTTACAGGAAATCTACCTCAAACTGTCTTAAAAAAAAATTTAAGTGGAGAAAATTATTGGCACATATAACAGAAGTCCAGTTAAAATTTGGACCAGGCATAGCAACATCCAGGGAGGGCTGCTGTGTTGTTGCACAACTCCAGGGGGCATATGCACATGGTATTAGGAAACAGTGTGGATGGTGTCCCCTGGAATTAATGGCCCTGTGTTCAGGGGCACAGTGGAAGTCATGAGGACTTGAGTCTGTCTCTGTGTCACAGCCCTGGGGTTTGCTTCATTCCTAGGCAGGCCTTCTCTACGTGGTATCCCTGGTAACTCCCATTTTCTTTTCAGTCATTTACAACCTCACAGCCAGTAGTTTCCCCTTCTCTATAGGGACAATTAAAGTCCCATAAATGAGTCTCATTGACCTGGTTTGGGTCAGTTGCCATCCCTAACAATTGATGATATCTGGCAATAGCTTTCGAATAGCTTTTGATTTGCTTACCCATCCTCCATTCCTTCTTCTTCTTCTTCTTTTTTAATCAGGTGAGAGGCAGGGAGGCAGAGAGAGAGACTCCTGCATGCACCCAGACTGGGATCCACCCAGCAACCCCTGTCTAGGGCTGATGTTCTGCCCATCTGGAGCTTTTGCTCCATTGCTCAGCAACCGATCTATTTTAGTGCCTGAGGTGAGGCCATTGAGCCATCCTCAATGCCCAGGGCCAACTTGCTCATTCAAACCAGGGCTGCATGAGGGGAAGAGAGAGAGTGGGGTGTGGAGAAGCAGATGGTCCCTTTCCTGTGTGCCCTGACCGGGAATCGAACCAGAGACTTCTACACACCAGGCTGATGCTCTACTGCTGAGCCAGCTGGCCAGGGCCCTGTTTTTCTGAAACACCTTGATTTTATTCCTCAGCTATCAGCCCACATGGTGTGGGTCCCTGTCTTCCCCCAGGGGTGAGCATGCCACCCAGGCGCCCCTGCTACCAATGGCCAAAGCAATTCTGATTTTCAGATACCACCACCAACCTCTGCAAGCTAAATGAGTGCTTCTCAAACTAAGGAGAAATTACAGCTGAAGAAAAGGGGATGCAAATGTGCGTGTGAGCTACCTGAGGATCTTGCAATAAAGCAGAGTCTAATTCATGAGATTGGGGGTGGGGGGAGGACAAGATTCTGCATTCCTAACAGGCGTTTGGTTGATGCTGATGCTAACTGTCCAAGGACCACGTTTTGAAGCAAGGATGGATCTAATGACCACTCCAAGTTCCTTCTAGCCTAATAGTTGTGAAATCTCCTAGCATACACAGAAGGATATGAAACAAGCAATATCTCCATAAGCAATTAATTCCAATTTGTCTCCATAACCTAAAGCAAAGTGAAGTCACCTTATGATCACATTTTTCAAAAAACATAAGTATGATTAAGGCCCTGGTCGGTTGGCTCAGTGGTAGAGCGTCGGCCTGGCGTGCAGAGGTCCCAGGTTCGATTCCCGGCCAGGGCACACAGGAGAGGCGCCCATCTGCTTCTCCACCCCTCCCCCTCTCCTTCCTCTCTGTCTCTCTCTTCCCCTCCCGCAGCGAGGCTCCATTGGAGCAGAGATGGCCCGGGCGCTGGGGATGGCTCCTTGGCCTCTGCCCCAGGTGCTAGAGTGGCTCTGGTCGCAGCAAAGCGACGCCCCCTGGTGGGCAGAGCATCGCCCCCTGGTGGGCGTGCCGGGTGGATCCCGGTCGGGCGCATGCGGGAGTCTGTCTGACTGTCTCTCCTTGTTTCCGGCTTCAGAAAGATACAAACAAACAAACAAACAAACAAAAAACCATAAGTATGATTAAGACATCTGCTCATTTTGGAAGTATGATTCTGTGGCCTCCCTTGATGGAGTGGGTGGTAGGGGAGGAAACCTTTGCTAGATTGTTCCTAAAGAGTTGTACTTTTGACCAGAGTTGGCAAGAAAACAACTTTTCTTTCTGGGGACTATGAGCTCTCTGTTGTCCTGGTGACAAAAACTGCCTCTGCTTTTTCCACCATCAAGCCAGTGACTTATTAGTGCTTTGCCTGAGGAACCCATTTGTCCTTGGCAGATACCGATACGAGGCTTTAGATATCTCGTCCCATCGTAGCTGGGTGGCCTGGTAGCAAATCTGGGGACAACAGACTTGTTTCTTGGGAATAACAAAATCACTCTTTCTCTTGTGACTAACTGCTCTTTAAGATTTTTTTTAAAATAAATTTTTTTCACATCATCTCTCAGAACCAGCATCTCATTTTTAATAGCATTAAATATTTCCTTTGCTCTCCCTAATTCAGATCAGATATAGAATGGACCCCACCCCCCAGGACCACTTACTGAATTGGAAAAAGGATTTATTTTCAAAGCAATTTCATGCCTTGTTATCCTAAATTTGTTTCTAAAATGCAGTGAGATGGCATTACCAGAAAGTTCCCTTTCATTCCAGAGAGTGAAAGGAGAAAAAAATTCCAAGAGGCTCAGCAAACCCCTGACACTGCTCACCCAGTATCTTCATGCCTTGTGTAGCATTGTGATGGTATTTGCTTTTAAACCACGCCTCCTGCAAGGAAAATACTGGCCTCAAATACTTGCGTGATTGTGTAAATAGGGGTTAATGAATGGATTGTACTAAATGTACTGTGATTGAGAGTTTGGCTGTTTTTATGAGAAAATAACAAAAAGACAGCTGGGTTTTTCTTCTCCTTTTTTGGTGCATCCTCTTCTTCTATTTTACAGAGAAGGCTTTTGCCAGAAGGCTAGCTCAGAGAATTCTGTGGAATTCTTATACTTCATTTTCTTATTGCCAAACTGTTAAGTAAAGCCAGTGCCATCAGTAAGTTTGGAAAGCAGTTTTGAGACAATTTGTTAAAGGCAATATCTCTATAAAATAATGGTCCTCGATAAATACTTTGGTGTCCACATTTGCCTTTGGAGATGAGTATACTCTATCCCCTGAATTGGAATTCACTTAAAATGTTCACTGAAAGGAATGTTGGGTCCCTCTCCTGGTTCTTGTACCTACAGCTGGTTCACTGAGTGGCGGAACTGCCCTTCGGCGATGCCCAAGCCAGAAAGTCGTGAATCAACAGATTGCACTCTAAAGGTGGAACAGAGCGAGAGGACCATTCATTGCAGCAAGGGGTCTACTTCCTCCTGTAGCGATGTAAATTGCAGGAGGCAGAAGATTTGGGGGGATTTATCATCTGGACAAATGACATTTTTCTAACAACTCCTTATTGAACACCTTCTGTGCCCCAAGACATGAGGCTAGGTTTCAGGTAGATACTAGTGATGAATCTAACATACTGCGTCCAGACCTCATAGGTAA
The DNA here is from genome assembly GCF_036850995.1 of Saccopteryx leptura. Lineage (NCBI taxonomy): Eukaryota > Metazoa > Chordata > Mammalia > Chiroptera > Emballonuridae > Saccopteryx > Saccopteryx leptura. Next base: position 116,705,626 of record NC_089504.1, read on the forward strand.
CTTAAATGAACCATTTCATTTTCTGGCTTTACTTGAAAAATGAAGCTAATTCCTCACCACGCAGCATTGCTATGATAAACACATTTAGAAGTACACAAAACAACTGTAGAGTTCTTCAGGTCAACATGGTAACACAGCCTTAGCCATGGCCTTAACCTCAAACTTTCCAACATTAGCTGTTTTGCTTATTATCTACTTTCCGGAAGTTATCCCCCTTTTCCCTTTGTCCTTTTGTGACACTTGCATTTTCTTCTCCAAAGATGATCCCATTTTCCTGGTTCTTGATCAATGTCAGCCTCTTATCTGCTTTCTAAAACACTCTTTAAAAGCAGGGGCCTCCTAACTAAGACATTTCCTAGGCATTTGATGTGAATGTGGAAAGAAACATGACAATTCACAAAAGATATTGAGGAAAAAAAAATCAAGTAATTTTCTATATTTTATACACAATAAAAATCAGAAAACTTAAAATAACGCCCCTGAGTACAGTTACCATGACCAATCTCTGTCCTCTTCTAGAGTGAAACATAAACAGAGGACAGGTTTGGAGTTGGGCGAGTGGCCAGCTTTGGCGTCCGTGGGTAGGAATGATGGGGCTCAGGCTCCGAGACAGGCAGCGGGCTGGGGGGCTGGGGGGCTCTCTCTGGAATTTGCCAGAGCAGCTTAGACTTGGAAACATGCAAGTGAAGTTCCGAAGAAAGCCTTGGCTGTGCAAGGGGAGGGGGACCTCAGTGCTCACACGTGAAGACCCCTGGCCTGTCACACATGTCACACAGTTGCCCAGGGTACAGTATTTTTGGCTCAGTGCCCACATTTCTATGGATCATCTTGTTCATTGAGAGAGGCCCTCCTCCCTCCTCCAGTTCTGACAGCCAGGGTGTGTATGTTTTTCTGTCTCTCTCTGCTCTGTGTCCCTGTATCTGTCTCATTCCCACCCCAGCCCCTCTGCCCCACATGCGTGGTTTTGTCACTAAGGGCAGGAAAGCCAGCAAACCTCACATCTGAGCCCCTGAAGGAATGTTTTAGAGGGTCTGGTTTTCCGCTTGGTAAATTGAACGATGAGCAGGTCTCCTTAGGGATGAAGGGCTTCTTTCCTCCATCCCCCGACGCAGACGAGGCCGCTTGGCAGGGTGAGTAACATCATGGTGTAGCCCAGGGTTGGCAAACGTTTTCGGTAAATGGGAAAATAGTAAATATTTTAAGCGTTGTGGGCCATTAGGCCTGTCACAATGACTCAACTTGGCTGATGTATCATAAAAGTGATTCTGTAGACAAAGTGTAAACAAGCAAACATAGCTGTGTTCCAGTGAGCTTCGTTCGTGGATACTGAAACTTGAATTTCACGTATTACATGTCATAAAATATTCTTTCGAGTTTGAAAACCATTTGGAAGTATAAAGAACCATGCTTGGCTGTGGGCCTTATAAACACAGGCAGTGGGTAGGATCTGGCCCCCAGACCCTCCTAGTGTGCTGAGCCCCAGTATTGTGAAAGAAATGTAGAACCAAGGAGTGAGAAGCCTTGGCTGAATCATTTAACTTCTAAGCTCGGTTTCCTCATCTGCAAAATGAGAATGGGAAGGGGGTGGGGAGTAACTTGAGTTGGAGAGACTTGGCAAACACCACCTCAGCCAGGTGTTTAGGGTCGACATCATCCATGGTAAGTCATGTTGACAGCATGTACCCTTGATATATGTGATGAAAATGGTACCTCACCTCTGTGGTCAGCCTCTGAAAAAAACCAACCCCCCCATCTAAACATAAGAAAAACACACCAAAATTCTACAAAACCCCTCACCAGTACTCCTCAGAACAGTCCAGGTCATCAGAAACAAGGAAAATGTGAGAAACTATTACAGACCAGAGGAAACTAACTAAGGAGACACGATGACTCAAATTAATGTCTCCCGGAGATGGGATCCTGGTACAGAAAAATGGCATTAGGGAAATGAGTGACAGCTGAATCAAGTGTGGCGTTTGGCAATAGTATGGGATCAGTGTCGGTCCCTGAGTTCTGACGGCGGTGCCGTGCGTGTAAGATGCTCACATGGGGGGGGGGGGCGCTAGGTTAGCAGAATACGGAAACTCTGTACTATCTTTACAATTTTCAAGTCTAAAATTAAAAGTTTGTAATGAAAAAAATCTAAGAGAAGAATCTCCAGGATTTGGCCATTAATTAGGTGTGGCGGGCAAGGAAAAAGAAAATATAAAAATTATGTCAAGAGACCTCAACCACACTTAGTACCTTGGAAGATAGCCCTGTCATTGAACCGAAACTATGAATAGAGGAGGTAAGTCAAGTCTAAAATAGGAAATGATGAACTTGGAATACCAAGGACACGTTCATGAATAGGAGGTACCATTTAACACTTAAAGTGATAAGATACTCAGGGCTTTTGGATTTCAGACCTTTTATTCAACATCATCTCCAACCCTGGAGTATTAGACATCTAAGTCCTAATTTAAGAAAGAAAGATGAACTGGATTAAATCATAACAGTTATTGAACTTTGTATAAATAGCTACTTTTGCTCATATATTTACGTCATACATATACAGACAATTAGACGTAGGATTTTCAACTTTACAATGCTGCAAAAACAAGACACCTTCAGTAGAAACCATACTTGGAATTCTGCATTTTGATCTTTTCCCAGGCGAGTGATAACGCGGCGAAATTGTCTGTCATGATACCGGGTGACATAGGGTAAACACTGAGGCTCTAGGGTATTAATGCATTCTCAACTGAATATTTTCATGTTATGATGGGATTATTGAGACGTAACCCCATTATAAATCGAGGAGCATTAAATATGTGGGTGTACATATCCTCTTGTCATTAAAGCATTGCTTGGAGTAGCTCTAAACCCTTCTTCATTTGCAAAAGGAATTAAAGTCATGTTGCCAAGTGGAGCGTTATTTTTCTATGTGACTCAGTAGGCAGAGCCAGCCCTTTTCTTTAGCAAGAAGTGCTAGTTGTGTTGACCCACGCTGGAGACAATGTTTTGTTTCTTTCAGACAAGAAATAAGAGCTTTGTTTGAGTCATTCCTTTTTCTGTCTCACGCTGTTTCTGTTTCTCAGCCATAATTGCTTCAGAAGTGCACACAGGCCTCCGGAGGCCTGGGATGTCTGCTGCACGCTAACAACATGTATGATAAAACCACAGTCAGGAAAGGCCCCACACCTGCACAGGTCATGGACAGGCAATTCGCAACAGAAGAAATTCAGATGGCAATGAATATATGAAGAAGAAAAAATCTCACAGAGAATCAAAGACATCTAACGGAACATATGCCAGGGAGATGGTAGAGATAATAAAGGAGTAGAGGGTTTCCCTGTGCTGGTGAGGGTATATGAAAGAGCAGTGAGATGGGAATAAAAATTAAAATGATCTTTTGAAAGGGAAGTTTGAAATCTGTAAGCCAAGCTTTAAAATGTGTGTAGCCTTTGTTCCAATAATTACACTTCTAAGAAACTCCTAAAAATATTTTAAAACCTAAACCAAAGTGTAGATTCCCAACACTGAATTCTGAGTTGTGTAAGCTACCCTTGTCTTATAAGTTACTGTTATTTGTAGAGCCTAAAACACATTCCCATCACCACCCATACTCTCCTCCTAAATAATGCTAACTTTCTTAAATGAAAGGTATAGCTCATCCTGAATTTTTGAGTGGGGGGTTTATTGGAACTGTGAAGAATCTAGAGCTGTCTTAACCAAAGAGAAGCCAATACGTAGTTTTCATTCCTTAGTTTTATTTTATGCTACAATACTTAAAATATTCAGACAGTGCTTGGTACAAAGCACAAAAGGATACAGGGTGAAAAAAAAGATTTAAGTGAAAGAAGCCTCTTTCTTCACTTTGATATCCTTAATCTATATCTTAACTCTTTCCAGGTGTATTTAAGATTCTTAGATCTCTCAATAAAGTGTGTCCTGAGTACAAAAAAGTGTTTCCGTATGTGGAAAAACCAGCTATCTCATTACACTGCCTCCAAGCTAAGGATGATTTATGAAAATCAGAATTCAATATTTCCGAAATACCCAAGATCTCTGAACTGTTTGACTTCACCTTTAACATATGAGTGAAATGATTCAAAATCACCTTTGTTAATACATAGAAGACGATTGTAGCCATTTAGTTCAGATCAGTCAGGAGGCAGAGCTTGAGAAAAAGAGCTGATGGTGACCTGTAGGATTCTTAAATAAAGCTTCATGTGACCATATACAGCCTACGAGGGCAATAGTGGAGAAGAAAAGGGTGGGGGAGGTTTACCCATCACCTGCAACCAAACTTAAATGCTCGTTGTGTATTGGCTCACTTAGTAAACTGCAAGCTCATATGTATATAATGTTCAGATGGTAATTTGATCTGAATATGTCTGAATAAAGCAGCTCTCTTCCTGATGTTGCTCTTACCAGCTGCATTCCAATGGCAGCCATTCCCTAGATCTGCCGGTTATGCAGTTAGTTCACATTAGACCCCTGTCGGAAGCCGATCAACAGCTGCTGGTTGACATAGTCACAGCAAAGAAGATCAACAACTGCTGGTTGACACAGTCAGAAAAAGAATAGGTGCAACGATATTTCCCCCTTTAACTTTTTGAATTAATTTGGATTTTTATCCCTCCTTTTCTGGGTGTGTGTGCTATCATTTATGGCACAGGGATAATAATACCGTGCTTTCCCTGAAGATTCATAGTAATTTCTTTGGATATGAGACAGAGGGTGTGAGTTCCACAGAAAAGCCTGTAAGCCCCCTTGCCTAGGCTCATAGACATAAGAGGCTGGCTATGATATCCCCCCCCAAAGGGTTAAGTCTGTAGGAAAATTCCCTCCTATAAATTATGTTAGAAAAAATAGATTGTGACTTATGAATAGGTAGGAAACAGTAACTATACATGAAAGCACCTTTCAGCCTTCACTTAATCCATTACTTTGCCTCCCTAGCCTTTTCATGTGGCAGAGAAACTTTCCTTTCTTGCATACCTGACCTGCAGGCGGTGGAACACTCTGAGAAGAATAAAGTTAGAACTTAACTAGTATATGAAATAGTAGACAAATAAAATTTGACTAGACAATAGACCCTTAGGTAAGATAGAGTCATTAACCAATACTGACCTTAGAAGTTTACGCCAATATTGTTATTGCTGCTCAAGTTATTGTATAACTGTACTTAGAATGACTTACCACCTCATTTAAAGCTTATAGAAATATACTAACTGTTGCCTAGATATATGAAACCATAGTGAAACAAAAACAATTAATATATTCTGTATACCATGTGATTGTAACAGTGTGTGTGTGTGTGTGTGTGTGTGTGTATAAAAATAAAGCTGTACTAGCCATTGGCGGAGATGCTTGGCAGTGAATGCTAAAGAATTCCACTCTCAGCCCTGGCCGGTTGGCTCAGTGGTAGAGCGTCGGCCAGGCGTGCAGAAGTCCCGGGTTCAATTCCCGGCCAGGGCACACAGGAGAGGCACCCATCTGCTTCTCCACCCCTCCCCCTCTCCTTCCTCTCTGTCTCTCTCTTCCCCTCCCGCAGCCGAGGCTCCATTGGAGCAAAGATGGCCCGGGCGCTGGGGATGGCTCCTTGGCCTCTGCCCCAGGCACTAGAGTGGCTCTGGTTGCAACAGAGCGACGCCCCGGAGGGGCAGAGCATCGCCCCTGGTGAGCGTGCCAGGTGGATCCCGGTTGGGCGCATGAGGGAGTCTGTCTGATTGTCTCTCCCCGTTTCTAGCTTCAGAAATTAAAAAAAAAAAAGAAAAAAAAAAGAAAAAGAATTCCGCTCTCTCACTCGTTTCGTGCCGACGCCATCTCTTCCTGTGGGATCCCTGGATTCCTCTCTGGGGCTGGACCCTAGCATTTGGCACCCGAACAGGGACCCGTAGGTAAGGCCCCTCGTCGCGGGATGGTTAGGACTCCACTCGGGGTGCTGCAGACCCCCCTGAAGGAAGACAGGGTGAGGATAGGTGGAGAATAACAGAACTTGAGATTTTGAGAAGTCATGGGCCATACTGAGTCTAAAGAAAGAAGACTCTTTATAGGAACTATTCAGCATACACTTTCTCTGAAAGGAGTCAGTGTTTCCCCTCAATAAGTAGCTCATTTTCTGCATTTCATACAAGAATGTTCCTCATGGTTTCCAGAAGAGGGAACGCTGAGTCTCAAGACATGGGCTAAGGTTGGAGAAAATTTTAAACTCTATTATGAGCTACATGTGCCAGAAAAGGTCCCAGTTGATATGATATATTTGCATTATGGAGCTTGATTAAAGATGCCTTAGATCCAGAACATGAGGCACATAAATTTTCTTTTTTTTCTTTTTTTTTTTGTATTTTTTTTTCTGAAGCTGGAAACGGGGAGAGACAGTCAGACAGACTCCCACATGCGCCCGACCGGGATCCACCCGGCACACCCACCAGAGGGGATGCTCTGCCCACCAGGGGGTGTCGCTCTGCCGCGACCAGAGCCACTCTAGCGCCTGGGGTAGAGACCAAGGAGCCATCCCCAGCGCCTGGGCCATCTTTGCTCCAATGGAGCCTTGGCTGCGGGAGGGGAAGAGAGAGACAGAGAGGAAGGAGGGGGGTGTGGAGAAGCAAATGGGCGCTTCTCCTATGTGCCCTGGCCGGGAATCGAACCCGGGTCCCCCGCATGCCAGGCCGACGCTCTACCGCTGAGCCAACCGGCCAGGGCCGGCACATAAATTTTCAAAAGCAACTGCTCCTCCAAAAGAAGAGACTCCATTGATTAGAAATAGAAGACAGTCTCAAGATAGTACAGATTATGGAATGACCTCTTTAAAACTAAGTAAACATCAGGATGATAATGAAGACCCTTTATTGCCATCTGATGAGGCTGAATTAGAAGATGAGGCAGCCAAATATAATAGCGACAATGAGGATTGGGGTTCAAAAACAGTCTTGCCCATATTATATCCCCCCAAGACTGACAAAAAGGATAAAAATAAGGTTATTAGAATGCCTTTGCCTCTACCAGTACAATCACCAGATGTTAATAAAAAGGAAAAATCATCAGGGTTAACATGGTTGCAGAAAGCAATTCAATCTTCTTGCAACCAAGGGGAAACTGACTTGGCATTATGTTTCCCTGTGCTGCAGCTGGTGAATTTGATGATGAGAGGGTTCCTACATGGGAGCCGCTTCCTTATAAATTGTTGAAAGAATTAAAAATGGCTTGTAGTCAATATAGACCCACCTCTCCTTATACTTTGTCCTTGGTGGAAACAGTTTCTCATAATTGGATAACTCCTTATGATTGGGAACAGGTCGCTAAAGCCTGTTTATCTGGAGAAAATTACCTCCTTTGGCATGCAGAAGACGAGAAGCAAGCCTTTTGCGAGGGGGGGGGGGGGTGGGTTGAAATGGATTTCGCTGCCAGTTGTAGCAGCTATTAAAATTTAAGACTGATTAGAAGACTGAGATGAGTTTTAAAGTTGTGTTATTATCTGATTTTCTTTAATAAATGGAAGGACTTAAGAGTTTGGGGAAATTACAGCTTTTATTGTTCTTCTCTTTCTCTAAACTCGTTTTATTACTTTCCTGTTCTATGCCTGAAAATAGGGCAAAAGGAACTCCTGTTTTGATATGGCTAAACAGAATCTCATAAAAGGCCGTTCTCGAAACTTTTCGAGAGAGAGTTCTGTTTGGTTTCTATCCTTTATGTTCCTATCAAAATAGCCCTGCATAAAGATCAAGCAGGCCACGTTGTAATCTCTAAAATCCTGGGTTTCTCTCTAATCTGTCTGATTTGTCTACTTTGTCTGATTCTTGTTTGTTTGGTCTTTGTTTAATGTTGTCTAAATGTGATTTTTAAGTTCTTACATACAAAAATTGGAGATGCCTGGCAGTTAATACTAAAGAATTCGGCTCTCTCACTCATTTGGTGCCGATGCTGTCTCTTCCTGTAGGACCCCTGGATTCCCCCCAGGGCTGGACCCTGGCAGATCTCGGATTTCCCTCCTCCTGCCACCACTCAGTGTTCCATTAGCCACTGCTGAAACCAAGCACCACAGCCAGGGCCAGGAGGGCTTGGCGTTATTTGAAGAGGTTTACCAGATGTTTCAAATTTTATAGGCAGAGTAGTGAACAGACTTTATTTTTATTTCACTAATTGTATCTACCTCTTTCCAAAAAAGGCTCTGAAGTGCTGAAAGTAGTATGTGTGCTGTGAGACATCTCATAAGAGGGAGAAGCTTAGGAACTCCACACAGGAGGGCAATACAGAAAAAAAGCAAAATAAGATGGTGAGGAAAGGAGAGAAAGCAAGTCTCCCTCTGCGGAAAGGAGCGAAAGGAGTGGGAGATAAAGATTTAGGGAAATTGGTCGTCAGAGTGGAGCATTTAAGATACTTCAGGTGAGCACTTGGCTCTGTGGTAGGTTTGTCTGAGTCTTTGCCAGCATCAAGAAGGCTTCTTCTTTAAGACAATTTCAAGCCAAGGTTCCTTCCAGAATGTTGAACCCAGATAATTCCACATTCATTATCCCTGCTGTGCTTAGTTAGCTATAGCTAAAATGTCCACCTGTTCTATTGCTGACATCCCTTTTTCTTCTTCTGCCTCCATCCACTTTTCCATCCCCTCATCATTATTCCCAACCTTTTCACAGAGTCCCAGATGGGCCCATGGACTGAGTCCGGCCCTAAGCCACGGTGTGTTCAGCCGGGACACTCCGCGTCTATCTCTGCATGATAACCACTGGCCAGAGCCAGGAGGCTGCTCTCTGTGGGAGAGGGCACCTGCCTGCCTGCCTGTTTGCCAGAGTCCCTACCCCACACCCTGTTGTTCCCTCAATCCTGTTACTTTACTGTTTTTTGGTCAGATGAATGTGTTCAGTTTGTGAAAATTCATAGAGCACTTATTATTTTCAATTTTATGTGCTTATGTTACATATCAGATTTTTTTAAAATATCTTTTTATTTTTCTTAAGTGAGAAGTGGGGAGGCAGAGAGACTCCCACATGCACCTGACTGAGATCTACCTGGCAAGCCCCCTATGGGGCAATGCTCTCCTCATTTGGGGCCATTGCTCAGCAACCTAGTTATTTTAGCTCCTGAGGCAAGGCCATGGAGCCATCCTCAGTGCCTGGGGCCAACTTGCTCCTACCAAATCATGGCTGCAGGAGAGGAAGAGAGAGATAGAGAGAGAATGGAGAGGGGGAGGGGTGGAGAAGCAGATGGTTGCTTTTCCTGTGTGCCCTAACTGGGAATTGAATCTGGGACATCCACATGCTGGGCTGACACTCTACTGCTGAGCCAACTGACCAGAGCCATATTAGATTTTAAGTTTTAAAGTTAATTAAAAAGCAGACTCATGATTTCTCTCGGACAAACTGTATTCACACTTTGTAGATGAGGCAGGCTATGGGAACGTAGAAAGATCAAACAATTTTGTCCATGCTCATAGAGCTGGCACATGACACTTGTTTATGTCTAGGTCTCACACCCCTGAAGCCTGTGCTCTTGACATCTATGGCTTACTTCATCCAAGGGAAGTTGGTACAATCATGAGATGCTCTAATTCTATCCTTGGCTTCTCTTTGCTGTCACTTCAGTATCCAAAACATGATTTGCAGAGACACCTGTACATTATTTCTTTTACATATTGTGGCAGATTAAAGATGGCCATGAAATCTTTACAACTCCTCCCCTTGAATTTGGTGGCTTGCTTAATTGGTAGGAGGCAGTGGATATGACACTGGGTAGCCTATGAGGTAAACTATGAGAAGGCTTGCAGCATCTGCCTTGGCTCCTTAGAATATCAACTCTTAGAACCCAATTGCCATGCTGTGAGGAAGCCCAAGGGCCCCTACGGTGAGACCCACCTAGAAAGGAAATAAGGAGCTCGCTGGCAGCCTCAGCTGAGTGCCCAGCCTGTAGCCAGCACTAGTGTTGCATGTGAGAGAGCTATCTTGCCAGTGAATCCTCCAACCTCAGTAGAGTGACCCCCGTTAATGCCACATGAACAGAGATGAGCTGCCTCGCTAACCATTGCCGAAACTGCAGATCTCACAAGCAGAACAAATGACAGTGGTTGTTTTAAGCCATTAAAATGTGGTATGATATGTTGTGCAGCAGTAGGTAACTAGAACACCTGTCAACTTTGCTTAACAAATAGAAACTACAACCAAATATAAGGTCAAAAAAGTTTTAAGAACAACACTACTATTGCAGAAAGTTTCCTCAAATTATCCCTAAAATCATCCCAGAAATAATTTTTGCATAGCTAAAATATTTTTTCTCTGTCCTCACAAAAGCAAATACTGAAGACCACCTACATGAGTACAGATTTACTGACTGCACTGAAATCTTCTAAAAAAGAAACACATTTGTTCGTAGAATCTGAACAAAGTGCCATCAAATAATTGCAGAAACTGAATGTAAAATCAGGTTTTAGATGAATCGGTAGTGACTGGAAATTAGGTATAAGAACTGCACAGTCTAAAGTGTGTCCCCCACATTAGCTAAGGGCCGAAGAATAAGATCTAATATTTTTATTTGACACTGCCCACTCATTCAAGACATTTGTTTGGCAAATATTTTCTTAACCAGACAGCACAATTAATAGGGTGTGTTTCACCAGACCTGACCAGCCACGTCGGAGAGTGATTGCTCACCAGGGCGGTGTGCTTACTGTCAAGGGAAGTCCCAGCATTATCGCTCCCATTTCTCCTGAGCCCTTTCCAACTCGTGCTCCTTGTGCTCAGTAGTCCCTACAAGATAAGCGAGGAGGGGAAGAGATGCCCTGGAATGCGTGCCTGGTGGTAAAATACCTATTAGATAGTTAATGGATCCATGAAAGCTCTAAGATGCCCACAAATATAATTGATTGGAAAAAAAAGCAAATTGTCACAGGAGATATCGTGTCAGGAAATTTTTTGATGTATAGAGGTAATGGGTAAGATAGTTATAAAGAGAGCTGTTTTTCAGAAAGTGTTACAGGACCTATTTTGTGAATCCAGGGGTACTACTCAACTCTATAACTCTGGTATGGAAGCAGCCACAGACAAATAAGCAAATGGATGTGGCTATGTCCCAATAAAACTTTATTTATATACATTGAAAAGTGAATTTCATGTAACTCTGATGTACCACAAAACATTACTACTCTTTTGACTTTTGTAAAACTATTTAAAAATGTAAAATACAGGGTGGGGCAAACATAGGTTTACAGTTGTTTGTGTGGGAAAGAATACAATAATTAATAAATAATAACATGAGAACAAACTCTGTGTTTTGGGTTCTCACAACTGTCAACCTACGTTTGTCCCGCTCTGCACATTCTTACCTCACAGGCTGTACTTGAACAGGCTGCAGGCAGGATACCCACAGACCATAGTTTGCTGACCCCTGTTGTCATCTGGGTGGGGGAAGAGTTGGATGATTAAGGAGACAGGAAGTGGCTTACTTTCCACCTTCTACTTACTAAATTTATGTATTTTGGGAACTTTTAAGAATAAGTATATATGACTTTTATAATAAAGTTAAAGATATGTCCATGTTAGGGTCAAAAGGGGGGGAAAAAGTCTCTATACAAAGGCTATGTTTGGTCAAATAATTCAAGATCTGATTCATTCACACTTGCCCACTCAGAGTTTGGGCTGAAGGAAGTACTCAGTAAATGTTTGTTGAATGAATGAATGAGTGAATGAATGCTGAATGTATACGGAGCTAGTACTATGTCTTCAGGGAATTTACAGAAAATGAAAATAGACAAAAAGACGAATATAAACACCCTAATGCAAATTAGCCTGAGATATGCACCATAAAAGTGTAGCAAATTGTGAATAAAATGAGAAAACAAAGTAGTTAAATCAGTTTAAATAACACAGCATTTAAAAATAAATGGTATTTCTTTCAAACATTTTATCTAGACTCACAGTCTTCTCAAGCAGATATTCTAATGGACCTACTTTAATAATTAGATGAAAATAATTATAATTAGTAACATCAATTGCCTGAAACTGTTTATAATTTAAGTTGATAAAAAAAATTTTCTAAGCAGAAAGCCTAAACAGACCTATTAGTAGAGAAGAAATAGAAAAAACCATTAAAAACCTCCCCAAAAATAAAAGTCCAGGCCTAGACGGCTGTACCAGCGAATTTTATCAAACATTCAAAGAAGACTTGGTTCCTATTCTACTCAGTCTTCCAAAAAATTGAAGAAGAAGCAATACTTCCAAACACATTTTATGAGGCCAACATAACCCTCATACCAAAACCAAGCAAGGATGGCACAAAAAAAGAAAACTACAGACCAATATCTCTAATGAATACAGATGCTAAAATACTAAACAAAATACTAGCAAATCGAATACAACAACATATTAAAAAAATAATACATCATGATCAAGTGGGATTCATCCCAGAATCTCAAGGATGGTTCAATATACGTAAAACAGTTAACGTAATACACCATATCAACAAAACAAAGAACAAAAACCACATGATCTTATCAATAGACGCAGAAAAGGCTTTCGATAAAATACAACACAATTTTATGTTTAAGACTCTCAACAAAATGGGTATAGAAGGAAAATATCTCAACATGATAAAGGCCATATATGATAAACCATCAGCTAACATCATATTAAATGGAACAAAACTGAAGGCTTTCCCCCTTAAATCAGGAAAAAGACAGGGTTGTCCACTCTCTCCACTCTTATTTAATGTGGTACTAGAGGTTCTAGCCAGAGCAATCAGACAAGAAAAAGAAATAAAAGACATCCATATCGGAAAAGAAGAAGTAAAGGTATCACTTTTTGCAGATGATATGATCCTATACATCGAAAACCCCAAAGAATCCACAAAAAGACTACTAGAAACAATAAGCCAATACAGTAAGGTCGCAGGATACAAAATTAACATACAGAAGTCAATAGCCTTTCTATATGCCAACAATGAAACATTTGAGAATGAACTCAAAAGAACAATCCCCTTCAAGATTGCAACAAAAGCCCTGGCCAGTTGGCTCAGCGGTAGAGCGTCGGCCTAGCCTGCGGAGAACCTGGGTTCGATTCCCGGCCAGGGCACACAGGAGAAGCGCCCATTTGCTTCTCCACCCCTCCGCCGCGTCTTCCTCTCTGTCTCTCTCTTCCCCTCCCGCAGCCAAGGCTCCATTGGAGCAAAGATGGCTCGGGCGCTGGGGATGGCTCCTTGGTCTCTGCCTCAGGCACTAGAGTGGCTCTCGTCGCAACATGGCGACGCCCAGGATGGGCAGAGCATCACCCCCTGGTGGGCAGAGCATCGCCCCATGGTGGGCATGCCGGGTGGATCCTAGTCGGGCGCATGCGGGAGTCTGTCTGACTGTCTCTCCCTGTTTCCAGCTTCAGAAAAATGCAAAAAAAAAAAAGTTGCAACAAAAAAAAATAAGATACCTAGGAATAAACATAACAAAGAATGTAAAGGACTTATATAATGAAAACTATAAACCATTGTTAAGGGAAATCGAAAAAAATATAATGAGATGGAAGAATATTCCTTGTTCTTGGTTAGGAAGAATAAATATAATCAAGATGGCCATATTACCCAAAGCAATATACAAATTTAATGCAATTCCCATCAAAATTCCAATGACATTTTTTAAAGAAATGGAGCAAAAAATCATCAGATTTATATGGAACTATAAAAAACCCCGAATAGCCAAAGCAATCCTAAAGAAAAAGAATGAAGCTGGGGGCATTACAATACCTGACTTCAAACTCTATTATAGGGCCACAACACTCAAAACAGCATGGTATTGGCAGAAAAATAGACACTCGGACCAATGGAACAGAATAGAAAACTCAGAAATAAAACCACATATATATAGTCAAATAATTTTTGATAAAGGGGCCAACACACACAATGGAGAAAAGAAAGCCTCTTCAATAAATGGTGCTGGGAAAACTGGAAAGCCACATGCAAAAGAATGAAACTGGACTACCATTTGTCTCCCTGTACTAAAATTAACTCAAAATGGATCAAAGATCTAAACATAAGACCTGAAACAATTAAGTACATAGAAGAAGACATAGGTACTAAACTCATGAACCTGGGTTTTAAAGAGCATTTTATGAATTTGACTTCAAAAGCAAGAGAAGTGAAGGCAAAAATTAATGAATGGGACTACATCAGACTAAGAAGTTTTTGCTCAGCAAGAGAAACTGATAACAAAATAAACAGACAGCCAACTAAATGGGAAATGTTATTTTCAAACAACAGCTCAGATAAGGGCCTAATATCCAAAATATACAAAGAACTCATAAAACTCAACAGCAAACAAACAATCCAATAAAAAAATGGGAAGAGGACATGAACAGACACTTCTCCCAGGAAGAAATACAAATGGACAACAGATATATGAAAAGATGCTCATCTTCTTTAGTTATTAGAGAAATGCAAATCAAAACTGCAATGAGATACCACCTCACACCTGTTAGATTAGCTAGTACTAACAAGACTGGTAATAGCAAATGTTGGAGAGGCTGTGGAGAAAAAGGAACCCTCATACACTGTTGGTGGGAATGTAAAGTAGTACAACCATTATGGAAGAAAGTATGGTGGTTCCTCAAACAACTGAAAATAGAACTACCTTATGACCCAGCAATCCCTCTACTGGATATATATCCCCAAAACTCAAAAACATTGATACATAAAGACACATGCAGCCCCATGTTTATTGCAGCATTGTTCTCAGTGGCCAGGACATGGAAACAACCAAAAAGCCCGTCGATAGATGACTGCATAAAGAAGATGTGGCACATATACACTATGGAATACTACTCAGCCATAAGAAATGATGACATCGGATCATTTACAGCAAAATGGTGGGATCTTGATAACATTATACGAAGTGAAATAAGTAAATCAGAAAAAAACAGGAACTGCATTATGCCATACGTAGGTGGGACATAAAAGTGAGACTAAGAGACATTGATAAGAGTGTGGTAGTGATGGGGGGAGGGGGGAGAGGGAGAGGGAAAGGGGGAGGGGGAGGGGCACAAAGAAAACTAGATAGAAGGTGGCAGAGGACAATCTGACTTTGGGTGATGGGTATGCAACATAATTGAACGACAAGATAACCTGGACTTGTTATCTTTGAATATATGTATCCTGATTTATTGATGTCACCCCATTAAAAAAATAAAATTATTTTTTAAAAAAACTCTTCTTTTTAGAGTGATTCTGTGCCATATGATGGAATATCAGGTCTTAAAGTTTCATCATGGAGGTAAATAGCTTGAATTGAAAGGTCACAGAGGTTTTACTCTGTCTAAACCAGTGGTAGTCAACCTGGTCCCTACCGCCCACTAGTGGGCGTTCCAGCTTTTATGGTGGGAGGTAGCGGAGCAACCAAAGTATAAATAAAAAGATTTATTTAACTATAGTAAGTTGTTTTACAAAAATTTATTCTGCCAAACTTAGTGAAAATCTGACATAAACTACTTGGTAAGTAATTATTATATGCTTTAACTTGCTGTAACTCGGCTTTATAAATTTTATAAAGTAAAGTTACTTTGCTACTTTATAAATCACCATTAATGTGGAACCGGTGGGCGGTTAGAAAATTTTACTACTAACAGAGATACAAAAGTGGGTGGTAGGTATAAAAAGGTTGACTACCCCTGGTCTAAACCTTCCTTTGTTACTGTACTCTGTGTACTGCAGGTGAAACCCAGTGTAGATTCTTGAAATATAAATTGAACACATAAAGACTTCATTAGGGCCCTGGCCGGTTGGCTCAGCGGTAGAGCGTCGGCCTAGCGTGCGGAGGACCCAGGTTCGATTCCCGGCCAGGGCACACAGGAGAAGCGCCCATTTGCTTCTCCACCCCTCCGCCGCGCTTTCCTCTCTGTCTCTCTCGTCCCCTCCCGCAGCCAAGGCTCCATTGGAGCAAAGATGGCCCGGGCGCTGGGGATGGCTCTGTGGCCTCTGCCCCAGGCGCTAGAGTGGCTCTGGTCGCAACATGGCGACGCCCAGGATAGGCAGAGCATCGCCCCCTGGTGGGCAGAGCATCGCCCATGGTGGGCGTGCCGGGTGGATCCCGGTCGGGCGCATGCGGGAGTCTGTCTGACTGTCTCTCCCTGTTTCCAGCTTCAGAAAAAAAAAAAAAAAGACTTCATTAGGACACATGAGTCAAATATCTTAAAGTTTAGACAGCACTGTATATTAGCAACTGTGAGGAGTAACAGAAACTCTCACACACCACTCATGGGAATGTCAATCGGTTCAACTATTTTGAAACACTAGCAGGTTCCACTAAAGCCCTATAGATACCTACCTCATGAATAGCATTTTACTCCTGGTTATACACACATATGTTAAATAAAAGAAGCTAAACACAAAAAGAGTACCTGGATGAAGGCCGAGGACAATAAAATTAATTGATAGTGATAGACATAAAAGAAAAAAATGATAACCCCTGTGCCAGGGTGTGGTTAGAGAAGCAATGATTTGCAAAAGTCATAATGAAACCTCTGGGCGTAGGAAATGCTCTGTATTTTAATATAGGTAATGTTCAAGAGGTATACCTATATAAAAATTCTTTAGTTTCAATTTAAAAAATTGTTGTTTTTTTTACTGTATTGAGTAATATAGCTAAGCCCTGCCAAATGCCTCAATGATAATACTAGGAAAACACACAATGAATCATTTACTATAGAGTATACATAGATAACGATCTTTCTGGAGAGTTTCTCAATGTGCATAAAAAAACCTTAGGAATAAGCCTACCTTAGACCTATATCCTGTAGAAGTCATTAAGAACAGATGTACAGGTTTATCCGTAAAGATGTTCATTTCAGTGCCGCTTGTTATGCTGAGCATTTGGAAACCATAGTGTTCAGTTTTTGTTTTTGGGGGGGTTTTTTTTGTTTGTTTGTTTGTTTGTATTTTTCTGAAGCTGGAAACGGGGAGAGACAGACAGACTCCCGCATGCGCCCGACTGGGACCCACCCAGCACGCCCACCAGGGGCGATGCTCTGCCCACCAGGGGGCGATGCTCTGCCCCTCTGGAGGGTCGCTCTGTTGTGACCAGAGCCACTCTAGCCCCTGGGGCAGAGGCCAAGGAGCCATCCCCAGTGCCCGGGCCATCTTTGCTCCTATGGAGCCTTGGCTGCGGGAGGGGAAGAGAGAGACAGAGAGGAAGGAGGGGGGGGTGTGGAGAAGCAAATGGGCGCTTCTCCTATGTGCCCTGGCTGGGAATCGAACCCGGGTCCCCCGCACGCCAGGCCGATGCTCTACCGCTGAGCCAACCCGCCAGGGCCAAGTGTTCAGTTTTGAGAGCTGGTATGTTCTGCAGTGATATGTGGCTATTCAAAAAACATGGCGGGGAAGGCACTGTGCCTCCATTCAGGACGCAAGACAGATGCAGCAGAAATCCAGAAAACTGTTGTTAGTTGACTCAAAAAGTGGCTTTAATGGTGATGAAACATTTGAAATATTATATATTAAATCAGAGTAATAAATATTAGTAGATACCTGATTGTATATTACATTCCTTCCTTGAATCTACTTATTCTTAGATTCTGTGGGTTAGCTTTAGATTTAGGATCTGTGTATCTGATTCAGACTCAGCAAATGAAATCTTGTCCATGGCCTGAAACTGTAGTTTTGGGTTTTTTTTAGCAACTGCTGGTTAAAGAAACTCGAGGCCTCTGAGTCTGTTGATGTTAAGTACAGAGGCGGGTGCTAAACCTTAACGCCACTGAAGAGAAAGCTTTTGGATAAAGCAGAAAATTGGAAACATTCCCACAGTAAAATCCTACTCTGTTTTTAGTAATTTATCAAATATCTTTTTAGAGTTGTCTCTAAGAAACACACTTGGAGAATACAGACTTTCTAAAGTTTAGTATCTCCTATGGGAATAACATTACACGCTAATTAATTGTCATGGGGTAACATTATTGAAATTGGTAACTGTAACTCCCAAAGATGGTATAAAGTTTTGATTGTTTTGTCAAGAAAGGGATCCCCCAAAATTTCTTTCTCTATTTTTTTCTTTTTTTGGCTAAAGGAAAAATTAAACCAATGAGTTCTCATAGTTGCCTTATTTTGAACACTGCATATAAGAGATTTTATACTGTCATTCCTAAAAGCTTTTTTATTCAAGTTAGCCAAAAATTGTTGCAAAAGGGAAATATATATTTTCATTGGGAAAAGGAAGAATCACTTTATTTTCAAGGCTGCCTTCTATTCAGCCATTTTTTAAACTTCTCAGAACTTCAATTTCTGTATCTTTTTTAGTGAGACAGAGAGAGGGGGACAGGCAGGGACAGACAGGAAGGGAGAGATCAACTCATAGTTGACACACTTTAGTTATTCATTGATTGTTTTCTCATATTTAGCTTGACCAGGGGGTTTCTGCTGAGCCAGTGACCCCTTGCTCAAGCCAGAGAACTTGGGCTCAAGCCAGTGACCTTGAGCTTCAAGCCAGCGACCTGTGGGCTCAAGCCAGCGACCATGGGGTCATGTCTGTGATCCAACGCTCAAGCCAGTGACCCTACACTCAAACCGGTAAGCCTGTACTCAACCCGGTGACCTTGGGGTTTCAGCATCCCAGGCTGATTCTCTATCCATTGTGCTACCACCTGGCCAGGCCAGTTTCTGTATCTATAAAATGGAAACAATAATGCTACAACATCTTAGTGGTATTAGAAGATTTACTGTCCGGCCTGAGGCAAGTGCTCAATAAGCTGTAACTCTGTGTATGGATAGATGGACATACACCTGCATAATAATAACTCACATAAATGTAGCTTCATATACAGGAGTCATTATCTTAGTTTCACATTACTCACCTGGGATCATATTTGGCACACCCTAGACACCATGGTTTTGGCCTAAAGTCCCTGGTTTTTGGTTTGTCATGGGGGGAGCTATAGTGATTCATATTTTATTGTCCAGGCCACACCAACCCAGGATCTCAGCAGAACTGTAAATATTTTCTAGTGAAATTAAACTTGAAAACAGCAGCTTTAATTCCTTCCAAAACACTGCTTTTTGTTCAAGAGGATTCTAGTAGTGCTCTGTCCCTCTACCCCGTTCATTCTTTCCACAGATATTTACCAAACAGCAGTTAGGACTTGTTCACACAGCTAGGAGCTGGGGACACTGTGAACAAAACAAGAGAGGCTCCACATTCATGAAGATTACTTTCTGTTGGGGGTGACCTCACAATGACACTTCTTTTGCTTCTCCAGTGTTTTCCAAGCAATTCCCAACCCCCATTCTCCTACTGCTTATAATCTAGTCCTGGGGAGCAGCCACCTGCTTCGGTGGGCACAGCTGTTCTCTGAGCCTGGGGCTGCCCCGCCTTCTAAGCGAAGAGGCTGTCCATCTCCTTAGCCTTGCTGGGCTTCCACGCAGGTCAGTGGTTACCTGGGTAGCCCACACAGATCTGGAACCCTCTGTCCAGGAACTCCATTGAAACAAGTTGATTGTTGCACAAGATCTTGGTGGAAACCTTGGGAAATAGCCCATAAATGAATATCAGGTTATCTGAGGTTTGTCCTCAGGACCCACCAGCACCCTTTCTTTCCCGTCTTCGCTGGAGAAGGACAGCCAGGGAACTGTGGCAGCCACTGCTGGCAGGAACTAGAGACGCCTTCAGGAACTGGTGAGGTATTCCAGTCAGGGTCTCTTCAGATCCCTGAAGCAGTGAGGATTATGCCAAGATAAAAAGCAAAAGTAAACACTAACACTGAACAAAGAATGAACACAAAGGGGGGAAATCCTTCTATGGAAACCAGCTTTCCTCCAGAGGGAAAAAAACAAGGACCTGCTAAGAGACCTGTCAGCCTGGAGTAATGAATGGAGGCTGGGTCTGCCCGGTGCCCCCTTGGTGTGCCTCTCTGCTGAAACACTGTTGTTGTTTTTTTAATGGGAATTAATGTTTGGCAGCTCAGGGATTGACGTAGCAGGCGCCGGCTCCACTGCGGAGTGGGGACACACACACAAAAGGGAAGATGATTTGGCAGTGGGTTAGCAGAAGGTGAGAGGGTGCAGGGAAGTGAGGGGAAAAACAAGCCCATTCTGTGAAGTCTGGTGCGAAGGTAGATTTGAGAAGCCAGTCCTCCTGAGTTAGGCGTTTATGCATAAAGTGGCCTTTGTTGAGTATCTACTCTGTGCTACATTGTGCTGGGCTCTGGGGGCACAGTGGGGGTTGGGGCGGGGGGGAGGGAGCCATGTCCATCAAGTCTGTCTGGTCAGCCAGACAGGCCTGAGGACTGTCCCAGCTCTGGGGAGTGTGGAGCCGGGCTCAGCCCAAGTCTCCACACCTCCCCAGCTATCGTCTCCCACTGTTTTGGGACCTCTGTCCTGTTGTGGTTTTGTTTTTATTTTTATTTTCAATTATGGTTTATATTGTGATTTCTGTTGTGAAATGCCACTTTTTTCTTTTTTTCGATCCTTGGATGCTGCTTTGAACCACACTGTCCTTATGACCCAGAGAACCAGAGTCTCGGGCATCATGACTGACAGCCTTCTCTCTCTAGCTCCTGCTTTTTCCCCTTCGCCTCTGATGGGTTTCATGCTAAGTTCTGAACGATGCTTTCTGTTGCCAAATATTCTTTCTGAAGTCCTTCTAAGATCTCTGCTTGCTCCCCTCACCCAAGAAAGACACAAAGACCCCCTCCCACCAAACCAGACTTGGTATAAACCAAAATGAAAGCAAGGAGAGAGGCTCAGTGGATTGCTGATGGCACTCCAGGATTTAAACTTTCTCATTCTGGAGTCAAGTCCATTTGAAGATAAATACATGTTTACAGTAGAACATAACATAAAGATCCATGCGTTGACTTGGAGAACTCTTAATACAAAAGCTATAGAAGAATCATAAATAATCACGATCATGAATACTTTATCATTTTAAGACATTGTGTCTATGTCTTTAAGTTTAGTCATTTATTCAGCCAATAATTATTGAGCACCTACTATGTGGTGGGCACTGCAGTGCTGGGTATACATTTAGTAGTAAACAAATCAGGTTTTAAAATTTTTGCTTTTATAGAGTTTATAGTCTAGTTCTGTGAATATCAATTGGGGAAAACAGTCAATAAACCTAATAAGTAAGAACCATATCCCCCATGTATAAGACACACCCTTTTCTTTCAAAAGATTTGGAGTCTAAAAACTGGGTGCATCTTATACAGTGGTTGTAAACTTTTTTTACTTGTATTTCCCGCTTTTTCGCACTTGTTTTTGTGCTCATTGTTGAAGACAATGACTCATTATCAGACACAGATGAGGACAAGCTAATGGGTGGGAGTTTTGACAGTGATGAGGATTTGTATGAATTTTATGATGACTAAAACTTGAGTTCAGTAACTTTATGTAAAACATTTTTTTTTCAAATTTCAGGCCCCAAAATTAAGATGCGTCTTATACCTGGGAGCGTCTTATACAGGGGGGAATATGGTACATTATATGGTATATTAGAATATGACAAGAGCTGAGAATAAACATACAGCAGGAATGAGACCTTTCCTCATGTGAGGGCTGTGGTTGCCCTGCAGTGTCACACAGGAAGGCTGAGGGAAAGTCTCGCTGAAAGATGACTGTGATTGAAGCTGTGAAGGGAGAGAAGCAGCATTCCGGTCGCCTGAGGAAGAGCATTCAGCCTGAGGAAGAGCATTCAGTCTGAGGGAAGAGCAAGTTCAAAGCCCTAGGAAAGCCTGCCTGGTGTGTGTTCTAGGAAGG
Source organism: Saccopteryx leptura (assembly GCF_036850995.1). Lineage (NCBI taxonomy): Eukaryota > Metazoa > Chordata > Mammalia > Chiroptera > Emballonuridae > Saccopteryx > Saccopteryx leptura. Next base: position 116,727,319 of record NC_089504.1, read on the forward strand.
GGACGGTGCCAGCTTGGCTAGAGCACAGAGGGTCAGTTGTAGCTGAGGTCTGACTGTGTGGGATTTTGGCTTCTCTATGAATGAGATGGGAGCCGTTAAGGGATTTTGAGCAGGAGTGACAAGACTTTGTTTTAACAGGGGTTAATGAAGGGTTAATATTAGAGAGGGATTTTTAAGGACTGGGAACATAACAGTATGTTTGCCTGCTGTTGGAAACAACACGTGGAGAGAGAAAATATGAAGCTTCAGGGAAGAGAGGAGAATTGCCTGCATGATGCCCTTAACTAGGAAGGGGGTTGGGGCGTGGAGCAGGAAGAGAGGGGCTGGCCTCAGGGCCACAGACAGTTCACCCAGAGCAACAGCAGGGGAGGCACAGATGCAGTGGTGGGTCCATGTGGTGGTGATGGGCGCCTGCGGGAGTTTTGTTCCGATTGCTTCCTTTTTTTTTTTTTCCAGAGAAGTAGAAAACAGGATCATGAGCTAGGCATAAGGGTGGGGAGGAGAAGATGTTGGAGATTTGAGGAGAGAGAGTATGAACTAGAACCACTTAGGAGAGAGGGAAAGTTAATGGACTAGGAAAATGTGGTAGAATGAACAGATCACGATCCTGGTTTCTGGTCATGAACCTGAAATGAGACCAGCCGCATGGCTGGGTTCTTCCCAGCCGTGTTGAGCCGCATGGGTGCAGACGCGGCGTCAGTGGAGAGTCAGATTTAACCACGGGAGAGGTTTTGCTGGATGACTACTATGAAGGGAAGGAGAGGCAAGGGAGTTGGGGGGCATACATGAGTGAATGATGACAAGCTGTTTAAGAAGTGAGGACACGGAGAATATTGATAATAGTGACAAGATGGTAGGATTAGGTCACCTTGGATCGGGAGGGTACTAAAGGAAGTGAGCTGCAAATTAAGGTTGTAGTGGGAGGCTTGAAGTGGATGGTGGAGGGAGTGACATGGTTTAGAGCAGTGGTCCCCAACCCCCGGGCTGTGGACTGGTACCAGTTCATGGGCCATTTGCTACTGGTCCACAGAGAAAGAATAACTTACATAAGAATAACTAACTTACATTATTTCCGTTTTATTTATATTTAAGTCTGAACGATGTTTAATTTTTTAAAAATGACCAGATACCCTCTGTTACATCCGTCTAAGACTCACTTTTTTTTTTTTTCCTGAAGCTGGAAACGGGGAGAGACAGTCAGACAGACTCCCACATGTGCCCCACAGGGATCCACCCGGCATGCCCACCAGGGGGCGACGCTCTGCCCACCAGGAGGTGATGCTCTGCCCCTCCGGGGCGTCACTCTGTTGCGACCAGAGCCACTCTAGCGCCTGGGGCAGAGGCCAAGGAGTCATCCCCAGCGCCCGGGCCATATTTGCTCCAGTGGAGCTTCAGCTGCGGGAGGGGAAGAGAGAGACAGAGAGGAAGGAGAGGGGGAGGGGTGGAGAAGCAGATGGGCGCTTCTCCTGTGTGCCCGGCTCGGAATCGAACCCGGGACTTCTGCATGCCAGGCCGACGCTCTACCACTGAGCCAACCGGCCAGGGCCCTAAGACTCACTCTTGACACTTGTCTCAGTCACGTGATACATTTATCCATCCCACCCTAAAGGCGGATCCGTGAAAATATTTTCTGACATTAAACCGGTCCGTGGCACAAAAAAGGTTGGGGACCACTGGTTTAGAGTATTACTTGCAAGGAGAAGCTGAAGTTTGGGCGGAGGACAAGATATTTGATGGAAAAGTGGTCAAGAAACATTGGGGCAGTGTTCCTATCAGTTACCAAGTATTTATAATTGAGTCATGTTGGTGAAGGTGACTGAGTCAGGGGCTAAAATCTTCAAGGAATGTGAGAAAGGTCACAGTTTGGGGGAGGGGTTTCTATTGATGACTGCAGCACGGAGAAGGTAGCCTGTGTGACATCTGATGACAGCAGCTTGTAAAAGGGAGCAGATGTAGAGAAAGGAAGATCAGTGACACGGAGAGGAGGTCAGCGGTGGAGGTCAGCAATGGAGGTCAGCGCGGGGGCCAGTGGCATGAAGGCAGTGGGACAGAAGACAGCAGAGGAGCAGTGTCTGCAGGAAGACCCAGGTTTCAATTAGAACAAGAAAGTGGAGAAAATGTTCTAAGTTTGGTGATAAAGAGGCCCCCGCTGACGACAGACCCTGGGTTCTGACTGAGCACAGAGTGCAGGGTGTGGGCACTGGGCTGTCAGCACTGTGGTGTTGACCCGCCTGCATCCCCGGAGATCCCGGGCTCACATGGACGGACCTCAGCAGGGGGAAAGGGCGGGGTGGGATGGGGGGTGCTGGTTTCAAAGGCTGGCACTGTATGTGTGTTGGGAGGGAGGGCAGTCTGGTGGAAAGGGTCTTGCCAGGACATCTTGGAGCTTGGTCGCCTCACAGTTGCAGCTATGTACAGTGAATACTTAGGGGAAAAGGAAAGGAAAATGTGTCAGCGTCCTCAGAGTAGTTGTTATCAGGGTAGTGGAATTATGGACAGTTTTTCTTCTCCTTTTCACTATTTTCCCCTTGAGTTCCATCCAAGGACCTCACCTTAAACTCAGTTTAAAAATTCTACCACCTCTGGCCCTGGCTGGTTGGCTCAGCGGTAGAGCGTCGGCCTGGCATGCGGGGGACCCGGGTTCGATTCCCGGCCAGGGCACACAGGAGAAGCGCCCATTTGCTTCTCCACACCCCCCCCCTCCTTTCTCTCTGTCTCTCTCTTCCCCTCCCGCAGCCAAGGCTCCATTGGAGCAAAGATGGCCCGGGCGCTGGGGATGGCTCCTTGGCCTCTGCCCCAGGCGCTAGAGTGGCTCTGGTTGCGGCAGAGCGACGCCCCGGAGGGGCAGAGCATCGCCCCCTGGTGGTCAGAGCGTTGCCCCTGGTGGGTGTGCCGGTGGATCCCGGTCGGGCGCATGCGGGAGTCTGTCTGACTGTCTCTCCCCGTTTCCAGCTTCAGAAAAATACAAAAAAAAAAAAAAAAAATCTACCACCTCTTGTTTGTAATTTAAATAAAACAGCCAGCTTTGTACAGGGTTCAACTTCTTTTGTCTAGATTCACAAAGGAAAAAATACTCATTAAAAACAATGATGACCACAAATAATATCCGGGCTGATGAAATTTCCCAGAGTGTTCTTAATGTGTTTTCACAGGATGTCCCAGGTAAAGCAAATGGCTCTCTGTCCTTGAATGTAGCTAAGTGCAATGCATCCTGCCCCCAGCTGCATTAATTTTGTTGGCCAGATCCAAACCTCTTGGGTTCTTCCAGGAAATGTGTTGCTTAACATTTCCAGAGCCTGAATAGAGTCTTGTGTACCCAGATACATAGATTTGTCATTAGTAACTAAAGGGTTGTTTTTTCTGTTTTTGCTAAACACTGAAGCTTCATTGGGGCAGTGTTCCTATCAGTCACCAAGTATTTGTAATTTAGAAATAAAGTTGTTCTAACCTTCCAGTTCGGTTATTAAGTCTCTTTGTTTTTATTAGATGAAGAATACAGTTATTCCCTTAACTGTCATCTGCCCTTATCCCCAGCAGCACTTCTTTGTAATTAAACCTCCTGGTCCTGCCTACCAGGATTATTGCACAAATGCATGTAGACACTCCAGTCTATTACATACCTAACACACTATACACCATAGAAATTGTTTTTATTATTAAGTGAGAGGCAGGGAGGCAGAGAGACAGACTTCTGCATGTGCCCCAACTGGGATCCAACCAGCAAGCCCCCTACTGGGTGATGCTCTGCCCATCTGGGACTGCTGCTTCGTTGCCCGGCAACTGAGCTATTTTAGTGCCTGAGGTAAGGCCATGGTGCCATCCTCAGCACCTGGGGCCAGCTTGTTCAAACCATTTGAGCCATGGCTGTGGTAGTGAAAGAGGGCAGGGGTGGAGAAGCAGATGGTCGCTTCTTTTGTGTGCCCTGACTGGAAATCAAACCTGGTACTTCCACATGCCAGGTTGACACTGTACTGCTGAGCCAACTGGCCAGGGCCAACACAATCAAATATTTTTGAAAATTGCTATTATATCCTGCATTAAGGAAGTATATTAATTTTCCTCTAGTTTGTAGGTAGAACATTATTTTATCTGAAGAAAGACATTGGAATTGACCGTAAATATGAGGAATACCCACAATCACAGTATATTTCTTGAATGTTTGAATTTTTGATTAGTATTACAAAACCTCTCTTAATCTACAAGCATTTTAACAGATTGACTTCGATCTTGAGCATGAAATCCTACAGGAAAAGTAAGAATGCCTTGAAACTAACAACTGAACTCTGACCAGATAGCTTGGTTGGTTAGAGCATCATCCGGATATTCAAAGGTTGTCTGTTCAATCCCCAGTCAGGGCACATACAGGAACAGATCAATGTTTCTGTCTCTCTCTCACTTCCCTTTCCTCTCTCTAAAAACAAATTTTTTAAATTTTAATTAGAAATAAACAGAAACTAACAACAGAAAACTGAACCATATCCTTGAGTGTGTCTTATGGTAAATACCTCCCCGTCAACATGAGCATTTGGCTTAGCCTCTCTGACCCTCAGTTTTATCGTGACAAATGAGAGGACTTGACTAAAACTATAGAAGTATATAGAGTATCTACGGATCATAGGGATTTTCTAATTTTCCTCAGAAGAAAGTCTGGGCTCTAATTTTCAGTTTATTTCCTTTTCTGGTAGACTGTGCTGAGCTTTAAGCTATTTCCAAATTAAAAGTCAGTGTTTCTAGCTTTATAAGTAGTTTCAAAATGGTGGTGCCTTTGGAAGCAGACTTGCTCGTGCTGTGCTCACCACCGCCTACACCCCATGCCTCTTGGGCCATCTCTGAAGACTTTTGGATTAAAACTCCTACATCATAGTGATGGTTTCACAACTCCATGAATGTACTAAAAACCACTGAGTTGTACACTTTAAATGGATGAATTGTATGGTATGTAAGTTACATTGCAATAAAGCTATGTCAGAATTCTTTTGTTTGCAGGTGGTGGAAACCAACTCAAAGTGACTCAAGCCAAAAAGGGAGACTTAATAGCCCATGTCGTTGAAAAGGCTCACGCTAGATGTCCAGGCGTGATTATAGATGCCGGTCTCAAACAACAGCATTAAAGCCTAGAAGCTCTTCCATCTCTCAGTTCTCTCTCCTCGGTGGGACTGTCACTCTCAGGAAGCATTCTCCACAGTTGAGCCCTGACAGGCAGTGTGTTTGGTAACTCTGGCAGAAGCGTCTTCAGCAAGAGCCCTGGGACTGAGAGGCGTTGGCTTGGTTTGGGTGACACCATCCTCCCATCATGAAAATATTCATGTGAACCAACTTCATTCTTACTACATCCCATTTTATAGATGAAGAAATTGAGATACAGAGAAGTTAAGTGACTTGCGCCAGATCACACAGTATAGGAGCTAGATTAAAAGTTTGAGCAGTCTCTCCTAGGATTTGTGGTCTTAGTTGATTTTAAATGCTCTTTTGCTTCCTGTCTTTGGAGTCAAGGAAAAGATACGTTCTGACTGGCCAGCCCTGGAGAAGGTCCAGTATTCACAGTTGCCTTCCTTCTCTCCTGACACTGTGTTCCAGAGCATGAGGTTTGGTTATGAATGTATGTGTAGGTGGCTGGGTGAGACTGGCTAGGACCTTGGACTTGGGCCTTAAGTTGAACCAAAGGCAACATCCGTAGGAGGCAATTTCAGTTGGTTAAGGAAAGAAGGGAGGCTTATAATTTCAGAGGCCGCCTTATTTTGGGCAGTTTTCATTGTCAGATGATACTTCTACAGTTTAGATCTCTTCATCCTTTGGGTTAGAGCTGTGAGTGTCTATGTCCTTGCCAGCTCCGCAGAGCAGAAGGGAGTAGCACTTACAGATACACTTTAGAAAAGAATGTTTCACTCGACAAACCTGCTATCCTGCGAGATATACACTGTGACTACCTAGACTAGCAATTAATATTAATAATAGTAATTGTTAAGTGATAAGAGCGAATGTTTTTTACATGCACTGCACTAGTCACTCTGTATGCGTTCTCCCATTCTGTCTGCCCAGTCACCTTATGAATGGACAGGTGCTGATGTTATCTCCGGTATCGGACAAGGAGGCAGAGGCATAAACGTAGGTAACTTGTCCCACATCAAAAAGAGCTGTGACTGGTGGGTCTCAGAACGTGCTGTCCTGAAACGTGGGACCTTGGCATAGCGAGTATTTTAAGCTGAAGGGATTTGAGAACACAACAGAAGCAGGAAGGCCATGCTGACCTTTCTCTGACCCCCTCTCTCCTGAGACGGGCCATAAAACCCTTCTGACACCCAGAGGGAAGGAGCGTCCTAGGCTCCAAAGACAAAGGGGCGCTGAGGAGAATCCGGACATACAGGCCTTGCTAAGTTTTCCCCAGTTACTGCCCTAAGCTCCTATCTTTTTGTCTTACCACATTTTTCTATGACCATCTACTCTTCATCCAACCTAGCCTGACATTTTAATATTTAAGTGCTTCTTTGGGTCTTCATTTCCTTATGAAGGCCATGTAAAACATATCTTGTAAAACTTAGATTAAATAAATGTATGTCCCTTTCTCCTGTCAATGTCTTGTCTGTTTACTGTTCAGAGCTTGAAAGGATTGAGAAAAACTTTTTCCTCACCTATTGGACTTATTCAGACCAAGTTCATATTACCATTAAAGCCCATCTGCTTTGAACCTTTGAACCATACTGCCTTATTCTCTCAACAAGAATTGATTACTTGCCTGGGGACTAAAAACAGAAAATCTGAAGAAACTTCAACAGCAACACAATATAAGTGTATTATACTGTGAAAAGAAAGAACTGCCCCTGCCCAGACTTGCCATTCTAAGATATCTATCTAACTCATGCACCCAGAGGTGGTTCTTTTATGTCTCAGGTGCCTCATCACTGAAATTAGGAAACAGTGGTGTCCATGTCCTCTGGGCCCCTTTGATGCTTCTAGAAAGTTTTCCCGCATCACATTTCTCCTACTTTCCAGAGTCCTAGATTTCTACCTTTGGGAGGCCAGTTAATTGCTACTCCTGACCTGTCCTAAAGCCTTCTTTTATTTTATTTTTTAAATTTCTTGGTTAAAGATAGAGCAAACAGGAATAACATGCCTAGAAAAATCAGCCACAGTGCTCTGTCTAGAAATATATAAAACCACACCAAATTGCTTTGTTCAAATTCAGGCACCCACTTTGAGCCAGGCTCTGAGTTGATGCATTGGGATTCCCCAAAGATATACAACCTCAGAAGTTCATAGAACAGATGGGACGAGTGCAGAAATCATTACGCTGTCAGACAACATGTAGAGTGCATGAGCTCTGGAATCAAATGCCTGGTCCACGTCCAGTGCCCCCAGCTCCCTTTCAAAGTACTTAACCTTTCTGGGCCTGTTTTCTCATGTGTGAAAGGGAATAATAGTATGTGTGCATAGAAGTCATTGTGAGAATCAGTAAATAAAATAAAATTTATAAAGGGCTTACACAGCCTGACCAGGCAGTGGCGCAGTGGATAGAGCGTTGGACTGGGACACAGAAGACCCAGGTTCAAGACCCTGGGGTCACCAGCTTGAGCGTGGGCTCATCTGGTTTGAGCAACGCTCACCAGCTTGGACCCAAGGTCCCTGGCTTGAGCAAGGGGTTACTCGGTCTGCTGTAGCCCCCTGGTCAAGGCACATATGAGAAAGCAATCAATGAACAACTAAGGTGCTGCAACGAAGAATTGATGCTTCTCATCTCTCTCCCTTCCTGTCTGTCTGTCCCTATCTGTCCCTCTCTCTGACTCTTTCTGTCTCTGTCACAAAAAAATAAATAAATAAATAAAATAAAGTGCTTACATGATCCCTGTCCAATAAAATGTGCTCAATAAGTAATCTTCCTACCAGCTCTTATTACTTAATTACTGTTCAAAACAAAACAGCATTTGTGGCAAGAGGAAGGAGGTATTGCTTCTAGTAATTGATGAAGACTTCTTTGAGAAGGACCATTTGATCAGGGCCCAGAAAGGACAGAAAGGAGGGATTTCTGTGGGAAAGTAGTGGTCATTTCTTTATGTTTTGCGGGAACATAACCTGCAAAAGCACAGCGATGGGGCCAGCAGGCAAGGCAGGTACTGGGAGTGGTGAGTAATACAGAATGGTTGAGGTGTGGAGGGTGGGAACAGCTGTGGGCAGGAGGAGAGGGAGAGGAAGACCCATCAGAGGTAGTTTGTGGATGATCTCGTATTAATTTCCTGGTCCATATCTCAGTGGAAGAATTGCCCTATCTTTTGGTTTTTGTCTTTGTTGTGCATATATGATACCCATGATACTAGTGAGGACTGCCTTGGAGGCAAGCATTCCCTTGCAGATTTAGGAGGCAACAAAGATTACTCCTGAAGTCAAAGGACTTTCAACCCTTTTATAAGCCCTGAATGTAGCACCCGAGCTCTGCTCTCCACACAGCCCCACCAGGCTCATGCTTAGCCACAGCCACGGGCCTGAGCAGCTCAGAAGACAGTGTGACTTGGGCATTTCTGACTGTTGTTTGTGTCTGGAGGTCAGAGAGAGGAGGGAGAGCTGATCTTATTTTGCAAGAGATACAAGAGGGTGCCCAGAAGAATTGTGCTGAGAGGTGACTTCGGCTGTTATCTGCTTGGATGTGGGATTGATTCACTCCCACTCAGAGGGACTTGGAGCCCAGAATATTACATAAGCAAAATGCCTGCTGCATTTGGTCTCTGTAACACTTAATCCCACCTCCGCCCCCAGTTCAGCATTTTCAGAATTTGTAATGTACAGTGATAACCAAAGGGCAGAACTTGAGTGATTGAAAAGTAAAGCCCAAATGATTTTCTTCCGTTTTGCAAGGAGGGGAGTCCAACTAAACGGAAGTGTCCATATCCATGTCTCTATAAGAAATGGGCATAGTCGGGCCCTGGTCAGGTGACTCAGTTGGTTAGAGCATCTTCCCGATGAGCCAAGGTTGCTGGTTCCATCCCTGGTCAGGGCACATACAAAGCAAGTAATGAGTGCATCAATAAGTGGAACAACAAATCCGTGTTTCTCTTTTTCCTCTTCCTTTAAAATCAGTAAATAAATTTTTCTTCACTTTGGCTGGATACCTCAGTTGGTTAGAGCATTGTCCTGAAGCGCAGCGGTTGCCGGTTCTATCCCTGGTCAGGGCACATACAGGAACAGATCTATGTTCCTGTCTGTCTGTCTGCCTACCTGTTTGTGTCTTGTCTGTCTCCTCCCAACCCAACCCCCATTCCTCTCTCACTAAAATTAATAAATACAAATTTAAAAAAATTTTTTTAATTCTTATAAAAAAAAGAAAAGCAATGGGCACAGTTGTGGAATTGGTACGGGGCTAGAGTCGTGCGGGAGCTTGCCCAAAGTGAGGCCTCATTTCAGAAGTGTTTAAGGGGGAATCTTGAAGCTTGGCCGGTTTATAATTACACCGGCTGTACGGGTTTTTCTTTGGTGAATAAATGCATGGCATTACTGGGCAGCAGGCCTGGGGGAGAGATTGTTATACCGTCCGGTCCAGAGCAAACAGAGTTTGCAGAAAGCAGACATTGCTTCAAACTTAGGCCTGACCTACGCTGATTTGCACTAAATCGGCTTCCATAGCACCAGTTGTAGGAGAGAAAGGTAAATATGCAGGTGTTTCTAAATCCACACCCTTTGGAGTTGTTAAGCAGTTATGGTATTTTCCCCCCTCTTGATTCAGTTGGTGAATGTTTGTACATATATCCAAACAGGTTGCTTCCAGGATGTATACATTATAATAAGAATATTTTAGGCTTCCCTTTATTTACAAGGAATATTAGGAATACTTTGCATGTATATAAAGCACTTTTATGGATTCCACCTCATCTGATTATGATCAGAACCAAGAAAGGTACATAATCACCATTATCCTGACACAGCCTGAGCGACTTGCACAAGGGGACAAACAGTGGCTGAATCACAAGGAGCAGCCAGCTGGGGCCTCTGCCTTCAGGTACAGTGTGTGGACCTCGCCTCCACCTTCTCACAGAATAACATGGCGGGAGTGATTTTTCTAAAGCCCTGATTTTTCATCTCCCCAAGAGAGCCAGAGTAGGTCATCTTCTTGTTTCTTTGTTATGCTGACCTAATTACACATCTTTTTTTCTATAGATTTTTCTGTCCTATTGGGTATAGGGAACAAATTTTATGCAACGCCAAGGATTTTTTTAACCGAATTTATAAGCAAAATCTGAGTTTCTGTGGAGCAGGAAACAAGGAAAACAAATAATACCTCATCTCTGCAGATTGTTCACATGGATGTGTTAACCAAAACTCTGAAAGGGGGTTGGGTTTTAGAAAATCAAATTGTTTCCTTTTCACCTAAAATAAAACCCTCTCTCTTGAACAGCGAGTCCAGTCCTTTCTCCATCCTCCTCTTCACTGGCCAGCTTTGGAGAGAGAGGTGGTGTCCCTGTCCTCAATTCTTCCCCTCCCTCCCTCTCTCACTCTTCTCTAGCCTGAACACTGCCCAGCTCTTGGTTAAGGCCACCAGCGGTCTCCCTGGGAATCAAGTTCAGCGGACAGTTTGTAGGACTCAATTTAAGTTCTCTCTTAGCAGAATTTGCTACACATCATCACAACCCAGAGAAAGTTACTTATCTAAATGTTTTTATTGAGTGGGGGTAGGACCTTCCTCGTGGGGTTGCAGCAAGGTCAACACGAGAGTGTGTGTGGGAGTGCTGAGCGCCGTGCCTGCTGCAGGGCTGAGCAACGATAAATGTCAGCCGTCGCTTCTGTTGGCATACTCTGCCGTGGTTCCTGTGACACTGTGTTTTCTTGTTTTCCTCCTACGCCCGTGGTCCCTTCTACTTTCTTATGCTATCGTGAAATGTTGGAGTTTTTTAATTCAGCAGATATTTTGTGCAAGGGCATAGTTCGTGCCAGGAATGTTTCTTGGCTCTAGGGATAGAGCAGTGAACAAAGTTAAGTTGCTGGCTTCTTGGAGCCACATTTGGGGGTGGTAAATTGTAAACACAAATATATAATATACCAGATGATGACTGATATGTAGTAAATGTGAATATGGTATATAGCATATGGATATAAAATATACTATATTATACATGATGTACTGTATGTCAAGTGAACATATAGCATACAGAGGTTAATAAGTTTTAGGAAGCAGGGAAGGGGGTGGGTGAGTGTTGCAGTTTAGAGTAGGGTGCTCAGGAAGTCCCCACGGATTGGCTGATGTTTAACCAGAGACTTCAGGAAATGAGAGAGAGCATATTCACATAGAATATATCTAGAAGACCACTCAGGCAGAGGGAATGGCTAGTGCAGAGATTCTGAGGTGGGGGGTCTTTGATACATTTGGGGAACAGCGAGAAGGCCAGTGGACCGGAGCAGAGTGTGCCCAGTGGGAGGGCGGGGGAGGTGAGCACAGAGAACTAGCCTGGGTCAGGACAGGACAGAGTAGGCAGTGTGGTGTTGTCCAGGCACAGCAAGGACTTGGCTCTACTGTGAGTGAATTTTAGAAGCCAGTGGAGGGTTTTAAGCAAAAGACTATTAGGAAGCAAGGGTGGAAGCCCTGGTCTGCACAGGAGGCTATTAAAAGCGTCCAGCACTTCTCTGGGCCTGTCCCAGACCCCTGTCCTCCCATCCTGCTCTCTCTCCTAGACCAACTTGGCTTCAAATAGTGTCTGTGTGCCGATAGCTCCCAAACTGAACTCTGTCGCTCTTGCCTCTCTTCTGACCTCCAGCTTGTTTATCTAACTCTTGACTTACATTACACTTGGTAACCACTCGGTACATCCAAATGTCCCGTGCTCCTCCATGCACCCCGACTCTCTTTAGTCCCACAGCTCAGTAAATGGCACCTAGCCAGTCGCTCCAGGGTGCTCCTCCAAGTCTCTGTCTTTAGCACACGTATTTGGGAATCACCAAGTCCTGTTGCTCTGTCCCGCCGCCTCTCTCAGATGGACTCTTCACTCGACTCCAAGCCGCCATCACTTCTCCTAGATGAGAGCAGTAGCCTCCTAGCTGGTGACTCTGCATCTACTCTGCCCCTTCAGACACAAATGGGCTGTCAAGTGAATTTTTCTCAAAAAAAAATGCAGGACTTTATGAGAAGTGAAAAATTTTTTTTCTTTAACTGTAGGCCTTTTCACAGAGGGGCAGCCATTGAAGCTAGTGAAAGGGACATTTAACATCAGAAGTGCTTGCTTTTGGATTCCGTCACCGGAGTGGAGAGCTACCCAAGGTCAGCAGGCATCCCACTAATATTTGCATGACCAGAATGCTCCTTCACAGAATAAAGAATGCTTTTGCCCCAAATATGAATTTTAACACCTTCCCTTGGCCACAGAAAGCTTAATGTCTGGTTTGTAATAATACTTTTGTACCGACATCCTGCTACTTAGAGCACACCACTACATAATTAGGGAGGTTTTTTTTAATTAAAAAAGAGGGTGGAGTGGGTGTGATAACTTACGCACATTCATGTCTTTATTTAGTTTCAACAGAAAGAAACCAGATTCTTCAGTTCTACCCCAGCTGCAGCCAGATGGACCTAAAACCACCACAAACAACAATCTGATCGTGTGACTTCTCTTCCTAGAACCCATCCATGGTTTCTGATCACCCTGGCAATAAATTCTTAATTCCCTCCTCTGGCCCACCTGCTCTCTGTGATCAGTGCCTGCCTCGCCCTGCCCCACCCTGCTCAGAGGCCTTCCTTTTTCCTGCTATATTAGATTCATCTCCATTTTTCAAGTATATACCACTCTCCCCTCCTCTGTCTTTCTATACTTTTTCTGCACCCACTCCCCACTTAAAAACTTTCTTGCTTTAGACCTCAATATGAATGTCTTTGTGTGTGTGTGTGTGTGTGTGTGTGTGTGTGTGTGTGTGTGTAAGAGAGAGACAGACAGGAAGGGAGAGAGAGGGAGAGAGATTAGAAGCATCAACTCATTGTTGCAGCACCTTAGTTGTAAACTGATTGCTTCTCATACGTGCCTTGATGGGGGGCGGGGTGCCCCAGCCAAGCCAGTGACCCCTTGCTCAAGCCAGAAACCTTGGGCTTCAAGCCAGTGACCATAGGGTCATTTCAATGAGCTCATGCTCAAACCAGCAACCCTGTGCTCAAGCAGGGGAGCCTATGCTCAAACTGGATGAGCCAGCGCTCAAGTTGGCAACCCCACGGGTTTCGAACCTGGGACCTCAGTGTCCCAGGTCAACGCTGTATCCACTGCACCTCCAGCAGTCAGGCCCGGATGTCTCTTTATCAGGAAATCCTTCCCACTACCCAGATCTGGTGAGGTCTCCCTGCCACGCCCCCTCACACCTCTATTTCTTCCTGAAAACCCACATCACATTGCACTCACTCGTTAGTGTCTCCCCTCCATGAAGCATGCCCGGCTCCCCTTTAGCCAGGTTCTGCTGCTGTTCTCCCTCCACAAATGTTGGCCGGCTGGTTTGCTCAGATTCTACTGTAAACATCGGGGGGTTTCATAAAACAAAACTTGTTTTCCAAGTGGAGATTGAAATTGTCACTCATCAATTTGGTGATCCTTTTTCATTAAACAGGAGGAAGGTTCTGTAGTTACGTAAAGTACAACTCTTAAAAACCAGAAATCGGTTCTCAAAGGGGGATGGTGAACTTAGCAGGAGAGCAGAGATAAATCTTTGGCTGTTATATCAGACTTTTTATGGGCTTCCTTCGCTTCATCCTGTTTCCTAAATTGTAATGACCTGACTTCATATACCTAAACCACTAAAATAGGGTTCCTCTCAATCTGGGCCTGAATGAATTTCACAATGTGCCCTCCCCAAGCTCCATGGGTCAAGGGAGGTCTAGGACAATAACAACAGAGGTTCATCACAAACCTCCAAATCCAAAATTGAGTTAGTTTTTCCCCTCCCCCTCCCCAGGGTCGCTCATCAAAGCTAGAGACCTTCTGTGGCATTGGTCAATGTGGTACGTACGAGAATATGTTATAGTTGTTATAGTAACAGCCATGAAATAAAGGTTAGGTTTCTAATTTCCATTGCTATTTGGATGTACTCAGGTCCTGCCAAAGGTAGGGGGGTTTTGGAGGGTTTTTTTGTTTTGTTTTTTGGATTTTTTTTTTCCCATTTTGAGATGACTTATCTAAAACTTAAAGACTTCAACTTCCTTTTTAAAGACATGGCTCTTTTTCTTCAGGAAATATGTGTTTATACCAGGGTACAAACGGGATTTAACATTCTGAAGGAAGTAGATTTGATTTACTGAATACACCCTTGGCAACTGAGAGCAGACTTTCTGTGACTGTAAAGGAGTAATTACCAAGTTCGTCAGTGCGCCACTTTAGATAACAAAACTACACAAGGTGACACGGTCATTGTGGCTGGACTTTTGGTGGTTCTCTTTTAAAAAACACTGCCTAATTGTGGACGTGATGACGTAAAAACAAAAGTAGTCCTTCCCTCCCCAGCTTCCCTTCTAGTAAGGATGACCCAAGGGCAGATTTAGATTCTGGAAGTGATCTGAAAGAAAATTTAGTCTTACAAGGAAAAACAGCTTTGACTTTTGACACTAACCCTGTGCATTAAAAAGAAGCAGGACACAAAAAGTCTGCCAATGACTTACTGTCTGTTGGAAAAAAAAACGCCACTGGGGTCCTACAAACGGTAATGGTAAATGTCCTGTGAGCTGTTTTTAGGGAGGTAGTGATTGGTCACAGTCTTACTAATCACTCATGCAATTCAGACTTACCACGTGGGAATTTAGGGACGGCCTTGGTGTGCACAGCACTTTGAGGCAGTAGGTGTGAAGCACCAGGTCTCATTAGCTGTGCCATCCAGGAGTGTTTACAGTAGTGCGTTTAGTTGTGAGTGAGTAGTTACCACGTGGGGATTTAGGGACGGCCTTGGTGTGCACAGCACTTTGAGGCAGTAGGTGTGAAGCACCAGGTCTCATTAGCCTTGCCGTCCAGGAGTGTTAACAGTAGTGCGTTTAGTTGTGAGTGAGTAGTTACCAAACTGTATCAAATATGTAAATAGAAATTATTTCTTCTTTCTGCCAAATAAAACAATGGGGTCACAGAAATTGAGCACAGTGCTCAGTTTGATGAAATATTTCCAACTGAACTATCAGTTCTATGAAATAAAGGCAAGGTTTTAAGAAGCTTTAAGTTTTAGCCCTGGCCAGATAGCTTGGCTGGTTCGAGTGTTGTCCCGAGGCACAGGGGCTGCCGGTTCCATCTCTCTTCATGGCACATGCAGGAACAGCTCAATGTTCCTGTCTGTCTCTCTCACTCCACCCCTCCCTTCCTCTTTCACTGAAATAAAAAAATTAAAATGAAGCTTTAAGTGTCAAGAACACTGAAATAAACTTGATATGTTTTAAACACAAAGTCCATACTTCCTTGGTTTGGTTTCTGAGGTCAGATAGTCTTGCGTGTGAGTCAGATACTAGCTGACTCCTGTACCTTTTAGTGTCTCTCACTGTGAACATTAGGTGGTAGGCATGTAGGATATAGTCAGTAAATTTCCTAGTCAAGTCAGACATGCTAAAGCGTATACATTGCATTTTCATTCAAATAACTGCATTCAAAATAAAAACACTCTAAAAATTATGGAATTTTTAAAACACTGATAAATTAAGGTCAAATAGCCAGGATTTCACTTGACTGACACCCAAATATGTCTTAATTCATACTTTCTTAACTAAATGTCAATTCTGTTGCCAAAATAGAAGCCAGTAACAATCCAGAGATTGAATAGTAGGAAATAAACCCAAGATTTTGAGAAGCTATTGAATCTAACTTTGTATAAAGCCAGTATAAATGTCAGTTTTGAACTTGATGTAACTTGGTTCTGTTTATTTGTTTTTCAAAGTGTAGGGAAAGGGGAAAGGGCTGGTGTGTGCTATTATTCAGACTTGGGTTTAAATTGGTTGCTCAGAGTCAAAATGGGCAAGTTTCCTAAACTCAGTCTAAGCCCCACTGTCCTAGGACTGTGACAAGGACGCTGTGGTGCGTGTGCATGCACGTGTGTGTGTGTGTGTGTGTGTGTGTGTGTGTAAGTGCACAGACATGGATCCAGCCACCTAGCCAGTGCCCACAGTAACTGCAAAGTCTCTTCCCCCTTCCCTTTTCCTACCTCGTCCTCTGGCTCTGCTACTGCTTAGGAAGTCAATTTATATGTCTGTGCCTCAGTTTCCTCATTTAAAAAAGAAAGCTGGACCACACACTTTTGAAGGTCCTGAAAGCTCTACAGCTCTAGGCTTTAAAAGTATAAACACTTTTTTAAACTGGTTCCTTATTTTTTAAAAATTGAGTATCATACTTAGAAGTATGATTGATACATAAATGAAAATATCTATAGACCATAAACTGTCTATTTTTATGCCAGAAATGAATTATTCTGAGACCAAGTTAATAGGGAGATCAACTGTGTTTTGCATCCACCTTAAAAGAGCAATGACATTTCATATACTGAGGTCCTGAAATGAGCACGTGGAAGGATGTAAATATTTATTGTCACAAGAGTAAAGTAGAGAGAAGATCTGCTTTGTCTACTAGTGGGTGGCAACACATCGATGGATCATTGTTTGCACTAAGCATTTAATAATCCCATCTGTTGAAATGTATATTCAGAGGTACTTTGGAATTGCAATAAGCTACCTAGAAGTTGGCAGGAAAGTCATCCTGGAGAGATTCCAAATTCTGCTGCCAACCAAGAAATCCAGTATAAGTCAATGTGTAATTATAAAATCCCATCTTTGGCTGCAGCTCTTTAAATATACAGTATTTATTTAGGCATGGTATAGACTTTAACATCGGAAAAGGAGACTATAGAGTCCTTTGCTAATCCCAGGTTTAAATCTTCGGGGATATTACCTATTTGACCTGCAAACACGCTCCTTGTTTGACACAGCAATGGCAGAACCTTGCCCTGCCTCCCGGGTGCTTTGACGCCGTCTCTACTGATCACTCCATGTCTCCCTCTTTCCCAAGTCCTTTCAAATAGATTACATTCTTTGTCTCTCAAAGCCCAATGTTGGGATTTTGGTCCCCCTCAAAGTCAGGAAAGAAATGTCACCGCAGGCTCAGAACGACAGTAGTGTGAGCAAACCGTGCTGCATCCAGAGAGCTCTGTACACGCTGATGCTCTGGATCTCATGCGTGGGGTGACCTGAGGGCAGCCGGCTGAGTCCTAGGGGAGTGAGGGTGAAACCAAGCTTAGCCCCAGTTGACAACCCAGACTGAGGTGAGTCACAGGTGCTGTTTAACAGTGCAGGAGCACTGTTACTGTTAGCTGGATTTTGCTTTCTGCTTTCTGGAGTTAGCTTCAAAGACAACGTTAGCAGTTCTTGCACAGTAACTGAGTCCCTCCATTTGCTTATTAGCCTCTGCCTCAGTTCTAAAATGTTGACCTTCATCAAGCTGTAGTTACTACTGACTTGATTCCAAAAAAAGTGTTTTATGTATCCTGCTGCAGGGGCATCTTTGAGTCTTTAAAACCACCCTTTCTGTTCCTTTTTATTTCCATTGAGTAGGAACAATGTATTAACAAGGTATAATTCATGTATTGCATAGTCCACTTGGAATTCTCAGTGACTCACCAATAATAGGAAATATGACATACTTAGCATCTGAATTTTTAAATTTTGGTGTGAGATAGGGATCGACTGCAGTTTTACCTTTTTTCAGGTGAACTGCCAATATTTTTTTCCTTCTTGATTTATAATGCTGCCCCTGTCATAGATTATGCTTCCAAATATACATGGGTCTATTTCTGAGCTCTCTCTTCAGTGGTTTGTAAGTTTATTCTGGGACAATTTACCTGAATTAATATTGCTTATAAAATGTCTTGCTATGTGGTAAGGAGATTTCACCTTGCCTGCTCCTACCATATTTTTTTCTTCAAAGTTACATGTTTTCTTCCACTGAATTTGAAAATAAGCTTGTCAAGTTTAGGAACAACCCTTTAGATTGGGTTCTGTTTCATTTGTCAACTGATTGAGAGAAAATTAACAATTGGCTGATACTGCCTCTCTCACTCCAGGAGTATGGGACACTTCAATATTAGTTTTAGGCTTTCTTTTAAAGAACAATAAATTAAAAAAAAAACACATTAGTATACATCATATTTAAACACCCAAACATTTATGGAAGGATTTCCTTTGTAAAAACCATGCTGGGCAGTGATGGATTTTTAAAATGAGCAAGTTAGTCTCTTTTATTTCAAAAAGATCAAACTCTAGCAGAGAGGGAGGGGTTTGGTAGGTATGTACACAATTTATTTAAACAAATTAGACTGTTATACATACTGTGCTAAAATTATACCTAATATGCTACTAGGAAATGAAGATTAATTTTGACATGAGACATCACTTGGGGGAAAGAGCTATGCATACTATGAGTATCATATGTTTATATAATATTTGTTTCATGTTCCCATAATGAGGTGTGGAGAATACTTGTCAGCCTCTGTTTTTTTCATATTTTGGCCACTACATAAAAGTGGCCTTTGTTGTTTATGTTAATACCTAGTCAACATAAGAAATATTGAGACCTTGGTGGGTTGGCTCATTGGTTGAGTGTCAGCCTGGTGTATGGATGTCCCAGGTTCGATTCCCTTCCCCCTCCCCTCCCCTTCTCTCTTTCTCTCTCTCTCTCTCTCTCTCTCTCTCTCTCTCTCTCTCTCTCTCTCTTCCTCTCCTGCAGCCATGGATGGATTGGTTAGAGTGAGTTGGCCCCAGGCACTGAGGATAGTTCTCTGCAGCCACCCATCAAGTGCTAAAAATAGCTAAGTTGCAGAGCAACCAGCCACTGGCCCCTGATTGGCAAAGTACCACCCCCTAATGGGCTTGCTGGTGGATCCCAGTTGGGGCATGTGCGGGAGTCTATCTCTCTGTCTTCTCTCACTTAAAAAAAAGAAAAAAGAAAAGAAATATTGAGATATTTTGAAATTTTTATACAAATTCTTCAAAATATTATTTAATTAAAATTAAGTAAAATTTAAAATTCAGTTCCTTCATCCTAGTATGCACATTTAAGGTGCTTGTCGGCCACAACTGGCAGTGTCTACTGTATTGGACAGTGCAGCTGTCAAAAATCAATTTTGATATCAAAATAAAGGAAAACGTGTAAAACACAGTAATTTAAATAGGTATCTCTGGGCTGGTGTTTTATAAATAATATATATAATGATAATTTATAGTCTAATCTATTATATCTAAAACATTCTGGTATTTTTTTGATTGAGGCAAATGCAATTCCACTTGTAAAAGATAGATAGGCAAGAATGGGAAAGCCTCCTCTCAGCAGAGCGTTGTCTAGAGAAAAGTTGTGCAGTTGTGAGTGTCAGAGGCTATCATGAAATAGATGGATTTTCTGCTTCTCTGGGTGGAAAAGAAATTTACAAGCTGTTTGGTCTCTTCTCAGAGCTTTGCTTTGTTTGGTTTTCCTCTTATAACTTCCAAGAATCCCTTTTTGTAATTGGAAGGAATATTGTTTTTAATTCCAGATGACCAAAGCCTGCTAATATTCTGAAAAACCTACACATTGCATGCCTGGAGACTTCTGATCATTTCTGTAGATGTGTATGTTAAATGTGTGTTCATACATGTGAGTGGGTGTGCCTGCCTGCTGGTTACCCTTATACCCCTGTGTTATTATATTAGATACTGTGTACTTTGTGTGAAGTATAGGGTGTTCCTTATTTGTGAAAGGTGCTGCTTCCATGGACTGTCAGAGATGTTAACTAGAGTGTGTCAGCCATGGCTGCCCGGCAAAGAAGCCAGGAGAAACTCTGGAACTGTAGAACACCTAACAAAACTGTCAGCTAGGAAAGTGAGGACTTCTAAATACTTGTAGGAAATATGACCTTCACTTCCGAAGTGATCTGAAAATTGTTATCTCATTTTATGAAACTTAAAGTGCAAAACTGAAAATCTAAAAGTACTTGGAAATGATTTAAAAACGAAAAGATTTACAAGGACCCTTCAGATGGAGGATAATATAGTCATAATGGTGTAATTTTGAATTTCAAAAGCCCTGGGTTTTTTTTTTCTTTCTTCAGAGGAAGAAGAGGAAACAAGAGCTTTAGTTGGGGCTATTAGGAACACTGGGTGTCCATTAAACTGTTTGGGAGAAGCAGGGAAAGGTCAGCAGGGATGAGGGCAAGTTCATATGAGTTAAATACTCTGAGGGGACACGTGCAGTGGAGTTTCCAGATGCAGTCTCCTTCCCATTTATGTTCTCAGTAGTGCCAGCATAGGCCTTTGGAAGAGACAGTATTGTTTAATGGGTGCAATTGTCCCCATTCTACAGGTATGGAAATGGAGGCCTGTAAAGGTTACATAAATTGATCAATAATATACAACTAGTGAACGAATTTTTGAGTAAGATAAGCCTGAACTCCACTGATGCCATTTATTAGTTGGGAACCTTGGTCAAATCTTAATCTTTCTGGGAATTTATTGCTACTCGGTAAAATGGGAAAATAATAGTGCCTGCCTTCTTGGGGGGGGGGGGCAGGCAGAGGTTTGGCAGAACCCAGAGTTGATGTATTTAAAGATCTGGTGCAGGGGAAGTCGGCTCAATAACTAATAACTATTGTCATTTGCTGATACTGTACAGAGCACTAGAGAGATGCTGTGGGAAGACACAAGAGAAATGGAGAAAGATTTTTTTTCTTACTCTTCTGTAGCAAAATATTTCAGAGCTTCTTTGACCATTTTGCCCTGAACTTTCAAGGGATGGAGTGGGGCAGGAAGTGTCAACATTTGTAATACTTCATACCAGGCCTTTTGTTAGGGTCGGTTTGGGTACATAGATCAGCAAAATCTTACTTTGTGATATGAATTAAGTTAGTGGGAAATAAACTCTGGTTTGCATTTTTGTAGAGGACATTTGTTCACTTTTCTTCTTATAACCTCCAAGAGTCCCTTTTCATAATTGAAAGGAGTAGTATCTGTTGTTTTTAACTCCAAATGACCAAACCCTGCTAAGATTCTGAAAAAAAACCCCACAAAAACAAAAAACAAACAAAACTACGTGTTGCATGCCTGGTGACTTGTGATAACTTCTGTAGATGAGTGTTAAATACAGGCTCAGACATGAGAGCGAGTATGCCTGCCTGCTGGGTTTTCAGCAGCAGATGACTGATATTAATTGGGAATTAACTGTACTGCGATTTATTTAGCCATTCTTTTGTTGATGACAATTGGGTTGTTTCCAGAAGGGGACTGTTACCAACTATGGACATCCTTGTATGGGTGTCCTGATTGATTCGTGTCCTCTAAGGTATATACTGAGGAGTGGAAAGGCTGGGTCATAGGGTACACATAGCTTCAATGCTATGAGATAACGCCAAATCGTGCTTCAGAGGGATTGTACCTGTTTATGTTCCTACCTCCAACATCTGAGAGTTCTTTCCTGTGGCTGCAGATCATTGGCAATACAAAGTATTGTAATACTTTCCATTTCTGTCAATCTGCTAAGGTTACCCTGGTTTCTTTTTTGTATGACATTTGTATTGCATAAACATTTCCCCATATGATTATAAATTCTTCCTAATGTAGTTTGCAATAGTTACCCTGTATTTGTTGTCTGTTTCCTAATTTATGTAATCTGCCCTTTATTTTTCATAAACAGTCCTTTCGATTCTCTCCCACTTTTCAGAATGAGGAAACACTGTAATGGGCAATCTTTGTCTATAAAACTTATCCTGTAGTGTATTACTTCTTTAGGATAGATTCCTAAAAGTGGAATTATGTGGTCAAAGTATACAAGCAAAAAAAGAAACTGTTATAGGTGAGAGCAGGTGCCTTGAGGACTAAGGAATTGAGGATGTGTGTAAAGGAAGGGAGCTTGCCTTTCTCAGAAGCAAGGGCCCAGAGCTTAGCCAGAGACTTCCACTTTCTTCCAGTTCAAAATCTGTGAGGATGAGGGATAGCACTGGAGTGCAACATCTTCCTTAACAGAACACAATCCAGGATAACAGCTGTCTTCAGAGTCTTACTGGTGAGAAGTTATCACATGAAGGCAGATTTTAGATCTTACTTTGTTTTTTGCAGACATTGTTTGAGCTCTTATTTGGAAGTGCTTTATATCTATTATTTCCTTTAGTCAACAGTAATATGAGGTGGGTTCTTTTACCATCCTCAGCTTATATATGAGAGAACCCAGGCTTTAAAACTGGTAGGTAGCAGCATCAGGATTTGAATTCAGGCCGTCTGTCTCCAGTTTGCCATTCTGCCTCCTTGTAACAGTCCATGATTGTCTATACTTCAGTGTTTGTGTGAGTGATGTAAGCAACAGGTGCTGTCCAAATTCAGAGAAAGGAGGGATGAGTGCAAACTGAAGTGGACACGGAAGACTCAGCAAACAGCTTCCTATCTTTTAAGAGGACAGTGACTTGGACTGTTCTTAGACATCACGTCAGATTTCTCTGGTAGTTTCATATTCCACCAACCATTCTTATCTTGCAAAGTGAACTGATAGAATGCAAAGTGAATTCATGGGACAGTGTGTTCCTGAAGGGTAGGTAGCTAGCTCCTCCTTCAGATTTAATATGTGCTTAATGAAAAAGAAACTTCCAGGGCTGGCCATGCATAGTGTGGAGACAGCGAGAGTT
Organism: Saccopteryx leptura; assembly: GCF_036850995.1. Taxonomy (NCBI): domain Eukaryota; kingdom Metazoa; phylum Chordata; class Mammalia; order Chiroptera; family Emballonuridae; genus Saccopteryx; species Saccopteryx leptura. The sequence goes on from NC_089504.1 coordinate 116,749,921, forward strand.
CTCCGGAGAACTGCTTCAAGTGTACTGGGAGCCCTCAGCGTCACAGCTCCGGTTAAAGACTTACCCGAACAGAACGCTGTGCCTAGTGCAAAGGCAGGCATTTCACCGTTTGTTTTCTGTCATTGTTGTGGGCTTCTGGGAAACTGCAGGAGCAGACAGCCAAGAGTCATACCCAGTATCCAGACAGTAGAATCCTTTCCTAGCAAATGACGGGGTCGAGAGGTTAGCAATAACACAGCACTCTTGTTGCCATCCATGTGCGCCTAATATAAAACAGCCACTCGGACCAGTATGCGAACCTCACAACAGAAAGAAGCACACGAATTTGTAAATGTTTACAATTTACTAAAACAATGTAGATTTTTACTGAACAACTCAGTATATAATGAGTCATTGTGAACCTGAAGCAAACCTGTGAACTTGGACATACTCTTCCAGCCAGATCAGGACTTAAGTGTTAGTCATTTATTCAACGAAAACCTCCTAGGATCACTGCTTTTTGCCAGATGCTATGTTCCACACTGGCCAACTAAGGACAAAGGACTCTGCCCTTGGCCTTCAATTTCTTCATAGTTGACTAGAGCTTCAGACACAGCGTACACTCTGGTCAGGTCCTGACGGAGGCGGTCAACTTGATGGGTATCTCCTGCCATGCCTCCTTTGCCCCTCAGTTTCCACAGCTGGTCCCTTTCTCTGGTGCAACAAGAAGCCAGAACACAGAGGACTCTGTTCTGTGGACAATAACTTCAGAGAGAAAAATCCGTATGCCACCCATGCCTTCTTGCTGTGGTGTCGTCCCCCTCCACACACACACAAAAACCCAAAGATTTTTCCCATGAAAATTACCACATTTGCACCTAAAATTTAAAATACTTTTAAAATTAAAATTTTAATTTTGAGAGTATTTTTTTATTCACATGCAGTTCTAAGGAATAATACAGGGAGGCCCTGGATACACTTTACCTAGTTTTCCCAGAGGTAATGTCTTGTCAAATTATAGTACAAATAACTATTAACATTGATAGAATCCACCTTCATATTCAGGTTCCTCCAGTTTTGTTTGTAGTTACGTGTGTGTGTGTGTGTGTGTGTGTGTGGTTCTCTGCGGTTTTACTGCGTGTAATTCCTGCCCACCATGCGCAGTGAGGTCCGGAAGAGCTCTGTCACCACAGGATCCCTGGTGTTGCCCTTTTAGAACTACATCCCTCCTGCACCCCCTTCCTCCCCACCCTGCTTCTAACCCACAACCACCAATCTCTTCTCCATTTCTATAATTTTGTCAGTTCAAGAATGTTACAGAAATGGAATCCTACCTTGGGAGTATGTAACCTTGGGAAATTGGCTTTTTTACACAACATAATTCCCTTTACAGGGGGTCTTCGGGTTACGACAGTCTCCATATACGATGTTTTGAGTTTACACGCTTGCTCCCCTAAAAACTTAGGAAATGAGAGTGAGTGTTTCAGTCATCGTACTTATGGACTACATGGGCGAACCAGTTTGCACGCAGGGCAGTATGAGTGAGGGAGTTGGCGTCCCCGGTATACTTACCTACACCATTTTGGACTGTTAAAAGTGCAAGTGTTCTGTATGTGTTAGGCTAGGGTGAGTTTCATCTTACACCAAAATTCAGGTTACGTCACTGTCGCAGGAACAGAACTGTATTGTAACCCGAGGACCCCCCCTGTACTTTGTTCCTTTTCACTGTTAAGTATAAATAATAGTCTATAGTGTGGATGTCCTAGTCACTTGTTGGACATCTGGGATATTTCCAATTTTGGGCCTTTATGAATAAAGCTGCTATGAACATTTGTGTACAGGATTTTATATGGACATTTTTCTTTTCTCTGGCATAAATGCCCAAGAGTGTAATTTCTGGGTCACATAGATATTTGCATGTTTTGTTTTGTAGGAAAATGCCAAACTGTTTTCCAGAGAGGCTGTACCATTTTACATTCCCATCAGCAATGTCTGAATTATTTTGTTTCTCCATATCCTTCCCAGTGTTTAGTGCTATCACTTTTCTATTTTAACCATCCTGATAGGTTTATAGTGATATCTCTTTGTGGTTTGAACTTGCACTTCCCTAATGGCTAGTGCCATTGAGCATCTTTTCCTGTGTTTATTTGCCTTCGATGAAATGTCAAGCTAAGCCCCATTTATTTCAGTTGAGTTTTGTTTTCTTAATATTGAGTTTTGAGAGTTCTTCATATACTCCAGATACTAATGCAACTAATTTGTTGGATATGTGGTTTTGAAAATATTTTCTCCTCTCCCCATCGGTACTGTATTTTGTCTTTTCATCCTTTTAACAGGTCTTTCACAAAGCAGAGGTTTTTCATTTTGATGAGGTAAAATACATTTTTGTATTTTTTAATGTAGCCTCAAGTCTGCAGGGAAGACAGATGTTAGTAGAAACCAGTTTTCAGAACACTTGAAGGCTTCCTGTAGAATTCTCTTTAAGGTTCATTGTTCTGGAGAAATCAATAGCATGAAATAACTGCATCTGCTAAAAAGAAATGTTAGAAGACAAAATGACCAGCTTGCAGGGTTTGAGTCTTTCTACTTTCCTGGGTTTTTTTAAATCAAAATCGTACCAAGTGGAAGTTTTTGGCTTCTGTGCCAGGTGATTGCTAATGCTAAGTAAATAGCAGTGATCGTTTTCTTATAGTCATATAGAACATGCTGTGGTAAAAATTAAATATAAATGTGAAGAGTGGTTATTTCCTGTTGGCTGTGAGATTCCTATATGCATCAGGCCCAGGAGTTTCTGATCCTCAACATAAATACATCCATACTCAGACTTACATACATACATCTGATCGCATGCATTCACCGCAGGCTAGCTGAATACATTTTTAAAGTATGATTTACCTTTTTCTTTACTCTCTCTGTCCTTAAATTCTCTGGGGGAGGAAAAAATGTTTATTGTACTTTTGTCTTATAAATCTTTCCCCCAGAGGGACCACTTTCCTGGACTATTAAATCAAAATGGAATATGAAGAGAAAAACATTTTTCTTTACTTCGTAAAAGGCTGACTTTTTCTGCTATAAAATTAGGCTTTCCTCCATGCCTGGTTCTGTTTCCTACCATAATGACGTGGTGAGCCAGAAACCACTCAGGAGGGGGAGTTCCTAAAGGGACTCCTTCCTTCCTTTTGTCCCACCACTGAACCAAAGACGGGATAGTCTCTACTTAGGTAGCAAGTTTTTTTTGACTGTCTGACTCCCTGTCTAGATGGGATGTCCCTTCAGGACGGGACCCTGTCTTATTCAGTTTTATATTTTCAGCACCAGGAACAGTCTGTCACACCAGTGGTGCTCAATAAATATGTAGTTGGAGTCTCAACAAACTTCAGTAACTAGGCCGTATCTGAAAACTGGTAATATTCATCATTCAGCAAATTTTTATCCTTCTATATTAGCCATTTCAACCCCTCGAGGGCAAAAGCTACCTTTTGTCTACGTCTTTCACATTTTTAAACCCCAGTGCTTGGAAGACAAGTAGGCGCTTAAATGTTGAATATATTCATTCATTCAGCAAATATGTGTTACATACTATGCCAGGAACCATCAGGAATATATACATTTACCTAGAAGGCATGGTCCTTCCCTTCAGGTAACACACAATCTAGTGAGGGTAGGGGGCACATATAACTTATCACATAAAATATTAAAATAACATGATAAGATATTGTAACTTATGTGTTAAAATAAGAAATACAGACTATAATTAAACAGTCCACAGGAGGCCATCTGTCATGGACTGACCAAGGAAGGCGCTCTAGCTAGTGGCCTAAGAAACCTCTGTGACCCCAGGAGAGTTCTCCGCTCACTCTCCTCTCTCCCTGCTGCCTGCAGTTCTCGCCTGCCTCACAGTGCTGCCCTTCTTTGTTTTCTTTGTACCCATAGCCAGCAGTGAATGTTGTATTAGTCAGGATTCTGGAAACTGGAAGAATACGTTTTTTTATATAGGTGGAATGGGGTCCAGACATGTCTGTATGGTGTGGTGGGCCAACAGCCCCAACAGTTTTCCGTTCCTGTGGGTGCACACCACTCCTTCTGTCAAGAGGTGGATGCTACTTCTCCTCCTTCTCTGAGTGTGGCTGGACATTTGACTTGTTTTGACCAACAGAAGGTGACAGAAGTTCTGCCCTGCCAGTTCCTGGCTAGGCCTGAGGACGTGTGGCAGCTTTGGTTTTTGTTCTCTTATAAGCCAGTCACATGTAAAGAAGAGAGAGGAACCCTGAAAGAGAAGAGACTGTATAAAACATAAAAGTATTTTGCTTTTAAGAATAAAAACATATAGAAATAGAGACAAAGGCCTGGCCAGCCCCAGGTGTTCCAGCCACCCCCCATTGCTATCGGTGCTAACATATAAGGGAAGCCATCTGGGGTACTTCAGCCCCAGCCAGTGTCATGTGGAGCAGAGAAAAGCCACCCGCTTCGGAGGCCTGTGCAAGTTACAGAATTACGAGCAAGTGAACGGTAGTTGTAAGCCAGTACATTTTAGGGTGACTTGTCATGCAGTAATAGGTAACAGAAAAAGCCGGATCTCGTGCTCTTAGGAGCCTTTCTCCCTTCAAGCTCTGCTTTCCTCCGAGGATGTCTTTGTGTGATGGCAAGGATGTCCACCAGGAGGCAGGCTCACATTCTTCCAGCTCAGCACTACCCAATGAAAGAGCACCACTCTTTCCCACTGGTTCCAGCAAGTCTCAGGAGGACTCTGATTGGCTCCTGAGAGGAGCCATGTGCTTATCCCTGCAAAGTGACAGTGACTTAGATTAGCCAAGGTTGGATCACATGCCTTTCACTGGAGCCAGTGGTCTGGCTGGTCCGCTTCACCAAAACCACTATGATTGAGAGTGGGGGTGGGATAGGTCCCCCCCAAAAAATCGAGGCCCTGTTTCAAGAATATGGGGCTGGATGCTGGGCAGGCAAAAACAACAGAGATGTACCGCAAAACTCAAGGGTAATCCTACCTCTTTTATAAAGCCTGTTCTTGTCATTCCAAACTTGAAGGTAGCACAATTCAAACGACCTGTTCCACTTTTTTGATGTTTAGCATATACTGTCTTACTGTGCCACTTACACCTGAAGTAACCTCTTGTTTCACATCTAGATTTAGTACTTTTGTATTCCTTATTGTTCTGACTCCATTTGTTACTTGTACAAGTATGATTTTTTTCATTACTTTTTGTGGAGAGAGGATTTTGGAACTATCATCAGAGGCACAGGCCATTCTTATTATAACAGGAGAAATCCACTGTCTCTCTCTCTTCTTTTCCCTCTCTTCCTGCCTCCGGCACCCCTCCCTCCTCTCTCTCACTCTCCTTTTCCTTCTTTTTCCAACACCCCCCCCCCCCCAAGGATAGACAGAAGCCTAGGCACTGCCTCCAAAGGAAGGGGTGTGGTCTATTAACCCCTCGTGAGCTACCTCCCAACAGGAGAGCCAAATGGTGATCAGCACTGCTTATTTTGTCTTTTCTGGGGAGCTTGCACTTGTGCTATTTAATTTGTGTTTTTAAAAAAGATTTTTTTTATATGAGTGATCAGGAGTAGAGCTTTTGGGCCACTAGCTTGCAAAATAAATCTAAATGATCTAAAAAACATGCTCTTTTAAATGAAATTCTGGTGAACCCAATAGAGTTTTTATTCATCCTTTTTATTGAGGGCCAGCAGTTCCAGGATAGAGTTCTTCTAAGGAACGCCAAGACGGTAACAGAAACGGAATGTAGATGCCTGCTGGAACACCGACCAAAGCCCAACTTTGGTTTGTCAGAGACCTCACTTAGGTCTAATGTCTCTCAAGTCATGCACACACACAATTACACATATGCACACACCTGAGTAATAGACTTCGTGTAGCCCTAGCTGGGAAAAAAAAATAGGTATCAGGCAAATGAGAGGGAAAGCCCAGAAACAAAATTCTTATAGATTTTCAGAATGGATCTTTGTAAGGTTAAATTGACATAATGACATAAGTTCATAGTTAACATGGCAGACTATCTTACCTTTGTATCAAGCTTTTACTTGTAAAAGTGCTATTATTATTATTGAGTAGTGACTTAAATCCCAGGATTAAGGATACCATCATCACAACTGTCCCTTGACTCTTGTTGCCTTCACATTTTTATGAAACATAGTGCATGAATGAGTACATATCCAGAGTGACAATAGTCATTCATTAAATAGGGCATTATTTGCAATTGTATACCCCTCTGTCTATTAAGTCCTTTTTTATCTCTCAACAGAAATAAACACTGTCCTGAAATTTGTGTTTATCATGCTTTTGTTTTTAATAGTTTTACTACATATTTTTGTTCCTCTAAAAATATGTCATTTAATCTTTATATTTTTTATTTTACATGAGTAATATCTTACTGCATGTAATTCTATGTGGCTTGCTCTTTTCGTTTATAAGCATTGTGCAAATCATTCATATTGATTTTTAAATGTTTATTTTACTGATTTTAGAGAGAGGAAGGGAAAGAGCAGGAGAGAGACAGAAACATCTGTTCTTGTGTGTGCCCTGACCGGAGATTGAACCGCAACCTCTGCTCTTCCAGACAATGCTAACCAACCGAGCTATCTGATCAGGGCCATATTAATTTTATTTTTTAAGCTCAAGTTCTGTTTGTGAATTATCTTTTCACCTTATTATTACTTCTCTTCATAAGTAGAAGTTTTAGAACTTTAATGTAGTTGAATCTTTATAATTTATGCTTTTTGTGACCTGCTTTTTATGGCTTGCAATTATAATGATATTCTCCCATTTTCTTCTGGCAGTTTTAAAAGTTGTGTTTTTACCCCTTTTAGGTCTTTAGTCTATCTGGTATTGATTTTTGTATATGTTTTAAGTTCATATATATATATATATATATATATATATATATATATATATATTTCCCAAGTGAAAAGGCAGAGCATGCTACTCTATTCTTTGCTTAAAAATTCGCAAATCAGGCCCTGGCCGGTTGGCTCAGTGGTAGAGCATCGGCCTGGCGTGCAGAAGTCCCGGGTTCAATTCCCGGCCAGGGCACACAGGAGAAGCACCCATCTGCTTCTCCACCCCTCTCCCTCTCCTTCCTCTCTGTCTCTCTCTTCCCCTCCTGCAGCCGAGGCTCCATTGGAGCAAAGATGGCCCGGGCGCTGGGGATGGCTCCTTGGCCTCTACCCCAGGTGCTAGAGTGGCTCTGGTCACAACAGAGCGACGCCCCGGAGGGGCAGAGCATCGCCCCCTGGTGGGCAGAGCGTCGCCCCCTGGTGGGCGTGCCGGGTGGATCCTGGTCGGGCGCATGCGGGAGTCTGACTGTCTCTCCCTGTTTCTAGCTTCAGAAAAATACAAAAAAAAAAAAAAAAAAAAAAAATTCGCAAATCTGCCTCTGGCCAGTTGGCTCAGAGGTAGAGCGTAGGCCTAGCATGTGGAAGTCCCAGGTTTGATTCCTGGTCAGAGCACACAGGAGAAGCGCCCATCTGCTTCTCCACTCCTCCCCCTCTCCTTCCTCTCTGTCTCTCTCTTCCCCTCCCACAGCCAAGGCTCCACTGGAGCAGAGTTGGCCTGGGCACTGAGGATGGCTCCATGGCCTCTGCCTCAGGCGCTAGAATGGCTCCGGCCACAATGGAGCAATGCCCCAGATGGGCAGAGCATCACCCCCTGGTGGGCATTCCAGATGGATCCCAGTCTGGTGCATGCAGGAGTCTATCTGACTGCCTTCCTGCTTCTAACTTTGGGGGGAAAAAAAATCCCAAGTCTGCCTGACCAGGCAGTGATGCAGCAGATAGAGTGTTGGACTGGGATGCTGAGGACCCAGGTTTGAAACCATGAGGTCACTAGCTTGAGCTCAAAGGTTGCTGGCTTGAAGCCCAAGGTCACTGCTTGAGTCCAAGGTTGCTGGCTTGAGCAAGGGGTCACTTGCTCTGCTGGAGCCCCCCCCCCCATTAAGGTACATATGAGAAAGCAATCAATGAATAACTGAGATGCTGCAATGAAGAATTGATGCTTCTCATCTCTCTCCCTTCCAACCTGTCCCTATCTCTCTCTCTCTTAAAAAAAAAAAAAAAATCCCAATTCTTCCCATCTTCCTCAGAATTAAAGTCAAAGTTCTTATGGCCTAAATGGCTCTATATGATCCAGACCTCCGAAATGTTTCTGAATTCATCTCGTACTGTCTTTCCAGTGAACACTGGCTTCCTTGCTCTTCCTCAGACACTCCCCAAATGTACCTGCCTCAGGGCCTTTGTACTTGCTATTCCTTCTGCTTGAAATTTTTATATCTCTACATCACTGGCTCCATTCACCTTCTCATGGAGGCCTTCTTTGGCCACCCTCGTTAAAATACCATACTCACACTCACACATTTGAATCTTCCTTCTCTATTTTGAAAGGATTTACCTGAAAACTCTCTGAGTCTGGTATAGTTATGTCATACTAGAAAGCCCGGCGGTCATACGAAATGACCGCTGTTCTAGATATTATAAATTGTAATTAAAATGATTTGTGCAAAGGTATCTGCTAATTCAAACTGAATTACCCAGGGCAGGCGGCGAGGACGCCCCTTTGCTTACTGCCCCACGGGGTTTCCCCCTTCTACTTGCTTAATTGCTTAAAGTAGAGTGCAATGAAGGAAACCACTGGCGGTACATTTCTTAAGAGCCACCGCTAGCTCAATAAATAAAGGTGATTTAAATAATAAAATGTTAATTCACATGTCAAAGATCTCTTTGTACACATTTCTTGTGTAGATCTTTCCATCATTTTTAAGCTCGCCTTGCAGAGAACCATTAATTATTTTTAATTTTATGTCCATTCTTTCACGAACTCTTGAACAGGCAACATAAAGTTGACCGTGTCCAAATGCAGGCTCAGGTAAAAAAATGCCAACACGCTTAAGCATTTGGCCCTGAGACTTATTGATGGTCATAGCAAAGGCAAATTTTATAGGAAATTGTCTACATCTCAATTGAAATGGCAACCCTGTTTGAGATGGAGCCAGATCAATTCTTGGAATGACATGTATTTCACCTTTAGAGGAGCCAGTCAAAGACTTAGCTATTATGACATTTTTCAATTGGAGAACCTCTAGTCTTGTACCATTGCAAAGACCCCTTCCGGTGTTAAGATTTCTTAACAGCATAATAATTGCTCCAATCTTTAACCTCAATTTGTGAAGTGGCATGCCAGAAGGCGGGACTATTTGAATGCCGTGGCAACTTCACCCCATTGGCTAGTACAGTTAGGCAAGCAACCAATAAGCTATCAGCAACAAACAGACACTTAAGCCGCATATAATAAAGATGTAGGGGGGTAATTTAAAGTCTTGACTAAATTTCTTGAATGATTTTAAGGCTATGTGGGATTTTCTGTTTCTTAAATTAGTTTTAATCAGCTTACTCTATTTAAAAATATTTTCTATTTTACTTTTTGAAGTTATTATATGCACACAATTCAAACATTCCATTTTAAAAAGTATATACAATGAAAACTAAATCTCTGTACCATCCCTTCTTTCTATTTACCTCATTCCCCTCTCCTGCCATCAGTTTCTTGTCTATTTCCCTAGTTTCTTGTTTTTCCTCCAAGAAGTATGCTATGCATATATAAGCACCTAATACATGGTTTTTATATAAATGATAGATTCCATGTAAATTATTCTGCATATTGCTTTTTTTCACTTAATCATATACATTAGAGATATTTCTATAGCTATACATAGAGAACTGCCTCATTCCTTTACATTTCCCCAATACTCCACTGGATGGATGCATCGTAATTTACTCAGTCTCCTTCTAAAAGACCTTCAGGTTATTCTCAGTCATTGCATTGGTCTTCTAGCCAGTGTCCCCTAGTCATCTTCGATCAGCGCTTCTGATGGCTATCACATGTATCTCCTTAACTTTCCATCTTGATATCATCACTTCCCTATATAGAAACCTCCAACAGTTTCCCAGTACCCACAGAATAAGGCTTAAACTTCTTAGTTTTGAAAATAGAGCCCTGCACCACCCATCTCCACCTACTTTTCCCAGCACGTCCTTCTGTTTCTAGACACCCCCTAAACTGATGACTTGAGGCTTTTCAAATGTGCTGTTGTTTTTATGCTTAGTACTTTTATTCTGCCTGCACTCCCCTAGCCCTTCAACTCTTTGAAGGGGAGGAGCATATCCATCCTTCCTTCTGGGCTGGTCACTTTCTCTTCCGACTCCTCTCTGAAGCAGTTACTTTTCAACTGAGTTTCCCACTAGTGCCCTTATGTAACCAGACCCGGTGTCCTGAAATTTGGTTTAGGTAACATTTATTGTTCACCAAGCAGTCCTTTCTCTTCTAGACTCCAACTTTCTTGTGGGCAGGGAATATTCACGAAATAGGGAATACTAAAATGAAAAGATATGTCTTGACTTTCAGATAACTTACAACATAAAGTTGAGCTAGACCTGCGGAATTAAAATACACAGCACTGTAGATCTTAGTTTAAGTGGAAGTGTGTTCCGTGCTCAATGGAATTTATAAGAAAAACAGGGGCTTAAAAAAATATGATCCCCTCCCCAGGGCCTGGCACTGGCAGATTCCCAATAGGTGCATGTTGAATTTAAAAAATAACCTGCAAGCATATAAGGCAAGCCTCAACATTTTGTCAAAAACTTCTAAATATATAAATAAATCAACAAATAGATGTCTCTCAGCTTCTGAAGAAAAAGAGAGCAGTGCAGGAAAGGGTGGGATCAAGTTTCGGCAAAGGAGGGGGACAGAGGAGTTGCACCTGGAGGGGGTCTGGGGCCTCCGCGGGACGCGCCGGGGAGGCGGGGAGAGGGAAGGGGAGGAGACTTTCGCGTCCCGGCCCCGCCTCCCCTCCACCCCGCGGCGGCGGCGGCGGCAGGCGGAGGGCGGCAGCGGCAGTGGGCACCATCTGCGGCAGCCCGCGCCTCCCGCTCCGCCGCGGTTCCGGGGACGACCCGAGCAGGGCCGGGAGCTCGCGGCGCGGTGGCCCCGGGAAACGGGAAAGTTCGCGGCGCGAGCGGCAAGATGCCGGGCAGCGACACGGCGCTCACTGTGGATCGGACCTACTCCGACCCTGGCCGGCACCAGCGCTGCAAGAGCCGGGTGAGCGGCGGGGCTGGGTGGCGGCGGGGACGCCGGCCGAGGGGCGAGGCCGAGGGGGCTTCCGCTCCCGCGTGAACTAACTCTTCCCCCGCGTTTCTCTGCCTGCCGCTCGCTCTCCCTCCCCCGCTGCCCCGGCCGGGCTGCCCCGCCCCTGGCCGAGCTGGAGGGGCTGGGAAGCAGGGCGTCGGAGCCCAGCCTGCGGCTCCCGAGACCCCAGGTCCACCCGCTGCTGGGGCGCAGAGCAGGGCCCGGGCCGCCGACGCCCGCCCTCCGCCGTCCTCGGTCCCCGCGCTCCTGCCCCGGACGCCGGGTCTGCCCGACGGCCGCGCTCCCCCAGGAGCGCCCGCCGCGCGCGGTTCGGACGCCGGGGAATCCTGCCGCGCGCGGCTCGGACGCCGGGGAATCCCGCGTCCCCGCGTCCGGGGTGGGACAGCCTCCCTTCCCGCTGCCGCCGTGTCTCCCGCCGTCGGGGTTCGGGCGCGGGGCAGGTGGCGGCGGGATCGCGGACAGGTTCAGCGGGAGTGGAAAGTCAGTCTTCGCGCTGCCTACCCGGAGTTTCTAGCCGTGCCGAGCAGGCGCCCTCTCCATTGTTTGCAGGGTAATTTGCTGTTGCTGATTTTGGCTGTGCGCGAAAATAGCTCTTCAGAGCAGGCAGCAGAGAGGAGCCATACATATAGCACTTCAAAATAAAGACGGAGGCGGAGGCCTGAGCGTACCGGTACCTCGGGGGTGAGGGAGCACCCCCCCTCCCGTCCCGCGAGGATACCTTTACCCTCCTGGGCCGTTGAATGGTCCAGACTGGGAGCTCCATTTCCCCCTTGGCCTACTGAAGTGCCATTTGGAACAGCACCTCTTACACCTTGGCATTTGTTCTTTGTCCGCGATCTCAGCATTTGAGTGTCAGCTTCTCTGTATAAAGTTCACGGAGGTAAAGTCATAATCAGATTTGGGCCTGCCACCTCCTAAATGGAGAGGCCAGCCGGCTAGGAAAAGTGAGAGCAGGCACAAAAATGTGCCGGGTATGGGTGTTTAATCATAATTCAGAGAAATAATCAGCCCAGAAGTGAAGTGACAAATCCCTAGTATGTTTACTTGTTTTCCTTTAGCATCTGTTAATCAATTGAACAGAATGATTTAAATTTTTGCAGATTAAATGTATTTGGTGGAATAATACCTCTTGCATTCACTCCACTCTCCTCTCCCAAAAGAATTCTCCCATTTTTTGCACTTTTCTTTAAAAGGTTCATAACAGCCTGACCAGGCGGTGGCGCAGTGGATAGAGCGTTGGACTGGGATGCGAGGACCCAGGTTTGAGACTCCGAGGTCGCCAGCTTGAGCGTGGGCTCATCTGGCTTGAGCAAAAAGCTCACCAGCTTGGACCCAAGGTTGATGGCTCCAGCAAGGGGTTACTCGGTCTGCTGAAGGCCCATGGTCAAGGCACATATGAGAAAGCAATCAATGAACAACTAAGGTGTCACAAGGAAAAACTTGTGATTGATGCTTCTCATCTCTCTCCGTTCCTATCTTTCTATCCCTCTCTCTGACTCTCTGTCTCTGTAAAAAATAAAAAATAAAATAAAAAAAAGTTTCATAACAATTTGTTATGAAAATAACCAGAAACTCCATCTGGAAGAAAGCATCGAAAAAACAATTTTTGCCTGCACTTAGAAATTTTGGGCACCCTGGCTGGTTGCTGAGAGCATCATTTGTAAACACCAAGATTGCGGGGTTGAATCCCCTGTTGGGACATATACAGAAGCAATCAATGAATGCCTGGCTAAGTGGAACAACAAATAGAAGCTTCTCCCTCTCTCCTCTCTCCTCTCTCCTCCTCTCTTTCTCAACTCAATCAACTAAAAAGTTTTGGAAGGATGGCTGCTGGTTAACAGTTAACTATGAAAAAGGTGAAGGTCTTTATCTCTAATGCATTTGTAATTGGGGTAGTCTGTAGCCATGTCATAGTTGGCAAGCCATTTCAGACTTGAAAGTGTGGAAGCTTGGTTTCTCTTGTCACAACTGTGATAATCTTTGTGTAAACAAGATTAGTAATCTCTGAGGGATGGATAGCTCACTGTGAGCTCATTTAAACGTTTTGGCAAAACGCACAGAACTCACTCTTTATAATCCATAAAATGGTGGTGATAAAGTTTGCACCTCAACTACTTATCGATGGAAAGTGGCAAAGCAAAGGAGTGACTTGACTGCAGACTCAGTTTCTCTGCTTTCTTGGCTGTTCCTTTTCTACACTCTTCTCTTTTGTTGCAGTGCCATAACTGTATGTGAAGGGGTTTTTTTTGTTTTTTTTTTAAATGATTTTAGAGAGAGATGTCAATTTGTTGTTTTACTTGTTTATGCCTTCATTAGTTGATTGTCTGTGCCCTGACCAGGGATCAGACCTGCAACCTTGGCGTATGGGGTCAATGCCCTAACCAACTGAGTTACTTGGCCAGGCCTGAAAGGGTTTTTTCCCTTCCTCCCTCCCTTCCTCCTTCCCTCCCTCCTTTCCTTCCTTCCTTCCCTCCTTCCTTCCTTCCTTCCTTCCTTCCTTCCTTCCTTCCTTCCTACCTACCTACCTACCTACCTACCTACCTACAAAATTGTGTGATGTGTAATGAGATAGTCATATACTGCTTAACAATGGGATACACGTTAGTTCTGAGAAATGGGCTGTTAATCTCATGGGCAAAAGTAGGTTTACAGTTGTTTGTATGGAAAATAAAATAATATTAATACAAGAATTAACTGTTTCATGTACTTGCAACTTGTAAACCTTCTTTTGCCTACCGCTGTATAGTGTACACTTACACAAACCCAGATGGTATAGCCCAGTGGTTTTCAACCACTGGTCCAGCAGTTGAAAACCACTGGTATAGATTATTGTTCCCAGGCTACAGCATGTTACTGTACAAAACGATGCAAGATTGAGCAAGTAAACAAGTAAACATACTAGGGATTTGTCACTTCACTTCTGGGCTGATTATTTCTCTGAATTATGATTAAACACCCATACCCGGCACATGGGGCGACAACACATTTTTGTGCCTGCTCTCACTTTTCCTAGCCAGTTGGCCTCTCCATTTAGGAGGTGGCAGTCCCGAATCTGATTATGACTTTACCTCCGTGAACTTTATACAGAGAAGCTGACACTCAAATGCTGAGATCGCGGACAAGAAGAGAAAATGATGCAATCAAGAGACACAGTATACACGAGATGTATGAGGCTACTGCCGGCATAACTCAGCTACACATTTTTTAATAAGTAGAAAGAGTATACTTTAAAAGAATGATAAAAATATAGTAAGTAAATAAATAAACCAGTAAGTTATTTATTGTCATTATCAATTATTATGTACTGTACATATTGTACGTGCTCTACTTTTATATGAGTGGCAGTGCAGTAGGTTTGCTTACACCAGCACCCCCACAAACAAACAATGTGTTGCACTATGGCTTCCAACAGCTAAGATGTCACTAGGCAATAGAAAATTTTCAGCATTATAATTTTACAGGACCATGGTTGTGTACATGCTCCATCATTGACCAAAACATTGTTATATGGCACAAGACTGTACCTGATTTTTAAATGGGTCTTGTGTTTAAACTGAGTTAGATATTATGGCATATACTGACTATTCTAAATTATCTTATTGGGAAAATAAAATCTGAGCACTAAAAGAAATCAAACTGAGGATGGCTAGAACTTTTAATGGACAGTAATCACAAGTTCTGGGGTGGTTATGCTAAGATCCCTGTTTAAACTTCTTGACTGTCTACCTTTTAGGAGATTTTTGTTGAGACACAAATAATAGCGAGAACTAACAGAAATTTTCTTGCTGACTTAGAACTTTTCTCAGGTGGAGCTGATAGAATTTTAAGTCTGTCCTTAAGGTTGCAATAATAATATCCACTGTAATGAGGGGAAAGCACCAACCATTTTCCTATGCAGAAAGTATCCCATTAGATGATTCTAGCTCCTGTTTTGTAGGACTCACTTAGATGTAGGCATAAAGACATATTTTCTTTACACTCGGAAAGTATGCAAAAGGAAAACATCAAACAGTATTAGGGTTTAATTTCTTGATGTCACCCTTTCATTGGTAATAAACTATCCAATAGAGGATTTTAAAAGAACCCTTTTGTTAACTTGTTTGGTAAATTAGCTCCCCTAAAAACCCTATAACTAACGAGAACAGGCAGTACATGTGAAGAGTTGATGAACCTTTCAGAGATGTGCGGATTCCTCCTTGAAAGACCTAAGACTGTAGGAAATCAAATTCTTGGTTACCAAATTGGTCATATTTTTCTTTCTTTTTCTTTATCTAGTTCAAAATTGATACCCTGTGGAGAGAACAGGGAAAATACACATCTCTCTTGATGAGCTTGGTTAAGCCTTTGAAGCTGGAATAATAATGAGGCAGTTTACTATTTTAACATTGGAGAAGTCTATTTTTACAGCCAGGTGGACTAACCTAGATTCCACCCCACCTCCCACCCCCCAGTGAAAATGTAATGTAATCAATGAATTCCATGATTGTCTCTAAGCTGGCAAGTCAGGATCATTCACATTTTTATATTTCATCTGGGTAAAACTCAGAAATGGTGTGTGTTAACTTGGTGCACATAATATACCCCTATTTTAAAAGAAAAGAACATACGTAATTAGACTCCTACTTATTTTTTTCCTGCCCTAGATAGTTAAAGCCTATTGTCTTTTTAAGGATACAGGCAGTCTAGTTTTATTAGTCAATTATGTGCAAATCAAATTTTTCAGTTCTGATTTTAAATGTTCTAACAGGCTACCTTCAGAAGCTTTTTTATCCTTATGGAAAGTAAATAATTTTTTTCTTGTTCTGTTGGTACCACCACTAATCAGAACTTGAACCACCCTGAGTGCTTATCCTCCCCCATCTCTAAGCTATCAGCCACTCCACGGGGTCTTTCTTTCATGTTTCCCTGGAGTAGGCTGATTCCTCCTGTCATCTCCCATCTTAGTTTAGCCACTTAGACCTCAGGAAGAGATAACTGGTACACTAACTTCCTCACTGCTCTGTGATTTCATCAACTTCCATTCTCTTGCCTGCAAGGACCAGAGTATTCTGCCAACAAAACCAGTTTCATTAGATTGGCCCCCAGTAGACAGATCTTGCAGTAATGCTGCTGACTCGTGGTGGGATCTTGGACCCTGTCAATCTTTTTCTGTGTTAGTTTCCTCTTCCATGTCCTACGGGTGTTACCAGGGATAAATGCAGTAATTTCTATGAAATGTCAGATACACAGTAAGACTCAGAGAAGGTAGCCATTTTTGTTATTACTATACCAGATGTAATCAAACACTTGAAACCGGAAGAACTGCTAATCTTGTGAACAATATAGTCTTTTCCTGGTATTTTTAGCATTTTGTTTCTCTTCCATCACATAGTTCATGTGTTTATAAACTATAGACACTGGCACTCTGAGCACAAGAGGCTTCATTCATTCACTAAATATGTTGAGTAGTACCTTGTCTGTGCTAGCTGCCATGCTAGGTATCAGTAATATAATGGTGAGTGAAACAGCCTGGCCTCTCCAAAAGTTTAATGTCCAGTGATTGTATCTGATTCCTACTTGTGGCCTAGGAAACACCCTTCTTTTTTACAGGAAGAAATGATAATAAGTACACGTCTCTAAACGTCTGAAGAAAAACCCTGTGTCAGCCATGGTGGCCAGCTGAGGCTTAAGCACTCTGTGGTTTGGAAAGAGATCCAGAACTGTGTGCTGAGTAATGGCCAAAAGCAGTCGAGGAAAAGAGGATGTCATAACCTTTCTCCCAGTGGAAATAGTTATGCAGTGAGATGATCCCGTGCTTACTCCCTGGGCAGGAACTAGAGTGGGTGGAAACAGACTTCTATTGTAGGTGACACTGACCTAGTGAAGTGAACTGAATATTTCGTGAGTGTGCTTTGAATCAGTGATCTGCTTTCTTCTGACGAGGTAATTAAAGGAACGGTGAATAATGATGAGTCGTCCGAGTTGGAATTTTCTTAAATTTAGCACGGATCAATTGGTGTGGTGTGTGTGTTTTGAGCTATGCTTTGCTGCAAGCTCACCAGTTCTCCCTCTAGAGGAGAACAAATTGCCAGCCACCACCAGCACAGCCGCTTGTCTCACATCCGCAGTTGAACACCACAGCAGCTGCCACCAACTTGGATCGCAGGTTGTGTTTTGCTTCATTCAGACCCACTGCCCCAACCTCCAGGGCTGCTGTTAAGGTCAGAAATCAGTCTAGTCCCTCTGGATGGAAATTGCTCACCTCTTGACTTTGGAGAAGCTGCAGCTTTCAGCCCTGTTGTTTCTTAATGTGCTTTTATGTTTTCAGAGGAGGGAGGTGGTGAGAGAGAAGGAAGAGAACCATGAATCACTGTCCTGTGAATCAGAATGAGGACTTTACACTTCTTAGAAAAGGAACATCAGGATATATGATCAGTGCATAATCCAGCCACTCTGTTGACTTTGGGGGAGAGGGGTGCTACTAGAGGGAAAACATATTGTGTTGCTGATTATTCATTCCTCTGTGAGGAAGCAGAAGGAATGTAAGTGAAAAGAAGAATCCAGTAGCAGTGTTATCAGTGTTATCGGTCTGCACTAAGTCCTTCCTATACACCAGGCATAATATCCAACACCTCCAATGCACTATCTCCTTAATCCCCATGATATTCTGTTCATAGTTACATTTCCCAGATGAAGGAGTTGAGGTCCAGGCAGGTAAGTATATAATTTGTCCAAGGTCTTGTGGCTATTAGGAAATGGTAGAGCTAGCGTTTGAGGAACCCAGAGCTAGGTCCAGAGCTTACACGTTAACTACTCCCCTGTCCTCCGCCTCTTTAGTGTATACTGGAGAGCAGTTCAGTCTTTCTAAATCTGTTGAGTGCTTAAAAGTGGATGTGTTCAACTTCCAGGGTGAATTGTGTGTTCAAGATTCTTACAGTATAGCACTTTGCAGTCTTTTGCATATAGTTATGTATCCCCAGTAAACATTTGATGAATTAAGGATTTAGAACAGGGGTAGTCAACCTTTTTATACCTACCGCCCACTTTTGTATCTCTGTTAGTAGTAAAATTTTCTAACTGCCCACTGGTTCCACAGTAATGGTGATTTATAAAGTAGGGAAGTAACTTTACTTTATAAAATTTATAAAGCAGAGTTATAGCAAGTTAAAGCATATAATAATAATTACTTACCAAGTACTTTATTTTGGATTTTCGCTCAGTTTGGCAGAATAAATCTTTATAAAACAACTTACTATAGTTAAATCTATCTTTTTATTTATACTTTGGTTGCTCCACTACCGCCCACATGAAAGCTGGAATGCCCACTAGTGGGCAGTAGGGACCAGATTGACTACCACTAATTTAGAGTGATAATCTAGGAACTTTTCATAATACCTAAGCCAGTGGTTCTCAAAGTGTGAGCCAGGGCGCACTGGTGCACCCTATGGTATTCCAGAGAAATATGTGCCTATTGGGGACCAAAAAACAAACAGGGTTTTTGGAGTTAGATTTTTGGTGGACAGAGGTGTAAGGAATTAGCTGTAAGCTGATAGTCTGCCCAACCCCCCACCTCACTTGCCTGATTAGGTTGCAAAAGGCTGTTAAGCGGTGGTGCTGGATTGTTTACACTACCCCCCATGTTCCCTGGAAAGATTGGAAGCAAGTTTCTTCTATCCTTTGTTTGGTGTAAAGTTAAGATGATATGTATGGTGGGGGTTTTCTGCACTCAACACAAGAGTAAAAAGAGAGGAATTCTTTAATGTGTTGACGAAGAAATGAGAGCTTGCCTTTCAAGTACATGCCCAAACATTGAAGAAATCGTTAGGACACATCAGACTCATGTTTCTCATAAACACAAGAATGAAGAAACTTAACACATTCGTGCCGGCCTGCTGAATTTTTTTAATATATATATTAAAGATATATATATATATAAAGATAATTTTTGTCATTTTTTAACCCCTCTTTTTTATGAATTCTAAAAAGCATAACTCAAAATATATAACATAAAAATGTTTTTTAATGTCAGAATAAATTTAATTTTGTTGTATTTATTTTGTTTAATTACCATAAAAGCATGCTTGGACTTTTTTTTTTTTCTTTAATATTTGACTTAATTATTACAACATATTTCTTAGAAATTTGTATATGGTGCTCCTACAATTATTTGTAGAATTTTAAATGCACCCTGACTACAAAAAATTTGAGAATCACTGACCTAAGCTATAAGAAGTCTGCTGATAGTTTGGGGAAGTCTTCAAAGTTGTTAAATAAACTCATGATTTAAGAACAGAGTTGTTTTGTTTTCTCAAACACATTTTCTAGCCTGGTAATTTGACCTATGGAGGACGAGGAGTTGAAGAACGTGACAAGAATGGTTCTTTCTTGTTGCAATCTGGTCTCAGTAGGTCTCTCTGTAGGACTCAGCCTGACTGAACTAAAGGTGTGGGCTTCCATTCTTACGGCAGAAGGTTGTAAAGTTAGACTTAAGGTTTTACTATATTAAAACTGGAAGGGAGTTTAGACATTAACTCCAAACCATTCCATTAGCAGATGTAGAAAAGTGACACCCAGCCAGACTGTAACTAATAATGACTGATTAGGACTAACTGTTATACCAGCTTCTGTCTCAAAAGAGAATTCCTTAAAAGAAAACTGCTTTAAATATTTTAAAATACCAAGTTAATTGCTAAGTTATATGGGATAAATATCTCCAAACTAAACAAGGTAGAACACGAATTAAAGATTTTTTCAGTAGAGAATTAATTGAACAGATTAAAAATTTTGTGAGTTTTCTAGGTGGAACAAAAGTGAATTTAAATGATTTAGTGCTAAGCCATCATCCTTCTGAATTTATTTCCAGATTTTGTCGGAGCAGGGATAAAGAGGTATGACGCACGATTCATGTATCAAACTACTTAGCTGCTCGGAATCTACTGCGACTTTTTAAAAATTATCATTTCTGGGCCCTGGCCAGTGGCTCAATGGATAGAGCGTCGGCCTAGTGTATGGACATCCTGGGATCCATCCGTGAGGGCACACATAAGAAGTAACCGTCTGCTTCTCTTCCCCTCACTCTCCCCCTTCTCTTCCTCTTCCTCTCTCACAGCCAGTGGATTGATTAGTTCAAGCATCAGCCCGAGGCACTGAGGATAGCTTGGTTGATTTGAGCATTGGCCCCAAACGGGGGTAACTGGCTGGATCCCGGTCAGGGTGCATGTAGGAGTCTGGCTCACTATCTCCCCTCTTCTCACTTTAAAAAAAAAAAAAAAAAAGATATATATATATATATATATATATATATATATATATATATATATATATATTTCTGAATGAGGTCTCTTAGTCCCTTTTTTCCCTCAAAATAAAGTTTTGAGAAATGAGTTTGTCTTTGTCTTGCCTTTCCATGTGTTGAGGTAGGAGATTGGGAAAGAGCATATGCCAGATGCGCAGCCATGGAGTAGATAGATGTGTCTTCTATGCATTTAACTTAGAATTCAGCCTGAGTCTTCTCACCTCTGAAGCTCTCTGTTCCTGTGAGTCTCTCACTGAGAGCATCTTCTAGCACCAAGTATCTTCAGTATATACATTTTTAAAATTGAATTTATAGGGGGAAATGGTGATAGTATATATACTTTTCAATACAACACAGCCCCTACACTCAAAAAAAAGTATTATCTGGTTCTTCTCTGACCCTGGGGAAGACAGGGAGGGTTTGTGGTCCTAATGAGGAAGAGTATGTGCAGTACCAACCCCCAGTGATGTGTGTCTCTGGGGAAATTCTGCATGATTTCTTCCTTATGCTCTGACTTGAGAGCCCAATCCTGGAATAAGACGTGGCTTTACCACATAACACAAGACTCTTCTTTTTTTTTTTTTTTTTTTTTTTTTCTTTTTTTCTTTATTCATTTTTAGAGAGGAGAGAGAGAGGGAGAGAGAGAGAGACAGAGAGAGAGAAGGGGGGAGGAGCTGGAAACATCAACTCCCATATGTGCCTTGACCAGGCAAGCCCAGGGTTTCGAACCGGTGACCTCAGCATTTCCAGGTCGATGCGTTATCCACTGCGCCACCACAGGTCAGGCAAGACTCTTCTACTTAGATATTCCCAGGCCCCTCAAAGTCTACATGTCACACTTAATTCATTCTCTCAAATGTCCACCCCCATTCCTGGTTTTAGTATTTTCCCATGTAGCCAGTCCCCAAACAAGATGCCTGGGAGCTTCCTTGCTCAGCCCACTTTCACACCACATCCAGTGTTTACTTCTGAAGTTTTCTCAGTCCCCCTTCTCTCCTTGTCCCCAGCATCACTGCTTTGGTTACTTCTAGATTTGAGGTTAGACTGAAGGGTTGAGAGTATAGACTTGGAGGTCAAACTTGAGTGTCAGCTCCTCCACTTACCAGTGGGAAAACCATGACAAGTGGCGTTAGGAAGCCCATTACAGCATTTGTTGTTCTGACGTTGAGTCATTCGTTGTCTTCTAGAGAGTGTCCCAAACTTCAGTCATTCCCACACCTACACATAACTTCATACCACCTATACAATTACTTATTTCGTATTTCAATCTACTTCGTATTTCAAAATCGATTCACTCCTTAAAACTCAAATTTATTTTAAAAGTATCAGTGTTACTATTCTAGCTAAATATGGCCTGACCCTCTTAGCACTAAACACAAACTTCCTGCTGGACTGAACCAGCTGGGATTGGGTTGAGGATTGTCTTCAAATCCCTTGCTCTGTGATTCTTGTCATTTAATGCTTTTGTTTTATACCACCTTAAATCAGAATCATTTGGGGAAACACTGGTTCTAATGTTTCACCTCTCCTCGTTCTTTTATGAAATACTTCTTTTAGACCCATGGCCTGGAAGTTGCTCAGAAATACTTTTTCATGGATTGTTATGATTTGGGTAATTGAGTGTTGGGTATAATGAAAGCCCACCCTGGTAAGGTGAAGGCAGTCATGTCTTGGTGGGAATACTCTGGTGGTTGGGGTGCCTGTCCTGGACTGTGTCTCTAGCCTTCTGATGACTTGAGAGACACTGAGGCAATGGAAGGCCTTAGACTAAAGAGCGGACCATCCAAAAGGCACAGGTTCTTTGGGAATTTCAGGCAAGGACAGAAAGTGGTGGGTGGAGGAGAAATTTAAGCTCTGGTTTTCTCAAGTGAATTTGAATCTGAGATGTGTATATAGGATTGTTGTAATATGGGGAAGTTACATGGTGCTGCAGCCTTTCACAGAAATTTTGATATAAGCATTTGTCTAAAAATAAAGTCTGCCCTTAGTGAAAACTGTGCCTCAGCTCCTCAGTATATTTACTCCAGCGTGTGCCGCTGTGTGTCAAGGCCCAGCGTCCATTCTTTCTGTCTCTGTGAAGATGTTGTGATGATCCAGAAGCCCTGAAACTCGGCTCCAGATAGTCAGTGGTGTGCTATTTTAATCTCACTAATTGGAACAGGTGGCCTCTGTTTGAGACTGAAGCACTAGCTGGCATAGACTTTAATTGATCTGAAAATATGAGGCCCATTCAGTAAGAGCTGCTTGAGCTGTATTGGCATCAAAGGGCTTGAAAGTTTTGACCCCAAAAGCTCAGAAGACTAAGAAAAGATACAACAAATGCAGTTGAATAGTTTGCTGCTTTGATTCATTGTTGGGTGTAGAGCTAGAGAAAGAACTCGGTGGAATGAAGCATGTTCAGACACTCCAGAGGCTACTTGTAAATATTTCTCCTGTGAGGAAAATGTCAAAGTATCTCCTTTGAATCCACTCCATAAGATGGAGAAGAGGACTCCATGCTGTCCTTGTTTTCTTATGGACATGAAGTAAAGGGGTATTTATTTCTGGGTGTTTCAGCTTACCACAAGTGCCTGATTGAGGTACCTTAAGACGGCTGTAATGAAGTCAGAGATGGGCTCCAGATTATGAACTTCTCCAACTGGACCACTCCTTTGTTTTTAGAGCAAGTGTATGCTTGGCATAGTGTCTTGTCAATATCTTACTTTAAATCCTCCAACAGGACCAAGTCCCAGTTTCTTAGCCTGGCATCCAGAGTGTCTCATCTGACCTCTGTCTTTTCACCCACTCTCTGCTCTGAGCTCCTGTATCCTTCTCTGTGGACTGTCACGCCTGGTCTCTGCCTGTTTTCACATGGGCATGGCTGTATTCTTTTTATCGATGCAGGGAGCCATGTAGTTGGGGCTTTGTAAACACTGAATGAGGGTATGTTGTGAAGTTGCCCTGTGGAACTTGAGAAGTCGGAAAATGTGCTACTCGATGCAGATTGATCTTGCTTTAATTGCTGGGCAGGGGTTGCAGTGTGTGGGTATTTCCTAACTTATTTAACCATTTCCTTATTGGAAGACGTGTGTATTGCTCCCAATAAGGCACTTTAGCGATTGCCCTTGAACGTGCTTTTTTGCACATGTGAGGAGTGTTAGTGTGCCGTAGAACCTCAGAATATATAACCTCAGAAGTGAAATTTCTCAGCAAAGGGCGTAGGCGTTTTAAATTATGATATTGCCAAATCACACACTGTACCTACTCTGTGTCAAACACTAGGAGCTGAGGGCACAGCAGTGAGCGGAAATGATAGTTTATATAACCACCTATGTATGAACATGCTCAGTTCACATCTTTGACACCATGTGATAGAAAGTTTTTGGATCCTTGCCAGCCTGATTAGGTAAAAACTGGTAGCTCATTCAAATTTATATTTTTCCTTATACAAATGAAGTTGATTATATTTAAATTTTGAAATACAGACCCATAGGAAATTTTGCAAAAAATAATAGTACAGAGATGTCCACATGCCCCTTATCCAGAATCTCCCAATGGTTACATAGATAGTACAGTAGGTTGATCATATTTTCACAATTAAAAAACATTTGTATTATCTGTTTTATATGTTATTTGTATATTGAGTTATTAGTCCTGTTAATTGACTTGTAGAAGTTTTTTATTTATTAAGTTGTTTTGCACATACATATTTTCCAGTTTGTCATTCCTGACTGTATTAATTTTCTACTGTTGTGTAACAAATCACCGCAAATTCAACAACTTAAAACCACACTGTTGGGCAGCTGTGTTAGGCTTGCTCGCTGGTACTGGCTGTAAGCACTTTGCTTGATTAGTGCGTGAGCATCTGGCAGGGGCATGTGTGTATGGCCTATATAAGGCTATGGGTGCTTGCACTCAGGGATTGTGGATGGCAGATTGCCTGCCTGCCACTGTGAGAGGCCATCCTTGCTGTTTCTTTACCTGAGAAAGCAGTTTCCCCTGCCTGTGTGCTCATCCGCTGTTGTGAGACTATTAAACAGGAATGACCCAACGCTTTCCGGCTCTGCAGTTTCTCAACCGTCTGCCCGAGTCTAGTGTGGACCAGCCTGGCCTCAGCCACCGGCATTATACACACCCATTGGTCATCTTAGAGTTTCCATGGGCCAGGAGTCCAGACACAGCTTACCTGCGTCTTCATATCAGAGTTTCATCAGCCTAAAATCAAGGTGTCAGCCAGGACTACCCCATCTTCTGAGGCTTAATATCCTTTTCCAAGCTCACTGGTTCTTTACCATTGTGGGGAAACACTTGTGTTAGGCTTGCTCACTGGTTTCCCAGCTGCACGTACTTTGCACAATTAGTGCATGAGCACATGGCAGAAAGCCATGTGTGTGTCTCTATGAAAAGCTATTTCCCTCAGGGGCGCTTCTCCCAGATCGCTCTCCTGCCAC
This sequence comes from Saccopteryx leptura, assembly GCF_036850995.1. Classification (NCBI taxonomy): domain Eukaryota; kingdom Metazoa; phylum Chordata; class Mammalia; order Chiroptera; family Emballonuridae; genus Saccopteryx; species Saccopteryx leptura. The sequence goes on from NC_089504.1 coordinate 116,774,774, forward strand.
TCAAGGTGTGGTTCCCTGACGCCCTCAGCTGCTACTGTGAGGGCTCCCTTGCTCTCCACTGTGAAAAGCAGGTTCTCCTTTGTTTACTCGCTCACCTGTCTCTGCGAGCCTCCCGTAAACAGGATGGCCCGTCGCTTTCCTGCTCCACAGTTCCTCTGCCCTCTGCCCGAATCCCACGCGAACCTGCCTGGCCTCAAGCACCAGCATTACAGTTTTAAAACAAATCAAAACATATATTTTTGGTGTATTTATTCTGGATTAATATTCCCCCTCCCCAAAAAAACAGGATTTGAAATGGGCAGTTGGAGAACTCGAGCTCATTCATCTAGACACTTTCAAATAGACGAGATTCCAGTATCATTTACAGGAAGGAAAGACCAAAAGATAGAGGGGAAGAGATGGTCAAGTTTGTTGTTTTTTTAGAATTTGGCTTTCAGTTCTCTTTTGAACAAGATGTTACTTCTATTTGCTATAGAATTCTGCCCTTCCACTGTGGGGCAGCTGTGTTAGGCTTGCTTGCTGGTTTACCTGCAAGCACCTTGCTTGGTTAGTGCGTGAGCACGTGGCAGAGGCATGTGTGCATAGGCTATATAAGGCTATGGGTGCTTGGCTCGAGAAAGCGGGGGGGGGGGGGGATTGCGGGTGTGTGGATTGCCTGCCTGCCACTGTGAGGGGCCATTTTGCTATTTGTTTCCCTGAGAGGCGGTTTCTTCTGCCTGTGTGCTTGTTTGCTGTTGTGAGACTTTATTAAACGAAATGGCCCAACCCTTTAATGCCTCAACAGTTTTTCTACCATCTGCCTGAATCCAATGGGGACCTGCCTGGCCTCGGCCACCAGCATTGCATCCACATATTTGCAAAAGCTGTTACAGGATAAAGAATGTATATTGTTGCTTCTTAAACCATCATTGCTGCCTTAATCACTTGTGGTCACCCTGGCAGCTAAGGAGATGGATGAGCAGGAACCCAGCCTGTGTTCTTTGGGGAGCAAACTGCTTTCAAGCTTGTCTTCCTCTCACTAAGTGTATTTAGTACCCTTGTGCCGCCCTTGGTACTAGGAAACTTAAGTTGATTTGTCTCTCAGGTTAAGATAATGGATACACCAAGATTTCATGTTTGTAGGTAATAAGCTATTTCTTTATTTGGCTTAATTATTTTTATTTGTAACTTATTCCTATGACTTGCTTAATATCACTGGATATTTTGTGGTCTGTATATGCACCTATGTTAATTATTGAGAGGTTCACCTGCCTTGTAATCTCTGCATCTGATATAGGGAGGTTGAAACTGTTCACTGTGTCCAGAAACTAACACTTAACGCTTCATAAGCTGACCCAAGAGCATCTTGATGTTGGAATGAATATGCTTTTATTACATGTGCTTTCATTTGGGAAGAGCACCATGCATGTAAAAACCTTCTGACTTAAGCAAATTATCAAGTAATATTTGTTGTACAAAGCCAGCCAAACTTTAAGCCCTATGCCAAGCAGTTTGGAGTATTCACTGAATTGGTGTCTGTTAGGTAGGTATCTGGGTAGGTACCAAAAGTAAAGCGAGCTTTCTTTCATTAACAGGCTCATTTATGACCTGTGACCACCTGGGGAGCCGTGGGAGCTCTTATTCATACCAAATCATTATCTGTCTCTAGCACCAAGAAAACCTCTGCTGTTTGGGTGGGTAGGCACATACTGTATTCTACTATTGAGAAATTTGATGAGCCTCTCTGGCCATTTAGAAGTGTTGTAAATACTTGGGGCTCAAATTAAGTTCTTATTTTTAGAGAAGGGCTTAAAACAAGAGCTCTTCAGCCTTGTTGCTGTTTAAGGACAGTTTTGCAAATAGCCAACCATTTCAGCAGACATTTCTGAAGCTTTTATTTCTTTGAGAAAATAGGTGAATGAGATAGTCTTATATTTATGTGGCTTTCTTTTAAATTAAATGCCGATGCCTTCTCAACCTTTATTTTTGAAATAATTTGTTGGACATTTGAGGTTATTTCGATGGTAACAGATTCGCTAAATAAGAGTAATAGGTTGATAGCCAGAGACACTAAATTTGTATAGAAAACTTATGTTCTCTGATGTTTTGCACGTTTCAGAAATCACAATAACTTTGTTAGTAAGTAATTCTTTAAAATAATTACTCCTTAGTTTATTTACATAATAGCCTAAAATGAGCCAGTATGTTTTTCTAGGGCAGCTAGCTTATTAAGCTCTCTGTGGAATTTAATTTTCTTAAAAGTTATGCTTGCTTTGGTTGTTGAATTTAATTTGAGGTTGAAGTTAATGTCCTGTGGAAGTAAATGCAGTGACATCAGATTCCAGAACTCGAAGGTAATGAAATGGCCTATCAGAATCAGCAACTTATACCACGTTTAGAAGTAAACCAGATTCACAGAGGGGAGAATAGTCTGAGCATGAGGAAATCTTGGATCAAATACTTATCCAAGTAGTTCTGGTTCACTAATTAGTAGACAAATTTATTCTTTAATTTTTTAATTGAATTTATTGAAGTGACACTGGTTACAAAATTTGATGTTTCAGGTGCCCAATTCTACAACACATCTTCTATACACCATATTGTATATTCACCATCACCCCCAAGTCAAGCCTCTGTCCATCACCATTTACCTTCCCTTTAACCTCCGTCCCCTCCCCCCCTCCCCCCTCCCTCTCCCCCTCCCCCTCCCCCAGCAGTCACCACACTGCTATCTGTGTCCATGAGTTTTTCCCTTACTTTGTCCTTTTTTTGCTCAATCTCTCCACACCCCTCACTCAGTGCTCCCCCCAACATCTGTCAGCCTGCTCTCTATGAGATTTATTTTTAATTACTAAATGCTTCTAACATGGAAATACAGTTTTGAAAATATGATACCCATATACCTACCTTCTCAATTTATTAGATGTTAACATTTTGTCATGTTTGCATCAGATTTATGTCACTTGTTTTTAAGCAATAAACGGTCCCAGATACACCTGTCTGGATGCCCTCTCCCTTTCTGCTTCCTCAGATGTCTCTGTAAGCTCCTGAAGTTGTTGTGTGTCATTCCTCTGCATGTATTTATTATACCTTGGCTGAATTCATAAGATGACTTGAAGTGCTTGAAGTAGGCGAGGCCCCAGCTTGAGGTCTCGGTAGAAAAAGAGGGCTTCTTCTGCCTTGACCGTGAGCTCTCTTCCTAGGTGCTTCCCTGTGCGCCCAGCGCTGTGCTAGGCCCCGAAACCAGTCAGGTGTGGACGCTGCCCTCGAGGAGCTTAGGCTGGGGAGGACAGACCCGAGGACAGATGAGGACAGTAATCCAGGGAGCCCTGGTCTCAGTTGGGAAGAACTGACCCAGAGCCCACCCTGAGAGGCTCTAGCCCAGGAGGAGTAGGGGCCAGCTTACCCCCCTCCCTTGTTGGTAGGACATTACTGGCATCAGAGGAGAGATGGCCATGTTTGAGGTTTTAGACTACCTCTAGACCTTTGATATGTATTTTGTATATGTGTATCTCTATATATATTTTTATATATCCTCATGCAAACAAAATACTAAATTATGGGCATCACAGATAGGTTCTTTGATCTGACTCAGATGGAGGAAGGATGCTGCAGAAAAAGGAGGAATGGAGATGTTCATTGTCATGGCAACCAGCAGGTTTTTATAGTGGAATACTGTCTGTGTAGCCCAAACCAGGCACCCTTTTTTTTTTTTTTGTAACTACAGGAAAGAGACTGACGCACACCCAAGAAATAATAGTACCGTCTCTCAGTGGGGTTTTATTTGGTTTTTGGAAATAGTGTTTTAGTTCCTTCATAGAATTTCAGAGCTGAAAGCTGCCCTTAAAGTTCCTTGGCACCTTACCACTCAGGTGCTATGGCTTTCCCATGATCGTTGTGTGTCGCCTTCATTCCCACACCCCCCTCCCAATCACTTTAATCCACAGGCCAGGAGTTTTCAAGGGACTCGAAGGAGTTGTGAGTTGGAGTTTGGCAGCCATTATGCACTCTGTGGCAGACCCCCCCCCGGAGAGCACCCCCTCTCCCACCCTTTAAATACTTTTGCTGACTGACCATGTGAGATCGCTTCTCCCCCGCCCGTCGCTCTCCAGACCCAGCAGATGCTGAGATGCTGAGACTGGCTCACTTCTTCCCATCACTTTGGAGGCAAATTCAAAGTGCACGCTTTGCTCTCTGAGAATTCCTAGAGAATTGAACCCTCCAGGTTTTCTTTTAGTATTTCTGGTGAATCCATAAACCTAGGCCACAGAAAGCCAGTGTGAGAAAAGAGTGCTTGTGTGGACAGGTGGGGCCTCCCCGACTGAGAGCCCCAGCAGAGTTTCTGGTTGAGTAGCACCTTGAGAGAAAACAGAAAGCAGGCCATCCTGTTTCTCCCCTAACTGCTTGGTCTGAGGAGTCCGCTTCACCCGGGACGACACCTGGGATGGGAGCTCTGGGACCACTGGCCGTACTTCCTTGGACAGCAGCATTGAAATGTGGTGACTGTGCCTCCACGCATGTGGCATGGAAAAAGAGTCACTAGGGCACTGGATTTAAGAGTTTCATGGCTCAGTGGTAGAGCGTCGGCCTGGCGTGCAGGGGTCCCAGGTTCGATTCCCGGCCAGGGCACACAGGAGAAGCGCCTATCTGCTTCTCCACCCCTCCCCCTCTCCTTCCTCTCTGTCTCTCTCTTCCCCTCCTGCAGCCGAGGCTCCATTGGAGCAAAGATGGCCCAGGCGCTGGGGATGGCTCCTTGGCCTCTGCCCCAGGCACTAGAGTGGCTCTGGTCGCAGCAGAGCGACGCCTCGGAGGGGCAGAGCATCGCCCCCTGGTGGGCAGAGCGTTGTCCCTGGTGGGCGTGCCGGGTGGATCCCGGTCGGGCGCATGCGGGAGTCTGTCTGACTGTCTCTCCCTGTTTCTAGCTTCAGAAAAATACAAAAAAAATAAAAAGTTTCATGGCACTGGATTTAAGAATGAGCTCCCTTGGGTTGGCTTCTTGCCACCCCATACCAGCTCATTGTCCCCTCTTCGCCCCTTTGCCCTTGCACCAGGTCAGGAGCACAGCACATGAGAGATTGCAGGCCAGAGTCCATGTGTAAGCACACAGCTGTGACTCATGCTTGGAAACATTCTGCTCTCAGCCTAATTCAACATGTAGGAATTGAGCACCTGCTATGTGCCAGGTATTCCAGGGACCAAAACAAAACTCTACCCTCATCAAGCTTATATTCTGGTAAGGCAAGGAAGACAACTAGACCAGTAGGTAAAACATACAGTATTTAAGTGTATGATTTAAAAGTTGTCCCTGGCCAGTTTGGCTCAGTGGATAGAGCGTCAGCCCAGCGTGCCAACATCCAGGTTTGATCCTCGATCAGGGCACACAGGAGAAGCAACCATCTTCTTCTCTTCCCCTCTCTCTTCCTGTTCTCTGCTTCTTCCCCTTCTCTCCCTCTTCCCCTCCCAGAGCCAATGGCTCAACTGGTCTGAGCATCAGCCCTGGGCTCTGAGGATAGCTTGGTTGATTCAAGCGTTGGCCCCAGGCGGGGGGTTGCCGGATAGATCCTGGACACATGCGAGAGTCTGTCTCACTATCTCCCCTCCTCTCACTTAAAAAAATAAATGAATAAAATAAAAGTTAAATGATAATAAGTGCAATGCTGAAAAACAAATCAAGGCAAGCAGGCTGGGAAGGGCCAAGGTAGAGGGAAGCAGTTATAAACTAGGAGACTCAAGGAACGCTCTTCCCAAAGATGTCATTGAGGGGGAACCTGAGGAAGTGAGCTCTGTAGCCATCTGAGGGAAATGCATTCCAGAGAAAGGGGCAGGCAGGGGGACCCCTTGCAGCCTGCTGTGTTTGAGTATCAGAGAAGCCACATGGAGCAGGGTAAGGACACAAGGTCTAAGAGGTAGTGAGGAGGCCAGTTCATGGGTCAACACATACTTTACAAGGGTTGCCCTGGCTGCTGGATCAAAGGAGGGTGTGAGCTGGCAGGGAGACCTGGGAGGAGTGGGGAGAGGGGTTTGGACTAGGATGCTAGTCATGGAGGTGATAAGAAATAGATCTTTTAAGAAAAGGCCGTTTAAAGCCCTCCTTTGCTGTGCTAAGCGCTCTGAGAGGGCAGCATAATGCCAGGACTTGGTGGACAGCGGCCTGGTTTTTACATCCTCACAAGCTGTGTGAGGTCATTTTAGGCAATTTGCACAAACCATTTGAGCTACAGTTTCCTCGTGGAAAACGTAAGTATAATTCTTAGCGTGGAAGGCTGCTGAAGGCTTATGTAGTAGGAGGGTCTTCTCTGACTCCCGTTTCCCATCCCACACCCGATGTGGAGGCTCCCCACCCAGCCGTACTTACGTCTGTTGGGAAACCAGAATTGTCACTTGTGGTTTGCTTGTCTCTCTCCCCACCAGAAACTGGGCAGGCAGGGATTGTATATCCAGTGCCGGACACATAATGCCAAACAAATGTTCGGGTGGAGAGAAAAATGAAAGAAGCAAACAAGAAAGACTGAATTAAGAAGTCCGTGCATAGGTATTAGCGCAATATTTGAGTTCACACATTCCAACAGACAGCAGGACTTCTGTTCAGAGTCTAGTGTTGAAGGATGTCAAATGATTAGTTAAGTAAGGCCTTGGCTACATTTTTATTTAAATAAGTCTCATTAGGGAAGACTACTCTTATTTCCATATTTTAAAATTTATCTTCTCCTTGCTCTTGGCTTGTGGAAAAGTGTTTGTTCAGAGATGCTAATTGATGTTTTTACTTAGGTGTTCTTAAGAACAAAGATTTCACCAACAGACTGAGGAAAAATTTCCCCAACATTTTCTTAGGCAAAATTTCAAACAAATATATATATATATATGAAATACAAACATAATAACAATATAAATTAAGATCAATTTAATATACAGGTATCAGGACAGTATGGTAGTGACTACTACAGGGCAGGGGCTGGTTTGTTTTGAATTTGGAATGCTTCTCTTACCAACTACATCATACAGAAAGGCTCAGTTCATTAATTTTTCTGTTAGAAAAATTGTGTGTGACCCCTAAGTTCCCTGAGAGATCATTTGGGCTTCATCTAGAATTCTGCATCATTTATAGTTAAAGTCAATGTTATGGGTTGAATTGTATGCTCCCCCTCCACCCCTCGACAAAAAAAAAAAAAAAATGTGAAAGTCTGCATATTGCGATTTATTAATAAGAAATATATATTTGGTCTTTGTCTCCATTTCTGACACAAAGCTTCTAAAACCCTTGGGATTTCCTAAGTGATGAGAGTATTAAAACTGACATGGGTATCTTGTTATTCATAGAAATAAGAGTTTTTCAACCAAACCTGAGTTTATGGTAATGAGGTGACTTTCGGAAAGCCCCTAAGGAGAGAGCTGTTTGCCCCAGAAACCAACTTGCAGCCCCACCCTCCACCTCCAGGGAGAGGAGAGGGGCCACAGGGTGATTTCATCACTAGTGGTCCATGGTTTAATCTGCCATGCCTTCATAATGAGGTCTCCAGAACAACCCAGAAGGATGGGGAGAGCTTCCGGCCGGTGACCAATGGAGATTTGGAGATAGTGGCTCACCGGAGAGGCCATGGAAGCTCAGCACTGTCTCACATGCCTGCCCTATGCCTCTCTTACTGCTGGCTGTCCCTGAGTTAGATCCTTTCATAATAATAAGGTGATCAACTTTTTTACAATCAAAAGGAGGACAAACGTTAATTGAAAACAATATTGTAAATAAAAGAAACATTTTATTTATTGCAACAATAATACATTATAATATGATAAATGCATAATAAAAACAGTAATATTTTATATTGTAGTTATGCTTACATGCCTAGTAATTTTTAATAATAATTATAAGAAAAAAGTACTCATTCAGATACAAATACATCACATCACACACAATGGATGGACTCTGCATCGATCGAATACATACATTTACAGATTAGTCTTCCAATATCAAAAAGGAGGACATGTAGGAGGACACTTTTTGAGGGAGGACGGAACTAACAAAAGAAGGACTGTCCTCCCTAAAGGAGGACAATTGGTCACCTTATTAATAATAAACCACTAATCTAGTTAGTAACTGTTTACCCAAGTTCTGTGAGCCGCTCTAGCAAGTTAATCAACACGAGGGGAGGGAGCATGAGAACCTCCAATGTATAGCCAGTTGGTCAGAGGCACCGGGAACAACCTGGACTTGCAGTTGGTGTCTGGAGGCTGGGAGGCAGTCTTTAGGACTGAGCCCTCGACCTGTGGGATCGGATGCTATCTCCAGATAGGGAGTGTCAGAATTGAGTCAAATGGTAGGACGCGCAGCTAGAGGTGTGGGAACCCCCCCCCCCTCTCTCTCTCTCACACACACACACACACACACACACACACATTTATTGACCAGATGTATGGTAGAGAAGAGGAGACACAGGAGTGAGTTTTTCCTTTACAAAGCCCTAACCCCCAGTGGCTCAGAATATGACCTTGCTTGGGAATGAGGTCTTTATATTGGTAATTAATAGAAACCATTAGGATGGGCCCTGTTCCAGTATGCCTCAGCTGTGTCCTTACATAAAAAGAGAGGATGTGGAGACAGACATGCACAGAGGAAAAGGCGGTGTGAAGACAAAGGGAGAACACCTAAAATGAGAAGACAGAATCAGAGAGCTTCACCTACAGGCCAAGCAGTGACTGTGCCACCCAGAAACCAGGCTGGAGGGATGGAGTGGTTCCCTCCCTAGCCCTGTCAGAGGAGCAAGGCCGTGCCCACACCTTCATTTCCAGCCTCCAGAACTGTGAGACAATAGGTTTCTGTTATTTTAAGCCACTCAATCTTTGGTGCTTTGTTAGGGTGGCCCCAGGAAACTACACTGTCAGCCCATGTGTTTCCTATCAACCCACCCAACTAAAGAAATATCTAGTAACAGGAGTGGGAATGCAGAAGACCATCACAGTGCTTCACTAGGAGATGGCTATTATTGTTATGACCCCCCCAATGCAGTTCTGTTAATATTCTTTACCATCTAACTAAATGTATTATTTTAAATTGTTTGTAGCAAACTCATGGAGCCCCAAGAATATGTCTGTGGACCCCGTTTGAAAAACCCAGGTATAGGAGTAAGAGAAGCAGCTCGGATTTGGGTTCTGAGTCTACATCCTGTCTGCCACTTTGCAGCTCTTGGACCCTGGTCACCTTGCATAATCTCTCTGAGTCTGATTTGCACTGTAGAGAGGAAAGGACATCTGTCTCCCCTGGACATTGTGGACTGAGAACGAAAAGAAATGAAAACTTTGGCCCTGGCTGGTTGGCTCAGTGTTAGAGCGTTGGCCTGGCGTGCAGGGGTCCCGGGTTCAATTCCCGGCCAGGGCACACAGGAGAAGCGCCCATCTACTTCTCCACCCCTCCCCCTCTCCTTCCTCTCTGTCTCTCTCTTCCCCTCCCGCAGCCAAGGCTCCATTGGAGCAAAGTTGGCCCAGGTGCTGAGGTTGGCTCCATGGCCTCCACCTCAGGCACTAGAATGGCTCTGGTTGCAACAGAGCGACGCCCCAGATGGGCAGAGCATCGCCCCCTGGTGGGCATGCCGGGTGGATCCTGGTCAGGCGCATGCGGGAGTCTGTCTGACTGCCTCCCCGTTTCCAGCTTCAGAAAAATACAAAAAAAAAAAAAAAGAAATGAAAACTCTCTGGCATCAAGCCTGGCACACAGCTGATGTTGAGGGAGCAACTGTGGCACAGAGGTTGGGGTGAAGGGAAGAACAAAACCTGGAAGCTGAGGAAGACTCAGCTAGCGTGGGATGGATCCTGGCTCGGCTGACACACTGGCGCTGACTTCAGTTTGAACATTACCTGAGAGGTTTTAATCCAAGTGGTTTCCCCTCAGATAAAATGCTGCAGATTCCCTTGTAGGGGGCGGGGGGTGTGTGTGTCAAAGAGCATTTGGTTCAGAAATGAGAGAAAAGTACCTTGTCCAGCGTCAGGTGGTCTTGTCCCCTGGGCTTCTTTATTTAATAGGACAGCCAAACACACACACACACAAATGGGTCGTGCTGGTTTTTCTTTTTTCTCTTTTTAAAATAAGAACTTTATTGAGATGTAATTCACATACCATACCCATTTTGAAGTGTACAATTTAATGGTTTTGGTATAATCACAGAGTTGTGCAGTCACCACCACAATCAATTTTAGAATCTTTTCATCACCCCCGGAAGAAACTTCATTCCCATTAGTAGTCACTCTTCTTTTCCTTGCTCCCAAACCCCGAGGCCAAGGCAACCGCTAATTTACTTTCTGTCTCTGTGGATTTTGCTTTTTCAGGACATTTTCTGTAAACGGAACCAGACATATTGTGGCCTTTTGTGTCTGGCTTTAAATCGGCATGATGTTTTCAAGGTTCATCCATGTTGTAGTGAGCATCAAAGCTTCATTTCCTTTTATTGCCAAATAATATTCCACTGTAGGCATAGACCACATTTTATCGGTTCAGCAGTTGATGGACATTGGAGTTCCCACCTTTTGGCTGTTATAATTAATGCTATCAACATTTGTGTTAAAGTTTTTGTGTGGACATATGTTTTCATTTCTCCTGGGTATATAACTAGGAGCAGAATTGCTGAGTCACGGGGTAACGCTGTGGCTAACCTTCTGAGGAACCCCCCGAGTATTCTCCTCAGCAGCTGCATTATTTTATATTCCCACGTGGGGGTTCGTGAGGGTTCGGAGTTCTGCTTATCTCCAGCAACACTTGTTATCTGTCTTCTGTTTATGCCATCCTAGTCATTGTGGTTTTGAATTCGTTTTTGAAATTTCTTTCAATGAAAGTAGTTGTCATTATACAAGGAAATAGGTAAAATATTTTTAGCTGGACATCTGGCATAATTAATAATATAATTTCAAAATTAACTTCCATGCTTTACCACATTCCTTCCCACCAACCATTGGGTTGAAGTTGGTTATCCAAAACCAGGATTGCATAGAGTAATAGTTGTGAGTTGGTTGGCTTGGCTTTGACATGCACAAGAACAGGCATCGAGGGTTTCATGGCCCTCCCCAGTCCACAGCCCAGGATTGGAAGGCCCTGCCAGCAGCCAGCCTTGTGAGGGGCAGTAGGTGGCTGGTTCCGTGTCATGTTAGCTGAGCACCAGGACAGTCGCTTACGATTCTCCCAAGGTTGGCTACTGCTATGCAGCTGTAGTAGTTATTATGGGTGGGTACAGCCAGAACTGGCACTTTGTGCCAGTAAAGATAGACTCCATGCCCTCTTTATAGACAAGCTTTATAGGCTGCAAATTCTGTCGTAAAGAACAAGAAGCCTAACAAAATGCATCGCACCTGTGAGGCCTGAAATAAATGCCAGTTAAATAAATGGATAGCTTTGGCTTTGAGAGCCATACACCAATCTAGCATGGCGGCTTGAGTGAGCCACTAAAGCTCTCGGAGCGTCGGTACCTGGACTGCAAACAGACATGGAAATGCCTCTGTTGCAGGATTCTCATGATGACAGCAGAGTGCTTTGCTCGCGGTAGGCACTTAGCAGATGTTCGTTCTCTCTCCTTAGGCAGCCCTGCCCTTAGTCTCCGAGTTTGCTCCACAGGTTTAGTCGAGCTCCTGACGTGAAAGAACACAGGGCCGATTGTACTGTTCAGCTTATCTTTTCTTTACAGAGAAAATGAACTCTTGGCAAAAATTAAATGTTGGTGGACATGAATATTGCAATTTAGTAACTGCTGATTGACACATGTTTACTAAACAGGTACTCATATTTCAGCCAGTTTGCCTAGAAGAAAAAAAAAGGAAGAAATATTAAGAACATTGTTACCCTCTTTGCCAGGTACTTACTTATAAAGTCATCTTTGGAATTTCCCAGCTGAAAATTTTTTGCAAAGCATTGGCTAGTTTGGGCTCCAGAGTTCAAGTTAGCTGCTTGAAAGTTTGAGCTTTAGTGGCTATAAAAGGGCTGGATTTTTTTTGGAGTCCCTGTGCCTTAGAATTTTTTTTTTTTTTTAAAGAAAGAGCTGTTCTACTGGTCAGTAGACCTTTTTTTAGATCTGCAGGGAAGTCATAGTAACAGGCTCCATGTCTGACTGGGTTCCATGGCAACCAGGGGTTGTGACTTTATTAGAGAGTCGAGTGTGCCAAAAAAGATAAAAATCAGAGGATGGAAAGTGTCCGACCAGATGAATGTGTATTTTGGGCCATGTGCCCTGGAACAGAAAGGTTTCCCATTAGTCTCCATTACAAATTTGAATTCCACTGGGCTTTCATTAGCTCATAGGGGTCAGTGATTATTTCCAAAAGATTGTCTGCAACTTTGTTTTTATTCATTCATTCATCCTTCTTTTGTATCTTGGTAAAAAAAAAAATTTCTTTAAAAATTCAAAATAGTAATGGTATCAGCCTAACTGGAGATGATTTCAAAGGTAGAAAAGAAATGTAGCATACTGTTTGTGAAACTGAGGACAGCTGTGAACTGGGAGACGTGTGGGAGAGCCGGTGAGGGCAACCATACCGGGACTGAGCCTCCCTCGGTTCAAGCTTGCTGTGTGGCGTCAGGCGGGGGTGTCATTCCCATCCGTGTTTCTCACTGACGGGTTCAGAGATGCTGGTTCCAAGGCGGAGTTGTGTGGAATCTCTGTAGGAGTGGCCTGTTCTCTCTCCCATCAGCAAGGAGCAGGCTGACGCTCCCACCCAAAGTGGGGCATTATTAAGAGTTTTTTGTGTTTGTTGTTGTTGTTTTACTAAAGGTTCTAATATTTGAACCAAAAATAGTGAGATCTGAGGACTTCAGATCACCCCCAGCTGGTGATAGGGGCTGTATTCACTCTTCTGTCCAAAGCGCTATCTCAGACTTCTCCTCCTGATAGTGAAAGTGAAGGGGTCCAGGGGCGGGCAGATGTTGGACAGCTCACCGCGTCAGTCACCCTTTAATCCAGCAGTGCGTTCTGCCCGTGCCCTCTGGGTTCAGACTTCATTAGTCACTTCTGTAGCTTAAGCGTGGTGAATCAGAAACCTCAGATACTCATGATAAACATAGTAATTGGTATTGGTTTAAGAGGCAAGAATGAGCTCACCAGGTTTCCGGTGTTCCAGCTATCATTCGTCAGCTGTTAAGTCCTTCGGAAAATTATTTAATTTGGGGGGCTATGATTCCTTATCTTGAAATGAAGAGTTTAACCTGAATTGGTGTTTCACAAATTTCCCTGTTTATTAGAATAACCTGGGGTACCGGTTTAACAGATTCTGATTCACGAGGTCTGGGTGGGGTTAGGGTGGCAGTAGCCCCAGGTGATCTTACAGTCAGATGTTCAGGAAATACTAGACTAGCTCAGCAGTTACCAAGCTTTAGTTGGGCATAAAATGGGGGGGTGAGGTCAGACGGAGAAAGGAGCTGCCTGATGCCGATCCCCAGGTTCTGCCCCCTGAACCCTGGGGCTAGGCAGGGCTCAGGAGTCCGGGGATGGCAGCCACAAGTTGCGCAACACTGGTCTGCACTACTTGAGCTGCCTCCTGGCCCCGAAGGTAGTAGCTCTTTCACATATTGCACCGACCACCTCAAATGAGCCAGAGGACTTATGGTAGTGGAAGGGCCTGGGGGTTCTGCTTATAGCCGGTGCTAGTTGCAGACTCCCTGTCAGTGTTTTTAAAAAGTTACTTGTTTTAAAACCTTGGAGGTGTCCTGGTCAGTTGGCTCAGTGGTAGAGTGTCAGCCCAGCATATGGAAGTCCGGGGTTCGATTCCTGGTCAAGGCTCACAGGAGAAGTGACCATCTGTTCCTCCACCCCTCCCCCTTCTCTTTTCTCTTTCTCTCTCTCTTCCCTGTCCACAGCCATGACTCAGTTGGCTCAAGTGACTTGGCCTTGGGCTCTAAAGATGTCTCCATGGCCTCTGCCTCAGGAACTAAAAAAAATGGTTCTAGTTGCAATGGTGCAAGGGCCCCAGATGGGCAGAGCATCGCCCTCCGGTGGCTTACCAGGTGGATACCAGTTGGGGTGCATGTGGGAGTCTGTCTCTGCCTCCCCTCCTCTCACTAAAAAAAATCTTGGAGTTTGTGCAATAATGAACACTTTTGTTTATAGAATTTTCTACTCTGTGCTGTCTTGTTTCCTTCTGATAAGACATAGTGTTCCCTAAGCATAGTTACATCTGGTGTGCATGAAGCAGTGCCTACAACCCAGAAATTAGCTGGGAAGGTTCTTAAAAAAAATACAGAGATTGGACTCCCAGACCCGGAGATTTCAGTAAGTCGTACTGAGGGCATGGGCATCAGTTGTTTGTTGTTGTTGCTTTGTTTTGTTTTTTTAACTTGAAGGGTTTTTTTGGGGGGTGTCTTTTTCAGGTTTTGACCAAGATTGTGGTTTCCGCCTCTCACCTCCCAATCTCACCCCAGTTGACAGTAAAAACTACTTTAAGTGTAGACACACACATTCAGCAGCAGGGAGATGGTTTATTCTAGCCGCTTACATTGTAGAAGAGTCTACAACACATACAGTGTGTCCATAAAGTCATGGTGCACTTTTGACTGGTCACAGGAAAGCAACAAAAGATGAAAGAAATGTGAAATCTGCACCAAATAAAAGGAAAACTCTCCCAGTTTCATACCTATTCAGTGCAGTTCGATGTGGGCTCATGCACAGATTTTTTTAGGGCTCCTTAGGTAGCTATCCCATATAGCCTCTACAGACTCGTCACTGACTGATGGCCTACCAGAACGGGTTTCTCCACCAAACTGCCAGTTTCCTTCAACTGCTTATCCCACCGAGTAATGTTATTCCTATGAGGTGGTGCTTCGTTATAAACATGCCGATATTCACGTTGCACTTTGGTCACAGATTCTAATTTAGAGAGTCACAGAACACACTGAACTTTCCTCCGTACTGTCCACACCTCGACTGGCATGGCCGTGGGCTGCTGCGCTGTATACACGGTGTTACATCATCATATGCACGTATGCACATGCTGCCACATCATCCTACAGAAACTAGGAGGGTTTTCCTTTTATTTGATGCAGATTTCACATTTCTATTGTCTTTTGTTGCTTTCCTGTGACCGGTCAAAAGTGCACCATGACTTTACGGACACTGTACCTCAGGGGCCTTAGAGAATCTGCATTGCAGATTCTTAGAGAGCTTCTGAGACTAAGACAGGGGTTCCTAAAGTTTAATGATGAACACGTTTTAATATAAATGCCCTATACAATTTCTATTTATGCCTCTTTTGTTCTATTTCCTGTTTAACAAAGATCAAATAACATTGTTAAATGAAGGATTTAGTAGATCATCCACATAAGTTTATAAAGGTTCACTTTTTTCCTAGTAACTAGCTTAACATAGAAAGTGCAAGTTCATAGGAAAAAAATCCCATAGCACTAAAAGGCATAGGGCAAAAAAATGAATCTCTCCTTCCAGCATATCTTTGCCCCCAGAGGTAAGCACTATATGTTTCTCGTGCATCTCTACGGAAATGTTTTCTGCACAAAATGTATACATTTATTATTTATTTAATGAGTCTTCTATTGATAGACAACTTCAGTTTCTTCTATGGTGATTTTTCCCTATGTTTGTTTTGCTTTATAATACTATACTGAGTATTTTTGAACATCTTGTTTAGTGACCATACATGGATAAATTTCTAAAAGCAAAATTGTTGGGTCATGTTATACGTGTCTTTAAGTAAGGATGATGGGAACAAAATGTCCTTCCAAAGGGCTGCACCAGTTTACTGGGGAAATCCTTCATTCGCAAAAGACTTTCCTGCCCCAGCTTTTTCTGATGCAGCCCATAAAGAGCTAACCACCTTGTTTATTTCAAACCTGAGATTCACCTCAGGGCCTCTGGTTGAAGGAAGTATGTGTAAATGAAATATTTCCTAAGGCAAAGAATTTAAAAGGTGTCTACAGTGTTCAAAGGTGGAGGAGAATAGAGGAAGGCTAGGTAACCCAAGTAGCTAACCCCAGATTTTTAAGGAGAAAACATGAGTCACAGAGGTTGGAGAACTGGAACTAGATTCTGAAGAAAGTAAGACAGCCCTGGAGCAGAGCGTGTGAGTGAGAAGATCGTGCTTAGATCATGGTAGACTGTTTCCTGGGCATGACCTCCTTTGGTAGATGCTGTAGGGCATGTTTGGGTGAAGCATTATAGTGATAGGATGCTCTTCATTCTGAACAATACCTCTGCTATGAGTCACAGGGTGTCTGTGTGCCTGTTTTGAAGTCATGTTTAAACTGAAAGAATTATGTCTCAGTAGTTAATCAGACTGGGAGCATCTCCTTAGCGCTTGAGGGGTAGCTGTGCCTATCAGGAGCCAGGCATGGGGATGCTGCTTGTTCAGTGGGGCAGGTGCCACCTCATCTGGCCACTGTCTGCCTTCATTTTGCCTCCTACTGGCAACAAGATAGGAGAGGTTCTTATAGACACAGAAAATAAGTTGAGTCTTTTCAAGAATGGGAAGTTTAGGTCTGTTCAGGGCAGAGAAGAATTGGGAGATATCTTGAGTCTAAATGTCAGTGGTTGTCAAATCTTAGAAAAGGTGTATTGTGAGTTGAAGGGAGCTATCCAGAGTCCGGAAGATCCGAGAGCAGCAAGAACCTCAGGTCCGAGCCAGGCACACTGGGAAGAGAGGGTGTATGTTCTCCTCAGCACTTAGGGACCAGAGTGCTCTCCCAGACTGGTCATGCTTGAACCACATCCCATGTGGCCGTGTTGAAGACAGCCAGGAATAAAACAAGTACCAAGACTATAGCTCCAAATAGAATCATTCTCTGTGTTTAATCAATATAATTAAATGAGCCAAATGACTTAGTGAGCTTTGGGGCAACTGTCAAGGCATTTTCTATTAGAAACTGAATTTTTTTGGCATGAGATATGTTTGAGGGGCGTGCACAGTGTGAAATGGGTATGCCGAGCAGGGCTATGGATGACACATGGAAATAGAGGGAGCTACCAGGGAAGCAGCAGCTAGTCAGAAGGAAGGTGTGATTGTGAATGTGTTTGAGCGAGTCACTTGGAAATGAAATAAAACATCCAGTGACCAAGATATTTTCAGACTGGGGAGGTAGTCATGAAAATAGGTGAGATAGATAAATTGGAGCTCAAATTTGAAGGCAAAAATAGAAGAAAAATGACAAACTTGGCTCTGTGGGACTGAATTCTGCCTGCCTTAGCCTTCATAGCAGTTAGTCTGATTTATAAATCTTGCTGTAGTTTTATTCACTTTAAATTATAAATAGAATGAGCGAAATGAGCCTAGCAAAGAAATTATATGTTTCTTATATAAAAAGTATCCTATTGATTTAACATTTGGTTTAAAGCAAGATCCATTTGCTAGAATTTATTATTTGACATTTATTTAAAGCCTTTATTTGAACTAAGCCAGAGGGTAGAGGCTGTGCAGTATTAACCTTGAAAGACATTTTTCCTCCTACATATCACAGTATAGTTTGATCCAAAGAGTAAAGTACTATTACTTTGTCTAGACTTGATTAGACAGATAACATTCTCTCTCTTTCCGAAACCCCCTTGCCCTTTTCTCCCCAGCTCATCTCCACACAGAATTAAATCAATACCACTTAAACCACAAGACAATTTTGAGACCTTTGCATTTGTTATTTAACTTCAAGGGCAGAAAACCCCTGGTCCCCTGGACCATTCTGGCCTGCATTTTTATATGATTTATGACAATTCAAATATTGGAGAATATGTTCATACAAGGAAGGTCAAAAGGGATTTAAAGACAAGTGATTGGCAACAACAAAGCTTGTATTCTTGTGGGGGTTAGGACTCAAATTATAATACAAAGTAGTATATCATTTCAAAAGGGCAAGAGCAAACTTTCTTTTTTTTTTTTTGCCAAGTGAGAGGAAGGGAGATAGTGAGATAGACTCCCACATGCTCCCTGACCGGATCCACCTGACAACCCCTTCTGGGGCTGATACTCGAATTAACACGCTGGGACAAAGGGAGCTATCCTCAGCTCCTGGGGTCGACACTTGAACCAGCCGAGCCATTGGCTCTGAGAGGAGAACGGGGAGAGAGAGGGGGAGAGAAACTGATGATAGCTTCTCTTGTGTGCCCAGACCAGGAATCAAACCTGGGACGTTCATACACTGATCTGACACTCTATCCTCTGAGCCAACTGGCCAGGGCCAAGAGCAAACTTTTAAATATCTTTGGTGCCTAATATGACACGAGGTTCTTTTCTGATCTCATTAATTTCTAGGAGGAATTCCCTCAAATGAAACTAGAGTCTTAAAAACATTAATTTAATTGCCCAAGGTCATAACAGTTACTAAATGGCAGAGCTGGGCGTTAACCAGGTCCACCTGACCTTAAATCCCACGCATAGCCTCCCAGGAAGTTGTCCCTAGGTGCTGCCACTAAAGGTCCCAGTTATGTTTCTTCAGCCCTGTTGTTTTTTTGAGCATTTCTCTGGACAACTGTGCCTAAATATCCAACAGGGACCGCAAATCCATTGTGTCTGAAGCTAACACCCCCTCTACCCCACCCTCCGCCTCCTCTGCCTCTTCTCGGTTGCCTGTCTTGGGAGTGCGCTTCTGGGCCAGCAGGAAAAATGAAAAGCCGGAGTGAGGTTTTCCTTCTCTCCCCCCTGTTTACCCCCACAGCCAGCTGACTGTGGCCAGGTCCTTTTGATACTGCCTCCTTTGTGTCCTTCAGCTGCTGTTCTCTCCTTCCCCTGCTGTTCTCTCCTTCCCCTGCTCCCACCCGACATCCAGCCTTCACCAGCTCTTGCCCGAGATGACTAACAACACAGGCTGCAGTCTGCTCCACTGCAGTGCTTTCTCAGAAGGACTGGTCTGGAAAGGGGATCTCAGCTGTGGCAGCTGCCACGTGGCCTGTCAGCTGAAATCCACATACCTTGACATGATTTATCTGGAGCCCTCAAGGTCTGATCTCTCTGCCAGTTCAGTTCTTCCCCTGCCTTCTTCGCCTTGCACTGTGCCCCCCAAACCCTCCCCTGCTGTCTGTCAAACTGATTCAGAACTCTCTTTACCTGAAGCACCTTCTGAATGCCAAGTCTCTTTCTACTAACCTTGTCCCTGCCCCCTCCCCTTAATTCCCCACCCCCTGCTGCCTCTAGCACCATGTGCACCTCTCCTGGCACTCATCAGTGACTGTCATTGTTTCCCTCACCGCTAGTCTACGCCTGACACGTGAAGGCACCAGTGAGCATCCATCTCATGAATGAAGCCACAGAGGAGAGATTCTCCTGACTTGACTCACTGCCTTCCAGTCGCTGCCCTTCCCTAGGCTCTTGGACTACTTGCTTGCTCGTTCTGCTTTCATTCAGGTTGGACTTTCCTGTGCTCAGTTCACTGCTTTGTACTGACTCTGCCCAGCCAGAGTTTGTTGAATTGACCCTGTTTCAGCCTCCTTGGTAAGCCTGAGTGCCTGGCTGAGCATCCTCTACGGTTCTCCCGCAGCCCCAGGGCTGTGTGGTAACAGGACTCGGTTCTGCTTGGCCTCCCCGCAGAGATACAGGTGTGTATGTGGGCACAAACAGTCCAGTTGTGGGCTGAGTACAGTGTATTATTATTGCTGGCAGCTACATGGATTTGCAGTGCAGGGCGTGGAGTTTCTCTTAAGACAAACACCCAGGAATACCCAGAGATAAGTGAGCAGTATCTCCAAAGTCCAGGGTGAGTCATATGGAGGTGCTGTTAAGAGAGCTAGCCTGCCTGCCTCGCAGAACAAACGCCTTTCGGGCAGGAGAGTGAGCTGGATGCCAATCCTGGTCTGCTTCCTGATTTGTGTGGCGTCTGGTAAGTCTCTTTACTGCTCTCCTGTTTCAACCAGACTGTGTAAATATATTGTCAAGCTTGTGGTCATTAATATTCTTGAGATGCTTTAAAGGAATACAGATGATTTTTATGCTCTTAATAGCTGTTTTTAGTGCTTGCCCAAATCCCTTGCTCTTTCTCATCAGGTTTCCAGGTATTCAGACTGCCTAGACTCCTAATGAACCACCTTTGGTCTTTTAGAAACATAAACACAACGTGTGTGATTTTACAGAACAAATAGCTGGGTTTGAATGTCCCGGCTACTGACTGGAAAAGGGCCAGCTGTCCTCCCACTTCCTGTCAGTTTGAAAGTAACCGTGGGTCTAGCCAGACTGAGTCGGAATCTAACTTTGTTCTCTAACATCCGCTCCTTTGGCAAGTGGATATGTGTGAGTCCTCCCTTCCCAGGAAACTTCTGACTCCAGAACACGGACTTTGTGTGGCAGTGTCAGCCCACCGTAAGGAGGGAAGGTATGGCGGCTGCCTCCACGCTGGGGGCTGGGGGCAGCAGCAGTGGGAAGCGTAGCGTGGGTCTGAGGAGTCGGGGCTCCGTGGCAGTCCTCAGACAGCCCCAGGGGCCCAACACAGGGCTCCCTGGGGTCAGTGACAGTTCTGTTTCACCTGAATTCTGACAACGGGAGCTGCTTGATATCATGGGAAATCTGTATTTGATTTGTGGCTTTGTGCATGTGTCTGTGTCACGGAAGATTTCAGTATATTACTCAAAAATAAATACAGTTTTTCTTTCATTCCCTCACCATTAAAGTATGTGAACACATTTATTCAAGTAACTTTTTTCTGTGGTTTGTCTAAAATGTCACAAAGTGGGGGCTTTATTGTGGATAATCCCCAGCCTTTAGAATCTAAAACAGTGAGGGGTAGGAGGGAGTTCTGGGAAGTTGAAAGAGTTTGCTATTTATCATTTGATCCTTTGCACCTTGGAGATGAAATTTCTGTTATTTAAAAAATAACAGTTCTAACAGCAAAGCATCTTACTAGCCTCCTAGCATCTATCTGATCAACAGTTAACAGAGATTGCCGTGCCCAGTTTCAGCTGGAATGGAAGGGGGAAATTCCCACCCAGATGGCGAGAGCACTGCTTCTTATACAACCGCAGCTGCCTTCTCTGCGAGGCTGTGCAAAAGGCTGTGGGCAGGGGGCTCTTCCTGCCAGCTGGCTGACAGGCCTCTCTGGAGGAGCCCTCTCTGCTGGTCAGCCCCTCCTGGATCGGCCTCCAGGTTCATCTCCCCAGCTGACTGGGGAGGAGGAGGTTGTCTACAGTGCAAATTTGGGTGATTTCCAGGCTGCAACTCTGTAGCTTGGGGAAAATTGGGGGGCTCTCTCCTGACCACATCCTTCACATTCCCAGTTGTGACCCAGTGAGGCAAATGCCCCAGGAAGATGAAGTCAGGACATACTGCAGTTGAGGCCTTTGAGTCCGGGTCACAATTTAGGTAGGGCCTCACATTTAGATTTTAATATACGTATTACCCAAAGAGTACAGTATAGAGCTAGAGATGAATGCTGTAAGATTAAAAGATGTTATTTATCACATAACTTAAACATGTTTAACTTATGTTACCGTGTAATTTATTCAATAGTTTTTATATTTAAATGCTAGCAAACTGAAAATACTACATAGACAATATTCCATTAAAAAAAATAACATGAAATACTGCTGTACCTAAAACCCAGGGTAAGAAATCAAACTTGACCCTAATTACATATCTCTCCATCACAAGCCCCTCCCCCCAGAGGTGATGCTGTCCTAAGGTGTGTGTTAACCATTCCCTTGCTTTTTGTGTCATTTTACAACCTAGGTGTCTATCCCTAAACAAGAGTTCGCCTGCATTTGACCTTTACAAGTATTGATAGAATTTATACCGCATGTCTTCTTCTTTGACTTGCTTCTTTTAAGATTTATCTCTGTTCGTTCTTGTAGCTATGGGTTATTTTATTGCACTGTACACATACCTGTAGAGCTGTGGGTTACTTCTGGATGGCTGTTCGTGTTGGTGTTTTGTTGTGAGTATTGCTGTTATGAATTTTTTCATGGCACTCTGAACATGAGCATTTATTTGTTCTTAGGAATGGAATTTCTGGGTCTCTGAGGTGCTTGCTCAAATGCCAAACAGTTTTTAATGTTTTAAGAATTCATTAGGCCTGACCTGTGGTGGCGCAGTGGATAAAGAGTCGACCTGGAAATGCTGAGGTTGCTGGTTAAAAACCCTGGGCTTGCCTGGTCAAGGCACATATGGGAGTTGATGCTTCCAGCTCCTACCCCCCTTCTCTCTCTGTCTCTCCTCTCTCTCTCTCTCTCTCTCTCTTTCTTTCTGTCTCTCCCTCTCCTCTCTAAAATGAATAAAATTTTTTTAAAAAATTAAAAAATTCATTAAATGTAAGCATTCTGGATATATTTTGTAATCTGATTTTAGCCTTGCTTCATTTAAAAATAAATTCTAGAATAATAAAAAAAAATTTTTTTTAACGGAAGTACTGTAGTCCCCATTCCTGTTTTGGCTTCTGAGAAACTTCAACCTTTAGGAGATAGCTTCATTGCTTTTTGTAGTTGTTGTTACAGAAACCATTGGGAAGGGCAAAACCAAACCTTAAAACTTGCAATCACGAATGAAACAATCTAGCCCCCCCCCCCAGCCATGCAGACGATCGTAGGTGGGCTCTGTGACTGTCTTTGCAGCCTCCATGGTTAGGGGCATACATCTTTCAGGGCACATCCGCCTATCACCGCTGCCCGCTGCTCCTGGCATGCTCTCCTGAAGACCCTGCTTGGGAAACACCGTCACCCACACAAGACAGACTCAAAGCCA
The DNA here is from genome assembly GCF_036850995.1 of Saccopteryx leptura. Classification (NCBI taxonomy): domain Eukaryota; kingdom Metazoa; phylum Chordata; class Mammalia; order Chiroptera; family Emballonuridae; genus Saccopteryx; species Saccopteryx leptura. Next base: position 116,797,370 of record NC_089504.1, read on the forward strand.
TGAGCGTCTAGAAACTGAGTTCTCAGTAGAAATGTTTTAGTAGCATTGGTTCCTTGAGGAGATGGTGTTTTGTGAAGAGATAGGTATAAATGATGTAACATTAGTATGTACACATGATGTCTTATGGGATTTTATTAGAGAACATATTTTCTGACTTGGCAATTCTAGCTCAGCTCTATAAAAAAAATTTTTAGAGCTAACTTTTAAAACCTGGTTTTACTTCTTTGGGAAATTGGATTTAAAAGCCCTCTTTTCAGTAGGGAGCTTTTCAATAGGTAATGATATATACTATATTAAGTTAAATTGCATTGCAAAAATGCTTACTATCCCAAATGCGGAGGTCAGTTATTTTGCTATTATTAGTAAAATCATAGGTCCTAAGAGGAAACCAGAAAGTATCTTGGATGTGCTAATGAAATCATGGAGGTATTTGTATAATATGTACACTAGGGATGAATATAAGGTGAATGAAAGAAAGCAAACTATACCAGAAGGAAAATATAAAACAAAAAATTTCTCTGGTCCCAGGTTTCCAGTCCTGTTCCCCAGAGGTACCTGCCATTTACAGTTACTAAGAGACCCTTCTGGAAATTTTTATACAGAATACATGTGTATACTTCTATAAACAGCCAGCCACCGCCCCTAATTCTACATCTTGCTTTTCTCCCTTCATAGTTTACCATGGACAGCTTCCTGTAGTAGTGGTTCAGATCCACCTCCGTTAAAATGGCTGCATTGTTTTCCACTGTCCTAGAATTTTTTTGTTTTGAGTGGTTCCCCACTGATGGATGTCTCTGCTGATTCCAGAATTGAAAACAGGTGGTGGTAGTCATGGTTGTGGTGGTAGTGATAATGATAATGATACAAGATAAACTATCCTGTTAGAAGCAACAAGGAATAGGAGAAAAGGCAAAGGCTTGTAAATACTTTGTTCTCCATTTTTATTTTTTAAATCTCTGATATTTTTGTCTATTTTAATGTGTTTAGAGAACTAAATGGAATCTTAAAAGACCTAGTTTTTTTCCCTCTTGCCTTTCCTTCTTTGTGATGGCCAGAATGGTGGAAGAAATCAGAATAGTTAACTAAGGATCCGAGGAAAAGGAATGTATACAATGTATTGGCTAAAAGAACTGGGAGATTCCAATTCTCTTCTCGCCTACCTCTAGCACAAGCATACCCTGCTGTAACAGATAATTTGTAATGTGATTAGCAAACCTTTCTTTCAACAATTTATCTATTTGGACGTGGAGGAGAGCTTTATTATACAGAGCTTATCATTACATTACTGTTTCTCTAGCATGATTGCAAACACTGGGTTGACTATCCAAGCAGCGGTTCCTTCCCTCTCTGTCTGGCCTGCAGAGCCAGCTCCTGCAGTAGAGGCTGCTCATGTTACTGCTTCCACATCTTCGCTTGCAACTGATGTATAGACATGACTCAGTCATGGCCAAAGGAATTTAAGGGGAAATCTGAGGAGCTTCTGGAAAACATTTTCCTAATAAAATGTGAAAAGACATCATACTTGTCAGTCTCCAGAAGTTTCCACCAGTTGTCTCCACCAGTTGTCTCCACGTGACTCTTAGAACTGAGGTAGCTCTCTTGCCTCCCCGATGGAATGAGCAAATGTCCTGAGGGTAGTGGAGCTTGGGGCTTTTCTTAAAGCCACTAAATTAGCCTTGTCCTCTGATCTTCTTAGTTTTTCAGCTCAAAAAGGCCCGTGAAATTGAACTTCTTTTATTCAGTTACTGAAATTACCCTACCTGATAATGGACTTTTACCCAAAGACAATAATATCAAAGTACAGAATGACTCAGTTATAAGACAGTCAAGTGCCTGCTGTGTTTAAGAGACAGTGTGAGGCTCTGGGACTGCAGCGGGGGAGGGTCATAAGAGAACTACTGATGCAAGGCAATAGAGAATTTAGTGTAGCAGGAACACCTCAATGACAACATCAAGCGCTCTAAGCCCTGGCTACTAGATTGGAAGAAATGATAAGAAACAACTTTGTGTGGAAAAGGTTAAATTGAGCCAAACTCCAAAGGAACCCCAAGGTCATGGTAAGTAGAAGGTTGGGGAAGGCACTTCAGGAAGCATGCATGAGGTTTTAGAAAGGACACAGGCTATGGACTCAGACCTGAGTTTAGACTCCAGCTCATCATGATAGACTAAACATAACTTGTAGAATTGGGGTTGAGGATCAAAGAGAAAATATGTCAAACATCTGTCATGCTGACAGGTGCTTAACAGCAGGCACTGAGCAGTAGGTGGTGGAGGTGGAAGGGTTGGTAACACTGCATGCGGGCGGGGGCGGGGGAGTGCAAGTGAGCAAAGGAAGGTGGGATAGACTGACCTGGGATGTTCTTGATCTGGTCAAAGTTTACCTGGATCAGACCATTTAGTCCAAGTAAGAGGGCATGAGTACAAAATCTGGAGAGACAGGTTTGGGTCAAGATATGGAGGACTTTGACTTCCAACCATCAGAATTTAGACCTTATCCTGTAGATAGCCTATGTGGTGACCACTGAGAGGGGCAGTCTGGAGAGAGGAAATGAGTTGGAGGTTGTTGCAGTGGTTCAGATGTGCAGTCTGAAAGACCTAGACCAGGAAGGTATTAAGTGTTGGAAAGAATATCAAGATAGAAGGGGATTTGCTCCTCTGGCCGGATAGCTCGGTTGGTTAGAGCACCATCTGGAAGCACAGAGATGGCCGGTTTGATTCCCGGTCAGGGCACATACAGGAATGTTCCTGTATCTCTCTTTCTTTCTCTCTCTCTTTCTCTCTCACTCTCCCTCCCTCCATTCTCTCTCACTGAAATCAATAAAAAAAAAATTTAATAAAAAAAGAAAGAAGAGGGCTTGGATATGAGAGGAAAAGGGAAAGAAAGTTAGCAATGAATCCTAAAGACTGAATGCCTGTCAGTTTAGTGTGAAATTCAGAACAGATTTGTAACACTTTCAGATAATCATATCCCATAGTTGGGGCAAGAACATTTGGCAAGATTTATTGAAAGTTTTGATGAAAGATGCTATATACATGCAAAATAAATGATGATGCCCAAATCTGCTTGTCATTTAATTTCTGCCTAATTATCACTTTCCCACCATTTACATATAAAGTTTGGTTCCTTTAAAGGATGTACCCCTTAATAAAATACATAATAAACATACCCTTGCCTCTGATTAGATATGGTTGAACACTTTGAGTCAGTCTGGTAATATGAAATATATATTCACTGAGTGCTGACTACATGTTTATCCAGGATGAAAAGCAATTGAGCAAAATTTATCTCTGCCACAGGGATTGTGGCACATACAGGTGTTTACAATGACCTTATTAATAAAACATCAGTCATAATAACATCTGAAGTAATGCCTGACATCAGAAACATCATTGTGTATAAAAATCAAAGGAATTTTCGTTCATCACATTCAGGGTAACATCTTGGGCTGAATGAAGTGTCATAATGTTCTCAGTGGTGAATCTTGAACAGATGGTCCGCTAACATTTTGAAATGCTGAATAATGTAGGTGGCTGAATCAAGTTAATAAAGTACACTACGTTGGATTACTATTACACAGTTACCAACCCTTGGAATCTTATTAAGTTCACCAGATTTCCCAATAAAAGACAGTGAGAAAACCCCATGGTTCATGTATCTCAGGGAACAAGACCTGAGTAAAGCCTCTTAAAAAGAAAGGCATGCTTTCTATTGGGCATAAAATTAATATATTTTCCAGCGGGAATTCTCTGTGCAGGCAGGTCTGTGATGAGCTCAGAGCAGGTGTCCTGTCTGAGTTCTTACAGTCTCATTAGAATCGTCGGGCTCTAAGCCAGCTGCAGACCCATCATTTGGATCATTACAGTTCCCGGTAAAGATTAAAAAAAAAAAAAAAAAAAGAGGCTTGGCATTGAGATGTTCCCACACTGCTTTCTATTCTTCATACACTTTCCTCCCTTTCAGTATTCTTGCTTGGGTGTTTTATTTTTTCCAGACAGAATTTGAGTAATAATAGACAGTAAGTATAGATAGGTGTACCTTGGTGTACAGACAATCTGGGATATTTTCCATAACTGTGGCTTAGAGTGGGGAGACTGTGCTTTCCAGCTTGCAGTGAAGGATTTCTCTTTTTAATCCATAAATAAAAGACAAAAGGGAAGTCATTTTTGACTCCCACCTTTTCTTTCACCCTAGGTAAAAAAAAATTTTTTTTATCTGTGGAGCTCTCTGATAAAAAGTACCAGAGCTGTGATATTGGAGTTTATTTATTAGCATTTCAGGTCTCCAGAAGAGAGATGAGTGGAGATAGAATAAATTACCAATCATGTATTTATGAGGCAAAATGCTTGATTTCCTGTAGTATGATGGATAATACTAGTCTAAGTGAGAACGCAGCTGTCCTTAGCTTCAAATGATGGGTTTTTTGTTTGTGTTTGTTTTAAGTAGGTCTGGTTATATGACCCCTGCACCCCAGACAGCCCCTTAGTGTTGATGTGCACTCAGTATGAGTGGACAGCTAGGAAGTGACCAAGTCCTGCAGGGTCACTGAACCGTCCTTGTGTGAAATCCCTGTGTACAGTACAGGCACACTTACGTGTTTTTTGTTTAAGTTAGTTAAGACTCTGAAGTGTCTGTATTTAAGGGAGGGTATAATGGGTTATTTTTCCTCATAGTCTTTGGATATTTCAACTCTTTCTCAATATTTTATTTTCATAATTTAAAAAAATGTCTACCTACTTTTGAAACCCTGGCTTCCCCTTGCCTACGCGATGCAGAGTCAAGCTTAGCCACGATATAAGCAGCTGCCACAGGCTGTCTATATTCTTCAGTTTCATGCCACCTCCCTCTCTAAGCGCCAGCCTTCGTTCATGCTCTGATTTACAGTGAGCCATTTAGTCTTAAATTCTAGATACCCCGAGATACTTCATAGCTCCCTAAACACTCGACTTTTTGTCTGTGCTCCTTGCTAGGCTCTCTTCTAAGTCTGAGTCGGACATCGCTGTAGAAGCTGTGTCACCGAAACCTGGTTACTGGTTTCCACCCCTGCGCCCTTGCAGTGCTGCCCACCGTGCCCTGCAGCCCTGCGTGCGGCACGTCGCCCGCCCAAACGGGGAGTGGAGGCCGAGCAGACCGCGCTGGTCTCTCTGACGCCTGCGCTTTTAGCATACTTCCTGGCTCACATGAGATGCCCCGACATTTTGCATTTTGGGGAAGCTGGCCTGGAACCTAAATCACTAGTCTAAGTGAGAACCCAACTGATTACAGTCATAAAACAATTTGGTCTAAGTGAGTAAGCCCTGATTGCACTTTTTTTTTTTTTTTTTTTTCATTTTTTTTTTTTTTTCATTTTTCTGAAGCTGGAAACAGGGAGAGACAGTCAGACAGACTCCCGCATGCGCCCGACCGGGATCCACCCGGCACGCCCACCATGGGGTGGCGCTCTACCCACCAGGGGGCGATGCTCTGCCCATCCTGGGCGTCGCCATATTGCGACCAGAGCCACTCTAGCGCCTGGGGCAGAGGCCGAGGAGCCATCCCCAGCGCCCGGGCCATCTTTGCTCCAATGGAGCCTTGGCTGCGGGAGGGGAAGAGAGAGACAGAGAGGAAAGCGCGGCGGAGGGGTGGAGAAGCAAATGGGCGCTTCTCCTGTGTGCCCTGGCCGGGAATCGAACCCGGGTCCTCCGCACGCTAGGCCGACGCTCTACCGCAGAGCCAACCGGCCAGGGCCTGATTGCACTTTTTATGCTTCAGTTAAATCAGCCTCTCTGTGAAACATTGGTTTTCTGAATAACTGTTATGTAGAGAACCAGGACATTGGCCACCTGTTGTTGCCTTTTACAGAATTTAAGATCAAATAGCTTTGTGTTTAGATCTGGTGTATTTAATTACACCCCAGATTTTAATGCCTCACTTACTACAAGTGTGCCATACAGGTGGTACTTGTTTTCTGTGATTTATATATTTGCTTCTTGGTATTCTGGTAGTAATTACAAATATTAGTTATGTAGTGTCGTGAAAGTTTTGGGAACTTTAAAACTGTTAAAGCGCTGACAAAATGCAGTATGAATTGTCACGCTAATGAAATGAAAGTGGTTTTTTTGCGGGACTCGGACAATACCATACATTAGTCGACATTTATGGAGTATCTGCCACGTTGTAGGTGCTGTAAAGATAAAGTCGGCATTCTGGCAGCTCCTGTATTTTCATTGTCTGATTTCTGTGTGTTCTTTTTACTTTTATGAGAAACAACTTGTAATAAAGTACACAGTCGTACAGTTGGGTGGTTTTTGCCCGTGTGTGCACCATGTGACTACCACCTGCATAGACATTGTCAGACCCCAGCACCGTGTGCCACCTTCAGGCACATCGTTCCCCTGCCCCTGCCCACAAGGTAACCACTGTCCCGACCTCCGTACACCTGGGATCAAACAGCAAGTATGCTTTGTGTGTGGTTCCTTTCATTAGTATGACATTCTTGGGATTCATCTGTGTTGCTGTCATAGTTGTGGCACTTTAATCGTTCGTTGATTGCTTTCTCATATGTGCCTTGAGCTGGGGGCTCCAGCTGAGCCAGTGACTGCTTGCTCAAGCTAGTGACCTTGGTCTTCAAGCCAGCAACCTTTGAGCTCAAGCCAACAACCATGGGGTCATGTCTGTGCTTAAGCCAGCGACCTCGAGGTTTTGAACCTGGCTCCTCGCCATCCCAGATTGACACTATCCACTGCGCTACCACCTGCCACCACCTAGTCGGGCTGGATTTATGCTGTTTGCTTAATTTTCATTTTGGTGGGACAGAGTCATTATCAGGAAGGGTAACTAGTATTCAGTTTGTGTTATTTAGTGTGTCCATAGGGCTTCCAGCATTAGAGACCTGGTATCAACAGAATGGTTGTGTGTAAGAGCTGCAGAGAACTTAGAAGTTACAATGGGTTTTAGAAATTTAGAAATACATAATCAGCAAGATTGAAAAATATTGGCTCTTCAGTGGGAAAAATGTCAATTCTCTGGAAATTTTTTTCACTCATTTATAACACTTCCCTCTTAGTATCAATTCAGTGAGATATTACTGTGTCTGTTCATGGAACTTACTTTTTTAACCAGTCTCATGTTTATTATGACATGTTCAGTTTCAGTGCCGTTCCCAAATGTCATTTTTTTATCACAAAGATTATTCTTTTTTTTTTTTTTCTAACTGAGGGGCAGGGAGGTAGAGAGACTCCCTCATACGCTCCTACCAGGATCCACCCAGCACGGTCACTAGGGGGCGATGCTCTGCCCATTTGGGGCCGCTGCTCCATTGCTCAGCAGCCATGGCTGTGAGTAGGGTGGAGAAGCAGATGGTCACTTCTCCTGTGTGCCCTGACTGGGAATCGAACCAGGGACTTCCACACGCTGGGCCAACACTCTACAGCTGAACCAACTGGCCAAGGCCCACAAAGATTATTCTTAGGATGTAAGGTCTTAGGGTTAATTCTGATTCCGTGATCTCTGCAAGGAAAAAATTTGCCCTTAATCTTATACCTTCCTGCTAAGATTCTAATGATTCATAGAAAGTTTCATAGAAAGGATTTTAAAGAAGAGATTAATGCATTGATAGTAATGGAAAATTAAATTCTTTATTGATCCACTTGCCAGGAAGTAATTTCAGAATATTCTTCATTATGTTAGTGCCTCCTTAAATATAATTAGCAAGCAAAGAAGTGAGTGGCTCCTCTTTTTTTTAGTTTATAGAGCAGTATTTTTCAAACAGGATTGACGCTCAGTGGTTGGCCATGAAAAGAATTTAATGGGTAACAACTATCATTTTATATTTTTATAAGGAAAATCAGAAGAGTACAGCAAATACTCACCTACCTTTTCCAGATTCAACAATTAATATTATTTACATTTGCTTTGTGTGGATGTGGATGTAATCTGTTTCAAAATAAGTTATATACAAACATCAGGGAACTTATTTTCTGATATGTACTTACAAATGAGGACTTTTTTACATAATAAAATTAATATACCTAACAAAATTAGTTTTAATTAATTTCCCAATATGCAGCTGTTCAAAATATAGGCTTTGTTTTTAGAAAATGTAGTTGCATTGGATGTAGCAAAGTATTATTTCATAAAATTTGTGTTTTAATTATGTGTGTGTATATATATACACACATATGTATTTATGTATTGGTAAGTAGATATTTATTACTGTGGGTGTCATTCAGAATTTGTAATATACTGCTTTGTATCATAGAGAAGTCAGCTACATAAACAGGTATTTCTTACTCGGTGATACTGCTAGCCCTGTCCTGAGTTTTGTATAGTGTCTTAAAAAGTGAATATTTTCAGTAACCCAACAATCCAACAAGGAAGACGAAACAAGAAGGGTCCCACTCAATAGTAGAAATAAGAGCCGAGACGGATCAGGAAGGAGAAGTGACGTGGGCAGGAGTCCTGCGGAAAGGCCTCATGGAGGAGATCTCGAAAGGACAGTAGAATTTGCTTAAGACAGAGGCCTCGGAATTAGTGTGTCCAGGAGGGCATAATGTAAGTATGGAGGTTAAAAGAAAAAAAGTGCAGAAACAGGTTCATGGGGTGCAGTACTGAGATCTGCCTGGTGGCTGGTGGAAGGGGAGGGCACTACGTCGTGGCAATGGGAAGACATGCTCAGGGATTGATTCCTAGCAGCAGAAGGAACCCAGTTCCTTTCGTAAAGGAAGGACCATTGTACATCCTGAGCAGTGCTGTGACTGATGGAAGCATGGAAGGCTAGTGTCATGCCCCTCTGTGACGGGACTGAAGAGGGGAAACTTCAGAAGCATTGAAAACCTGATGAACTGTTGCCCTTCCTGTAAGTGAGGTAGAAGTGAGGGTTGGGTTTGGGTAGACGGACCTGGGGGTAGCAAGGAAAAGAGAAACTACTGGCCAAAGAAGTAACAGAATTTGATGGCAGTATGGATAAGGATGAAGGAGAGACAGCCTGGGTAAAAATTAGAGAGTGATGCCGGTGCTAGATGAGGTCATGGAAGTAACTCTAGCCCGGTCCATAATTACCCCACACGTTATCCAGAAAAGCAAGCTTCCATGGCAGAATGCTCTCAATTATTAAAGGGGCCTTTTAGAGGACGTAGCAACTTATAATTATTAGATGTATTTTTATAATGCAGTTTTCTTTTGTTTTGCTTAAAGACTTGGAGATGGGAAATGGTAGACATCTGTCTTTAGGCTCTTAATTTAGAGTCCTGGTTTAACTGAAAATAACAGAGAAGATTAGTGACACTTATTAAAAGAGTTTAAATTTTAGTCATTTAAGGTTCTATGTCTTTTTTAAAATAAGAATTTTTATTTTTTTATTTATTGATTCGGGGTTGGGGGAGAGAAACATCAATTTGTTATTCCATCTATCCATGCATTCATTGGTTGCTTCTTGTATGTGCCCTTATTGAGGCGCAAACCTGCAATCTTGGCATATCAGGAGGTCCCTCTAACCAATTGAGCTACCAGGCCGGGGTGAGGTTCTAGACCTTTTTTAAATTGAGGTTAAATCACTCAAATACTAGATATTCTCCTTTTGTGCATTTACTATTCAGTTCAGGTATTATACATTGAAATCTGATCGTTAAAACCCTTTGAGCAGTACGAATGTTCATATACGTCCTCGTGCCTCCTGGCCATCCAGAGTACGATCGTACAAACAATTTTATTTTAAAAATGTATAATGCAACATTAAAAAAAAGGCAAATGTATGTTCTTCTTGTTTCCATAAACTGGTTATCAAACAAACATGATTTTAAGTTCATAAAACTGTAACTGGAGATAATTTCATTTTTTGAAAAAGAACTCCTGAGGGTTAGCAAGCATGAAAAACTCACTACTTGAAGGGTTAAGGGAACTCCTGGTATACATTTGAGATTCTGCTTGTCTTTGGTCCTCTCTCTCTGCTGCAAGATGCGTATGCAAGCAGAATCCGTGAGTGGAGCTGGGGCAATTATCAGCTTCTACCTGAAGAGCTTAATCATGGCAACAGCAGCATCATTGTTCTTGGCTCTGGAATTTTTGAAGTTCCCACCTCTTTGCGGATATGTTGTGTTTAATAAATGATAAGAACTTACTCTGTTTGAGATGCTGTTCCAAGCACTTCACAATCATTAATACATTTATCACTCAAGATTACCCTGTAAAGTAGACACTGCTGTCCTCACTCATTTACAGATGAGGAAACCGAGACATAGAAAGTAACTTACCCAAGGTAATACAATTAATGTGGCAGAGCTAGAATTGCAACCTACACTGTCTGGCTTGGAATCTGTGCTTCTAAACACAAACTTATGCTACCACTGTATATCTTTAACCTCTGGTGAAGGACCCATGGCTTTGAAATCAGGGCTTGCTTTCCTAAGAATCTGAGCTAGCTGGTTGCTGCAGGTGTTGTGAATGGGTCCTAAGGCAGTTTCCTCTGCTTGAAAATATAGTCAGCCAAACATAGACTTGGGTTCTGAGAAGGGTCATGGTATGTTTATCTAAAAAATCACAACCCACACTCAATTTATTGCTTTGTAGTCCCCTTTCTCCCAGATTACAAAACAATATGTTCCTAGAGAACGATGCTCTATCTGAAATATAAATCTTTGGTGCTTTTAAACTGCTGTGGCTGTGGGAGAAGGAAGAAAAGGAAGTCGTTCTTACCTGCATCTTGGTCACAGAGCATCTAACGATGATAGTATTACCGGGGCTTCAGCAAGAAGACGGAGTTTATATACAAGCTGGCATGTTTCACTGGAGAAGGGAATCATTATTTGTGGGTAGAACGGAAGCAACATACACTTTTTATTACGCAAGATGTCTTGGGATTGAAGCTAGTCTCTTCTCTTATAAATGTCAAATGAAGAACATCTCCAGTAATTGCCTTTTGGCACCAAGAACTGTCCAAATCCGTCTGTTTAGTATTTGCTGTTCTGCTTTCTACATTACACAGATCACTTTGTTTTATTTCATGGTAACAGTGATTTCAGTGAATTACATTTTAGGGGTGGTAGGGGTTATGGGTAGCATGTTCATGTCTAGCAAAGGGCTGTTGTATGCAGTAGGCTCTCAATAGAAGGCAGACCTTGAAGGCAGCTGAGACCACAGCATTGTCGCTTGCTTGCCTTATGACTTCACACAAGTACCATATTTTTCACTCCATAAGACACACTTTTTCCCCAAAAAAAGTGGAGGGGAAAATGACCGTGCATCTTATGGAATGAAAAATACAGTATTTTAAAAATATTTTAACACACCATTTGGTTCAGAATATTTTTTTTTCTTATTTTCCTCCTTAAAACCCTAGGTGTGTCGTATGGTCAGGTGCGTCTTATGGAGCGAAAAATACAGTAATTTACTTTTACATCAATAAAATTGGAGTCATCATTCTAATCTCAGATTGTTGTTGTTTTTTTGTTTTTTTTTTGTTTTTTTCCTGAAGCTGGAAACGGGGAGAGATAGTCAGACTCCCGCATGCGCCCGACCAGGATCCACCCGGTACGCCCACCAGGGGGCGATGCTCTGCCCCTCCAGGGTGTCGCTCTGCTGAGACCAGAGCCACTCTAGTGCCTGGGGCAGAGGCCAAGGAGCCATCCCCAGTGCCCGGGCCATCTTTTGCTCCAATGGAGCCTTGGCTGCGGGAGGGGAAGAGAGAGACAGAGAGGAAGGAGAGGGGGAGGGGTGGAGAAGCAGATGGGCGCCTCTCCTGTGTGCCCTGGCCGGGAATCGAACTTGGGACTCCTGCACACCAGGCTGACGCTCTACCACTGAGCCAACCGGCCAGGGCCTAATCTCAGATTCTTGAAAGCAAAAATAAAGTATACGAAGCATATAGAAAATTACATGATGCATAATAAGTCCTCAGTGACTGGAAGCTTCACTTTTTAAAATAAATTTTAACTATCTTGCCACGGTCTTGTCCTTTGTTGGATCATTCTTCCCAAGGCCTGCTTTTCCCCTTTAAACAAGTCATCGACTTCTCAGTTTGAAGGGTAAAAGGATTCCTTTTGTGTTCAGGTTGTATTGAATCGTGATTTCCTGAGGGACAAGGAACTACGCTTGATAATCCTGCTGGTGCATTAGATAAGTTTTTTTATTGTTTTTTATTTATTGCACTACAAGACTGCTTTCTTGTCATCACAAATAATAGACTGAATTAAAACATGAGTGTGTTAGAAAAAGCAGTCTCCTGGGTTCCCTGCCCTAATTACAGTGGTAATCCCAGGGAAAATGTCACCTAGGGAGGAAGGGAATGCACCTGTATCTGGACATTGTGGACCTGCATATTTACCTCTTGGTAACTGGTCACCTATATTCTGCTGGGAGCCAGGAGACACACCAGTGTCCTGATGGTTTGACCTGGTGTGAATCAGCAGCCACTCACAGTCCACAGTCCAGTCTGTTTTGAAATTAATCCAGCGCAATCCCAGCTGCAGACTCTCTGTGCTCAGTGCCAGGAGCTGAGAGAATGTAAACATGACGGGCAACTGGCTGCCCCAGTTGGCTGGCTGGCAATCATTGCATCACGCCACAGATACTGAGGTCCTATTGAGGAAGGAATGTGGGGCAGGCAGGACAGCGGTAGTTTCTGAGACATTCCTGCCCCTCGAGATTTCAAGATCATGGGGGCCAAATACTATACCTAGGAGGATAGGCATTGTAGAAGAGGGTCAAGGCAAATTTGGGGACAGGCACAAAGCAAGCAGTCAATTCCAGCTGAACTTGGGGAGGGGGGACTTTGAGGAAGAGACAGTGCTTGAATGGTAAATTGGATGGAGGCATGGGAGGCCATGCTAGGTGAGGAACTAGCAGGCACTCAACACACTGAAGTAGGAAAGTGCATGAAGCATTCAGGGGCAGCTAGCTGATTGGACGAGCGGAATTAGATGTAGGTTGCAAGCTTAGCTCCTGCTACCAATCCTGGCTCTGTGTCTTATAAGCTATAACCCCAACTTATTTGGTACATTCCCACTTTCATGTCTATAGACCATAGTTAATGACACCTGCTTCATGAAACTGGGATAAAGTGAGGGTGTATATAAAGCTTCACCCTTACTCTACTGCCTTGTGCAAAGATGTGTTCAAAATACCTAGTTATGGATGGGTCTATTGGAATATAGCTAAGATAGAACCCCGATCAGAGTTTTAAATTCTTCACTAAGGAGTTCACACTTTAATCTAGGGAACTTGAAAGGTTTCCAGAAAGAACAGGGAATGATCTGATTTATCTTTTAAAATAATCATTTTATTTGGCCTACAGAGGTCAGAATTTTTTTATATTGATTATCCTCATTTGAAAGTCCAACACAACTTCAAAGTAAGGCTGTTTTTCCTTACTAGAAGTAAAATACTGAAGTGTTGATTGAATGCAATTTTTGTGCACATTAACATTTTCTCTTTAAATGTAAAGCTATTAATTTGTATAATTAAAAGCAGCTTTCTATTTACAATTGCTATTGGTGACAATACTGCTGGCTTGAATTAGAAAAAATAAAATTGCCCAAAGCTAACAACTTCATCATTGTAAAAGGAAAAGAAATTAATTTAGATCAGTTTTCCTTCTACTCCCTCAAAACTAAGTATGTTATTTCTAAGCCCCGTCTGATGGCTGGTAGTAGTCTGATCCATTTACAACAAAATTCTGTACTATGGATTGTCTAGTCCCCAACCTTTTTTGGGCCATGGACCGGTTTAATGTTAGAAAATATTTTCACGGATCAGCCTTTAGGGTGGGACAGATAAATGTATCACGTGACCGAGACAAGCGTCAAGAGTGAGTCTTAGACAGATGTAACAGAGGGAATCTGGTCATTTTTTTAAAATAAAACATCGTTCAGACTTAAATATAAATAAAACAGAAATAATGTAAGTTATTTATTCTTTCTCTGTGGACCAGTACCAAATGGCCCACGGACCGGTACTGGTCCGCGGCCCAAGGGTTGGGGACCACTGGTCTAGTACATATGTTTTCTTCACGCCCACCTCTCTCCCACCCCAGTATTTGTTATGGCACCAGAAATGAACTAAACCCTCACCTGCAGACAGTAACTTAATTTGGAGGCTTAGGTTTGCTTTGGGGCGGGGTACCTGATGCTGTTTCCTGGCTCAGTCTTATATGGTAACTTTTTCAAAAAGCACAAGCCCAGTTGTAACCCTTCATGTGACTTTCTCTGGCGGGTGGAAGATACCATGCCATGTATGCGCTGGGTGTGTTTGATCGCACCACCCCTGTTCCATGTGGGCATGACTCTAGAGTTCACCTCCAGGCAGGGTGGCATGGTTGGCATCTATCAAGTTCACCCACCTCTCTCTACTCTCAGGCTGTGATAAGGCGCATGGAAAATAGAGTAGCAATAATATCCAGAAATCAAAAAAAAGAAAAAGAAGGCAGGGAAAGCAAAAGGGCTAATAATCATTGTGTCTCGCAGTTACTCTAAGTTTGGCTCTGAACTTCCTAGCTTCCTAGGCAAAGAGGGAACCATAGTTGTTATCTGAGAGACACACCTATCATATTCACTGCTGCACTCACTTTGTGTATTGTCCAAGAAGCTATACTTTAGTAGACATACTACTTTCCCTTTTGCACAGGGCATCTATATATAAATATAATGTACAGAGCATGGATCAAAATGAAAAGTTACTTGGGTTCATATTCAAGTAGCTTCTTTTAAAAACGGCAGTAGGCCAAGGGAGACCTCTAAGGATTTCTCCAGCTCTGAAGTCTGACTTCTTTTGCAGGTCAGTGTCCCTCACATGAAGTTAGTCATTGTGGTGTGTGCCCAGGAGGGCCCCAAGCACACCTCAAAGACCTTCCGAGTGGCAGTGTTGAAGGACTGAATAGACAGTGTTGGATTTGTAGCTCTCTGTCACTCAGAAACTTAGTTCAGCACTTGTCCCTCTGCTCTGGGGGTAAGGGAGGTGGTGAGCAAATGCTGTAGGGAAGGCTCGAGTCCCAGTCCTCAGGTGGGGCAGACCTCCGCGCAGTCTGCCTCTCAGGCCCAGCTGCCAGGGTTGGTGTTCCCTGCTCATGGCTGAGGGCCGTGGAGACTCATTTTTCTTCCTTCTTTAGAGCTGCCTCTAAACCCTCCATTCCTGGGGGTGGTCCTCTTGGAGTGGAATGTGGTATGCTCACTTCTCCCTCTGGCCACATGCTCAGCTCCTTTTCCTGGCAAGGTCTGACTGACAGACACTGGCAGGAACCGATGGGGAATGACAAGCATGGGTGGGAAAGACTCCGGAACCCCCCAGAAGTTAGTTCAGTGCCCAGGGGTTTCCACTCACCTCTCAGTTTCTTCTGAGTGGAGGAACTAAAAAGCCTCAGTGACGTTTATCCTGCATTTGTCATAAAAGTGGGGCTTCCTTTTTCCCCTTCATGAGAGCTCACCATCTCCCCAGAAGAAGGAACTGTGAGTCCCTCCTTCCAGGCGGCCAGCTTCTTAGGGTCCAGGCCTGCAAAGGTGAAGGTCAGGTGATAGACACTCACTTCCCTTCCCCTAACTTGTCTATCTTCGAGATACGTGGAGTCCCCAGAGACCCCTTCGTCCTCCGAGGAAAGGCCCTCTTTGGGTGTTGCCTTGAGCCCCACCACAGTCTCCTCCCCAGGGCGCCCGTGGCTGTTCTTCACCTGCTATTGCTACTCATTATAAGCTGCTGAAATTTTATTACCAGAGCCTTCCCCCTCTACCCTTCAGGGAACAGTCTTTTAAAATCGGGCCCTTTTTCCCCCTTTACATAATTTATATAAAATATTTTTACCAGGTCAGACTAATTTTCTAAGGGATTAGTTTGTATTAATTGAAAGTTTGTGTCATAAATTATTTTCAAGAAATATGTATTTCCTAGTGCCCCTAACTCCAAGTAGATTACCACTGTTGCCTGGCGGAGGCTCGGGGAGAAGATAACTAATTTTAATTACAGTATCAAGTGTGTGTAAATGCTCAGAAATGTTTGAAGAATTTGTTTTTGAGAGCTTTGCACACTTGACAGTGTTAATTACAGTGTTGGTGGAGAAAGGATTGGCCTTCAAAGGTATTTTATATTCTGGCCTCCCTGCAGATGCCCCCTGGTTCCAGAGAGAGGAGATTGACCTAATCCGCAGTCAAGATAGAGAACTTTTGACACTCCGGAGTGCCTTCCTAGGAGAGGAAGGGGTGGGGGGAAATAAAACCTTTAGGGCAAAAACCAGTGACTCAGTTCCCGTTCTGAACGCCATGAACTTAGTTCAAAGTTCAGATATATTGTCAGACCTGAACTACAAAAGGAAATGTTCTTTGTGTAAGCAAATTAGAACAAGCGTGTCACCAAGACTACTAACATTCTTTTGAATACAATGAGAAGATCACTAGGATTTTTTCATTTCTAGCATGCAGTGGGGGAAGTGGCTTCCTTCTAAAATGTAGGTATTGATGGTCTCTGTAGGTAGCCACATGAATGCATTAATTATAGCAGGATAAGGATGCTTATCAGACTTACAGAATGATTTTTCTCAGTACAAGACTAGCTCAATTTAGCAAGAAAACCAAGTGTTCCTTGCTACTCTATGATTGGTTAGCTTCCCTGGGTTCACTGACTGATGAGACATTTTGCAAGTGTGGATCAAGTGACCTCAACATAGCAGGAGGGAAGATGGCTTCCTAGTATTGTATATGTTACAAGTAGGAAAGTGATAAAGCTCACCTTCTTTTGGGAGCAGATAGAAGGTACCCCTTCAGGGCCCTGCCTCCTTCTCTCAGCTGTATCCCCTAGGTAGGGAGGGGTGTCTTCCCTTCTCTTCAGGAAAATCCATGGCTTATCTGCTGGGTGCCTCTTCCCACATGTGTCCAGATGTCGGCCCCTCCCTTGTTAGGCCCTTGCTGCTTCTCCGTAGATCCTGAACTTGCATTTCTGATTCTCACTCTGATTCTCATATTTTCTTTCTTCTCTTAGTGATTGTAAATGCCTGAGCAGGATGTTGATAAAAAGCAAGAAACTTTTTTTTATAACCTTTCTTTTTTTAAAAAAAAAAAAGATTTTAGCCTGACCAGGCGGTGGCACAGTGGATAGAGCATCAGACTGGGATGCGGAGGACCCAGGTTCGAGACCCGAGGTTGCCAACTTGAGCGCAGGCTCATCTGGTTAGAGCAAAAACTCACCACCTTAGACCCAAGGTCGCTGGCTCGAGCAAGGGGTTACTCAGTCTGCTGTATACAGCCCCATGGTCAGGGCACATATGATTAGGCATTCAATGAACAACTAAAAGTGTCACAATGCGCAACAAAAAACTAATGATTGATGCTTCTCATCTCTCCGTTCCTGACTGTCCCTGTCTATGCCTCTCTCTGTCTCTGTAAATAAATAAATAAATAAATACATAATCTTTAAAAAAAAAGATTTTATCTATTGATTTTAGAAAGAGGATAATGACAGAAAGGTGGGGAGGAACAGGAAGCATCAACTCTTGCTGGTTGCTTCTCGTATGTGCCTTGACCAGGCAAACCCAGGATTTCGAACTAGTGACCTCAGCATTCCAGATTGATGTTTTACCTACTGTATCACCACAGGTCAGGCACAAGAAGCTTTTGTATCCTCATAAAATTATTTTGCCCAAATCACTGTTTACATTTTGGAGCATGGATGAAGAAAAGTGGATTTTATAGGCTGCATCAACCTGAGCTAGGTGTTGACTCCAGCACCAACACCAGGGCCGTGGGGAGGAAGTTAAATGGATAAAGATTTCAGGTTTAGCCTAAGGGAAGATTTTCTGACAGAACTCTAAACCAGTGGTCCCCAACCCCCGGGCTGCGGACCGGTACGGTCTGTGGACCATTTGGTACTGGTCCACAGAGAAAGAATAAATAACTTACGTTATTTCCGTTTTATTTATATTTAAGTCTGAACGATGTTTTATTTTTAAAAAATGACCGGCTTCCCTCTGTTAATCCATCTAAGACTCACTCCTGACACTTGCCTCAGTCACATGATACATTTATCCGTCCCACCCTAAAGGCCAGTCCGTGAAAATATTTTCTGACATTAAACCGGTCTATGCCCCAAAAAAGGTTGGGGACCACTGCTCTAAACCAAGCCCAGAGCTTCTGCACGATTCTGGATAACCATGTTAGGGACATTGCAGAATGGATTCTCACACGATCAATAGCTGAGCTTGTACAGATCTTTCAAAGTTTTGCATATTTTATATATCTGAGTAGAGCCCCAGCTAAGCTATTTATTATCCATGGACCTTGAGAAACATGTTATTCTTTATAAGCCTTGCTTTCCTCATAAAATAGAGTTGGTGTGAAGAATATCTGATTATGTGAAAAAAATCTTTAGCACAGTATCGGACCTATAATAAAAGTACTCAGTCATTTTTGTTAGGGAGGCTGGCTCTGGAGACAGAGTGAGTGGATTTCAGTCCTAGCTCTGCCATTTACTAGCTGTGTGCCCCTAAGGCAATTTATTGAACTCCATGCATAGTTTTCTCATTTGTAAAATAGTAGAACTAATAGCGTCTGACTTTTTTTTTTTTTTTTTGTATTTTTCCGAAGCTGGAAACGGGGAGGCAGTCAGACTCCCACATGCGCCGGACCGGGATCCACCCAGCACGCCCACCAGGGGGCGATGCTCTGCCCATCTGGGGCGTCGCTCTGTCGCAACCAGAGCCATTCTAGCGCCTGAGGCAGAGGCCATGGAGCCATCCTCAGTGCCCGGGCCATCTTTGCTCCAGTGGAGCCTTGGCTGCAGGAGGGGAAGAGAGAGACAGAGAGGAAGGAGAGGGGGAGGGGTGGAGAAGCAGATGGGCGCCTCTCCTGTGTGCCCTGGCCGGGAATCGAAGCCGGGACTCCTGCACGCCAGGCCGATGCTCTACCACTGAGCCAACTGGCCAGGGCCAGTGTCTGACTTTTTTTTAACAATTAAATAAGATACTGCGCATGTCACTAACATGAAAATTTCCTCCTGGCTGTGTGGTAGGATTGTATATACTTTCTTGTCCTACACTTTCCTGAAAGTTAGGTAGGGCCAGTGCAGTCACATGTGTCTCTGTGGCAGAAGCCTTTAGGAGCGAGTGGATGATCCGCCAGGCTGCCTGCCCCTATGGTGGCCACCAGCAGTGTCCTGGATGGCAGAGGCTCCATTGCAACCTGGGGACCTCTGCTGACTCAGCGGATTTGTTATCCTGAACAAAAAATAACACCTTTTTTTTTTTTAAGTAAAGCCACAGGTGCTTTGACATTGTTTGTAAGCACAGCAAACACATTCCGACTGGCACACCACACAAACAGCCTTAACACTAGACCTGAAGTTAGAGTTCAACTAAAATGAGGACAGTGGCAGCTATGTGGACTCAAACACTTAGGCCACAAAGACCAGTGAAAATCTGGTGACTGGACCTGCAGCTCCACTGTGGGCCTGTCTGTGCAGCCGCCCGCGCGGGTGCTGTGAGGTACCTGCTGCCTGGGCCGTCAGTGACAGCCGGTGACATGCCTGACCCTCTCCTGATATGCCTGAGCTTTCTTTTCTTTAAGCAGAGGTCCTTTGTACCCTGCCTCGGGACTGAGCAGGCAGTGGTTATCTGTCCCCTTATTCTGATCTCTCTCTCTGCCTCTGCACATTCTGACCACTCAGTGACCCCCCCCCCCCCCGAACCTCAGGGACTCTCGCCTCAGTCCGCACCCTCCAGGAGTTCCCAGGAGCCCCTGTCCCCCTTTCCAGTGCTCTCGGCTGGGGGTTTGGGGGGGTGCCTCTGCAACGGCTCTCCTTCCCTTTCGGTCCATTACCCTCTGGAGCTTTAGGGGGTAAATATGAAATGTCAAACAGGGCAGCTCTGTTTGGACGCCTGGACAATGTGTTCGGGCAGCACAGGTAATGATTGAGTTGTGATTGGCATCCCGGTGAGGGAGCTGAGCTCACTTAACGTTGTGCCAGAGGCTCCGGTTGTTGTGGGGATGACTCAGTGTCAGTTTTTGACGTCTGTCCAGGGCTTTAGATTTCCTTAGCTTCTGTTCCAGAACATTGAGGTGACAATGTAAATGTTTCTGCCGCCGGAAGAAAAACATCATTTAGGAATGGCTTCACTGGAGTGCTGGTGTTCCGTTTTTCATGTAAGGTAATAATAGCCAAGAAATTCTGAGAACTGAGAGAGGCCAGCAGTCATTTTACAAAATAGCGTCTCTTCTACCAAAACAGTAATTCATGTTTATTATTATTTTTTTAAATTGGAACATGTGAAAGCATAAAAAAAATGATTCTTCATAACGCTATGGTATAAAAATAACCATTGTTTCAGTTTTTACATATAGGTACACTTTTAAATGAAATTGGAATGATAACAAGAGCAAGTATTTATTAAAACCATTCCCTGGGCCAGGAAGTCTTTAAGCACTTCACATGTATTATTTTTCCTCACAAGAAGTCTTTGAAGAATCATTATCTCCATTTTACAGAAGGGGAAACAGGCACAGAGAGGCCAAGTCATTTCTTCATGGTCACACAGCTCTTGAGAGTGATGCTAGGAGGGAAACCAAAGCAGTCTGTCTCCAGAGCCCAGGGCCTTGGCTTTTCCATGAGACCATCTCACAGTAAAGGCACAGTTCATGGATTGAGATCACAGTTTATGGAATTTTGTAGTGTCAGCTCTCAGTTGTCTGGTTCTATCTCCGTAGCCCAAAATCATAGTTGTGGTTTGATTTGCTTAAGAACAGGGCAGCTGGGAAATGCCATGCACGCCAACTCCAGGGGTCTCTGAACCTCTGTCCTCTCCCCATGTCTGGGCCCTGAAACGGCTGCCTGCACAGTTGCCCTCAGTGCCGAGTCCGAATTAGAGGGAGGACGGAGGACTCTCATGGCTTTGTTCCCATCAGGTACACGGAGTGGCAGTTTGTGTTCAGGGAGCATCTGGGCATCTAGTGAGGCTGTGTTAGCTGACTCTTAACTATACTGTGGAAGTCAGCCTCTAAAAGGCCACAGGAAGTGACCCAGCAGGCCAACCCCCCCCCCCATATCAACTTATCACCTTCTAACTGGGTGTGCCTACGAGCAGTAACAGAGATTAATCTGAACTTTAAATGCTGTGACTTTCCCCAACCTGGAATCTCGAGGACATGCCAAGCATTGTTACAGCTTTAAAGTGAACCAGAAGTCAGGCAGCGCTCTGGGCGTACACATTCCTGTATTTACAGGGCTGTCCTGGCCCAGCGGTCTAAGAGAACGAGGCCATTGCCTTGGGTGCTGGAGTTGGGCGGCCAACTACGGTGTAGTAGAGAATTAAAGGAGGAAAAGCAGGTAATGACTTACTGCTGCAGCTGGTAACATATAAAAACTTTTGTATCTTCAAATGTGGCCGTGAACCTCTCAGCAGAGAACACCAAGCAGGTTGTTCTGGGGTTTGTTTGGTTTGTTTGTTTTAATTATCTTGATCTATCCTAGTGAGCACAAGGAGGGCAAGAACAAGTTCTGATGACTCTCACAAACAATGTAGAACAAAAGGACTAGAATCTGAAGGCACATTCGTGGTCACTCCTGGAGGCAGGGGTATGTTGTTGTGATTGAAGAGGGCGTGGGGCCGTTTCTGTTCTGTTTTTTTATACCTGGGTCCTGGTTACGTAATGTGTTCAGTTTGTGGAAATGTATTAAGTTTTATGCTTATTAAATGTGCTCCGTTCCAAGTACAAATTATACTTTAAAAGTCCTTCTTTGTGTTTGTTGTTGCACGTTGATCTCCATTTAGTTGAATCATTGTGAAATGATATAGAATTTATTACCCAGGTATTAGGAAAACAGCTGTACCTGGAATTGTCAGATGTGTGAGCAGAACTTCCAACGTCATTTTTTGATTCTATTAAAACGTACCTTAACTGACTTCAGTATAGACTCTCCTGAATGATGAAGAGTATTAGCATCTTAGTTCAGCAAACTTTTATTGATGGCCCCCGGTGGCTAAGGAGCAGTGCTAACACGAGCTGGACACAGTTCTGACCATCTCTCCCCTGAGGGAGCCGCCACTCTGGGGCTTAGAGTCCGTGCTGCAGTGGGAGAGGGGGAGGAGAGTGCTGCCACATAGCCCCTGAGGGCCGGGGGCAGGACAGGCAGCTTTCCAGTGGGACTAGGAAACACTTCATGGAGGAAGTAGCGTTTGAAATGGATCTTACAGCATATGGAGGATTTTGATTAGCAGATGTAAATGGGTGGCAGACATTGCAAATATCAGAACCAGGAAGGAGGCAATCCATAGGAAATTCATATACATTCTGGAAACTTTGGGTTGCGTGGTTCACTTAAGATGACCAGCATCCATCAGGTGCCAGGCGAGGCCTGAAAGGTAGGCTGTGACCTTACAGTGGCCAGGTTGTATTATTTAATTGGGAGGCATTGGGGAGCCAAAGAAAGTTTCTGAGAAGTAGAGAAGCATGACTAGATTAGGTATCTTCAGTGAAACCACTTTCCCAGCCTCATGAGTATACTCTGTCTGCCCAAAATAATCATCTCCTAGGTTTGTTCTTTATAACTGTAGTTGCAGCCCATTTCTTTTTGAGTCCAATAGTGAGCCGTAGATACATAGCTTCCTGGAGTTTCCTGTGCTCATCTCTCTAGGCCTTGATGATTATGATACATTGATACTTTCTTTAGTCCCTACACCCATCCTTCCCTTCTGCCTAGGTGAAGTCACAATTTTTTTTTTTTCTAGTCTGATTCGTGATTTGGCATTTAGTTCTTTGCAGCCTGATGCTCTTTGGCCAGATAACACAGCCAGTGTCACTTACACATGGCAAAATTGTGTGTGGAAAGAGACGGGACCAAGAAATAATGTTAACAAACTTTTGTAAGTTGTGAAGGAGGCCTGACCCACCAAGCTGGGTGTGTGTTTCACTGAGCTGTTGGGCTCCCTTCTCTGGGAGAAAGCACTGGTAGGATTTTTCATATGGCAAACTGGCAAGAATATTCATTGTTGAAAACAGTCCACATTCAAGTCTGGGCCCTTAGGCAGTGTGAGATCTGTTGAATTATTATCTTATTAATTTTTTGCTATGTCAGCATATTGTCCCCATGGGGAATAAAAAAGGTAAGTTGGGCTGAATATTGTCTTGTTTCTCACTTGAAACTTTACATCAAGGCCTTATTCTAATCAAAGGGTTGTTAACTTGACAAGATGATTCAATTCAGATCTTACGAATCTTTGTTTGGAGAATGAATTCAGACTCGACAAAGACCCGTGTTTAGTCCTCTGGGGACACTAGTCATAGAGCGTCCTGACACGGAGAGAGGACCTGAGTTAGAGTCATTTGATTCAAATCCTGACTCCTTTCCATCTCAGTTTCTACTGGTTATATGGATTTCACACATTCTTTGCCTGGCATGGTAGTGAGGATCAAACAAGACAACCCCGTGAACATCGGCAGTGCCTGGCACAGAGACTGCATTTGCCTTTGTTTTATAGCACAGATGAGCACCTGCCCCCCCCACACACACACCCCTTGCCAAGATGCTCAACTTTGCAGTTCTTTTCCACGGGTAGCCCTTGAATGAGAGAGCTAGTTCACGTGGTCTTAGTTATAGTACCATTTTAAAAGTCATTTGGTTGTGGTTTGCAGTTGTTTTCACGTCTAAATATGGTTGTTGTATTACTCAATTGTTAAAAATTAACCTTGTACCATATTTTCCCATCACATCTGTGTAATGATTTCATTAAGAAAATAATTTCTTGTCTGACCAGGCGGTGGCACAGTGGATCGATCGTCAGCCTGGAACACTGAGGTCCTAGGTTCAAAACCCTGAGGTCACCAGCTTGAGTGTGGGATCATCAACACTTGAGCAGGGGGTCACTGGCTTGACTTGAACCCTGCCCCCGTCAAAGTACTTATGAGAAACAATGAACAACTAAAGTGACACAACTACGAGTTGATGCTTCTCATCTCTCTCCCCCACACACACACACAAAAGAAAGAAAATAATTTCTGGTGTAGATGAATATACCTGCTGGAACTTCCTTTTCTTTTACTTTCTGTTTTACATTCTCCTTCTATTAAATGATATAATTATGAATTGCATATATTTCCCACAGTGGAGAAGTTCTCTGTGAATGGGGCATAGCAGGCGTCCCAGTTACTTGGGGCCTTTGGGAAATCAGGACTGACTGTTAACCTCATTCCATTATGCAGTTCTACCCTGGCAACCTAAAGTTACCATCTTTACGGACAAAATGTGTATACCCCGGGAGAGCCGAATCCCACAGTTAGTGTACCTGGTACAGGAAGGACTTGGGCTTGAAGGGATAGTAGGGAGTTTTTAAAAGTCTGGGACTTAACGTATGTCTCCTCTGTGTTCACAGATTCCATCACAGTCACTCTCTCTTTGACTTCAAACCTTAAAGTTGCATCTCCTGCCCTTTTTCAGGTAGAACGTCATGACATGAATACCCTCAGCCTGCCCCTGAACATACGCCGAGGCGGTTCGGACACCAACCTCAACTTTGATGTCCCCGATGGCATCCTGGACTTCCACAAGGTCAAGCTCAGTGCGGACAGCCTGAAACAAAAGATCTTAAAGGTGACAGAGCAGATCAAAATCGAGCAGACAGCCCGTGATGGGAACGTCGCAGAATATCTGAAACTGGTCACCAGCGCCGACAAACAGCAGGCCGGCCGTATCAAGCAAGTCTTTGAGAAGAAGAACCAGAAATCAGCTCACTCCATTGCCCAGCTGCAGAAGAAGCTAGAACAGTATCACAGAAAGCTCAGGGAGATCGAGCAGAACGGAGCCTCCAAAAGCTCCAAGGACATTGTCAAGGACAACCTGAAGGACATCCAGCACTCTCTGAAAGATGCCCACGCCAAGTCTCGAACTGCTCCCCACAGCATGGAGAGCAGTAAGTCCGGCATGCCTGGGGTCTCCCTCACCCCGCCTGTCTTTGTCTTCAATAAATCCAGAGAGTTTGCCAACTTGATCCGGAATAAATTTGGCAGTGCAGACAACATCGCTCACTTAAAAAATTCTTTAGAGGAATTCAGGCCTGAGGCGAGCGCCCGGGGCTACGGGGGCAGCGCGACCATTGTAAACAAGCCCAAGTATGGCAGCGATGACGAGTGTTCAAGCGGCACTTCGGGCTCAGCCGACAGCAACGGGAACCAGTCCTTCGGGGCCTGCGGAGCGGGCACGCTGGACAGCCAGGGGAAGCTCGCCATGATCCTGGAGGAACTGAGGGAGATCAAGGACACCCAGGCACAGCTGGCTGAGGACATCGAGGCGCTGAAGGTGCAGTTTAAGCGAGAATACGGTTTTATTTCTCAGACCCTGCAAGAGGAGAGATACAGGTACTGTATTTCAAGCTATTCTCTGGAATGCATGTGGGCAAGCATGAGTTGCTGACTGCAGAGAGATTGCTTGACAGTGATAGGCTAATCTTTGTGTTTCTCACAACGAGGAATATGGGCCAGAAGGCATTTAGGAATCAGTAGTTCCTTCCATACTTCTTCATACATAGCCTGACAGTTGGGAGACAGACACTGCGTGTGCGGGTCTCTTAAACTATCACTGCAGTCTGTGACGCGTTGTGCATATTAAGCTCCTGATTCAGTGACTTCTGTTGGGAAGTTTTATTACACTAGTTCACAGAGCTGTATTTGGCTTGCCTCCATAATAAGTATCCAGTGAAAAACTAATTCATTGTCCAACAAGGCAGATTATATTTGGTACATCAGTCTTAAAGTCTTTACATAGCATATTTTTTTTAACTTATCGTATTTTGCTGATTAAACTTTTCTCTCTCAGTGAAGCATGTTCAAAAGAAATTTTAAGATGAAAGTATACATTTCAAATCTGGATTATTCAGGATGGGGCAAAAGTAGGTTTACAGTTGTAAGGACGTAAAACAGTTTATTCTTGTACTGTTTATTAATTATTGTATTATTTTCCACTTGAACAGCTATACACCTACTTTTGCCCCACTCTGTGTTAGCTAATTTTAAGTCAAGTGTTTTGTAGGCTGACTTTTATGTGCTTATAGTTTGTTAATAAAAAAAAGTACATGTGCCCGAATATGAGGTAGCTTTCTACCATTTTCCCAGTAAAAAGATCCACCAAAGGGTTTTTTTGGTCAAAATGAACATGTTAACTTATAATAATGTAGATAAAAAAGTGAATACCTATCACATAATGCAGGACTTAAATTTTAAGTTTTTCTTACATGTTTTAAATCTAATACATGGTTTTATATATGGATTAATTTAGAAACATGGGTTTTTTTCAGCTCATATCTTATGAAAGTTTTTTAAGCTTTCCTCGTGCATCTTCGACTTTGGTTTCTTTGACACATAAGAGTGATTTTTTTAAGTCACAAATTTTCCAGAGAATATTAACCTTAATTCCATTCGAATAGTTTGGGATACAGTACACTTTGAATTGACATTTTATCCCAAGTCACAAATACCCATTTACTTAAATTTAGGATAATTTTTGTTCTTACTTGTTATGTAGTTATATTTGTAATCGCCATGGGTTAGCCACCGACTATATTCCTTACTTTAAGAGATCTTTACAAGGCTTGTTTATAACACCAACATTGGGTACCTATTAAGTGCTACCTGAGAATAAGCATTAAATATGGGTGGGTTTTTTGGTCTCATTTTTTTTTTAAATGATTCTAGCAGGTGATCTAAATAGCATCTTAAAACTGGCGTTGATCAGAGTTATTTCAGGCTAATGCATCTTCCCCAAATAGTGCTTTCTGTTTCTGGTAAGTTTATGTAAATGTAAGACAAATCCCTCTTCTGCAGAGGATGAGGGCTGAGAATGGGAATATTTGTGCCTCTGTTACCTTAGATTTGTACTTTTGGAAATGCCACCAGACAAGCCGTCGGTAATTTATAACGAGCTTAATTTGTGACTGCCCTTAAGTTCCAAGGGCTGAAATGGGCATTCTGAATCAGTGTGTACACTGGGAAACGGTGGGCTCCAGTGTAGCAGCTGGTTCTGTCCTTATAGGCACTCTGGCACATGTGAGCTGGGTGCCATGAACCACTGGTCACTGTGGGGCCGAGGAGGGAAGGCCACCCGGAGGCCAGTGGGTCCTTGCCTTGAGCAGGACCAGCCAGCCCTGCTTCCTGACAGGCCACAGTGAACGCACCATCACCGCCGTCTGTCCTGTCATCATCTCCGCCAGCCAGGGTGCTGGTCTGCCCTGGGTGGAAAAGCTGGATTCGCTTTGCACCAAAGCTCGGTGGCGAGGACAGAGTTAGGGCTGCAGGGACCGGTCTTTTCTGGAGTGGGAAGTCAGTGTTACCCAGAGGTCCATTTGTCACAGCTAGGCATTTCTTCTGGAAACACAGTCGGCCAGGAGATGGAAATGAGCCAGGCGGCACTGGTAGTGGTGGGATATAAAGGACATCATTCTAGAATGTGCTGTCAGAACACCTTTGAAATGTCCTCAGAATTCAATTCTCTCTTTACAAAGGTACGAGCGACTAGAAGACCAGCTCCATGACCTGACAGACCTGCACCAGCACGAGACGGCCGACCTGAAACAGGAGCTGGCCAGCATTGAGGAGAAGGTGGCCTACCAGGCCTGCGAGCGCTCACGGGACATCCAGGTGCCTTTCCCCTCGGCATCAGGGCTCACGCAGGCTCTTCCCAGCCCTGAGTTCTTTCAGCAAACTAAGGACCTTCGCCCTCGGCCCTAAAGGGCCTCTGGGCACATGGAGCAAACATTTCTTCTCTACCTTATTAACCCCATGAGCTCATGCTATAGACTAGAAATGTTTAATCTTTTCATCTCGTGGCACACATAACCTAATTACTAAAATTCTGGCCCTGGCCAGTTGCTCAGTGGTAGAGCGTCAGCCCGGAGTATGGATATTCTGGGTTCAATTTCTGGTCAGGGCACACAGGAGAAGCAACCATCTGCTTCTCCACCACTCACCCTCACCCTTCCCTCCGTCTGTCCCTCCCTTCCTCCCTCCCTTGCTCCCTTCCTCTTTTCCTCCTTCGCCCTCCTTCCTACCCTCTCTTCCTCTTTCTTCCTCTCTCTTCCTCTCTCTTCCTCTTCCTTCCTCTCCCTTTCTCTCCCCTCCTCTCCCTTTCTCTCCCTTCCTCTCCCTTTCTCTTCCTTCCTCTCCCTTCCTCTCCCTTTCTCTCCCTTCCTCTCCCTTTCTCTCCCTTCCTCTCCCTTTTCTACCTTCCTCTCCCACAGCCATGGCTCAATTGGTTTGAGCACATTGGCCCCAGGCACTGAGGATGGCTCTGTGGAGCCTCCTCCTCAGGTGCTAGAAAAAGCTTAGTTGTGAGCATGGCCCAGATGGGCAGAGCATCAGCCCCAGACGGGGGTTGCCAGGTGGATCCTGGTCAGGGTGCATGCAGTAGTCTCTCTATCTCCCCTCCTTCTCACTTGGAAAAGAAAAAATGAAATAAAATTCTGTAGGACACAAAAATACATATATTTTGCCAATCTGACAAATAGATATATTTTGATTCTTTCATACCAGACAGCTATTATTGTGTTAGGTGTTACCATTTTCTTTGACAATCTAAGGGAAAAAAGATGAGTGCCTAAACAGTCAGGTGTTACATGTTTTAAAAATTCTTGCAGCACACTGGTTCAAAATCACTGTTATAGATGTTACTGGGTAAAGAAGCTATGTTCTGTTTACTCTCTGCCCAAATAGTTAATACATTTATTTATTATCTATCCCCAAGCTCATCACCTGTATCCTACTCTCCTTACCATAACCAAGATTTTTAAAAATTCAAAAAAATTTTAGAACATAAAACATCTTGCTTTTTCATTAGAAGTTTATATCATTGAGCAGCTTCACCCATTTTGCCCACCCACTATCTCTGGCGACCAACAGTCTCCTGTTTCTATGAGTTCAGTTTTTTTAGATTCAGTGTATAAGTGAGATCATATAGTATTTGTCTTTCTCTGTCTGACTTATTTCACTTGGCATAATACCCACAAGGTCCATCCATGTTGCAAATGACAGTATTCCTTCTTTCTCCTGGCTGTATCGTATCCCATTGTAGTATAGTACCATATTCTCTTTCTTCATTCCTCAACAGACCCTTACGTTATTTCCATGTCTTGCCTAGTGTAAATAATGCTGCAGTGAACATAGGGTGTGGCCATCTCTTCAAGATACTGATTTCATTTCCTTTGGGTATATACCTGGAAGTGGGTTTGCTGGATCATATGATAGTTCTAGTTTTAATTTTCTGAGGAACTGCCATACTGTTTTCCCCATTGGCTATACCAATTTACATAACCTCTGATTGCCTTTCTGAAAAAAAAAAATTATATTCTTTGAGTGATACTCAACTTTATCTTTACAAGTTTTCTTTGTAGCCAGTGGTTAAGTTCTCTAGACCCACTTCACAAGGGAGACACTGAAACCTCAAGAGAGCTTTCTCCCACAGTGTGTGAGCTGGTGATTCGGCGCCCGTGTTTTGCTCTACTCTTTCAAGGGCTGAGCCTGTGCTGATCCGTCATGGGTGCTTGGACGTTCTGGGCGCCAGGCATCAGACAGCTGGTGGGAAATGCTAGCCTGAGGACGGCTGTACAGAAGACACTCGAGGGTGTCCTCCCCTGCTCTGGGTGAAGAGATAGCTTCGCCACTGACTGCCTGAAAAATTTTGAACTCGTTTAAATGTTAAGTGTTGCCAGGTGAACCATGCAACACTTTGTTAGATCATTGTGTTTTAGAACATGTCTGGGACGACTCTGGATTATATATAAATACGTGGTTTTCTTATTTAGGCCGTCATTTGGATTAATATTGTTCTTCCTTTTTTAAAGAACCGTACTATAGGGGTGGACGGGGAAGGGAAAGGGAGAGACTTCACATAGGGAGCTTAAAAATTCAGAAGAGTCCTCTCAACATTTTTCGGCTTCATCTCTAGTTCAGAAGGGCAAAGAAGACACCTGTGTGAGTGGCTGGCGGATCTTTCTTGTTATGATAGTTAGAATCGTGGCTCTATGACTGTGTGACCCTGGACAGGTCAGCTCTCTGTGCCTCAGTCTCCTCATCTCTAAAATGGAAATATGAATGAGCTGTATCTCCTGAGGCTGTGGGGAGGATTAAATGGGATGATAATGTCAAGTACTTAAATCTTTGCCTGACACATAAGCAGTCAAAAAATAAATGCTCTTTATTCTTTTTATCATGCTGGTGAGTAGCCATCTTTCCCAGGGCTTTTAGCAGTGAGGCCTCTTCAACCTTGTGCTTATCCCCTGTTTCTTTTGTTCTCAGAGGCAGGGTGAGATGCGGGGATGGGCTGGGACAGGTGAGGGGGCTGCTACCTGTGGGGATGCGAGCATTTGTTGTTATTTTAAGCGAGTATTGAAGTTTGGTTTTTTTACCCTGAATTTCCCATGAAAAGAGTATAAAAGATAATCCTGTCCCCTTTGTCTTTATCCACAATAAGCTAAATACTGGACCCGCACAAGTACTAAGGATTGAGTACCTCATGGGTCCAGTGACTAAAGGTCCTTCCAATACATTGCTTAATATTTCTGGATTTTTCTTTTGGTAAAAAAAAAAAAGAAAAGAAAAGAAAGATAACAGTTCCAAGGCAATTCTAGGACCAGTCATTTTACACATTCATCAAAGACGAATTTGTGGCCCTGCCTAGTTTGCTCAGTAGTAGAACATCAGCCCAGCGTGTGGAAGTCCCGGGTTCAATTTCCAGTCAGAGCACACAGGAGAAGCGCCCATCTGCTTCTCCACCCTTCCTCCTATCCTTCCTCTCTGTCTCTCTCTTCCCCTCCCACAGACAAGGCTCCATTAGAGCAAAAAAATTGGCCCGGGCGCTGAGGATGGCTCCAGGGCCTCCGCCTCAGGCGCTAGAATGGCTCTGGCAGCAACGGAGCAACACCCCAGGTGGGCAGAGCATCGCCCCCTGGTGGGCACGCCAGGTGGATCCCGGTTGGGCACATGCGGGAGTCTGTCTGACTGCCTCCCTGCTTCTAACTTCGGAAAAATACAAAAAAAAAAAAAAAAAAAAGATGGAATTTGCCCACAATGTTGATCTTTTATCCTGTCTGTCACCTCTTCCATGCCATGTCCAAAATGAAGGAAACCTTGGGCCTAAGCGTTTGAAAAAAATACATGATTTCTGGGCATTGCCTATCATAGAGAGCCAGCATTTTTAAGAATGTGAATATCTGAAGAAGTTTCACCGTTTGTTGGTAGCCTGTATAATGAAAGTTACTATAATAACAGCAAACCCTGTTTGTTGGCCCATAGGGTGTAGTCAGAGGAAGGAAAACAGATCACGCTAGAGCCGTGATTTTAAACGTCATACTGTTTAAAACCTGAAAAGATGACTGTGTTTTAATTAAGCAGACACATATTGGTGAATGAGTTAGACACTGGGCTAGTGCAGTGGTTTTCAACCCTCTTCTATTTGTGGACCAGTGAAAATAGGAGGATTATTTCAGAGACTGCTAAGGCAGAAATCACGCTGAGCATAAATGAATTGACTAAGATCATTGGATCTATAATTTTCATACAGCATCAGGGTGGGTAACTTCTTTGCAGACTGGCACAAAAATCTCTGGCAGACCAATCTATGGACCAGCAGTTGAAAAACACTGGGCTAGTGAACTAAGAGGAGCTCGTTGTACTTTCTCTACTGGGGTTCTCTTCTCTCACGAGAGAGACTAAAGGTCTTTTCTCTTTTTTTTTTTTGTATTTTTTTTTTGTATTTTTCTGAAGCTGGAAACGGGGAGAGACAGTCAGACAGACTCCCGCATGCGCCCGACAGGGATTCACCTGACACGCCCACCAGGGGGTGACGCTCTGCCCCTCCGGGGCGTCGCTCTGCGGCGACCAGAGCCACTCTAGCGCCTGGGGCAGAGGCCAAGGAGCCATCCCCAGCGCCCGGGCCATCTTTGCTCCAATGGAGCCTTGGTTGCGGGAGGGGAAGAGAGAGACAGAGAGGAAGGAGAGGGGAAGGGTGGAGAAGCAGATGGGCGCTTCTCCTTGTGCCCTGGCCGGGAATCGAACCCGGGACCCCTTGAACGCCAGGCCGACGCTCTACCACTAATGTCTTTTCTCTTTCAAGCCTCATATCCCATAACCCAGTGTCCTGAGTGTTGAGCCAGTGTGTAGCACCTGCTGTGTGCTTGGCACTGGCTTCCTGCTGGGGATGACAGCGCAGTGGGCCCAGCCCTCCTCCTCACGCAGTGATGGCCTCTTGGTTAGGGAAGAAGGCTAAAGGAAAGCCTGTGAAGAGCGGACGGAGCGGGGAGGAAAACGCCCCAGATACAGCGCTCTTGCATATACAGTGGCCCGGAGCATGCTCCTTGACAGAACCCGGAAAAGCCGATCTGGCCAGGGCACCGTTGAGGGGACAGGGGGCTGGCATGGAGTGAGGCAGGACAGAGGCACTGGGCCAGAGCTGTGTTACAGATTTTAAATTTTTACAAAAAGGAATGACATCAGATATGCATCTTTCAAAGATCATTTGGGCTGCAGTGTGGAAAGTGGGTTCATGGGGTTGAGAATCAAGAGGATGTGTGGAAAAATCTGTCATTGTGGACAAGAGATCCTGGTGGGTTAGACGGGGGTGGTGATTATGGGAGGGAGAGAAGTGGACCGGTTGAGATAGATGTTAGTTGTCGTATCGATGGAGCTGGGTTAGGGTGTTGATGCATCCCTCTCAGGCTTCCAGTGGGAGGAACTGGGCAGACTGGGCGCTGGTTTCTGAGCAGAGGAACACCGGCAGGGAAGCAGGGTTGATGGCAGGTGCGGAGAAGGGGCAGGACGTGAATGCACATTTGGACATGAGAAGATCAAATGAAGATGTCAAGGAGGCATGTAGATATGTGAGTCGACCTCAGAAGAGACAGCTGGGCTAGTGGTATAGTTGAGTCATCTGTGTCTTAGTCATTGAAGTCTTGAAGTCAGCGGGATCTAGTGGGAATGCGTAGCCTCAGACAGGGTCTTGAGTAATGCAGCGTTCCGAGAGCAAGCGAAAGCGGAGGGGTCCCGCAGTCGGCCCTGCGCCCACCCTCTCCCTCCCTTCTCCACCAGCTGGTAGTGGATGCCCACAGCCCCTGAGCTGTGAGGTAAGGACTAGCAGTTGGAGGCCTGACCTGTGGTGGCACAGTGGTTAAAGCGCTGACCTAGAACACTGAGGTTGCCAGTTTAAAACCCTGGGCTTGCCCAGTCAAGGCACATACTTCCTGCTCCTCCTTCCTTCTCTCTCACTTTCCCTTTCTCTCTCTCTCTCTCTCTCTCTTTCCCTCTCCCCTCCCTCCCTATCCTTTACTCCCTCTCCCTCCCTCTTCCCTCTCTAAAATGAATAAATAGTTTTAAAAAGGACTAGCAATTGGAGATATCACCTACTCCCTGGCTGGCAGTAGACAACTGTCCCGATATGGAACCCCACCCCTCTTCTGGTTGGTCCCACCTGGTGCCAATATTTTATGCGCTTTATTTCATATGTACGTAGAGTAGTCAAAATACTTAACCGTAATTTCTCATTTTTGGTATTTTTATGGTTGTAGACCCATGCTCATTCTACCTAACATAGCAGAATAAAGTGAGCCATGGGGCTCTCGTTTTCTTTCTTTGCTGTCATCGTTGTCATCAGCAGCTTGGCAGTGTGACGGTGTTCAGCATCACGCACTCTGAGCCGGGGGCACGCGTGCCCTTCCGGACAGACGCTCCCCTGCTGCCCACGGTCTCACAGCATTTGATCCTTGCTCTTCCTTTCGCCCACAGGAAGCCTTGGAGTCCTGCCAGACTCGCATTGCGAAGCTGGAGCTCCACCAGCAAGAGCAGCAAGCTCTGCAGACAGACACGGTGAACGCCAAGGTTCTCCTGGGCAAGTGCATCAACGTGGTCCTGGCCTTCATGACTGTGATCCTGGTGTGCGTGTCTACCATCGCGAAGTTCGTCTCGCCCATGATGAAGAGCCGCTTCCACATTCTTGGCACCTTCTTTGCTGTGACTCTTCTTGCAATATTTTGTAAAAACTGGGACCATATTCTGTGTGCCATAGAAAGGGTAATAATACCCAGATGAAGCCACTGGTTCCCGCCTTTCATGTTTCCTCAAGTTTTTATTTTAAAGAGAACTCTGTGCATACTACCAAATTTTAAAATGGACAGTTGTGCCAGCTGCAGATGACCACAGGGACTGGGACTGCGTTGTAAATAACTACAGCTCTCTTAGCTCAGTAGCAGTTGCCAGCTCAGTCCCTGGACCTGGCTAACGTGAATCTGTTTCAAAGCTCTCCCCGTGTTAACTCACTGCCTTAATCAGACCAGATTTCCTGCCAGCCTGACTTCGCCCAGTGTGGTAAATCTCTGGTTATTGAGCACTTGGCATAATTAGTGACTCAAAAAAAAGGGAATTTCAGTCTCTTTCTGTCTCTCAAGTCTCTATCAAAATTGAGCTCACTGTAGTTAGTGGTCACGTGTTCCCTGAGTCCTGAAAGCAGCAGGGATGTGGCAGGACTCAAGGAAGGGAAGAAGCACAAGAGCGCGTTGGCCGTGTTGCACACTCACGGCCTGTGGAAGTGCTGTAAATCCCCCGGGTACTCCGTCCCAGTGGCCCGCCATCGACCGTGGGTCCCGCAGGTGCAGTGTCCACAGTGCTCACTTGTGTGTGACTCTCCGTACATGGAAATCTTATTACACACCTGTTTATCCACCCAAAGTCTAACTTACTTGTTCTTTTGCACTTTAAATGGTAAGACGAGAGGATGTGTGAATGGGGCTTCTGCCTCCTCCTGCCCACAGAGCCGTACACCTGATTTCATCTTAACTGGCTGTCGAATGCCCAGCCTCCAAAGCATGTAAAATGCTTCCAAATCTCTCATCAGACTGCGGCTTTAACATTAATTTGGGGGCCTTGTGAGCACTACTCCACAGATGTGTGATTTAACAAACCTTAACTGTGATAAGCCCCCTGGGAGAAGGGAATTCATGTTATGATTGCGAAGCTCACTCAGTGAATGAAAACACGGGCTCGTCCTGCAGGGGGTTTCTCTTCTTGAAGAAGAAAAACAGAATCATAGTTTATGAAGCTAAGGTGCACGAAGGTAGGAACACTGGAAGCAGGAGGGAAATTGGATGGCAGCTAGATTGGTGAGAGCAGTTCACATGGATGGAGATTGAGAGGGTCCCCTTTAGGACCCTGAGAGACCGCAAGCATCAGGTAAATCTGATGCAGTGTCTGAGCCCAGGGTGCCATCTGTCTCCCAGGATCTCACTGAAAATAACTTCTAAGATAACAGAGTGGCCACCTTTCCCCTGAGTAGCAGCGTTCAAAAGTTAACATCTTTGGCCTGTTTGGGGGATGCCAGTCACTGTCTTCAGCCCAAGTGATAATGTTCCTCTAAGGTGCGCAGAAAAGAAGTCATAGAAGAGTTTCAAGGAGATTGTTCTCCAGCCCCTCCTACCACTCACTGTTCTCTGAAGGCATAAAGATGCATGTTAGTGCGCGCTTTCTTTCAGAAAACTTCAAACTGCCTGAGTTTAAGTCAAGTGCAATATTTTGCAAACAGCTGCTTTTAGGGAAATCTGAAAATAATGTGACGGTGTGCCGTGGTTTGAGAGAATGAAACCGTCGAGTGTTTGGTACAAGTCCAGTGTGTGTGAGACGCCTGCAACGCAAAGGTTCTTTGTTTTTGTTTTTTTTAAGTTTACAATTCAGTGGTTTTAATCAGTTCACAAACTTACACAACTATCACCATTGTCTAATTCCAGACCTGAGCTTTTTAAAACAATAAACGTGATTTCATGATATGATTGGCTATAAGTATTTTGGGTTCAGGGAAGAGGAAGTCACTAGTCCCACTCCTATCTTCATGGCTGTCTCTGTTCACTGTCAGACTCTCCCTCACTCTCACAAGTTGACTGTACGTACACTGTGATCCATCACACCCAGGGGACGGAAACAGGGTCCAGGTCCAGTGAAAGGGGGGGAAAAAGAATGGCGTACTTCCTTTTGCTTTTATATATATTTTAATGGCCAGCATTCCCCTCTCCCCTGTGGGTAGCAGTCTCCATGGTTCCGAGGGCTGGGTGTAACTTAACAACACCTTGCACTGAGCTGAGCTGGGTCCTGCTGTTAGTTTAGCAAGAATGGCCGAGAGCTCCGTCACCAGGAGGATGGAGGAAGACACCGGCCTCCTCCTGCCCCCACACTCCACTCCACGGTTCAGCCCAGCGTGTTGGCTGGGACACTTCTGAGACCGGCCATCCGTGTGTCCCTGCCAGTGAGAGAAGTGAAGGAAGTGGGAAGTGGCACATCCCGGCCCCTCCGGGAGCAGTTAACAAGCTGCTGGAAACTGGCTGTCTTCTGAAATACTGTCGCGTCGCAATCATCGCACCTCATTATGAATTCTTTTTAGAGAATTCATATTTTCAGTAATTCTTATTAGACATCGGGTAAGCTTATTTTCGCCTACACAGAGTATTTATTTTAGAGTCTTGTTGAAAGTTCATGAAGCCTTCTAATAAGATGATATACCCCCAGGGAGATTTTTACTCTCTGTCACTTATTATTCTCTTAAGGAGTAAACCCTCCCACTGCTTGTTTCCTGCACTAAGGAAATGAAATAAAATTGCTAAGTATACAATTAAAAATAGTGATCAAGCTATGACATACCCCAGTAGTGAGTATTGAATTTACATTTAAGCCAGCTGGTCCCTTTTCATCACCTTGCATTGGTAGTAGACATCTTGTTGCATACCTGCTAAGAAGGGAGACCAGCTGAGGGATGGGGAGGCGCCTGCTTGTTCAGTGAACCAACTGACTGATTTTAGATGCTGGACATTGGAGTCTAGCGCTGGGTTTTTTAGGTGACATTTTCATGATCACCAGGAGAATGGTAGTTTGCTGAGGACAAAACAAAAACCTAAAAATATTCCCTTGTGGGTTTTGAATGGACTAGTCCAGCTTATATTTTGAGTATAATTAAGCCAGAATAAAATGCCCTTTCCATCCCCACCCCACCCCCCAAAATAAACATTCAAACCCACAACGAAGCAGTAAATAAAAAGACTCCATTGCTGACTTGGGCGGTGGAAGTTGCCAGTGTGTACTCTTCACGGTTTTACGTACTTGCTGTGACCTCTTGGTCGACTGAACTCTTCTGAAACCCCTCCTCCTGTCGCGTCAGCCCATCTTGCTGGCGTCCTCTCTGTCACTTACATCCGTGTGATTTTAGCCCCTCTCCTGCTTCATCATTCTCGTTTGCATTGAAATATTGTCCCACTGCGGATGTTGGCTCCCCTGCCATCCCTCTAGCACATCGGGTTTAATTATGGGTTCAGTCATAGTGACGGGGAACTAGCTTCCCTTGGGCAACTAATTACTTTTGTCCTTTCTGTTTGGATTTTAAATACCAAATTATTTTGCATTGAATGGCAACATTTCTTTTGTATCGAATCCAAATACAGTTGTTTTGGTTTGGAAAAACATTTAATTATATGTATTACTGTGAACATGTGTGATTAACCTCTCATTTGCATATTTCTGTACCGTTGAGGAACCAGTGGCAGGATAAAGTGGCATTATTTAAAATTCAGGGCTTTATCTGGAGAGAGGTATTTCTAGAAGTTTAGCCCTTGTGCTTAAGAAAAGTTGGTCTAAAAAATGTAAGTCACTGGAAACAATGAGATTGGCCTGTTTACATCAGAAGTAGTTAAAAAGCTTAAAAGAACGGTATAGTTTATGAGTTTGATAACCCATAAGATATAAAGCAGAATCAACCTATACTTTTCTAAAGTCAGTACAATTTCTCTGCTTATGAGAAGCTGAAAAGTAATGTACCTGAATTGTTTTAGGAATGATTTATGTGTTGGAATTGTAATTTATGTATTTAAAGCATGTCTCGCTGTGTTTATCCTAAGAGAAATGTTTCACAGAATGTGCTGTGTTTAAGATAACATTTAGGCAGTAGTGTCTCTGCAAGTAAAAACTGGAAATGTTTACTGTGAGGTCCATTGCATAATTTCCCATTTTGTGGGATACTATGTAGTTTATAATGTCAGCCTAAAATTGTAAATTGTCTGTAGATCTTCACCTGTTCAAAGCAGGAGCCATTATTTTTTTAAATAAACACTTGATGTAACTTTGATGTTAAATAAAGAGCTAGATTTCTTAAATTTTTACATTTGTCAGAGCCAGTATCAATAGCAGACTTGTTTGGATGTGTATCATTAAGTTTTAAACAGAATTTATTTTTTACTTCTTTTCATAGACTTTATTTCAGGCAAACTTGCTCATAAGGTACAGAGATTTTCCCATATACCTGTCCCACTTTTCCCCAGCAGAGAGTACACTTGTTATAATGAATGGACCTCCATTAACACTTTATTATCTCCCAAAGTCCAGTTTACATTTGGGTTCACTCTTGTTCCTTCTATGACTTTGAACAATGTACAGTGCCATGTATCCACCATTGCAGTATCATACAGGTTAATTTCACACCTAAAAGTCCTCTCTCTTCTTCCTCTCTGTCCCTCCCCCCACCCCCATAATCAATTCTAAAGTAGTTTCAAATCTACTTTATTAGCCCTGGCCGGTTGGCTCAGCGGTAGAGCGTCAGCCTAGCGTGCGGAGGACCCGGGTTCGATTCCCGGCCAGGGCACACAGGAGAAGCACCCATTTGCTTCTCCACCCCTCCGCCACACCTTCCTCTCTGTCTCTCTTCCCCTCCCGTAGCCAAGGCTCCATTGGAGCAAAGATGGCCCGGGTGCTGGGGATGGCTCTGTGGCCTCTGCCTCAGGCGCTAGAGTGGCTCTGGTCGCAACATGGCGACGCCCAGGATGGGCAGAGCACCGCCCCCTGGTGGGCAGAGCGTCGCCCCATGGTGGGCATGCCGGGTGGATCCCGGTCGGGCGCATGCGGGAGTCTGTCTGACTGTCTCTCCCTGTTTCCAGCTTCAGAAAAAAAGAAAAGAAAAAAAAAATCTACTTCATTAAAATTGTACAATATGGTCTGACTAGGTGGTAGCACAGTAGATAGTGTCGGACTGGGATGCAGAGGACCCAGGTTCGAGACCCTGAGGTTGCCAGCTTGAGCACGGGCTCATCTGGTTTGAGCAAAAGCTCACCAGCTTGGACCCAAGCTCACTGGCTCCAGCAAGGGGTTCCTCAGTCTGCTGAAGGTCCACGGTCAAGGCACATATGAGAAAGCAATCAATGAACAACTAAGGTGTTGCAACAAAAAACTGATGATTGATGCTTTTCATCTCTCTCCGTTCCTGTCTGTCTGTCCCTATCTATCCCTCTCTCTGAATCTCTCTCTGTAAAAAAAAATAATAATAAAAAAAATTGTACAATATGCAGCCCATTCCTCAAGCCCCAGTGGAGAGTTACTTTCTAATCTATGACCATGAGACACAGACATTTATAGGGCACAGAAGGACCATGGTGATGCCAAACGGCACCTTTCTGGGCTTTCAGAGATGTAGGATGACAGCTAACATTCTTTGCGCATTTATTATACAGGGGGTCCTCGGGTTACAACCCAGTTCCGTTCCTACAACAGTGACGTAACCTGAATTTTGGTGTAAGTCGAAACACACCCTAGCCTGAGTCACTTACCTTATCCTAACACAGGTAAAATCGTAATCTAGAACATAAAAACACAGCTAAGGCACAGAAAAGGAAAAGGACATACATATACTGTACTGTGTACACTGTGCTGTGTGTTTTGCTGCTCACAACCAAACTAGTTCTCCCACGTAGTCTGAAGTATGATGCTAACGGTATAAAGTGAAATACGTCTCAATTTTTTAAAGTTTTTATAAGAGTGAGCGTCGTAAACTCAAAATATCGTGTGTCAAGACTGTCGTAACCCAAGGACCCCCTGCATACAATGCTCTGCGCCAGATGCTTTGTGTGCAGTGTCAAATGCAATTGTTCCAACACTAAGAGTGTAAAATAGGCACTATTATTCCTGTGTAACATGAGGAAGCTGAGGTTAAATAACTAGCAGCAGCATCATGCAGCAGGTATTGGTGAAGCTGTTTATTCAGCCCCAAGTTTATGTGACTGGAGCTTGCACTGGGACCCATTACCCCACGCTATACTGGAAGGGATTGAGCAATTGGCTCTAGTCACTCCATAGCTCTCAGCTCCTGTGAGGTAAATGACTCTCAGGGTCTTAGAAGGGGCCACTTTTAACTCTAGAACTAGAGCAGTCAATACTATTATTTACAAATTGTGCATTTATACATTTGCACTGCTGGCATACTGAGGTAAGGATGGTTACCTGGAGGCGTAGGCTGACAGATTTGGGGATGAAGAGAATTGAAAGCTGTTGATTGAAGCAAGTTTTATACCTTCCGTGGTTTTCTAAGCTTCAGAGGTGTGTAATTGGCAGTTGGCTTGGCTGAGTAGCTGCTTTTTTGCTTAGCTCTGAGATGGTGAAGTCCCTGGTGGCTTCAGCTCTGTGCTCCATGACATCTGCTACCATATGTGGTGGCCACCTCTGAAATCTCTCTCCTTGACAAGCCAGCCAGAATCTCTCCCTTGCGAGGCCTTTAACTTGAGTAAAGCAGTTAACAGAAACAAGCATCAGCCATGTTAACAGCTGTTTTGATCGTGTGGTTACTCTACCCCAGGCCAGGCATTGGGAATTGGGTTATTCTTCTCTTCTGTTCTCTTAAAAATAAGCGACGGAGTACAGGCATACCTCATACCTCAGAGATACTGTGGGTTCAATTCCAGAGCACTGCAATACAGCAAATCATAATCTTTCTGCTGGTAGAGAGTATTACCTTCAATATGTGTTTAAAAAAAAGCCACATCTGTAAAACACAATAAATTGAAGCACAACAGAATGAGGTGTGCCTGCTTTAGAAAGAAAGCAGTTATGCCTCGGTCCGTGCTAATGGCTAAGGGACTCCCATTTGCTTGGATTCTTCTGATTCTTGGACTCGTCACATCACAACAGTGATGCCAACTGAGCCTTCCCCTGGGTGTCTCCTCCCCAGAAGTGTGTGTGTGTGTGTGACAGACACAGAGAGAGATAGAGAAGGGACAGATAGGGGCAGACAGGAAGGGAGAGAGATGAGAAGCATCAATTCTTTGTTGCAACTCCTTATTTATTGATTGCTTTCTCATATGTGTCTTTACGGGGGGGGGGGGGTTCAGCAGAGCAAGTGACCCTTTGCTCAAGCCAGTGACCTTGGACTTCAAACCAGTGACCCTTGGACTAAAGCCATCGACAGTGGGGTCATGTTTATGATCTCATGCTCAAGCCAGCAAGCCTGCGCTCAAGCTGGTGAGCCTGCACTCCAGCCAGATGAGCCTGCACTCAAGCTGGCGACCTTGAGGAACCTGGGTCCTCTGTGTCCCAGTCCAACGCTCTATCCACTGTGCCACCGCCTGGTCAGGCCAGAAGTGGTTTTGATGACTATTCTATCATCAACTTCTCCTGTGGTTTGAAGCCCATGCCCTCTATCTAGCTGCTGGGAACAGAACTATAAGACAGAACCTCTGAACTTAGGCCACAGCTAGGCCCTACATACACCCTTCACATGCCAACAGGGACCCAGACAGAGAGGTGGCCTGCCCCAGACTCCATGGTCGGAACTGGAGGCAACTTCCTGCTACACGTCAAGTTTCCCCTCATCAGCAAGAAGCAGTCACCTAAAATTGTCTCACCTAAGTCAGTGAAAATTCTATATGAGTTGGAATGAAAGAGGCACATTCAATCATTCAAGACTCTTCCTCAGGGGAAAAGCTGCAAGGACACAGCGGCTGACAGCTGGTAGCTGGCTCTCTGGGCGAGCTGGGGAGCGGGCAGCATCCTGTCCTTGAGGACTTGGAGGCAGGGACCCCGACTGGCCAGCGGCAATGGGTGTTCCATGCATCCAGTTCCCAGAACTGGTTCATGGTCTCCCTGAGAGCCAGAACTGCTTGGTTGCCGCACTGGGGGATGTCAGCCTGGCTTCCTCAGTGAGCCTGTCCTACTGTCCAGCTGGGCAGAGCGTTTCAGCTTCTTGGCAGCTATTTCTATTTTGTTGTAAGTCAGTACATTTGGTTTTTCTTGTCAGGGGCGTTCTTGTCAGAGTTGGGTTAGCATCAATCATTTCACAGGAGCGGTCACATAATAAACAGGGTAGATCCTGAATTATTGCATGCCATTTGGGAAACCCAGCTTGAAACTCAGGGGCTTGTCCCTCCTCTGCCAACTGATGACCTGGGTAAACGTGTAACCTCACAGAATCTCCCTCTTCTAAACTGTTCAATGCCTGGGGTTGTCAAGTTTAGAGGCAGTGTGTGGAACAGGGCCTTCGCTTGGTTAATGTGTTTATTGAGCACTAACTATATGTCGGGCACTGTTCTAGGCACAGGGACACAAAACAAGGTTCCTGTCCTTGTGAGGGTTACAATCTAGTGGGAGGAGACCAATGATAACAGAAAATATAATATCTGGCAGTGGCAAGAGTCATGCTCTGAGCATTGAAGCTAAAATTAAAACTCCCCTTGATATTCCCGGACAGGAGAGGAGCTTGCTGAGCTGTCTTCTCAGTTCGATCTCCCAGCCCGCTTTGTGGGCATGACTGAGCAGGGCCCTCTAAAGTGGAACCATTTCTAGGACTGAGAGACCCAGCACGACAACAGGAGCACTCGGAAGAGCCGGGTGGTTCCCTCCACCAGAGGGATGAGTTGCTCCTGGTATTCACATGAATACCATGCAAATGAGCACCTGGGTCTGAGTCAGCAGTGAGTAACCCCCTGCAGGACACCCTGAGCCCTCCGCCTGCCTCCCTGCCTGCTCCTCCCAGTCCCTCCAGACTTCTCACAGGCTGCCTCTGGGCCCTGCCTCCTGGCCCTTGCCTGTGCCACCCCACCCAGTCAGAGCCTTGAGTCAGGCCAGGTGCTCAGTGCACCGGTGCCCGGGCTCCGGCCCAGCTGATGAGAGCATTCCCGAGAACCTGGGGCTCAGGTGTGCCTTCCTGCTGCCAGGGCCTGGGGAACACTCCCTTCTCCAGTAGCTCTCAGAGTCCCCTCCACAAGGGACTGGGATTCCTTCTCTTCAGTCCTGAACTCCCTCCCGCTCCCTCCTCTACCCCTTCTTCTCTCTTCTCCACCCCCTGTCCAGGATGAACCCTCCCACCCATGCCCACTTTCCCCCTGCACCACCTCCTCAGAGAGCCTGCCTCTCCCCTGTGAAGTCCTGTACCATCTGTGCATGGACAGCCTCCACGACTGTCCACACTGCTCTCTCCTAAACCTGTTTGTCTGGATCCTGCCTTTCCTCAACTCTCTATTCCTCTTCCCCTTTACCACCACGCTTCTTAAAGAAAGTCTCCACTGGTCTGACCTGTGGTGGTGCAGTGGATAAAGCGTCAGCCTGGAACACTGAGGTCGCCAGTTCAAAACCCTGGGCTTGCCTGGTCAAGGCACATATGGGAGTTGATGCTTCTTGCTCCTCCCTGCTTTCTCTCTCTCCCTCTCTCTCTCTCTCTCTCTCTCCCCCTTCTCTATAATGAATAAATAAAATTAAATTAAATTAAAAAAAGAAAGAAAGTCTCCACTCCCCTCTGCCAGGACTCCTTAATCTACTGAAACCTAGTGTCAGCCCCCAGAACTCACCCAAACCTCTCACTGAGGTCACCAATGACGTGTTTGCTTATCTGGTGCATAGTAGTGGTCAGTATCTTTATTTGACTTCTACATCACCCGCCTCTTCCAGACTGCCTATAGTCTGAGGCATCTTGCTCCCATTGGGTGTCCCTTGCCACCACTCTGGACTTCTCTGGGGCACTCTCTCCATTGCTTCCCTTTCTACAGACATCCATGCTTCGGCCATCACCTCTGTGATTAGTAATCACCATCCTATGTAGTGAATACCTGCCTCTTTTTTCAACCACAGACCCATATTTCATCTCTACGTAGATATCCTTAGGGCAT
The DNA here is from genome assembly GCF_036850995.1 of Saccopteryx leptura. NCBI lineage: Eukaryota > Metazoa > Chordata > Mammalia > Chiroptera > Emballonuridae > Saccopteryx > Saccopteryx leptura. Next base: position 116,841,229 of record NC_089504.1, read on the forward strand.
CTCAAAATAGAAAACCAGGCTTCTTGTCCAGCGCTTGCATCATATCTGCTCTTTCTGTGCTACCGAAGCCCATTAAAGGAGCCGCCGCCATCCCCTCGTCTACCCAAACTAGACACCTCAGTGCCATCCTCCTCTTCCTCACCAGCACACAATCATCTCAACTCTACCTTCTAAACGAACCCCAAGTTGTTCGCCTCACTCTATCTTACCTGCCACAGCGTGGTTCAGACACCATTATTTCCTCCAGGACAGCTATTACCGCCTGTGGTTCCCCCAGCCTCTGGTTTTGCACCCCCACCAATCCAACCCCATGTAACTGCCACTGTGGTCTTTCTAAAACACAAATCAGATCACCCTGTTCCACTGCTCACTTTTCAGTGTTTCCCACACGGTCAGATCTGAATTTGTGAATGAAGCCAGCAAGCTCCTCGATGTGCTGGCGCCCACCTGGCTCCCCAGCCTCATCCGCCACCCTCCTGTCCCATGCTCCCCACATCCGGTTCTCAACCTACCTTTCTTTTCACCCACTTGGGTGATGCACCAGTGCTTCTTTCTGCCTATAATCACATTTCTTCTCCTTCTTATTCTTCAAGACTCTTTCACATGTCAGCTTGGTGAAGCCTTGTGGAGAGGTATATTGTGCCTCCTTTTTTCGCCTCATCAAACTTTCCATTTAGACCCTAGCTGGTTGGCTCAGTGGTAGAGTGTTGCCTGGCATATGGATGTATGTCTTGGGTTTGATTTCTGGTCAGGGCACACAACCATCTGCTTCTTCACCCCTTCCCCTCCCCCTTCTCTGTCTCTCTCTCTCCTCCTCCTGCAGCCATGGCTCAAATGGTTCAAGCAATTTGGCCCCAGATGCTGAGGATGGCTCCATGGAACCTTTGTCTCAAGCACTAAAACTAGCTCAGTTGCAAGCATGGCCCCAGCTGGGCAGAGCATCGGCCCCAGACAGAGGTTGCTGGGTGAATGCTGGTCGGGTGCACATGTGGGAGTCTGTCTCTCTATCTTCCTCCTCTCACTTGGAAAAGAAGAAAGAAAAAAAATTTGCATTTATTTAGTCATATCGGTATGGAATCTCAGCTTCCCATTTTACTCAAAGGATTATAATATTCACCTCCTCCTCCTTCTGTGCTCTGTGAAGGATGCTGTGTTATATAGTATCTTTACCCTGTGATTGGGAAGGGTTTATTTTGTCTGTCTCCTCTAGTAGACGGTGAATTCCTGGTGGTGGAAGCCGCAGCCTACTCATCTGGTTCTCCCAGAAACCTCCCCGAGTGCTGGGCATGTGGGTAATGTCCAATAGATGCAGCGGCCAAAGAAGCCAGATCGTGTCAGCATGCAGTCTCTAGTGGGGCTGGCTGCCTTCCCCACTAGAGAGTGAGCCCTTGGTGGGCTGGGACCCTGTCTCTTCCTTATCTATCACTCCTAGATAAATATTACTGAATATGGATTGGGTACACTCAAACTTTCTTTCAGACACTCCTCCTACTGCAAAGGGATGATGATGCCTGGCTGGCAAAGTGCCATTTCTTCAAGACTTCCCTCCAACTGCCCTTGCCCTGATTCCAACCTTCGTGGTACCCTGCGATTCCGCCTTCACCCCGCCGGTGTCCCCTACCCCTAACCTTGCAGCAGAAAATGGCTGGGGCCATAAAGCAGGTCCCATAAATCCTTAATGGGCTTCAAAGTCCATCCAGGCTAAAAATAGAGTGCCTCAGAGCCCCACCCTAGACTGGCTCGAGGTGATTTCACTGTTATCAAAATGGTGACCACATTTCTGGAATCAAAACAGGAGAACATGAACTTTTAACTGATAAAGAAAACAGGTCCTCTTTCCCAGACCCTGTACCAGACCCAGGGTGTGGTCCGTGTCGCTCTATCCCCAGACCCAGGGTGTGGTCCGTGTCGCTCTATCCCCAGACCCAGGGTGTGGCCTGTGTCACTCTATCCCCAGACCCAGGGTGTGGCCTGTGTTGCTCTGTCCCCAGACCCAGGGTGTGGCCTGTGTTGCTCTGTCCCCAGACCCAGGGTGTGGCCCGTGTCGCTCTATCCCCACCACAGCCTGGGGAGGAGCTGCTGCAGCCGTGGCAGAGCGGGAGCCAGCACCCTCCTCTGTCTGACTCGGCACCATCAGGCCCCGATGGCTGCCACCAGCAGGGCACAGGGCTCCCTGTGACATTCTTAGGGGTCCTGAAATAGGAAACTTTCTGAGATTTCTGGGATCTCAATGACTTTTGAGGACAGTGGGGCAAGAATATTGGAAATTTTGAATTTCTGATTTCTGAATTTTCTAGGTTGTTTGGAAGCCATTATCTCCGAGTAGGATGGCTGGATGTCACAGGGAGGGGCACAGCCTTCCACGGTGGGCCTGTCTCTGGCGACCCTCAATGGCACGCCAGAACCCTGCAGCCTCCCATTGGCACCAGGTCAAGGGCTGTTTCCAGGTCCCGAACTACATATTTACATGTATCGTATACTTGTACACTAGAGTACACGAAGTAAATATATAGTATATAACTACACAGTCTAAAGATTCTATTCATATATATAAATAGAATGTGTTTGTTTCTATTGTTTTTAATTTTGAAATGATTGCAAACGTAGAGAAAAGTTGGATTTTAGTACCAAGAATTATATTTTTCCTGAACCATCTGAGAGTGAGTCTCCAATCTGATGTCCCATCACGCACAAATACTTGAGCGTGTAATTCGTAAATATAAGGACATTGTCTTACAAACCACAATGTAACTATCAAAATCAGAAAATTGAAGAGATTTGTCGCTGACATCTAATCCTCAGGCCCCATTCACGTTTCCTTCATTGTCCCAGTGATGTCCTTTGTAGCCAACGGGTCCCATTCAGAATTACAAGTTGCATAAATGTTTTCTCCTTCATTTCCTTCTGAATGGAACAGTTCTTCCATCCTTCCTTGACTTTCATGATCTTGTCATTTTTGACAGTCATGGGCCAGTTATGTTGTATAATGTTGCTCAGTCTGGTGTTTCCATATGATTGGATTCAGGCTGAGCACCTGTCACAGGAATACCACGGAAGTGACACTGTGTCCTCACTGCATCCTCTCCGATGGGCCACCGCTCCCGTGTGTATTCCCATCACTGCTTTCACTCTGACCACTCGATTAAGTGGGGTCTGCCAGGCTCCTTCACTGAGAAGACATGTCTCCCCCTCAGTAATTAATCAATATTTTGTGGGAAGGTACTCTGTGCCTCCTTTTCATCATTAAACTTTCAATTTATTTATATCAGTATGGAATCGCAGCTTCCTATTCTAGTCAAAGGGTTAGAATCCACGGTTATTAGTATGTACCTTAATGACACGTTGCTTCCTGTTTGGACAGTGGGAACTCGTTGAAGCTGTCCTTTTGTCCTTTCGACATGTCTTCATCACTCTTTGAGAACCTTTGCTTTCTGACACAAAATGTCCTAGGCTCATCTTGTACTTTTCTCCACCCTAGCCCTGGAAACAGTCATTTTTGCAAGAGTCTGGGTCCCTTTCAGTGGGAAATAATATATAGAAGCCCAGATCTGGTGCTGGCTTTGCTCTTCACTGTTGGGGGATCACCACACTCAGGTCCTCTCAGAGGACAGAGGTAGGGAATACATGTAGCATTGTGTATGGATATATGCATATGTGTAAATACATAACATAGATGTGTGCATACATATACATGTTATAGAAAAAAACGTTTGTGTCCTCCAAAATACAAAAGTTAAAGATGCCAGAATGTAAAAGATCAAATTTCAAAGCCAGGTCATCACATGTGGAACTCAACTCCGTAAGCTCGTGAACCCTTGCCAACTTGAGAACATGAAAGGACTGGTGTGGGGGAGAAAGAGGCGTTTCTCGAATTGGTTCGTCTGTTAGCTTTTTCTGAGGTAGCTTCTACCATCCTTCACTTAGAGCAGGTTTTGAAAAGCACTGTGGGCCCTGGATGGTTGGCTCAATGGATAGAGCATTGGCCCAGCTTGCAGATGTGTTGGGTTCAATCCCTGGTGAAGGCACATGAAAAGCGACCATCTGCTTCTCTTCCCCTCCCTCTCCCCTTCCTCTCTCTCCTCCCTTCTTGCAGCCAGTGGCTCAGTTGGTCCAAGCATCAGCCTCAGGCACTGAGAACAGCTTGGTTGATTTGAGCATCGACCCCAGATGGGGGTTGCCAGGTGGATCCTGGTCATGGTGCATGCAGTAGTGTCTCTCTATCACCCTCCTCTCACTTAAATTTTTTTTTTTAAAAAAAGCACTGTGACTGACAAGTGGGAAAATTAAAGAGACCAATGGCTGCTCGAGAGAGGAAGAGAGAGGAAGGCCATGTTCAGGTCAGGCACCAGGATGCCCAGTGTTTCCCATCAGTCTGATGTCAGCCACACAGGAGACCTCTTCATGGTATGAGTGCACTGAGCCAGTGGATGGGGGAATGAGGGAATCACAGCAGAAGGAAGCTAGAGGTCAGCACAGTATCCCCACGGGACTGAGGAAGGAGACCGCAGGACAGAGGCATCCCCTCAAGTAAAGGGTGCTGCAAGGAAGAATCCCCAGAGGGGGGAAGCACCCAGACAAACATCAGCTTTCACATCTGCCGGGACCAGAGAGCACAGACAGCATGTAGCAGCGCCTGTTTAAGAAAGACCCTCCCTGGGGGGAGATGTCGGTGGGACACTTGAATCTATGTAAACACAAATTTAAATCATAAATAAAAAAAAGAAAGAAAGAAAGAGAGAGAGAGAGAGAGAGAGAGAAGAAAGAAAGAAAGAAAGAAAGAAAGAAAGAAAGAAAGAAGAAAGAAAGAAAGAAAGAAAGAAAGAAAGAAAGAAAGAAAGAAAGAAAGAAAGAAAGAAAGAAAGCCTCTCATGGTTTTAGCATTCATCCCACACCCTGACCCTAAGGATCAAACACCCTAGTGGGCTAGCAGAGGTGAGAGCTGGATGGAAGGAGAAGGGGAGGGGCTGGAAAAGAGAGACGCCAGCCACGTGCCTGGTGGTGGAGGGGACCTGATGCACAACCATGTTCAGGGTTTACATTGATCCTGGGCCATTTTAATTCCAGAGCTGCGACTGTGCCTGCTACTGAAAGTGACTTTGGACTCTCTTTTACCTATGTGCTTGCCAGGCTTTTCACCAGCAGTAGGGAGATGCAGCCCCACTGAAGAGTTTTCAGGGATGGTGGGAAACAACACCAGAGTTTATTTTTATCACATCTCATGAGCAGTGTGGTCAGCATACCAGTTGCAAGCAGCATACCAGTTGGCTTAAGCAATAGGAATTTATTTTTCTCACCTAAAAAGAGGTTTGCTAGAACTCTGAGGTTGCCGGTTTGAAACCCTGCACTTGTCTGGTCAAGGCACATATGGGAGTTGATGCTTCCTGCTCCTCCCCCCTTCTCTCTCTCTCTCTCTCTCTCTCTCTCTCTCTCCTCTCTAAAATGAATGAATAAATAAATAAATAAATAAATAAATAAGAGGTTTGGAGGTCGGTGGCTACAGGATTAGTTCAGCAGCTCAATGAAGACCAAGTTCATCCTACCCTGCTCTGATAGCCTTAGTAGTACATCAAGGATGTCTCCCGTTTTTAGCCACAAAGTGGCTGCCCCAGATCCAGCCATCACATCTTCACACAGAAGAACAAAACAGGAGTTGTAGGCTCTCCTCACTCACTTTTTGCCTTTTAAAGAGAGGGGAATATTTTCTATAAAGCCCCAACAACACCAGCTTTTTAACTCCTGGGCCAGAATGGCTCATCTAACCACACTTCATAATATATTTCCTAAAGGAATAATCTCCACTTCCTTGTTTCCTAAGACTCCTCAAACCACTATAAAGTAGGATCAGTGCCTCCCACCCATAAACCATTTTCAATAATTCATCAATTACCTAATTCCCAAGGCCAGTGCATATATTTCACACCCCTGGATTTACTGTACTTGATTTCCAGATTAATCGGTACTGCATACTTCTCCCTGCGCTTGAAGCTCTATCCTTCTTTAGGGGGTTTCCTTAGCGCCATGTTTCTGGGTCCCCTTTTACTTTTCCGTCACTCCTCGGCATTCTGGCTCCATCATCTCCACTCTACCTCCTTTCTACACACTTTCCATGGCTTCAGCTCTTACTTGCAAGACAAATACAACCACAGCTACATAGTATAGTACCTACCTATTTTCTGAGCTAGGGATCCAATTTTAAGTTTGCTATAAAATATCTGTATGTCGATGTCCCTAGGGAACCTCGTACTAAACAATGAGGGTCATTGTTTTCCCTTACAGCAGATCTGTTCTTCCCAGACTTGTTACTTCCCTCACTGTCACCAGCATCGCCTGCCTGGTCACCCAAGCTAGAAACCTCAGAGCTCTCTTCCTCCCTGCGGCCACCAAGTCACATCAATGCTACCTTCTAAATAAACTTTAAATTTGTCATCTTTCTGTCTCAGCTGCCACTACCTTGGTTCTGGTTCAGTTCTTCCCAGGACAGTCGTGACAGACTCCGGAGCCCTGCTCCGTTCTCTTGTTTTGCTGCCTCGTGTGAGGATGTGATGCCTGGAAGTGTGGCGGCCATCTAACAACCATGAGGTGACAAGGGTGAGCACTAATAGCTAACATGCTAAGGATGGAAGTAGAAAATGAAAAGAGGCCAGTCCTTGTCGGCTCTGCTGAGCAGCTGGATCAGTGCCAGGAGCCATCTACTTGCAGTCCTGTGACATCTGGTCCTGTGACATCTGGTCATGATGTCTGGCCTGCTGGCGCTGCTGTTAGTGGCCATTCATTGCACCGTGAAGCATCCCTAACTGACACAGAGTGGGGAGATGGAGGGAACAGTGTGAGCACACTTGTGACATGTGGACATGGCAATCTTGAACCAATTATTTTAGTGTGAAGGATATTTTTAGGTAGCTGGGGGGGGACAAATTATTAAATATTTAGTGTTTTTTGTTGTTGTTGTTGTTATTGTCGTTATTGAGTAATGTGTTCAACAGGTATCGTGCCAGTCTTTCAATATGAACCCTTACCTGTCCCCTCATGTGTCCCCTGTCACTTGAGACTGCTTTCGTTGTTTAAGGTAAAGCAGTGTTATGAGCAGTTTTGTGGATAGTGTTTTAAAGTGATTACATGAGACATCTCCAGATAGGCCTCTATCCAATGTACATTCTGGTAGGTGGGAATTGCGAGATAGGTTAAGCCAGGGGTCCCTAAACCTTTTACACAGGGGGCCAGTTCACTGTCCCTCAGACCATTGGAGGGCCGGACTATAAAAAAAACTATGAACAAATCCCTATGCACACTGCACATATCTTATTTTAAAATAAAAAAACAAAACGGGAACAAATACAATATTTAAAATAAAGAACAAGTAAATTTAAATCAACAAACTGACCAGTATTTCAATGGGAACTATGCTCCTCTCACTGACCACCAGTGAAAGAGGTGCCCCTTCTGGAAGTGCGGTGGGGGCTGGATAAATGGCCTCAGGGGGCCGAATGCGGTGGCCGTAGTTTGGGGACCCCTAGTAAGCTCTCAGCAAGTGGTGCAGTGTGGATGAGTGCGCAGTGGATGCGCTGAGCCTGGAGAATGAGTAGGAAAGTGGGGTCTGTTCAAACCATAGACTGGGTGATTAGGGCATAGGTAGGAGCAAAGTAAATATGATGCAGGGCTTGGGAACAGTGGGAAGCCTTTTTTCCCAAGAGGGGGAAGATTCATTTAACTGGGGGATCTTAGCCTTCATCGCATCTAGCCTCTTTGCTCCCTGTGCACCTCTAAGTGGCTCTCTCAGCTCTACTTGAGTACCCTTACCATAGCTGCCCCTACATCCTGCAGGGGTCACAGCCATCTCCCGTGTTCAGGTTTGAAGTCCATCCTGGGTTGGAGGAATGGGGATCTGGTTGGGGATCTTGAAGCTACAGGTGTCTCATGGTGTTCCTTGTGGCTCTTATTGGTTGTAAAAGGAAGCAGCATGCAGAATCCCTACTGTGCTACTGGCAAGGGGAGCATTAAGACGAGATCCAATCGCAGTAAGGAGAGAACAAAAGACCCAAAGGCTAAGGGGAACAACAAAGAAAGCGGGGCTCTTGGGATGCAGTCCCCATTCATATTCACAGGAGCAGATTGATCTGAGTGTGTGCTGATGATAATCAATCCTGGGGCATATGGCTCTTACCAATGGTCAAGACTGGAAACGAATTAAGCCTCCCTTACCAAGTACACAATCCCTGGGGCCCTCAGGCCAGCAGTCACCCAGTTCTTAAGAACTAGACTTCCAAAGATGATGGTCCCCATGCCCACAGTCCACTCCCCAAACTCCCCTTCAACATTGCTCCTCTGACCACACTATTTTCTAGGCTTTATGAGACCTCACTAATTGTGGCTGGTTAGTTATTTCTGAGATATTCAAGTCCCAGTGTTGAAGAACTGCCCTTGAACAAATGGAGAAATACACTTAATATATGTTCAGACACTACTGGCCACTGGAAAAGTAGCATCTTCTGTTCATGTACTTTCTCCTAATATCTTTTCTCCTCAGAGGAGCATAGTGGGGCAGTGGACCATTCCCTCTTCAGACTTTGTCAGCACCGGAGTGCCATGCATGCCTAGACCGTGGTCACATCCTGTAATCACCAAGGCTAGGCCATTTCTGTGCCTGGGGAACCAAACCAGCAGGTTCCCTGGGCTTAGCCCTCCTCATAGCTGAGGTTGTAGCAGCCTCTAGGGGTTGCCATGGGTTACTGAGTGCTTGGGACCATGTCTAGAATCAGTTTAAAGCTGTAGTTCTCAGTATTTCCTCCAGGTGTCCCTGAGAAGGCAAAGACGACCTTATGGCTGGATCATCACTGCCTCCATCCGGCGACCACAGTCTGGAACTGGTAGTGAAGATGTAGGGGAAGGAAATGGCTTGAACCTGTAGATAGTCAGCTTGCCCAGAGCCACCTGAGTATTCCAATATAAGTGCATGCACACACACACACACACGTGCACGCACGCACACACATACAGACACACATGTGCACATGCGCAGCAACCTGCTCTGAAGGAGTGCATATTCAAGCCACTGTCCCCTACTCCCCAGCCTCCCCATTTCCACACACATACACAAACACACACACACACACACGCACACGCACACGCTCACGCACATGAGGCTTTGGAGAGCTGTGGCCAAGGGGCCCTTTGCTTCTTCCTGAGCCTGTCAGCCGGATTGCTTCCAGTTTCTATGATTCACTTCAAAGTCGAATCTAGTCTAGTCACTCCCAGTGTCAGGACCCACGGCTTTCCCATCACCCCTGGGATGAAGGTGAAGCTCCTCAATGTGGCTCGCAGGGCCCCCTCTCCTGACTCGCCCTACCCTCCCAGCCTTGTGTCGCCCGACACACCGTCTCCACCATCCGGTCTGGGTGAGGTCCTTCAGGGCTTCGGGTGCTGAGCTTTCACTCCTGAGCTTCTACAAGAGGCAGTCCCCTCTGGTCACAGCACTGTAACGGATACTAGTAATTAGTTGTGAGGGTGTGTGTGTGTGCACATGTGTGTGATGATGTATTTGGTGGGGCACTTGCGATGTGCCCACTGCGGAGTCCTGAGCTACTGCTCTGCAGGCTACAGCTCCTTCTTTCATAGAATTTTATCTTCTAGTGGAGTTAACTAAGACATGAACCCCTGAAACAACTAGGAAACAATAAAGTGTTAGACCAGAGGTTGCAAGCTGGTAGCCTGTGATCAGAATCTAGCCCTTCTATGTGTCTGTATGGCAATATCAATTTTAATCAGTACAGTTGGGGATTTTTTCTATTTTATTTATCATAACAAAATTTTGAAGTGTGCAGTCAGTGGTGTAATTACATGCATATTGTTGTGCATTCAACACAGAACCCTTTTCATCTTGCAAAACTGTAACAGTCCCTATGAAATATCAGCTCCCTGTTTCTCCCTCCACTCAGGCCCTCGCAACCACCATCCTAAGATTGTTGACTACTCTCAGTACCTCATATAAATTGAATTATATAAATATTTGTGTGCGACTGGATTATTTCACCTAGCATAATGTACTCAAGGTTCCTCCATGTTATAACATGTGTCAGAATTTCCTTCCTTTTACTTTATTATTTTACTTTATTGTTTTTGTGGGTTTTTTAGGTGGTGAGATACACTCCCATATGGGCCCCGAACGGAATCTACCCGGCAACCCTGTCTAGGTCCAATATTCAAATCAACTGAGCTACTTTTAGTGTCTGAGGCTGGCACACTAGGGCCACTGAGCTATCCTCAGTGCCTAGGGCCATGTTTGAACCAATCAAGCCACTGTCTGAGCAAGGGGAAGAGGGAGAAAAGGGGGAGAGAGAGAGGAGAAAAGCAGATGGTCACTTCTCCTGTGTGCCCTGACTGGAAATTGAACCCAGGACAGCTATATGCCAGGCTGACACTCTGTCCTTTGAGCCACCAGTCAGGGCCCCCTTCCTTTTAAATCTGAATAGTATTTCATTGTGTGTATAGACCACATTCTGCTTCTCCTTTTATCTATCGATGGACACTGGATTGCTTTTACCTTTTGGCTATGAACACAGGTGTGTCAATATCTCTTTGAGACGCTGCTCTCAGTTCTTCTGAGTATATTCCTAAAAGCAGAATTTCTGGGTCATATGTAATTATATTTTTAATTTTTTGAGGAGATATTGTATTCCACAGTGGTGTACCATTTTAAATTTCTACCAACAGTGCACAAGGGTACCAGTATTACCATATTCTTGTCAATACTTAGCTTTATTTTTCTATAATAGCCATCCTAATGGGTGTAAAGTAGCCAGCATAGCTTTTACATGTTCTTTTGGGCTTTTTAAAAAATTAAATTTAATAAGGTGACATTGATCAATAACAGTACATAGGCTGCAGATGAACATCTCGATAGCACTTGAACTGTTGATTGTGTTGTGTGCCCCCATCACTCAAAGTCAAGTCATTTTCCATCACCATATATTTGTCCCTCTTTACTCCCCTCCTCCAGCATCCCCTCCCCCTGATAACCACTTTACTTTTATCTGTCTGTGTCCATGAATCTCAGTTTTATATCCCACCTGTATGTGAAATCATATAGTTCTTAGCTCTTTATGATTTACTTACTTCACTAAGGATAATGTTCTCAAAGTCCACTCATGTTTTTGTAAATAACAATCTGTCATCGCTTCTTATGGCTGAGTAGTTTTCCATTGTATGTGTGTACCACATCTCCTTATCCAATCCTCTATCAAAGGGCACTTTGGTTGTTTCCATGTCTTGGCCACCGTGAATAATGCTGCAATGAACATGGGGGTGCATGTGTCTTCGCACACTAATGTTTTCAAGTTTTTTGGGTAGACACCCAGCAAACGGATTGCTGAGTCATATGGTAGTTCTATTCTAAATTTTTTGAGAAACCACCATACTTTCTTTACACTCCCACCAGCAGTGAATGAGGGTTCCTTTTTCTTTATAACCTCTCCAACACTGTTATTACCTGTCTTGGTAATAACAGCCCATCTAACAGGTATGAGGTAATATCTCATTGGAGTTTTGATTTGCATTTCTCTAATAGCTAGCAAAGATGAGCACCTTTTCATATATCTGTTGGCCATTTGTATGTCTTCTTGGGAGAAGTGTCTGTTTAGGTTCTCTCCCCATTTTTTAATTGGATTGTGTGCTTATTTGTTCTGAACTTTGTGAGTTCTTTATATATTTTGGATATTAACTCCTTATTAGAGTTGTTGTTTGTAAATACCATCTCCTACTTGGTTGGCTGCCTATTTGTTTTGTTGTCAGTTCCTTTTGCTGTGCAGAAAGAAGCTTTTTAGTTTGATATAGTCCCATTTATTTATGGTTGCCTTTACTTCCCTTGACTTTAGGGTAAATTTTATAAAATGTTTTTTATGGCCAAGGTCCATAAGTTTAGTACCTATGTTTTCTTCTATGTAATTTATTGTTTCAGATCTTATATTTAGGTCTTTGATCCGTTTTGAATTATTTTTTGTGCATGGGGACAAGGTGCAGTCAAGTTTCATTCTTTTGCATGCGGCTTTCCAATTATCCCAGCACATTTATAAAAGGGGCCATCTTTGCTCCATTGTGTGTTTTGACTCTTTTGTCAAAGATGATTTGTCCATATATATGTGGTTTTATTTCTGGGCTCTTGATTCTGTTCCATGTCTGTTTTTCTGCCAATACCATGCTGTTTTGATTATCATGGCTCTGTAGTATAATTTGAAGTCAGACAGTGTGATACCTCCAGCTCCATTCCTTTTTCTCAGGATTGCTTTGGCTATTCAGAGTCTTTAATGATTCCATAAAAATCTAGTGATTTTTTTTTTGTTTTATTTCTTTTAAAAAATGACGTTGGGATTTTAATTGGGATTGCATTAAATTTGTATATTGCTTCAGATAATATGGCCATTTTAACTATGCTGATTCTTCTGCTCCATGAACATGGAATATTTTTCTATTTTGTTGTGTCTTTTTTAAGTTCTTTTATTAATGCTTTGTAGTATTCAGTATATAGGTCCTTTACATCCTTTGTTAAGTTTATTCCTAAGTCTTTTATTTTTTGGTGCAATTGTAAAAGGAATTATTTTTTTTCAATTCATTTTCTGAAATTTTACTATTGGCATATAGAGAAACAGTAGACTTCTGTACATTGATTTTGTACCCAGCAACCTTACTGTATTGGTTTAGTGTTTCTAATAGTTTTTCAGGGAAGTCTCTCGGATTTTCTATATACAGGATTATGTCATCTGCAAAAAGTGATACCTTCACTACTTCTTTCCTGATATAGATGCCTTTTATTTCTTTCTCTTGTCTGATCACTTTAGCTAAAACTTCCAGCACTATGTTTAATAAGAGTGGAGAGAGTGAGCATCCATGACTTGTTCCTGATTTTAGAGGAAAAGCTTTCTGTTTTTCACTATTTTGTGTGATTTTAGTTGATGGTTTGTCATATATGGTTTTATTATGTTCAGGTACTTTCCTTCTATATTTATTTTATTGAGGGTTTTAAATGTAAAAGGATGTTGTATCTTTTCGAATGCCTTTTCTGCATCTTTTGTTGGGATCACATGATTTTTGTCCTTTGTTTTGTTGATGTGGTATATTATGTTGATTGATTTGCATATGTTGAACCATTGTGCACCTGGAATAAATCCCACTTGATTGTGATGTATTATTTTTTTAACGTATTACTATATTCGATTTGCTAGTATTTTGTTTAGGATTTTTTTTTTTTTTTTGTATTTTTCTGAAGCTGGAAACGGGGAGAGACAGTCAGACAGACTCCCACATGCGCCCGACCGGGATCCTTCCGGCACGCCCACCAGGGGTGAAGCTCTGCCCACCAGGGGGGATGCTCTGCCCCTCCGGGGCATCGCTCTGCCAAGACCAGAGCCACTCCAGTGCCTGGGGCAGAGGCCAAGGAGCCATCCCCAGCGCCCGGGCCATCTTTGCTCCAATGGAGCCCTGGCTGCGGGAGGGGAAGAGAGAGTCAGAGAGGAAGGAGGTGGGGGGTGGAGAAGCAAATGGGCGCTTCTCCTATGTGCCCTGGCCGGGAATCGAACCTGGGTCCCCCGCACGCCAGGCCGACGCTCTACCGCTGAGCCAACCGGCCAGGGCCTTGTTTAGGATTTTTGCATCTGTATTAATTAGAAATATTGGCCTGTAGTTTCCTTATATTGTGTTGTCTTTGCCAGATTTTGTTATCAGAATTATGTGGGCTCATAAAATGTGTCAGGGACTATTGCTTCTTCTATTTTTTAGAAGATTATGAGGAAGATAGGTACCACATCTTCTCTGAATGTTTGGTAGAATTCACTAGTGTAGCCATCTGTCCTAGCATTTTTTTTATGGGGAAGTTTTTGATAGTTGTTTCTATTTTCTCCCTGTTTCTGGGTCTATTTAGGTTTTCCACTACTTCCTGACTCAGTTTAGGAAAATTGTGTAGTTCTAAGAACTTATCGATTCCTTCTAGATTGGTAATGTTGACACACCAGGGGACCAGATATGGAATACCTCTGTTCTTTTTTTATTTATTTATTTATTTTATTTTTATTTTTCTGAAGTTGGAAACGGGGAGGCAGTCAGACAGACTCCTGCATACGCCCGACCGGGATCCACCCGGCATGCCCACCAGGGGCGATGCTCTACCCATCTGGGGCGCTGCTCTGTTGCAACCAGAGCCATTCTAGCGCCTGAGGCAGAGGCCATGGAGCCATCCTCAGCGCCCGGGCCCACTTTGCTCCAATGGAGCCTTGGCTGCGGGAGGGGAAGAGAGAGATAGAGAGAAAGGAGAGGGGGTGGGGTGGAGAAGCAGATGGGCGCTTCCCCTGTGTGCCCTGGCCGGGAATCGAACCTGGGACTCCTGCATGCCAGGCCAATGCTCTACCACTGAGCCAACTGGCCAGGGCTGGAATACCTCTGTTCTTTAGGGGAGAGAATGGCTCTGGAGAGTTAGCTGTGGGGTCTGAATCTGCCACTCTCCATGCCCATGATGGGAAGGAGGCAGGATCTGGGAGGCTGGAGGGTTGCATTTTGTATTATTGTGTCTCTGTCCAAGTGCAGGCTGCCAGCAAACCATGAGAACACTGGCAGTGACCTCTCATTCTGCCACTGCTTTTGTTCAGTATCTCCCCAGATTCCCACCAATCTTTCCGCTCCTCCTGGCAAAAGGAGACCCAGTCATTCTGAGGCTCTCTTCTCTCTGGAGCTGACTGTGAGTGTTTTATCTTCTGCCCCCCTTCTCAATCCTTCCCACCTTCAGTCCATTCAGTGTGCAGATCTTTTAGGCACACCTACAAGCCCAGCTGGGGATTCTTTACTGAATTATAGCTGCTCAATTTGTTGAAATTTCAAGGGGAGAGATCATGGGTATCTCTCATGCTGCCATTACTCTGACATCATCTAGCTTTTAAATGTTTTTTAATTAGTTGCCAATATTTAAAAATGCATTACTTCTGTTTTTTTTCTTCTTAAGTTAGAAACGGGGAGGCAGAGAGACAGACTCTCCCATGTGCCCAACCAGGATCCACTCAGCAAGCCCCCTACAGTGCAATGCTCTGCCCATCTGGGGCCTTTGCTCCATTGCTCTGCAACCAAGCTATTTTAGTGCCTGAGGCAAGGCCAACTTGCTCCAATGGAGCCATGGGTATGGGAGGAGAAGAGAGAGATAGAGAGAAGAAAAAGGGGGAGGAGAGGAGAAGGAATGTTGCTTCTCCTGTGATCCCTGGCCAGGAATTGAACCAGGGACATTCACCTGCCAGTCCGAAACTCTAGCACTGAGCCAACTGGCCAGGGCCTCTTATGGTTTTATATTTAAGTCTAGATTTCTAATTTCTTTTGAAAAATGGAAAACTCTGGCAGCACTGACACCCGTACTTATCTATGGTGACAGCTGGCTGGAGCTGAGCAGACCTGCTCCTTTGTGCAGGCAGGGCCTGCACACCAGTGCACCTCAGCCCCTCCCCCATGGCCTCTGGACACAGAACATGGGGGCAGGTGCCTTTCTTCCCCAGCACTGCTGCTTTAACCCATACTATTGCCAGGAAGAGAGAAGATGTTCTTGTTTACACCTCCCTAAAGGTGAGACAACTAAAGGTAGACAGGAAGAGTGTGGGAGTGAGCCTACTGTGTGATAGTGTGCATCACTATGTGTAATTTGCAAGCTCCATGTTTCTTACACTTAGCCACTTCACTCACATTAAGTTCTCTTTCTGGCCCCTGTGGGCACTTGGATTTGCGATCCTTGTGTCCAACTGTGGTGATCTCAACCACAAGGTTGTCTGAGACAGTGGTTGTGCCATGAGCTGGGCTAATGCAAGGCAGTTTTAGAATGGATGGTGTATTAGTTTGCTAGGGCTGCCATAACAAAATACCACAGATTAGGTTACTGAAACAACAGAAATTTAGTCACTTTGCATTCATTTTCTTTAAAAGAGTAGTCGTTGTTGAGACCCCAGTAAGCCTGGAACAGCCCCCATGCATAAGCTACAATAAAGAGACAAGAACAGCCAGCTTGCCTAGAACAGAGGAATCTTGCAAGCAGGCAGAGAGGAACAGAGGTGGGGATAGTGGTGGTGGAGAATGGGAAAAGGCAGGTGGGGGCGGGACAGGCCCAAGGAGGTGGACAGCGGCGGACGTGCGTTCCTGTCGAGACTGACGTGGGAGAGGGCCTCCTTTTCTCTGGAACAGATGCTTTCCAGCTGTGTCAGCCTTCTGCACCTGTAATGAGTGGAGAGATGATTAAAGACTAAAACAGGTGGTATGTTCCGGAGTCCTGAAAAGGAGTCCAAAAACATGCCACTCTCAGAAACAGAGATTTATAAGAACCAACACCAGACAGATGAGAGTTATCAAGTTTGAGCGCTTCCTGAATCTCTCAAAACTCCTCAAGGAATAGAATAGCCTCTCAATTCATCAAGAGGTGAGAGTGTATCCTAAAACCCCATCAGG
The DNA here is from genome assembly GCF_036850995.1 of Saccopteryx leptura. Classification (NCBI taxonomy): domain Eukaryota; kingdom Metazoa; phylum Chordata; class Mammalia; order Chiroptera; family Emballonuridae; genus Saccopteryx; species Saccopteryx leptura. Next base: position 116,857,681 of record NC_089504.1, read on the forward strand.
GAAGCAATTTAAGTGTAACTAATAAAAGATGCCATTTCCAAGAATGCCGCTAAACGCATGACATATGATAAAGTATTTCGAAAGCAAATTAAAAGGAAGCAGTCACACACATACACAGATGAATAAATTACATAAAAAATAATCTGTAAAACAGAAAACATATAGTGGTTTTTATCCAAAGACAAGGACAAATAAGGAAAAACTGTTTATAACTCATATCACAGCAGAAGATTTTCTTAATATATCAGAGCTCCTATAAATTGGTTTTTTAAAAAAGATCAATCTAATAGAAAAAAATAGGCAGTTCCTGAGAAAGGAAATATAAATATTGCTCTTAGACATATGGAGAAATATTAAACCTTATTCACAGTAAAAAAAAAAATGCAAAATTGGATTCCGCTGCCGTACCACTTTTGGACTATCAGATTGGCGAAGATAAAGGAAAGCTTGGTTAAGAAGTGAGGAGACAGGCTGTCTCATAAATGGTCAGTAGAAGTGTAGATACAATATCTGGGGAGAGCAATTTGGCAATATCGATCTGAATTATAAGTGCATATACACTTTGTCTCAGCAAGAGTAAAAGATTTGTCCTATAAGTGGTCATACATGTACAACATGATTATTTGCCGCACTCTTTACGATAATAAAAGATGAGAGACAGCCTATATGGCCACTGAGGGGAACCAAATAAATAAATTGCCATGCATCCATACATTAGGATATTACTCACCTATAGAAAAGAATGAAGAACGTTTATTTGAGCTGACATGAAATGACCTTCAAGATACATAAATTTTTTAAAAACCCAGGTGTAGAAGAAAAGCAAAGTACTCTGTAATTACTATTTTACAAAGGTAGGTGGGCAGAATGTAGCAATGTGTGTGTATTGTTTGAGTAAACATGAAGTATCTGTAGAGATACAGCAGAAACTCAGACATCATCTGCCTCCAGAGAGAAGCGGGGTGCCAGGGACATGAGGATGTAAGTAAAGAACCTCACGCCTCCCCAGGAAGGAGGAGAATAACTTAACTGCTCGTGATGAGTCAGCAAGTGCTCCCTTGCGGCAGGCTCGGTGCCAGGGATACAGCGGTCAGGGAGACAGGCCGTGTCCTGCCCTGGTGGAGTGTGCGCCCTTGTGAATGAAACAGGCAATAAACAAATACGATATATGGATGGACAGATGATGCACAGGCAGATGGAAAGAGAGAGAAAGAGAGGGAGAGAGGGAGAGAAAGAGAGAAGGCTCACCTGACCTGTGGTGGCGCAGTGGATAGAGCGTCAACCTGGAACCCTGAGGTTGTCGGTTCGAAACCCTGGGCTTGCCTGGTCAAGGCACATATGGGAGTTGATGCTTTCCGCTCCTCCCCCTGCCCTTCTCTCTTTCTCTCTCTCCCCTCTATAAAATGAATAAATAAAATCTTTAAAAAAATCATATTTTTTAAAAAAGAGAGAGAAGGCTGGTCTGGTACTTTCAAGAAAATAAAAACTGGCAAATGTAGAGAGAGGAAATGGGGGTGACATCTATTATTTTGATAGGGTGGTGGTCAGAGGAGGTCCCGTGTTATCCAGGGTAGGAGCATCCAGGGAACATGTTCGGCAGCCTTAAGTGGGTAGTTTTGAGTGGGTGGTAAGAAAACCAGAGTGGCTCAGGCAGAGAGCGGGACCACGACAGGCAGCTGAAATCTACCCCCCCTATTTCACAACCATTCCCAGCAGCAAAGCAGCCTGCCGGGCCTGCTGGGGCGGTGCCAACCCCTCAGAGAGGCCCAAGGAGGACCAGTACCCTTTCTGAACTTCAGGGTTTGACTAGAACATGAAGGCTCCAGCTTTAGAACAGTGGAGGCCAAATGCATTAGTATGCCACATTCTGGGGTGATGGCTATCATTTTAGCCAATGCTTGTCATGACTTTTCTCTAAAATAAACCTGCAGGACCAGAGCAGCCCTTCAGTAATTCCAGCATCACATGCTAAATGTTAAGTTGGCCCCTGCAGCACAAAGGCAGTCCTCCATTCTCCCAGTGAGCCTGTGTGTCTCAGAAGGAAATAGATGCAACCCCTCTCCTATTATTGGCTATTCCTGAGCCTGTGCGTTCCAGAAGTAGTCAGACAAAGCAGCCTTCTGTGCTTCTCTTCCCAAAGATGGCTGGGCCCCAGTGGGACCACAGCTTTCCCCCTGGGAGTGTTTTCTGTGTATGACATGTGCTGTGTAAACTCTCTGGTCACACTGGGTCCTCGCTCTTTAAGACAGCAAATCCCCAGGGGAAGTGAGTTGCATCTTGCATAATTGGACAGTTGGCTGTAGTATCCAGAGAGAAGTGTTTGCAGAGCACATCGAAAGCCGGCCCAGGGACCCACATGTTTGCTCAGCATCCACTTGGCAAATAGCAAGAACCTCTCCCTTGAATACTGGGGTCAGAAAGGGATTTTCCTCAAATCTAAGCAAGCCTCTGGGGTGATGGCTCATTCAAAAGGCTGTAGAGTAAGAAAGGGTGTTCTGGAATATCAGTGCCAAGCCTCGTCTCATCTGAAATAGACATAGTCTTTTCTCACTTGTCCTGCTTCCTAGCAGCAGAACTGACCCTGGAATACTGAGGGGGTCCTGGGCCTGTTTCAAGGTCCAAGTGTCTGGCACCGGAGCCCAAAGGCCAGCTGTAGGGAGCAGGGGGTAGGAGAAGGAAGGATGCCCACTAGCTGTGCTGAAAAGGAAGACTCGGGCTTTATGCACATGATTAGTAATGAGGAACTAGTTGCCTGGCAACAGCAGCCCCTTTCCCCTGCTATCCATACCCCTCAGGCTGCTTGTAATGTTTGGTGACATTTTTCTTTTCAGAACAGAGACAAGGAGTAGCCCCCTTAATTAGCTGAAGGTGTTGCCCACCCCACCCCCTTTACTGGCTTATTGTTACTGGATGATTAGAAATCGTCCCCCCCAAAGCGTTGCATTATTAATTGCACATTAGTAATTGCTGTGCCAAGATAAACGCACAGATAGCTGCTCATACAAGTGAAGAGCTCAGACCAAGTCCTGACACAAAGGAAGTGCTGTGTAAAAATTAGCTGTTCGAATAATCAACACTATCTTTCTCTCCTAGGAGACCAGAGTGGTAAAACCTACACTCTGCCGACTTGACTCTTTTCAAACAGCTTTGCTATTTTCCCTCAGCAGAATGCTACACCACAAGGGTCCTTAGAGAGCACCCCAGTCAAAACCTCCTCCCTTTAGTGCTGGGGAAACTGAGGCCTAATGAGGGAAGGGACTCTGCCTAAGTCACACCACTAACGACTTTAGAACTAGACCGGATGTGGGCCTTCTAGTCCCCAGTCTTTGCTCATTCCACCGCGGCCTTTTCAGTGTAGCACTGCACAAGAATCTCACCAGGGCCCTGGCCGGTGGGTCAGTGGATAGATAGAGCGTCAGCCCGGAGTATGGATATCCCGGGTTCAATTTCTGGTCAGGACGCACAGGAGAAGGACCATCTTCTCCCTCCCCCACTCTCCCTCCTCCCCCACTCTCCCTCCTCCCCTTCTCTCATCTAAAGAAAAAAGAAAGAAAAAAAGAATCTCACCAGGAGTTCATTTAAAAAATGCAAATTTATGATTATCAACCCCCAACCCCAACCCCTCCGTGACCTGTATTAGTATCCTAAAGCTGCTGTAACAAATTCCACAAACTTAATAGCTTCAAACAACACAAGTTTATTATCTGCAGCTCTGGAGGTCATAGGTCCTAAACTGGGACTTACGGGGCAAAAAGCCAGGGGTCAGCAGAGCTGTGCTCCAGCTGAAGTGTCTAGGAAAGAGCCTGTTCTTGGCTCATGGCTGCAGCATGGCGATCCCTGCTTCTGTCCTCACACCCCTAGCCCCGCTGCCTCCCTCTTTCCCTTCTGAGGGCCCCTGTGATCACGTGGGTCCCTCTAGATCGTCCAGGACCATCTCCCCCATCTCAACATCTGAAATTTAGTCACATCTGCAAAGTCCCTTTTGATATGTGAGGTAACATATTTAAATCCTGGGACTGGGACATAGACATTTTTGGGGGTTCCTTATATTGTGCTCCCTGTACCCCCACCCCCCAATCCTGAGTCAGTGTCTGCAGCTGAACAGCCCCTCAGACTGTGCAGCAGGGCTCTAGCCTGCCTCCAGAAACACTGCCTCCCTTTTCCTATCTCACTCTCACTCTGCTCAAGAAAATGATGATGTGATTGGCAGATCAAGGTCATTGTTTCCATCCTATAAGATGAGAAGCTCAAGGCTGAGAAGGGTGAATTTCTAGGCCAAGGTCCCACAGCTGGAGCCGAAATTGAACCCTTCTCCCCTATCCCTGCACCAGTGTTCTTTTCACTATAGCACAGTCAGCACCCGCTTCTCCCCCAGTGCAAGAGACGGGGGCTGTGGAGCCTGCTCCCTTCACCTCACACCCCAGGAAGCCCAGGTCCAGAACGGGTCAAGTGGCCTGCCCAGGGCTCTCTTTCCTGGCTGCAAACAAAACCACCACTCCCTCGGGAGGTCCAGAGAGATCAGACATCTTCACTTTCCTTACCAATCTGCTGAGAAGCACTTTTAAACACAGAGTAAGATTGATGTTCTAAATTAATTTCAAATACATGGGACAGAAACAACATCTGAGCCGTTTGGTCGATTATCTACACAGAGCAGGCTGATGGGAGTTGGGGCTGGAAAAGACCGGGTGTGAGCTTGACAGGCCTTTTCTGTACAGGTCCCAGGAGGGAAAAATAAACAAAGACTCACAATTGCTGGCATGCACGTGCTGGATGAGCACTAGGGGGCAGCGCTTGTCCAGGAATGGAAGCCAGTGCTGCTTTCCTAGGGTGTTAAGGGTGATTTTAAAAGGGTGGGTTTGTAGCACAAAGGGAGGTTCCTTTAGTACAGCTATAGTCAGTAGGTTTCTCATTGGACTATTAATCTGGAAATAAGTAGAAAATAAGAAACCCAAATGATGGGTTGAGATCAGATACAGTGTGTATAATGAGCATCCCATGAGTGATTTTTTAACAGATCAATTGTCTCATAAATCTTTGTTCTTCTTTAATGTGAATTGACTCCTGACCACAACTTGGACATTTATGATAAAGCAATAGGTCTAACTGAATAATATTTTAAGAATGTGTGTGTACACACACACACACACACACACACACACACACAGTAGGAAATTTAATTTGATAGTGGCCTGAAAATATTCTCTTGTTTAGAACAACAATAACTACCATTTGACTACAGTTAACAACACTGTATAACATATTTGAAAATTGCTAAGAGAGTAAATCTTAAAAGTTTCCACAATTGCCACTATGGATGGTGACAGACATTAACTAGACTTATTTTGGTGATCACTTTGTAATATCTGCAAATATTGCATCATTATGTTATAGGCCTGAAACCAATATAATGCTATCAATTATACCTCAATTGAAAAAACAAAAATAATAACTGTCATAAATAAAGAACTCAGACACAGACACTGGGCTTTTCTTGCATGATCTCACTGAAGCAATATAACCCTATAGGATAAACCATAGTTGTGTTTATTTTATAGCTGAGGAAATGGAAACTAAAAGGGGTTAAGTAAGTTGTTCCAGGCTGCCCAGGTAGGGAGTGGTTCATCCAGGACTCAGACTGAGATCTGTCTGACACCAAAACCTGGGTTCTTAGCTCTTGTCATCCTCTAAGCCTGAACAATTCTATCTTGATGGAAAGTCTCCGCATCATATACTCTGACACTTTACATTCTCATCGGAGCCTGGTGCTGACTTGGTTACTGGTCTCAGGAAAGTGACTCCACTGCTCTGCTGAATCTTAAGATCATATAATGAGGCAAATACTTAACCCGCTTAGTCAAAATGAATGTAATATCGCCTCTCCGTTAGAGACATGTAGGGCATTGAGAGCTCAGATTAATGTACAGAGTCCGGAGCTATCACCAGCTCTGAAATCTGTGGGAAGTTGGTGCTAGGGTCAGAAGGAAGTTTTTATAGGATGGAAATGGAACAAGATGGTGTGAGGTTTTGAGTGGGATTATCCCCTAATGCTCCCAGTTTCAAAGGAATGAATCCTTTTCCTGGTTGCAGGCCCTAGAGTTTGGGAGCATTTGACATGCCAGAGGATAGCCACCCATGGGCAAACAGAGGTATGTGTTGGAGATATGCTGCACAAGGCCATCTGCTGGGGGTTAGCTGGAAGAGGAAGCCACCTGGCCAGCCATGGACCCAATGACTACTTAATCAGCCACGAGGACAAACAGTGCTGCCACAGGCAGTCACAAAAGGAGTATGTAACTATCTGTGTTTTTCCTCTTCCCCCAAAGCCAGAGGGAAAGGAGGGGTGAGAGAGAATAGACCACATGTCTGATTGCCTTCCACCCCCGCCCCCCAATCTCTTAAAGCTGATAGTCTAGTCTGTATCAGAGGCAAGGAAGGAAAGCTTTAAATCATATATAAGTTTGAAATTTTAAATTGAACAAAGATGAATCTTAATAACTGGAGAGAAACTGTTTGATAACTAAAATAATGAAAAATTATAGAGTCAGACTAGGCTATATACAGCTAACCGAGCCTGTAACTCAGGCAGAAAAGGAGATTCCACAGAGCATAGTGATAGATTTGGCAATGGAGTGATGCATTTAGTGTTTATCCCCCCAGAGAACTGACAATTTTCACAAAAGCTGTTACTCACAGGAACATCAATAAATATTTTCTATTCTGTCTCAAGGGAAAGATCCTGGCTGGCCGTCTCACACTGAGGGTAGATCCTGCGCATGCGATTGCCACACACTCTCTGGGACTTGGGTCTCGTAGGTGCATCTTGGGCACCTCAAATAATGGTGAGAAATGCTAAGGGCTTCTCTTATTATCAAGAATGTGATATAGCCCTTTCTTCTGCTCTCTCCACAAATACTAGATTAGGATATTCATCTTCTTAAGAGCCCTCCCTCTGCTCAAATACTTCTGCCCTCTGAGAGGTCTGGGTATACCTCCTAGCATGTCTCTCTCCTGAACTCTCAATGCTCATCTTGTGCCCTGGGCTTCAGAGGAATTTTACAGTATGAATTTAAATTGCAGACACAGTGATGATACTATCTCCTCAGTCCTGAGCACCCTTCACCCCTTGATTATATTTGGGCAGTGCAAGAACCAGCAGACACACTAATGGAACAAAGGAAAGAGCCTAGAAGCAGACCCAAGGACTATATCCCAGTGCACTCTGTGAAAAGAATGGTATCATCAATTCATGGGAAAAGGAAAGAATATCCCATATACAGTGTTTGGATAATTGGTTAACTACATGTGGATAAATGACCATTTAAATGCTCCTTTCCAGGCAGGGGTGCAGTGGATGGAGTGTCAGACTGGGATGCGGAGGACCCAGGTTTGAGACCCCGAGGTCGCCAGCTTGAGCGCGGACTCATCTGGTTTGAGCAAAAGCTCACCAGCTTGGACCCAAGGTCGCTGGCTCGAGCAAGGCGTCACTCGGTCTGCTGAAGGCCCGCGGTCAGGGCACATATGAGAAAGCAATCAATGAACAACTAAGGTGTCAAAATGCGCAACAAAAAACTAATGATTGATGCTTCTCATCTCTTTGTTCCTGTCTGTCTGTCCCTGTCTATCCCTCTCTCTGATTCTCTGTCTCTGTAAAAAAATAAAATAAAAAATAAATAAATTCTCCTTCCCATCCACCAATTTCCAATGAACTAAAGACTTAAGAGGTAATTAATGGAAGAATAAAAATATAGAAGAAAACTGAAGTGAGTATTTTGGGGATTGGAGAACTTTAAAGTGAAACAACAATAAAGAAATTACATGGAGGTCCTGGCCGGTTGGCTCAGTGGTAGAGCGTCGGCCAGGCATGCAGAAGTCCCGGGTTCGATTCCTGGCCAGGGCACACAGGAGAAGCGCCCGTCTGCTTCTCCACCCCTCCCCTTCTCTTTCCTCTCTGTCTCTCTCTTCCCCTCCCGTAGCCAAGGCTCCATTGGAGCAAAGATGGCCCAGGCGCTGGGGATGGCTCCTTGGCCTCTGCCCCAGGCGCTAGAGTGGCTCTGGTCGCAACAGAGCGACGCCCCGGAGAGGCAGAGCATCGCCCCCTGGTGGGCGTGCCGGGTGGATCCCAGTCGGTCGCATGCGGGAGTCTGTCTGTCTCTCCCCATTTCCAGCTTCGAAAAAATACAAAAAAAAAAAAAAAAAAAGAAAAAGAAATTACATGGAAAAAATTATAACTCTAAACTTTTTTTTTAATGTACACCAAAACTATTAATACAAAAGTTAGGGTAGTGACAGAGTCCATTAGCCCCCACTGCACCAGCTGGCAGCAGCCAGCAGCCCCCAGGTGAGTGAGACCTTGCTCAGGCGTCCATTCTCTAGCCATGCCACCAACCGACTGAGCTGGTGTGAGGGAGGCCAGCCGATGTCAGCCATGCCTGGCCCAAGTCATCAGATACACCCAGCTGACCCATAGATTTGTGAGCGATAGTCAATGTGTTTTGGTTTAGAACACTACATTTTAAGGCCATTTATTATACAGAATTAGATAAATGATAAACTGAAAAAATGACAAATAGGAACAAATATGTGCAAGAAATATGAAAGATAAAGATTAAAATCTTTAATATGAAATGATATCTTATGAATCAAGAAAAACTTCTGTCATAGAGAAATGGATATAGGACATGAGTAGACAAGTCATTAAGGACTAATAAGCTAATGAAAAAATATTAAACTTCACAAAAATAAAAGAAGTACAATCTGAGTATTAAACCACACATGCATTTTTTTTACTTACTAAATTAACAACAATGTAAAAATGTTCAATAATGGTTGAGTATGATAATGTGATGGGCATTCTCATATCTGCGGATGGAAGTAAAATTAAATCATTTATGGAAAGCAAGATTTAGAAAAAGCCTTTAGGGCATATGCAGTTGGTTGGTGTAGAATATTGCATCATTGTTCCCAGTTCCTCATCGTGCTCTCTCTGCATGGTTTGTAGCTCCTTCTCCTACAAGCAGAGTCTATTCTCTGCATGCTACTGTTACACAAGGCCTAGTGGCTGTTTTGGGCCAATGGAATGTTATCAGATAAATGCACACTACAAGCAGAGGTGTCGCCATCCTCTGGTTTCAGGTTCATTCTCTTCCATTTCTCCTTTTACTGCAAGAAGAGATTCCCTGTGTAGTTCTGCCCCTTCGGCCAGAGCCCCAGGATTAACACATGGACTTGGGAAGATGGAAATGGGAGTGGCAGATTAGTGTTTGGAACTTTCCTAATCTCCACGCAAAAAACAGATAGAACAATTAAATAGCAAAACCAAAATCCACAGACATTTCCGACGGAACCAGGTGAAATACGAGCAGATGAGCACAATACCTACACGGTATCAGCACCTGTGTGGGAGAAAGCAAAGCAGAGCAGTGGGGCATCTAACAAGCTCAAGAACAAGAAACCCCTACAGTGTCCAAAAGGTATTCATGGGAAAAGCAAATTTTAGAACAACAGCTAAAATTGTTTTGCCAACTTCTGATTTGCAGGCGAGTGGAAGAAGTCTGCATTAAATTCTGAAAAGTCTGGAGCAGTTTAGTCCAAAATTCACCAGCTTAGGCTTGCTTTCAGAGCAGGACCCTTCCTTGAGGATGCTGCTGGGAGTGAAATAAAATTGAGCAGAATGGGCAATATAGCGGTGCAGGAAAGAAGGTTCAGATAGAAGTAGATAAGGGGAACACATCCAGGAAATCTTATAAAGTAAGCTGCTATACTGCTTACACTACATGAAACACAAAGGAGTAAGCAGCTCTGTGAGGTTAGAAAACCTGTCATGAACAAAGCCTCCTTCTAAAAGTTCAAGAACACTACCTTCATACTAAAGTGGTCAACAAAAAAGTATTGAGGTCAATCACACAAAGTTATTATAAGAAAAATGAGAGTCTGACCAGGCGGTGGCGCAGTGGATAGAGCGTCGGACTGGGATGTGGAGGACCCAGGTTTGAGACCTCGAGGTCGCCAGCTTGAGCGCGGGCTCATCTGGTTTGAGCAAGGTTCACCAGCTTGGACCCAAGGTCACTGGCTTGAGAAAGAGGTTACTCGGTCTGCTGAAGGCCCACGGTCAAGGCACATATGAGAAAGCGATCGATGAACAACTAAGGTGTTGCAACGAAAAACTGATGATTATGCTTCTCATCTCTCTCCATTCCTGTCTGTCTGTCCCTATCTGTTCCTCTCTCTGACTAGAGCTCTGTCTTTGTAAAAAAAAAAAAGAAAAAGAAAAAAAAGAAAAATGAGAATAAGAAGCAGAATAATATAACTAGAGATAATAAAAGCAGACCAGGAAGATTTGTTTAAAAAAACAAAATAGATTATGCTATTTCAAATGAACTAAAGGATTTTAAGAAAATGATATAAAAACATAAAATAATAATTAATGAGAAATAGAAAAGCTTAGAAGTGACAGGTATCAAGAAAAATATAGAAATTTTAAAAATGAAGACTAAACTACAAGGAACCCAGCAAATAAATGCATAGATAATGCCTTAAAACAAACAGGAGGTGAAAACTAAAAAAAACTTTTTCAATAAAAATTAAATTTAAAGGGAGATAAAGATTTGAGAAACAATGAGTATACGCAAAGAAGATCCAACATACGGTGAACTGAAGTTACTGAATAAGAGAACAAAAGCAAGAGAACTAACTACAGACTAAATTCTACAATTCAAGAAAAAGAAAATATCCAGGCATCTAAGCAAAATGAATATGTGGTTTACAAGGGAAGGAGGATTATCATTAAACTGTGACTCTTTATACTAGAAGAAAATGGAATAGTATATTTCAAATACTCAAGAAAAGAAATGTGATTTTCAAGTATAAAGGACACAGCCAAAATGTTATGAACATGCAGGAACTTCGGAATATTGTTCCTTTGAATACTTCCTGAGGCATTTATTGAAAAACAAGCTTCAGACAATCATAATAATTACAGAGACTTTGACATAAGGAATGATATGAACATTAAGTATATCGTTACTTGTGAATGAAAACTAAGAGAAAAAAAGAATATGGTATGTGATAATTACATGTCTTGACAATGTAAACAACTAAAAAAATGAGGTGAATGTGGGGATAAGTATGCAAGTTTTTAAAAATTTGACTTAGTAATTATAACTGGTGGTGGTTATTTTGTGTATCATTCTTTTGAAACTCTCTGTGTTCAATGCAGGATAAAGTAAGTGAGCTATCGTGCAGTGTTCTACCATCATTCATGTCTTTGAGAACAAGAGCCAAGATTCTTGATATGGAAGGAGATTCAGAAGTAATATAAAATAGGTTAAGGAATAACCCCGTAGTCCTGAATTAGAAATGGAAATATTACTGTGAACTCAAGAAATGTTTTCTCTTCAAAAATATATTTTCTGGTTCTATTTGAAAAAGCCCAGAAATATATATTAAATCACCCATCCAATTACATAGAACAACCCTGAAGTTCAGACTGTGGTTCTGAAATACCATTTTCCAATAAAAGAGAACCAGAGCTTCTTCCAACAACTCAGAGACCTTTGAAACTATTATATGTTGGGAAAGAAACCACGTTGGGATCGAGTCCTCTCTGTAGAGTTTTCTAGAGCTGCGAAGACTCACCGTAGATGAAGACTAACTAAGAGAAGAAAGAGAATATGTTATGTGATAATTATACGCCTTGACAATGAAGATGAAGTACAACTTTAAAAAAATGAGGTGGACCCAAGACAGAGTTTTAATTTATTTGGAGGTGGGGATAGGGGAGAAACCATGTCTCTAGCTGAATTATCTAAAAGGAACCTCTGGAAATTTAGGAGAATTTTTAATAGGATGTTTTTCCCTTTTTATTGAAGAATGCCATGTATGCAGCAAAGAAAGTATGCTAACTGTAAGTGTAGAGCATGGTTAATTTCTGCCCATGTCTACACCTGTGTCGCCGTCACTCACATCAAGACATAGAACTCTGCCCATACCCCAGGAGGCTGCCTCCTGCCTCTCCCCAGACGTAACCATTGTTCTGATTTTTATCACATCCATTTGTTTGGTTTCTCCTTGAATTTTATATGAATAGCCATGCTGATTAATACCTTTTTTTTTTTTTACTCATCAACCAAACATACAAAATTGCACAAAGTTAAAACAAAACCCTTTCCCCTATCCCCACGCCCCCAGTCTCTCTTCCTAGTGGTTAATAAGTGGGTGTGCATCCTTCTAGTGTTTTTGTTTTCTTTTAATTTTTTAAAATTAATATTTAAGAAGAGAGAAAAACATTGATCTGCTGTTTTACTTGTTCATGCATTCATTGATTGATTCTTGTATGTGCCCTAACCAGGGATTTAACCTTCAACCTTAGCATGTCAAGATGTTGCTCTAGCTAACTGAGCTACTGGGCCAGAGCCTCTTCCAGTGTGCTAATGTTATGAGTCCCCTTTTGAAGGGGAGTCTTGCTTGACATTGAACTTGTAACTTTTCTCCTCTCTTCTAGAGGAAAAGACTTGCCAGCTACAATATATGCAAGGCAGGAAATCATAAAGGGTCTTCCTTAGAAAGGGCAATGCTAGAGAAGGCAGCTAATAGTTCTGGGAGAAAAGGGGGATCATTTGTACAGGGGATAGTGGTTCTTGGTTTACATAGCAGAGACAGTCAGAGGTTCCTGATACCCTTACCATAAAGGAGAGCTGTTGTGGAAACAGCAGCCTAGCCAGTGACAATAATCCCAGCTCCTACTTTGCCTCTAGAAGGGGGCATGTCCTTGCCAAGTGCTTAGGACAAAGGAGTGTCTTCCCACTCTTTCCGCGTGTGCTGGTTCGATGCAGAGAACTCAGGGCAGAGATTCTAGAGGAAGTGAAACCATAAAACAGAAGGGGCCCGGGCTCCCAAATCACCATGTTGAAGGCTATGTACCGGCAGACATACCCACAGGGCTATGACACAAATAAATATGTATTCTGACTGGCCGCTGAAATTTAAAGGTTTGTTTGTTAAAGTAGTAACATCACCTTAAATCATAGAATGCATGAGGAAATGAACTCCTGAGGACCAGTTAAGACATAGTCATATGCCCTGGGAGGTGCCAGATGTGCAAATGTAAAGAATGTCAGCAACTGTAAAGGGTGTCAGTACACTGGGCTCTGGCAAGGACGAGTGAGGACTCCACCTCTTAGCAAACAGCTGTCTCCTCCTCCTGGAGGCTGCCACAGCCCATTGGAAGGAAGGCTTCTGGGAATAGCATGTCCTCTTCCTGCACCCACAACTTCCTCTGCAGGCACTCCACTTTCTCCTGCATTCCCGAGCCACCTGGTGTCCAGTGCCGGTGAACGGTGCCATGGTGCTCAGCGACACTGGTTCCTTGTTGCATATGATTCTACCACATCTCATTGTGGGAAGACAGGGAATTTAAAGAACTTGGATTCAAAGGGTGGGTCATTTTGGCTGAAGTCTCTCCAACACATATAACATGAGCCAGAATACAGAGAATCCACATTTTCTGGTTCAGACAATGACACTGCCTCAGCTCTGTGGCCACTACTAAATTGTGGGGTTTAGTCTAATCTCATTTTGAACACAAGGTACTCTTAGTTTACTCCTCTGCTGTAGTCAGTGCCCCAGGACAGTAGGACTCTGGCCCTAAGATGCTTAAGAGCCTTAGGGGACCCCTGGCACTATAGAAACGGGGAGGGCATGCTTTCCTGGAGAAGAGATAACTCTAACCTCAGACTTTGGGAAATGTTGAGCTTTTGCCATCTTAGAATGGCTTGGCTTGCTTGTGGCTTTAAACTTCTTTGACCTTGACAAAAAGTTAAAAAATATGTCTATAGTGACCTAGTACATGTGTATGAAACATACTCTGATACTCTCTATTCTGTTTCATTCCATTTCATCTCATCCTGTTCCGACCTGTTTTCTGAAACCTGGCCACAACCCACTTAATTAGTTTCATGGCCTCCTAGTAAGCTCTCTACTTGGAAAGCTGTTGGATGAGGACAAACTAGCCACTCCTCCAATGGTGTATGGAGAGCAACTGGAACAGGCTGGTCAGGGACCTGGACTTTGGTACCAGACGGCTCAGATTCGAATGCTGGCTGCACCGCTTCTTAATTGTGTACCCTGGGCAAGTTCCTTAACCACTCTGTGCTTCAGTTCCCAATCTGGAAAATGAGGTTGAATATATATATACATACACACACACACACTCTCAAATTTTATACATTTTACATATGTATTTATTATTTTATATATATCAGATATATTAAATATAGTACATGTATAATCAAGAACAGAGCCTAGCCTAGCATATATACTGCTCACAGAAATTAGGAGATATTTCAAAATGAATATAAAGCTATAAAATATTCCCTAATTTTTTTGAGCAGTATAGTAAGTGCTATGTCAGCATTAGCTTTTATTAGTAATGGATCATTCTCTCTTATTCTGAAGGGACAGCGAGGACATCTGGAAGTCCCTGAAAGGCCTGAGGATTCTTATTCTCTAACTACACTATTTCTTAAGCAGTGGCCGTGTGTCTGTTGTGTCCCAACAGATTGGACTCAGTGCCTCTTCAACTCTAGGTGGTTTGTGCCTCGTAGGGAGGTGCGAATGGCAATAGTGCAGAAATGTGACCCTCTCCTATACTTTCTCCTTTGAATTTGGGTTTGGAAATTCATTCTTCAAGATGGTAACTGCCCAAACATCATTCACATTCCAGGCCCGGCTGAAATATGAATGTTTCCACGAAGCCTTCCTGGTTCTCACTTGGAAATAAATTTTCCAAAGTCTGTGCTTTATTCTTACACCTCCTGTGGGTTATATGTAAGAGTGACTTTTTAAGAAACTGTCAAACTGTTCTCCAAAGTGGCTGGACCATTTTGCGAGCCTACCCATCAGAGAATTCATTATTATCATTTTAAAGTAAGCTTCAAATATGTTTATACATCTTTTAGTCAGGTTTATTGAGATGGACTTGATATACAGTAAAACTCACCTTTCTTAGTGTATAGTTTTGAGTCTCGGCAAACACATCGGCTGTGTAACCAGCAGTGCAGTCAAGTTATATAACATTTCCAGCCCCAATTAATCCCGTGTGTCCCTTTGTAGCCAAGCCCTTCGGCAGTCTCCAGCCCCAGGCAACCACTGACCCGTTTCAGTCCCTAAGGTTTGCCTTTCCTAGGGTGTCATCTAAGCTGAATCATACAGCATATATAGGCTCTTGAGTCTGCCTTCTTTCACTCAGCATAATGCATGCAATTCACCCATGTTGATGCCTGTGTCCATAGTTCGCTCCTTTTTAGTGCTGAGGTGTATAAGAGTATTCCATCATGTGGTTGTATCAGTTTATCAGTTCACCTTTTTTTATTAATGACAATGAGTACAACTGCTTATTTACATACATAAATTTTTGTGTTAGTTTAAGTTTTCCTCACTTTCATGTCATATGTTATGTGTCCTTGAGGTGGAATTGCTGGGTCATATGGTAAATGTAATTTTGTAAGAAATTGTCTTACTGTTCTTCAAAGTAGCTGTACCATTCTGCAAGCCTACCCATCAGGGAATTCCAGTTACTCCACATCCTTGCCAGCACTTAGTAGTAGGGTCCTCCTTCTCTTCCCCTCTCCCTCTTCCTCCTCTCACTTCCTTTCACTCTTTTTTTCATTGACATAGTAATAAGTATGTAGAGGAATAAACTTTTTTTAAAAGTTTTTTCCGTTGATTTGAGCAGGGGGAGGGAGAGAAAAAGAAGTATCAACTCATTGCTGTTCCACTTAGTTGTGTACTCACTGATTGCTTTTCGTACATGCCCTGACCAAGGATCGAACCTGCAACCTTGGTGTGCCAAAACGATGCTTTATCCACTGAGCCACCTGGCTAGGGCAGAAGTAAACTTTTTGTTAAGGTATAATATAGAGAGATAAAGTGTGTCAAGCTTGATGAACTTTGACAGAGTGATGTATCCACATAACCACCACCAAGATCAGAAACCAGAGGATTACCAGTACCCCAGAAACACCTCTGTACCCTATCCCAGTGTTAGGAAGTGAATATTTGTGCCCCTCCCAAATAATTCATATGTTAAAATTCTAACCTTCAGTGTGATGGTATTAGGAGGTGGGACCTTTGAGAGGTAGAGAGCCCTCATGAATGGGACGAGTGCCCTTATAGAGACACTGGGGAGCCTGCTTCCTCTCTCTGCTCCACGCCACAGGCAACCTTATTCTGGCTATCACCACAGAATAGCTTTTGAACCGAGTAAAATCATATACCATGTATTTCTTTGTGTGATTTCTTTTGTTCAATATCACATTTGATAGATTCATCTACATTGTTGCAAACAGTTATAATTTGTTTATGTTCTTGCTATAAAATATTCCATTGCATGAATATACCACAATTTATTTATCTAGTTTACAGTTAATGGTCCTTTGGATTATTTCCAGTTCTTATCTGTTATGAATAATGCTGCTATGATTATTCTTATTGCCATTTGGCAGGTCCCCCAGACCAACCTTGGCTTCAATAATTTGCTTAGAAAGACTCACAGAACTCAGAAAGAAAGGTGTTATACCCACAGTTATGGCTATTACAGTACAACAATACAGACAAAATATTGTATTCCAATGGGACAAGATACACAGGACAGAGTTCAGGAGAGTGGCAGATATGAGCTTCCGGTTCTCCCCTCCCAGTGACAGATGGCACTGATTGCTGCTCCCAGCAGTGATGTGTGGTAATATGCATGGATTAGTGCCAACCAAGAAAGCTCACTGGGGATAGGTTACATATTTATGGGGACTGTCTGCATGGCTGTCCTTGGTCTTCAGCTCCAGAGGTCAAGCTGATACCACCTAGCTCCAAGCCCTGACCACAAATCCTATTGCTAGCATAGACTATCTGCTGTGGCCCAAGACCTCAGATAAACAAAGACACTCTTATGAGGCAAGATGTTCCAAGCGCTTAGAGGTTGTCTCTCAGGAGCTGGTCTAGGACCAAAACTTTCTCTGGATAAGGTTAATCCCTTGTTGTACACTTGTAGTGTCTTTTGGTGAATACATGTAGCATTTCTGTTGGATATATACCAAGGAGCAGAGTTTCTATGTCACAGCTTATGCACATATTCAGCTTTAGTAGTTATTATCCAGTTTTCCAAAATAGCTGTATCAAAGTGTATTCTCACCACAATGAATGAGAGGACCAGCCACACCGTGTCTTCTCCAATGCTTGCTATTGCCAGATGTTTCCTTTTATTTATCTTAGCCATTCTGGTGGGTGGGTAGAAAATCCTTACTGTGTTTTTAATTTATATTAGCCATTCTGGTGGGTGGGTAGTAAATTCTCACTGTGCTTTTAATTTGCATGTCCCTGATGAAAAATAAAGATGAACACATTTAAAAAAATGTATTGATTTTAGAGAGAGAATAAGAGAGAGCAACAAACATCAATTTGTTGTTCCACTTATTTATACATTCATTGGTTGATTCTTGAGTGTGCCCTGACCAGGGATCGAACCCTGCAACCTGAGTATATTGGGACAATGCTCTAACCAGTGGAGCTACTTGGCCAGGGCCTGATGAGCACATTTTAATGTGCTAATTAGTCATTTATATATCATTAACACTTATTATTATCAACTTCCTCTGTTTTAATTTAACTCAATTCAACAGTCTTATAACCTCTGCCATGTGTCAGACCCTGTGCTGCCGCAACAAGGGATGTAATAGTGAACATGTTGTTCATGCACACACACACACACAAGTTACTTATATATTAATAAGGAAAGACTCCCAAAATATACTAAGTAAAAAAAAGGTGCAGAAACTGTGTATAGTATGTTACCATTTGTGTGAAACGTTTGTGGGAGAAATGAATGCTCACTTGTACACACATACACAAACACACTGCTTTGGTCTTAAATATGCTAAATATCTTTCAGAGGGGTAAACAGAAATGATAATAGCTAGTTGTAGAGGAAGAAAGCTAAGTGAATGTGGAATGGTAAGAAGGGAGACTTTTCACTATATACCATTTTATACTCGATGTGTGAGTAATGGAAATCTTTTTACCTACACCTGAATCTTTTTACCTTTTAAAATCATGGTGTAGAAATATTTTGAAAAGAAGCAAATATTACTTCTGTCTGTGAAATTGCTTTATAGACAATTTGGGACGAGGTGTGGGGGAGTTACAGACATTAGAGTGATAAGTCCTGGGAAGGGGAGGGTACAGGATCCTTTGGGAAGACATGTAAGGGGCACCTAATCCAGGATTTTCTTCTTTTTTGAGGAGGTGGATTCTATGCAGTTTTCCAGAGGAGCTAATGTCTAAACTGAGACTGAAGGGCCAGTGGAACTTAGTCTGGGAAGGGAAATAGAAAGTGGAAAAGGTGTTGGTGGAGCTCACTGCCTGGGCCTGAGGGGGTGCAGTCAGTGGTGAGATTCAAATAATTTAACAACCGGCTCTCTACCCTAATGATCGTTGTAGATATAAAAAAGCAATATACCAGGCCCTGGCCAGTTGACTCTGCAGTAGAGCGTCAGCCCAGCATGTGTAAGTCCCGGGTTCGATTCCCGATCAGGGCACACAGGAGAAGTGCCCATCTGCTCCTCCACCTTTCTCCCTCTCCTTCCTCTCTGTCTGTCTCTTCCCCTCTCACAGCCAAGGCTCCACTGGAGCAAAGTTGGCCCGGGCACTGAGGATGGCTCCATGGCCTCCACCTCAGGTGCTAGAATGGCTCCTGGCTTCTGCGACAACGCAGCAATGCCCCAAACGGGCAGATCATCGCCCCCTAGTGGGCATGCCAGGTGGATCCCGGGTGAGCGCATGTGGAAGTCTGTCTGCCTCCCTGCTTCTAACTTCGGAAAAATACAAAAACCAAACAAACAAAAAAACCCAATATATCAAAAAGTAGTTTATTATTTCATGCATTTAATACTTTAATAAGAACAATAAAAGAGGTAGACAAGATTAGATTATGTTATAAGAAAGAGTTTAAAATATTAAATAATATCCGACAAAAAACAATAAAACTGTAATTTAAAATATTTCCTGCCTGACCTGTGGTGGTGCAGTGGATAAAGCATCAACCTGAAACCTTGAGGTCACTGGTTCAAATCAAATCCCTGGGCTTGCCCTGTCAAGGCACATACAGGAAGCAACTACTAGTAGATGCTTCCTGCTTCTCCCCATTCTTTCTCACTTTCCCCCTCTCTCCAAAAATCAATAAGTAAAATCTAAAAAAAACAAAAGTTTAAAATATTTCCATATTGCTTCTTGACTGGAGTCCTTACTTGCAATTTTTTTCACCTGGAGGGAATGAACATTACTATGGGCACTTAGAGTATGCTGTAGCACAGGTGAACATTAAAAAAGAGAAAGGAATATAAATTTGTAATTTCCACATCAGCGGCTGCCTAGAGGCCCACCTTAAAGAGAACCCTGATTACAAGTGCCATTTTAACAACCCTTCGCCAAACTCAACAAAAAGTTAGGTACTGGTTTTGCCAAACTGATGAGAACTGACGGAATCCCACCTCTGGGTTCAGTCTTGCAGGCTCTGGACCAGGGGTCCCCAAACTTTTTTCACAGGGGGCCAGTTCACTGTGCCTCAGACCATTGGAGGGCCAGACTATAAAAAAAACTATGGGCCCTGGCCAGTTGGCTCAACGGTAGAGCGTCGGCCTGGCATGCGGGGGACCCGGGTTTGATCCCCGGCCAGGGCACATAGGAGAGGCGCCCATTTGCTTCTCCCCCCCACCTCCTTCTTCTCTGTCTCTCTCTTCCCCTCCCGCAGCCAAGGCTCCATTGGAGCAAAGATGGCCTGGGCGCTGGGGATGGCTCCTTGGCCTCTGCCCCAGGCGCTAGAGTGGCTCTAGTCGCGGCAGAGCGATGCCCCGGAGGGGCAGAGCATTGCCCCCTGGTGGGCAGAGTGTCACCCCTGGTGGGCGTGCCGGGTGGATCCCGGTCGGGCGCATGCAGGAGTCTGTCTGACTGTTTCTCCCCGTTTCCAGCTTCAGAAAGGTGCAAAGAGAAAGAAAAACAAACAACAAAAAAAAAAACACAAAAAAAACTATGAACAAATCCCTATGCACACTGCACATATCTTATTTTAAAGTAAAAAGACAAAACTGAAATAAATACAATATTTAAAATAAAGAACAAGTAAATTTAAATCAACAAACTGACCAGTATTTCAATGGGAACTATGCTCCTCTCACTGACCACCAATGAAAGAGGTGCCCCTTCCAGAAGTGCGGCGGGGGGCGGATAAATGGCCTCAGGGGGCCGCATGCGGCCTGCGGGCCGTAGTTTGGGGACCCCTGCTCTGGACGGTGCTCAATTCCACCTCAGGCCGGAGAGGTGAGGTGCAGGGGAGGGGGTGGCAGACCGCTAAAGCAACAAGGTCACATGTTGAAAGCTCTGTCAGCTCTGGATGCCTAAGGCTGAGGAGTCACCTAAAGGTGTTTAAACTGCAGAGTGACAAGGACAGATTTGCATTTTAGAAAGGTTACTTTGGCTGCATAGGGCATGGATGGAAGGACTACCGGCTAGAGGAAGACATCAGGAGTGCGGCATCATGGGTAAATACCTGGCCTCTGGACTCAAAACCGATTAACCTGATTTTGTAAATGAAAGAAAATAGCACCTTTTTCATAGAATCATTGGGAAAGTAGAATGAGAAAATGCTTATGGGGCGATTGACACAGTGCCTCTTACAAAGTAAACCATCAATACATATTAGATGTTATTATATGATATTATCCCACCACTTCTGTCTCTGTATGTCTAGCCCCAGCCACCATCTCCTTTCACCTGGAGCATTAGAGTGGCCTCCTAACGGGTCTGCTGCTGCTTTACCTGCTCCCCTCTTTCTACTCTTTACAGTAGCCCAGTCTTTCAAAATGTGATTCAATCTCAGACAAAAGCCTAATTTTCCTAATATGTAAACAACTACAAAAGGACTTGACAACCCAGTGGAGGGGGGGGGGGGAGGCGAAGAAGCCTGACCTGTGGTGGCATGGTGGATAAAGCATCAACCTGGAGGGTTGGGGTTGCCAGTTTCAAACTCCTGGGTTACCCAGTCAAGGTACATACAAGAAGCAACTCTGCTTCCCTTCTCCCCTCTGCCTTTCTCTCTCTCTCTCTCTCTCTCTCTTTTCTTTAAAATCAATAAATATCTATTTTTTACAAGGCAAAGAAGGCCTGGCTTGTGGTGGTGCAGTGGATAAAGTGTCGACCTGGAAATGCTGAGGTCACCGGTTCAAAACCCTGCACTTGTCTTGTCTGGTCAAGGTACATATGGGAGTTGATGCTTCCTGCTCCTCCCCCCTTTCTCTCTCTCTCTCTCTCTCTCTCTCCTCTCTAAAATGAATAAATAAATAATGTTTTTAAAGTCAAAGAAGATAAACAATAAACAGACAAGTCACAGAAAAGAATTACTCATGGCTCTGAAGTATATAATTGCTCAACCTCATTTATATAATAAATGTACAAATTACTAAAACCATTTTTCACCTATGAGATTGGCAAAGACCAAAGAGCTTAATAACACCCTGTTTGATAATTTCAAGTAACACATATTGCTGGTGGAATGGTAACTTGTTACAAGCTTAATTGGAGGCAATCTGGCAATACCTATCAAAATATTAAATCACAACCTTTTGACATAGTCATTTAATGATATGAACCTACCTATAACTATAATGTTCTTATGCAAAATACCTGTAAAAAATATTAATTTTGGACTGAAGGAGGGCATAGGGAGTGTAGGTAGGGGTGGGATATGGAGGGGCGGAGGGGAAGGAACCCAGGATGGAAGGGGGCAAATGTGAGTGGGGTGTAGGGGTTGGGTGGAAGGGGGTGTGGGGAGGGGTAAGGGTGAAGGATAGAGTGGGAGAAGAATAGAGAGGGAGGAGTGCTGGGAGTAGGAGGGGGCAGAGGTGGAGGTCATGGGTTTGATCCCAGGTCAGGGCACATACGAGAAGCAACCAATGAGTGCACAACTAAATGAAACAACAAGTTGATGCTTCTCTCTCTCCCTTTCTCTCCCTCTTTCTCTCTTTCTTCCTTCCCCTCTCTCTCTCAAATCAATGGAGAAGAAAACAAACAGAAAAACATAGTTAAAAGAATAAAATGGCAATAAATATGTACTTATCAATAATCAGTTTACATGCAATTGGCTTAAATGCTCCAATCAAAACACATAGGCTAAATGAATAGACAAGAAAGCAAGACTCATATACTAAAAAGATAAACAAGATTGACAAACCTTTAACCAAAATCATCAAGAAAAAAAAAGGAGAGAGGACCCAAGTAAATAAAATCAGAGATGAAAGAGGAACAGTAACAACAGACACCAAAGAAATACAAAGGATTGTAAGAAAATATTATGAACAACATTATGCCAACAAATTGGACAATATGGATAAAGTCCTAGAAACATACAATCTTTCAAAACGGAATCAAGAAGAATCAGAGAATTTGAACAGATTACAGCTACTGAAATTGAAGTAGTAAAAAAACCAAACTCCCCTTATAAAACAAAACAAACAACATAGTAAAGTAAAACAATAACAGCAAAATGAGCCCAAATTCAGTCTCTAAGTAACAACAATAAGTAATGCATTAGTGTATATCTTCACCAGCCATCTTTATATGATATTTATCTACATAGTAGGTATATGGCTTTATATAAACAAAATCATTCTACTCATGGTGTTGGTGCTACTGGTGGAAATAGAATTCTTACACACAGTCACAAAGAAGTCATTCCGTGGACCCACATATGGGAGGATAAGGTCTAGTGGTTAGATTTACTGAAATTGAAATAAATGGCCTTAACCAGGTTTCCAGGGTCTCATCTCTGTTTGTCCTGCTGTGGAAAAAGTCCAGCCTTATCTTAATCAGACCAAGAACAAAGGCCAGGCTCCACAAATTCTGAGCCATTGGTTCAGTTTATGTCAGTTTATGTCAAAGCGTAGTCCAGTTCACTCTTTGTCTCCATCTGGCTAGTTTAGTCTGTTCCTGGCTGCTCTTTGGCTGGTGCTGTGCCAGGGCCTGTGCTTGGAGTCCGCACAGCAGTCCAATCCCACGCGGCTGCTAGGCCCACATGGCTGCTATGGAGAAAGACTGCATGAGTGCACAGGGTGTTACCAAGCATGCAAGAAAAAAATTGGACCCTATCTTCGTTAGGCTCTGATTATATTATCTCAGTCTTGGGAAGGACTACCCACTTTTTCAAACTAACCAATCAACTTCCTAAATCCTTCATGGGCTGGCGTTAGGTCCTCCTCATAACCAATCCATTTCCTAGGTCTTCCAGGGTTCTATGTCCCTTATCCAACGTGATCATTTTTGCAGGCTAGGCTCTGCTCTTTAAGGTCGCCATCTTAGTTCCTATTGTACATGTTTCAAAATCGAAGCACCTCCCCCTGCTCCATCTTGCCCTCCACTGGGCATGCACTCAGCAGAGGAATTTCCCCTTTATTGTTTATTTCCTCCCCATAGTTTGGGTGAGTGGACCAGTTGTACTCTGAGAAGATTGGAAAACTGGTCCTTCCTCCCTGTGTGGGTGGGGGTGGGAACGGTTGGGAGGGAGGGGTGTTAATCCTCTTGGCTCTGCAGTGCTGCAGTCCCCTGGGGTGTCTGAAGCTGTAATTTCTTAGCAAAGCAGGCTTGTGCTGCCTAGTTGATTCTGCTTAATAATGTCTGATTCCCTTTGCTCCTTTCCTTTATTAATATCTAGCCACTTACACTAACATTGGCACCTTCCTTATTGTTGGGCAAATAAGTTTGTAAAATGTGATTTTTATGCTCACTTCATTAAAAATGGCCGCTGCTCATGTGATGCTGCTGCCATGGTATACTGCTAATTACCTTTGTGCTTGGGAAAGGGCTTGGTTATGCTAATGTGTGCTGGAGGAGGGACTTTTGTGCCAAACGTTTTAAGAGAAAGAGACCCCGTTGTTGCAGAGGAGACAGGCAGCCAAGATGGCGGGTGCTGAAGGAGAAGCCAATTTGTGCAGAGACAAGAAGATGGGGAACAGAGGTGAGTAAGCTGGTGGGCCCTTTCGTTCTAGGAAAACCAGGAGAAAGTCAGTGGCTTTGGGAAACATGAATGGAAAGGGAAGTGTTTTCCTGCTGTGTGTATTTACTAGCCCGCCAGTGCGAGGCTAGAATAAAAGAAGGCTCACCAGTTTTCAACTTTGCAATTTCATTACCTTCTATCCGAATCTAACGTGAACCTGCACCTGCCTGGCGGCTGTGATGGCCGTGACTACTGGCTGTATACTTATCAGTAAACTTCTCCTTACTCCAAATTCTGATGTTTTGGCCTTTCAAAGCATCGGGCACATGAACTTAGGTTTCAGTAACAAAGTTGTATAGAGTTTTAATGTTTGTGATGTCTGATTTCTTTCTGATATAAAATTGTGGTTTTTGTAGGTCCAAGGTCATGGACATGAGAGTGGAGCATCAAATAATGAAAACTTTGACAGAGTAAAAAGGCATGGTTCTGGGCAGCAGAGGACAAAAGTAACTGGAGATTTTATTTCAAATTTTACGGCTCTGGGAGTCCCGGGTTTGATTCCCGACCAGGGCACACAGGAGAAGCGCCCATCTGCTTCTCCACTCCTCCCCCTCTCCTTCCTCTCTGTCTCTCTCTTCCCCTCCCGCAGCCAAGGCTCCATTGGAGGAAAGTTTGCCCGGGGGCTGAGGATGGCTCTGTGGCCTCTGCCTCAGGCGCTAGAATGGCTCTGATTGCGGCAGAGTAATGCCCCAAGATGGGCAGAGCATCGCCCCCTGGTGGGCATGCCGGGTTGATCCCGGTCGGGCGCATGCGGGAGTCTGTCTGACTGCCTCCCTGTTTCCAACTTAAGAAAAAGAAAAAAAAAATTTTTTTACTATGGCTCTCTCACCCTAATTGAAAAGAAACTGGATATATTACATTTTGACAAAGTAACAAACAAATTTTGTTTTCACTGCAGGAAACTTACAAATCATGTACAGAATTAGAAAGATATTTAAAATAGCATTTACGGTACATAATTGGATTTGATATGAGTACATCTGCCAATAATGTACTTGTCCATTTTCTCCAATGATCTCAAAATAATGTCCCTATTACTTTTTATGTTTTACAATGAAAAAAACTGAAACCACGGGAAGATAAATGATCTTTGCAAGGTTGCAACAAGTCAATATGAAGGTCAAGAGCAAAATTAATTTTTAATCTATTATTATGACTGAAACTCTTCAAACCCCCTGCCAGTTTTTTACTTATTAGGAATTTAAGTGTTTTGAATATAAAAGACTTCAGTCAAAGAATTTTTAGTTAAAATACAAAACAAAAACATTAGCATTGAGCGTTTCTAAAGTGTTGAAAGCTAAGTGTTTTAATGCTAAAATCCTTGACATTTAAAAGGCTCAGGAACAAATCCTACTGAAAGCCAACTAGCATGCAAATTATAACAATTTATTTCTCTCAGGCCTTGGCATGCTTCTTTTGGTACCAGAAGTATAGTGAGATATTTGAGATCCAAATTCTTTAGAAACTTATCTAAATTAGATCTATATTCTGTGTGCAAGAATATTCTTGCATCATCTTCCCTATTCCTTTCCCCAAGAGTTGGCTGGACTTTACAACCAATTCTGGGTCAGTATGAAGGGACGGTCTATGAGAAACATCCATGCGAACCAAAAATTTGCTGTCTTGATTTATTAATTATTTTAAGTTGAAGGAATTTGAGTAACAGCTGGTGAGAAAGGAATTTCTGACTTTTCCCCTGAAGCAAGTCATAAAACCCTGAGATGAGAAGTGCTTTCCTTACAGGTCTTGCTAAAACCTTGAAAACTTAACTACACTAAGCTCTCTTCTGTCGCCTCTTCCCATGACTTTCCACTCTTCATTAACCCTAACATAAGAGCACTCAGGTTTAACCCCTTGCCAGGTCTTCATTTCTTCCCTAGGAAGGCCCTTTTGTCATGTAAAACTTATATTATCTAAATCTGTCTGTTATTTCCTTGGCAGTCTGTTTTTTGTTACAAGAGTTCCAGCTGAGAACTTAGAACGGTGATTTCCCTCCCCGCATCCAATAATTTCCTCAACCTGCCTTTTGCCTCCTAATGCTTCAGGTTTTGGTATCCTGTGTCTTCTTTCTGTCTCCCTTTCTCATAAGTTGTTTAGAAAGAATGTTATTACCAATAATTAAAGTGTGAGAATAAGAGAAATGGGCTGGCATGGCTATCAAGTCTACTGCCAAAGTTAATTGGAATAATATTCTTTGCTTAAAAACAGCTACCTGAACACCTTGGGAATTTGGTGTGAAAAGATGTAATAAGGAATGTTTAATGACAAAACTAAAACAATTTAGTATTGATTTTGATGTCCTTTATTCAAGGGGATGTCAATGTAAGAAAAGTCCAAACCTGTAGAGAATTTTTATGAGTTTATTTGAGCCAAACTGACAATTTTCAACAAGCAAAAAATCTCAACAGATTGAGAAAATGGGAGTTTCACCTCTTATTTTATGCATAAGAATCAAAGTGTGTTGGGCAGATAAAATGTATTATGCTCACTTTGTTAAAGATGGCGCTGCCCATGTGGAGGCTGTCGCCCAGGTGATATTAATGTGTGTTAGGGGTGGGCTGAAGGCAGGCAGGATCCTTGTACCCTGGGGCTTGGTTTTAGGACTAAGCCTTTCCCACCCTTTTTGATGTGGGGTGGTATAACCCCATCATGCCTCGGATAAGTGACTTTGTATTAGAGACTTCCCTATTTTGTATATTGGATTAAAGGTTTTGATTTCTACACTATAAAATGGGGGCAAAATGAGAGCTTGCTCTCTTGGTTCCTGAGATTAGCATTAGAGAGCAGAGAGCAGAGAAAGGCCACGTGGAGGAGGCCAGGAGAAGCAGCCAAGATGGCGAAGTGTTGAGTGAGAGGCCAGTTTGTGCAGAGTTTTGCAGGGAGAAGGAAGGAGATGGGGAACAGAGGTGCATAAGTCTGGTGAGCTAGAAACCTTTGATTCTAGGAAACTCGGATAAGTCAGTAGCTTTGTGAGCACTGAATGTGAGTGGGTTTTGGAGCCCAGTGTGTGTTTTTACTTGCCCACCGGATGCAAGCTAGGATTAAAGATGACGGCCCATCAATTTTTGGCTCCGTTGTTTCTTTACCGACTGTCCAAATCCAATGCGAACCTGCATGGGCCGGGCAGCTGTGATGGTGGCCTTGGCCACTGGCCATATGTTGGGCAGATAAAATGTATTATGCTCACTTTGTTAAAGATGACACAAGGAGGCCGTCGCCCAGGTAATATTAATGTGTGTTGGGGGCAGGCAGGATTGTTGGAGCCTGGGGCTTGGTTTTGGGATTAAGCCTTTCCCACCCTTTTTGATGTGGGGCGGTACAATCCTATCATGCCTCAGAAGTGTCTTTGTATTAGAGACCTCCCTATTATGTATATTGGATTAAGGGTTTGGATTTCTACACTATAAAATGGGGGCGAAACGAGAGCTTGCCCTCTTGGTTCCTGAGATTTTCAGCAGAGGAGAGAGTAGAGCCAGCAGCGGGAGGAGGCCATGTGGAGGAGGCCAGGAAAAGCAGCCAAGATGGCGGAGTGCTGAGTGAGATGCCAGTTTGTGTAGAGTTTGTATCTGGGATAAGGAAGGAGATGGGGAACTGAGGAGAATAAGGCTGGTGAGCTAGAAACCTTTGATTCTAGGAAACTCGGATAAGTCAGTAGCTTTGTGAGCACTGAATGTGAATGGGTTTTGGAGCCCAGTGTGTATTTTTACTTGCCCGCCGAATGCAAGCTAGAATTAAAGACTATGGCCCATCAGCTTTTGGCTCCGTTGTTTCTTTGCCGACTGTCCGAATCCAATGCGAACCTGCATGGGCCAGGCGGCTGCTGCGATAGTGGCCCTGGCCTTGGCTACTGGCTCTACACCATACAAAGTGGAAAACTGTAAAGCCAGTATCCACGGCCACCATCACAGCCGCCTGGCCCATGCAGGTTTGCATTAGATTCGACAGACAGTAATGAAACAATGGAACTAAGAACTGGTGGGCTGTTAGCTTTAATCCTAGCTTGCATCCGGCGGGCAAGTAAAAACACACACTGGCCTCCAAAACCCACTCATTCAGTGCTCACAAAGCTACTGACTTATCGGAGTTTCCTAGAATCAAAGGTTTGTACTTCACCAGCCTTATTCACCTCTGCACAAACTCTGCACAAACTGGCTTCTCCTTCAACACTCTGCCATTTTGGCTGCTTCTCCTGGCCTCCTCCATGTGGCCTCTCTCTGCTCTCCTCTCTGCTCTCTCTTCTAATGCTAATCTCAGGAACCAATAGAGAGCAAGCTCCTGGTCTACCCCAATTTATAGTGCAGAAATCAAAACCTTTAATCCAATATACAAAATAGGGAAGTCTCTAATACAAAGTCATTTATCTGGGGCATGATGGGATTGCACCACCCCACATCAAAAAGGGTGGGAAAGGCTTAGTCCTAAAACCAAGCCCCAGGCTACAAGGATCATGCCTGCCCACAGCCCGCCCCCAACACACATTAATATCACTTGGGCGATGGGCTTCCACGTGGGCAGTGCCATCTTTAACAAAGTGAGCATAATATATTTTATCTGACCAACAAAAACAAGATGGTTACATAAAATCCATTGGTGACAGATCAGGGTAGGGAGGTGGGAGAAAGGAAAGCAGGAAAATCTCTGGGATTGGATGATAAGTAAACCGTTGTTGGGTAAACAAATGTTTTTTTTTAAGTTTGCTCGCTTGTATTGGGGCAGTGCCATGTGTGTATAGTCTATGGAAGGCTGTGGCTACTTGCCCTCAGGGCCTCAGAGTGGCAGATTGCAAATTGTGGATTGCCTTCCTGCTTGGGAGGGGCGATTGTTTGCTGGAGAAGGATTTTTCTCCCCAGCTGGTTTTGGCTGGCGAGTGTAGAGTCCCAATGCAGAGAGTGCAGAGGGAGAGTGTGGAGGGGCTTGGGAGCCTTGCTGAGGCTTGTGGGGGGCCTGTATGTCTGGTGCAGCCAGAGGGGATCGGGGCTTTCGGAGCCCTGAGTGAATGGGAAACGGTCTTCCCTGCCTGTTTGCTGGTCTGCCATTATGAGACTTTAATAAACAGGATGGCCCACCATTCTGGTTCCACAGTTCCTTTACCATCTGCCCAAATCCAATGAGAACCTGCATCTGCATCGCCAAGATGGTGGCCACTGGTTTAAACTTTATAGACACATATTTCTTTTACATAAGTGGCTATAGGGTAGTTAACAATTAAGAACTAATAACATAACAATAGCAATGAGGGGGTTTTGTGGTCTCTGTTCTGGTACAGTGATTGTGCCTGAGTGGTCTGGAAAAAGGAAATTAACCTGATGTTCCAAAGGTGTGTTAATTGTAGATGCAAAAAGACAATAGAGAGGCTCAGTTAAGGTAAAGATTGACCTCTCTTAAGGAAGATACTGGCATAGGATGTTTCTACCCACCATGACTCACTTTTATTTAAAAAGTTTTCATTTCAGGCCTGACCTGTGGTGGCGCAGTGGATAAAGCATCGACCTGGAATGCTGAGGTCGCCGGCTCGAAACCCTGGGCTTGCCTGGTCAAGGCACATATGGGAGTTGATGCTTCCAGCTCTTCCCCCCTTCTCTCTTTCTGTCTCTCCTCTCTCTCCCTCTCTGTCTCTCTCTCCTTTCTAAAAATGAATAAATAAAATTAAAAAAAAAAGTTTTCATTTCAGCCTGACTGGTGGTGGCGCAGTGGATCAAGCATCGACCTGGGACGCTGAGGTCGCTGGTTCGAAACCCTGGGCTTGCCTGGTCAAGGCACATATGGGAGTTGGTGTTTCCTGCTCCTCCCCCTCTTCTCTCTCTCTCTCTCTCTCTCTCTCTCTCTCTCACACACACACACACACACACACACACACACACACATCTCTAAAATGAATAAATAAATAAAAATAATTAAAAATAAATAAATAAATAAAAAGTTTTCATTTCAGATCATCCTGTGTGGTTACTTTGTTATAAAGTACTGCACCCTAGATTATGAAAGGCACCATACCTCACTTCATCAAGTCCACGTAGAGACACCCAGTCCAGAAAAATTTTGAAGAGTTTTATTAAAAGAGGAAATCTTAAATATGCCAGCCGCATATGGCTGACACGGGGCATCTGCAGGCTCAAATCATGCAGCCCCCAAAATAGTTCAGGGGCTGCTTATATACCAGGAGTTGGGAAACATTTTGGCTGAGAGAGTCATGAACGCCACATATTTTAAAATGTAATTCCATGAGAGCCATACAACGGCCTGTGTACATTACACATTATCCAATAAAAATTTGGTGTTGTCCCAGAGGACAGCTGTGATTGGCTCCAGCCACCCGCAACCATGAACATGAGCGGTAGGAAATGAATGGATTGTAATACATGAGAATGTTTTATATTTTTAACGTTATTATTATTTTTATTAAAAATTTGTCTGTGAGCCAGATGCAGCCATCAAAAGAGCCAAATCTGGCTCGCAAGCCATAGGTTCCGGACTCCTGTTATATACCCTTGACCACACGTGGGTGGGGAAGAACATGACATTATGGCACAATCATTAACAAGATTATAACATTTGTCCAACACAGAAACATTAAGACTTTCAAGGTAACACAATCAAAGATGTTTACAAATCTTTCAGGGTTCCTCTTCCCTCACTAGCCTAGAAGTATTTTAGTCTCAAGATTCCAAGAAAGGGAGGAGCTACAATCAATGCAGGGTGGTACATAAATTCTGTCTCTTATTGAAAGAGAAGGAGTTTCTCAGTTAACCTTAATCCTTTCAGAGAACTTAAAACCAAATGACCCTAGTCGTCCTTGTAAGTCAGGAGACTTCTATATTCCTTTTCCTCCATTTTCCAAGGAAAGGATAGGAAAGCCTGACTTTTTCTTCCTAGAATATCAATATTAATTTGCAGCTTTTGGGTACTTTACAACAACGTTAGGACTCTGAGTTTGTAAGGCTACCATGCAGGCCTCCCCTGCCCTTGTCAGGCTTAGTATGTGGCCCCTTTTTCATCCACATGGAAAATAATCACTGGGTTGGGGGAGACAGGACCTCACAAGCAGTGAAGCACATTTCCTGAGGAATTGTTGGTAGAGTGTTGCGCAGGAGGTCCTGTTTTCTAGGGAAATGTTGGTCAAATAAGTTTGTAAATATGATATACAGTGGTACCTTGAGATATGAATTTAATTTGTTCTGTAACTGAGCTCGTAAGTCAGTCAACTCGTATATCAAACTGCTGATACTGGACCTGTGTGCCAACGTGCCAACTAGTGGCAGCTTCCCAAATCACGACTTGTATCTTGGAATTTCACTCGGATCTCAAACAAAAATATGGACCGAGTTGCAGCTCATATCTTAAAAAATTTGTATGTTGGTGTAAGGCCAGTATCCAGGGCCACCATCACAGCCACCTGGCCCATGTAGGTTCGCATTAGATTCAGACAGACAGTAATGAAACAAGGGAGCCAAGAACTGGTGGGCCATCATCTTTAATCCTAGCTTGCACCTGGTGGGCGAGTAAAAACACACACTGGGCTCTAAAACCCACTCATTCAGTGCTCACAAAGCTACTGACTTATCTGTCGCGGTCCAGCCACAACAAGTCTGTTACGGGGTCCTCGAACGGGAAAAGGTATGGAATTAAATAAATTATAGACAGAGAATTAAAGATATATACATAAAGATGGGTTCGTGAGGACCACACGGCAAGCAGTCTCTACTGCTCCTAAGCCGATGCAATGGCAGCCCCCAGAAGCACATTTGTCTTTATTCAGGGAAAAAACGTGGTCCATTAGCAATTCAATTGTTTCCAAGACAACTCAAAGACAACCCCCACCATACCATTTAGATCTAACTTTACACCAATAAGAAACTAGCTTCCAGCCTCTTCCAGAGAACATGGGTGGGATAAGCAATAATCAGGTATAGCTCTTTGTTAACTGGGCAGGTGAGATGGGTGGTTAGGCCCAGCACCTGTCCCCTAGATATAAAAACACCCTGTTTATATTTTGGTCTCCAACATTTATCCAAGTTTCCTAGAATCAAAGGTTTCTAGCTCACCAGCCTTATTCACTTCTGTTTCCCATCTCCTGCCTTCTCCCTGCACAAACTCTGCACAAACTGACTTCTCACTCAGCACTCCACCATCTTGGCTACTTCTCCTGGCCTCCTCCACCTGGCCTTTCTCTGCTCTCCTTTCTAATGCTAATCTCAAGAACTGAGAGAGCAAACTCCCTGTCTGCCCCACTTTATAGTGCAGAAATCAAATCCTTTAATCCAATATACAAAATAGGGAAGTCTCTAATACAAAGTCACTTATCTGAGGCATGATGGGATTCCTCATGAGAGTGCACCACCCTACATCAAAAAGAGTGAAAAAAGCTTAGTCCTAAAACCAAGCCCCAGGCTACAAGGATCCTGCCTGCCCCCAACACACATTAATATCACCTGTGCGATGGGCCTCCACGTGGGCAGCGCCATTTTTAACAAAGTGGGCATAATATGATTTTATCTGCCCAACAGTTGGTCTGTTTATATCTCAAGGTACCACTGTATAGGTTTGCTCGCTTATAGTTTATATTGGGTGTGGGGGATAGGCTGTAAGCAGGCAGAGTTGTTATACCTATACCCTACCTAAGGCTTAGTTTAACTAAGCCTTTCCCACCCTAAGTGACTTTGCATCAGAGACTTCCTTGTTTGTATATTGGATTAAAAGTTTTGATTTCTACACTATAAAATGGGGCAGACCGGGAGCCTGCTCTCTCTTGGTTCCTGAGATTAGCATTAGAGTGGAGAGCAGAGAATGGCCACATGGAGGAGAGGAGAAGCAGCCAAGATGGCAGAGTGCTGAAGGAGAAGCCAGTTTGTGCAGAGAGAAGGAGATGGGAAACAGAGGTGAATACGGCTGGTGGGGTACAAACCTTTGGTTCTAGGAAAACTCGGATAAATCAGTGGCTTTGTGAGTGCTAATTAGTGGGTTTTGGAGCCCAGTGTGTGTTTTTTCTTGTCTGCCGAGAGCAAGCTAGGATTAAAGGTAATGGCCCACCAGTTCTTGGCTCCATTGTCTTTACAGGAAAGGTGAGCCAGCTGTAGCTAGGTTGGAGGCGTGTGTTTGGTGTGCTAGGTTTCTTGACTGGTGTTTCCTATTAAGTGCAGGCTGACTCACATTTAGATTTGTGATGTAGGCCCAGCCACTAGGGCAGCCCTCGTTTTGTGGGTCCTGATGTAAGAATTAACTTTATCAAGAATATGTTTTCTTCTCTTAAGGAAGTTGACTCTCAGTTTGGAGGGAGTAAAAATTGTACTATAGTGTTATCTGTCTTTGCCCCCTCCCTCCCCCAAAGCCAAACTAGTTTTGGAGAGGATAAGAAGTTTCATAGTTGGCCCTGGCCAGTTGGCTCAGTGGATGGAGCATGTGCAGACATCCAGGGTTTGGTCCCTGGTTAGGGCACACATTAGAAGTGACCATCTGCTTCTCTCCCTCTTCCTCTTCCCCTTCTCTTTTTCTTCCCCGCTTGCAGCCAGTGGCTCAGTTGGTCTGAGCATCAGCCCCAGATGGGAGTTGCCAGGTAGATCCCGGTCGGGGCACATGTGGGAGTCTGTCTCTCTACCTCCCCTCCTCTCACTTTAAAAAAGAGAGTCTCGTAGTTGCTCAGGGGTCCTGCCAATTCCATTCGCTCACAGCCCCTCTCCTTTCTCCCTCGTCTCAAACTCAGGGTCTTGGAGGACTCAGGCAGAAATCACCTTGAAAAACCAGGGAGGGAGTTAAAAGCAGTTTGAGGATAAAATAATCCTGGGATGGGGTCTGGGCACTGAATTTCTCTTTTCTTCTTCCTTCCTCCACTGTCAGTTGAGCACCTCTTATATGCCCCTAAGCTTTTAGAACGTATAAATGACAAAGACAGTTAGGGTCCCTGACCCCATGGAGTTTGTGCCAGTGGGAGGGGAGAAGATAGTAAACATTTCTAATACTGGTACCTGACGTTGATACAAATGACGAATGACAGAACTCCAACAGGACCACATTAGAAAAGGCAATCTCTGAGAAGGCAGCATTGGGGCTGAAACCAGAAGGATGAAAGAGCCAGCTAGGAAGATGAGCAGAGGGGAGTTTGAGACAGTTTCTTTATACTGAAAAAAAAAAAAAAAAAAAGTTTGAGGGGGAAAATGGGGGAATATTGTGGCTAAGGCAGAATGATGGAGGGGGACAATTATAGGAGACTGGAGTAGGAAGCGTGAGCTAGGCAAGCCTGAGCTGTGGAGGCAACAGAAGTTAATATTCTGAAAGCAATGGAAGCCAGTGAAGGCTTCAGGCTGGTGTGATCTGATTTATCGTCTCAAAGCTCATTCAGACTGTTCTTTAGGGGGGTGGAAACAGGGGCCTTACTTAGAAAGCCACTGATTAGAAGTCCAGGGAAAAGACTGTGGCCTTAATTAACATGATGGCAATGGGAATAAAAAGTGGATTTAAGTTAGATTTTGGGTAAATATCTGACATAACTTGTTTATATATTAGGACTGAGGGGATAAGAAAAAGTAAGAAATCAAAGATGACTCTTAGGAAGTTTGGTTTGAGCATCTGAGTCAGAGAATGCTGTCACTTACTGAGACATGGAAAACTGGAGGACAGGCGTTAAGATTTATTACCTTTGAAACACCTACTTGATATCTAAGTGTCCAACACACAGCTGCAAACATGAGTCCAAGATGCATGTGAACTCCCTGAGGTGGAAGATACACACTGGGGAATAGTCATTTTTAGTAGGCATTGAAAGCCACAGGACCAGAAGAGGTCATCTGGACAGAAAAGACGGCTCAGTCTAAGTCCTAAACACGACAACATTTCCAGATCACACAGAAACAAAGGAGCCCGCTGAGTGTCTGGTCTGTAAAGCAGGAGGAAATCCAGAAAGCCAGAGAATGCTTTCAGAAGTGGCCAACTATCTTGAGGGCTGAAAGCATGAGCACTTATTGTGTGGCTTTGGGGAAATTGCTTCATCTATCTATATGCCATTTCCTCGTGAGTGAAATGTTGACACAAATACCACACTTACAGTGTTTTGGGAGAGAAAAATATAATGTATGTAATGTTCTTTGTGCCTGGCAGGTAATAAGTAATAAATGGCTATTATTTAGTTTATTGCTATTAGTTCAGAAATCTATAAGGGAAAATATATGTCAGGGAAAACTATATACATTTAATGAAAAAGTTCTGAACAGCACATACCCAATTTCATCATATCTTGCAAATCATTCTTTAATGTTGCTTGTGGTCTTTGTGTCTTTTTAGGTCTTCTGGAGTCAGGGCTTAAGATCTGAGAATTCCTTCTTCTCTAGAGAGTCAAAAGTTGCTATGACAACTGCCTGGAAATGAAAGTCTCCTGGGCTTTATTTATCTGAGGGTGAAATGCTGCAAAAGAGGGAAATGCAATTCCCACAAACATTGCCTCACAGGCTTTCGAAAGAGGACATTCAAGAGCCATGTTCTTTCTCATACTGTCAGGATCGTATACCAATTATATAAAATTTACGCTCTTTCACTTTGTCCACAAATTATTTGAGGTCATCGACAGTATTAAGACACAAATAAGTCGGATAGTTTTAAAAAGATAAATCAAGAAGATGAAATACTAGTTGGAGGAAAAGTAACCTGTAACAAATCTATAATAAATTATTAATGCTGTGCAATAAATTTAACTCCAAGTATTTTGGAACTAAAATAAAAATGGAAAAGATGATCGTTTAAGGACTCTCACACGTCTGCTTAAAGGTCACAACAAGCAGGGTCATCAGGAGAGATAAACTTTTAAACTGATACACATATATGTTGTTACTCTGCAGTAGTAATAGCAGCCAACAGTTTCATACAAGTTTATAGTTTATAAAGCACTTTTATGGTTATAGAAGGTGGTATTACAGCTAATATACATATGTCCAAAAACCATTTAACATATTAACACAGAAGAGACCTTCAATCATGAATCTTTTATTTTCAAAATCTTTCTCTCTCTACTATACCAAGAATCAACTTAGATAATGACAGTTTTTTAAAAATCATGAAATATTTGTGTATATTCACAAAAGTATCAATACATTAAATTTGTATACATCATTTAAGAAATAACTGTAAAATAAACATTTATGTAGCCAGTTTTAATTTTTTAAGAAACCTCTACACTTGTTTTCCCAGTGACTATACCAATCTGCATTTCCACCAACAGTGCACGGGGACTCCGTTTTCTTTACACCCTCTCCAACAGTTGTTTGTGGATTTACTGATGATAGCCATTCTTACAAGTGTGAGTAGTATCTCATTGTGGTTTTAATTTGCATTTCTTTGATTAGTGACATTGAAATCTTGTCACATGTCTATTGGCCATCCGTATGTTCTCTTTGGAGAGGTGTCTATTCAAGCAAGCCCTCTGTCCTTTTTGTAATTGAATTGTTTGCTTGTTTTCGGTGTTGAGTTGTATGAATTCTTTTTTTTTTTTTTTTTTTTTCATTTTTCTGAAGCTGGAAACAGGGAGAGACAGTCAGACAGACTCCCGCATGCGCCCGACCGGGATCCACCCGGCACGCCCACCATGGGGCAACGCTCTGCCCACCAGGGGGGGGATGCTCTGCCCATCCTGGGTGTCGCCATGTTGCGACCAGAGCCACTCTAGCGCCTGAGGCAGAGGCCACAGAGCCATCCCCAGCGCCCGGGCCATCTTTGCTCCAATGGAGCCTTGGCTGCCGGAGGGGAAGAGAGAGACAGAGAGGAAAGCGCGGCGGAGGGGTGGAGAAGCAAATGGGCGCTTCTCCTGTGTGCCCTGGCCGGGAATCGAACCCGGGTCCTCCGCACGCTAGGCCGACGCTCTACCGCTGAGCCAACCGGCCAGGGCTGTATGAATTCTTTATAAATGTTGGCTATTAGCTCCTTATCAGATATATCATTGGCAAATATCTTCTCCCATGCAGCAGGTTGTCTTTGTTTTGTTGATAGCTTTTTTTGCTATGCAAAAACTTTTTAGTTTGATGTAGTCCCATTTATTATTTTTTTTCTTTTGTTTTCCTTGCCCAATGAGAGATATCAGGAAAAAAATATTACTAAGAGATGTCAGAGAGTTTACTGCCTGCCTAGGCTTTCTTCTAAGATTTTTATGGTTTTGAGTCTTACATTTAAGCCTTTAATCCATTTTGAGTTTATTCTTGTGTATGGTGTAAGAAGATGATCTAGTTTCAGCTTTTTTGCGTGTATCTGTCCAATTTTTCCAACACCATTTATTGAACAGACTGCCTTTACCTCATTGTATGTTCATGTCCCCTTTTTCATAGATTAATTGACCACATAGACGTGGGTTTATTTCTGGACTCTGGAACTCTCTATTCTGTTCCATTGATCTATGTGTGTTTTTTATGCCAGTATGCCATCCTGTTTTGATTACTATAGCCTTTAGAGTAGTTTGATATCTGTTAGCATGATACCTCCAACATTGCTCTTCTTTCTTGAGATTGCTATGGGTAATCAAAGTCTTCTGTGGGTCCATATATCCCCTCCTCTCACTTAAAAAAATGTTTTTTTCTTTCTTTTTTTTTTTTTTTCCTGAAGTTGGAAATGGGGAGGCAGTCAGACAGACTCCTGCATGCGCCCAACCGGGATCCACCCAGCATGCCCACCAGGGGGCGATGCTCTGCCCATCTGGGGTGTTGCTCTGTTGCAACCAGGGCCATTCTAGTGCCTGAGGCAGAGGCCATGGAGCCATCCTCAGCGCCCGGGCCAACTTTGCTCCAATGGAGCCTTGGCTGCAGGAGGGGAAGAGAGAGACAGAGAGGAAGGAGAGGGGGAGGGGTGGAGAAGCAGATGGGCGCTTCTCCTGTGTGCCCTGGCCGGGAATTGAACCCGGGACTCCTGCACACCAGGCCGATGCTCTACCACTGAGCCAACCGGCCAGGGCCTGTTTTTTTTCTTTTTAGCTCTTCTGATGATGTGGTTTCTGCTACCTTGTCTTCCAAATCACTGATTTGATGTTCCGTTTCATCTAATCTGCTGTTTATTTTATGTCATGTATTTTCTGTTTCAGTTATTGTATTCTTCATTTCTGACTTGTTCTTTTTCGTCCTTTTTAAATTTTTATTTATTTATTCTATTTAGAGAAGAGAGAGAGAGAGAGAAGGGGGGAGGAGCAGGAAACACCAACTCCCATATGTGCCTTGACCGGGCAAGAAGCCCAGGTTTTGAACCGGCAACCTCAGAGTTCCAGGTCGACACTTGATCCACTGTGCCACCACAGGTCAGGCCTTTTTCGTCCTTTTTTATGCTTACTTTTTGTTGAAGTTCTCACTATGTCCCTTAATGTTTTTATAAGCAGTGTTTTGAACTCTATCTAGTAGATTGCTTGCCTCCATTTTATTTTGTTATCTCTCTCTTGTGTGTGTGTGTGTGTGTGTGTGTGTGTGTGTGTGTGTGTGACAGAAACAGAGAGACACAGAGAGAGGGACAGATAAGGGCAGACAGACAGGAAGGGAGAGAGATGAGAAGCATCAATTCTTTGTTGCGGCACGTTTGTTGTTCATTGATTGCTTTTTCATATATGCCTTAACCAGGGGGCTACAGCAGACGAGGTGACCCCTTGTTCAAGCCAGTAACCTTGATCTCAAGCTGGTGAGCCTTGCTCAAACCAGATAAGTCTGTGCTTAAGCCGGCAACCTTGGGGTTTTAAACCTGGGTTGTCCACGTTCTAGTCCTATGCTCTATCCACTGCACCACTGCCTGGTCAGCCTTGCTATCTCTCTTTTAAAAAATTATTTTTTTTGAGATTTCTCTGTTCTTTCATTTATGAAATGTTTTCATATATGTATATATATATATTTTTTTTTTAATTCATTTTAGAGAAGAGAGAGAGAGAAGGGGGAAGAACAGGAAGCATCAACTCCCATATGTGCCTTGATCAGTCAAGCCCAGCATTTTGAACCTGCAACCTCAGCATTCCAGGCCAATGCTTTATCCACTGTGCCACCACAGGCTAGGCAGGAAATATTTCTTTGTCTCCCCATTTTGGCTGCCTCTTTTAATTTGTTTTTATGTGTTTAGGACCCAGGTTTGAGACCCCGATGGGCTACATCTTTCAGTTTGGGCTGGGTAGTCTTATATAGCAGGTGTCTTGTGGGAGTCAGTGGCACAGTATTTCTGAACTGTGTACTCAAGGAGTGTCCCTCGTTTTTGTTGCGTGCCTTCCTGTTGTGGTTGATCATTGATTGCTGGTGGCACGTTCGTGAGTGGGATTGATCCTCAGGCTGGCTGGCTGTGCGGATTGGCTACAATCACAGCATATAAACTGATGTACAGGGGTTTACTCCCTAGAGCAGTATTTGTCTCAGTGGGGTTTGGTGTCTACCAAGACCTCTTTTTTTGTGTGCCTCTTGTGGATCTAATTGGATGGTACTTTGTGTGGTCTGAGCTAACTGAGTGCTGTTCTGTGGTGGCTGTGTTGGTTCCAGAGCCTCTTGGGAGGGACTCCAGTGCAGATCAATGTCAGGTACTGCCTATGACTGGGCAAGGGCTACCTGTTAAGAGTTACAAAGTAATCTGCAGTTGGTAGCTACCTGTGCTGGCCTGGATATGCACTAGGAGGAGCTATGCAAAACTAAGGTCTGTTTCTACCAGTACTGGGCCTAGGGCAGTCTACAAGTCACCATCTACAAGAAAGATGGTGCCCACCTGCTGGCTGTGTGGGAAGAAAACTCAACACAATGAGAATGATGCTAAACCTTTAGCTCTTTCTCTGAAGCCACACAACTCAGTTTCTCCTTGTATGTTTCGTCACCTCCACCACCCTAGTTGTTGTCCATCTGCCAGAGCCCAGTGTGCCTGCCTGTCAATGAGAGTTTGTGTATTGGCTCTTTAAGATGATTCCTTGATTTCCAGCAGCCTTCTGTCTCACCTGGACAGACTGGTATCTCTGCTGACTATCAAAGCCAGATGGACTCTTTTTCCTGGCACTGGTTCTGTGCTGGAGAGTCCAGCATGGGGCTGAGACTCCCTCACTCCTAAGGAAAATTTTGCATCTAAGATATTCCTCTGGCTTCTCAACTGCTGCACATGAGTGCAGAACAAGCCCATTTTCTGTGTCTACCCTGCCTACCAGGCTCGACGTGGCTTCTTCTTTATGTCCTTAGTTATAGGACTTATGTTCAGCTTATCTTCAGGTGGTTAACCAGGTTGATATTTCTATAATTTAGCGTTTTTTCGTTCGTTTGTTTATTTTTTGTTTTTTACAGAGACAGAGAGAGGGATAGAAAGACAGGAACAGAGAGAGACGAGAAGCATCAATCATTAGTTTTTCATTGCGCGTTGCAACACCTTAGTTGTTCATTGATTGCTTTCTCATATGTGCCTTGACCGTAGGCCTTCAGCAGACCGAGTAACCCCTTGCTGGAGCCAGCGACCTTGGGTTCAAGCTGGTGGGCTTTTTTGCTCAAACCAGATGAGCCCGCGCTCAAGTTGGCAACCTCGGGGTCTCAAACCTGGGTCCTCTGCATCCCAGTTCCAACACTCTATCCACTGCGCCACCGCCTGGTCAGGCTATAATTTAGTTTTAATTTTTAAAAAATAATTTTTTTATTTACAACTACAGTTGACATATAATATAATGTTAGTTTCAGGTGAACAGCATAGTGATTAAACATTCAAATAACTTAGAGAATGATCACCCCGACAAATCTAGTACCCATGTGACACTGTATTCCCTATGCTGTACTCTACATCCCTGTGACTATTTTGCCCCTGACTCCCCCTCCCTCTAGCAACCACCAGTCCTCTCTCTGTTTATGAGTCTGTTTGGTTTACTCTGCTCTTTAGATTTCACATATAAGTGAAATCATATGGTGCTTCTCTTTCAGTTGTACTTTTCATGTGGTAATGGGCAAAGGTGAACACAGTGTCCCCAGATTTCCATCATCTTGACCAGAGCACTAAAATTACTGCATGTTAACTAAAACTATGAATATCAAATAGTTGCCAAAAAAAAAATAATGAGAAGAGTAACATTATTTCACTTTCGTTTTCAAATTTCTTCAGTGTCCAGCTTAATAGAAGACAACTGGATTCTCATATCTGATGCTGCATTCAGCCTTCTGTGGTATGTTGCTGCTTTGGTTTAAGTATATAAAGAATATATGGCCCCAATGTAGTTAAAATAGGGGTGGGGATATTTCAGTGGCATTTTCAGATAACTGGATAGTATTCTTTGTACTACACCAGACTTCATAAGTAGTAGTAGCTTTTAAAGGTTAGTTGCCATGTCAAATCTGAAACCATATCATATTCTGTTACATTAAAATCAGTTGGTCTAACTTGTTTGATTGGCTGTCACTCATGCATGATTTTGTAAGATTA
Source organism: Saccopteryx leptura (assembly GCF_036850995.1). Classification (NCBI taxonomy): domain Eukaryota; kingdom Metazoa; phylum Chordata; class Mammalia; order Chiroptera; family Emballonuridae; genus Saccopteryx; species Saccopteryx leptura. The sequence continues at coordinate 116,899,130 of NC_089504.1, forward strand.
TGCACTGTTAATTTGAAAAATAGTTTCACTAAGTTATGCAGATTCTCCAATGTTAACACATTTTATTATATAATATCCAAAAATCATATTTTTTAATATTACTACCAGTATTAACCCCAAAATATTTAAGTATTTGTAGGTAGCCAAGCTCATGATGGTGGATACAAGTTTTCCAAATTTCTAGTTTTTACTTGAAAGCTCAGATTTTGTCATTGGAAACAAATATTGTCAGTATTTTTCTTAATTTTTCTTTAGTTTTGAAAAAATATCTCCCAAATACTCAAGTCTTAATATCCACTATGTGTCAGCATTTTTTCCAAAAAAAAAAATTTTTTTTTTAACAGAGACTGAGAGAGATTCAGAGAGAGGGATAGACAGGGACAGACAGACAGGAACAGAGAGATGAGAAGCATCAATTGTCAGTTTTTTGTTGCAACACCTTAATTGTTCATTGATTGCTTTCTCATACGTGCCTTGACCACGAGCCTTCAGTAGACCGAGTAACCCATTGCTCGAGCCAGCGACCTTGGGCTCAAGCTGTACAAAATTTTTTTATTTATTGCTTTTAGAGGGAGAGGAGAAGAGAGAAAGAGAGTGGGATAGAACAAGAGAGAGAGGGAGAGAGAAGTATTGATTTGTTCTTCCACTTATTTATGCATTCATTGGTTGCTCCTTGTATGTGCTGATCGGGAATCAAACCCACAGCCTTGGCATATCATGATGACGCTTTAAACTAACTGCACTAACTGGCCAGTGCCTGTGTCAGCATTCTTTCAAGTATAAATAGTGTTCACTAAGAAAAATGACAAGTTCAGCAAGTCAATTGCACAAGTGCTTTTCTTTGAGAACACCACTGTGCTTAGGGTGTGCAGCAGAGAGTTTTATGTTCTCAAAGTGTGAACAGACCGGCAGCAGCAGCAGCGTCGCCTGGGAACTTTTTCAAAAACACTATTGCTGGGCCCCATTCCAGAGCTACTGAATCGGAAACTCTGAGGGTGAGAGCCAGCAGTCTGTGTTTTTCAACCCTCCCAGTGATTCCAATTCCTGCTAAAGATCACTGCTTCAGCCTGCGACCAGTGGTTCTCAGCTTGGTTGCACATTACAACCACCTGGGTAGCTCAAAATCTTTAATTCTTGCTTACTCTTCTTGATCAATTCAGTCAGAATCTCTGAAGGTGGGACCCAGATATTGGCATTTAAAAAAAATTTCCCTGGCCGTGGCCGGTTGGCTCAGTGGTAGAGCGTCGGCCTGGCATGCAGAAGTCCTGGGTTTGATTCCCGGCCAGGGCACACAGGAGAGGCGCCCATCTGCTTCTCCACCCCTCCCCCTCTCCTTCCTCTCTGTCTCTCTCTTCCTCTCCTGCAGCCAAGGCTCCATTGGAGCAAAGATGGCCCGGGCGCTGGAGATGGCTCCTTGGCCTCTGCCCCAGGCGCTGGAGTGGCTCTGGTAGTAACAGAGCGATGCCCCGGAGGCCAGAGCATCGCCCCCTGGTGGGCGTGCCGGGTGGATCCCAGTCGGGCGGATCCCGGTTGGGCGCATGCGGGAGTCTGTCTGACTGTCTCTCCCCGATTCCAGCTTCAGAAAAATACAAAAAAAAAAAAAAAAAATTCCCTGATTCCAAGTGCAGCCCTTTTCTAAGTTTAGGTTATCTTTTCCAAACAGTTCTTGGCTGTGTTCTTATCGGCTGCTAGACAGAGGTCCATTGAAAATGAAGCTCTCTGACAAGTTCCTGGAGTGCTAATAACTAGCCTGCTGCTGGCTGTAGAAAAATCAGTGTTTCCAGCATCATTTTCCCATCGTGAATAGTCAGAAAGTCCCAAATAGTAAACAAGAAAATATCCAAGAGGACTCAAGACCAGTTAGGCAAGCCTTTCTGTTAGGAAGTCATGGCAGGTCTGTGAGGTCTCCACTTTGGCAGCCACTGAAGCCCTCTTCAGCTGCCAGGGCTTCCCTTCCTCCACACCCTTCTTAGATTAGCAGCTCTCACCATTATAATGAGAAATTTCTATCATTTCCATTTTACAATATTTTAACAGTCCTTTACCATCCTCAAATGAAACACACATATAATATGAACTACCTACATACATCATTAAAAAATTAATATAATGCCCTAACTATATTATAGAGAAGAAGTAAAATCAGGTTAATTTATATTAAAAAATACATATTGCAATATACAAATGCTTGGGGAAAAATGGCTGACATAATAAAGTCATTAGCTATTGGCATATACATTTTTTTAAATGAAGTATGATATAATTGGCATATAACGTTATTATTAGTTTCATGTGTACAACATGATTCAATATTTGTATATATTTTGAAATGACGACCACAATAAATCTAGTTAATGTTCTTTACCATATATAGTTACAAATGATTTTTTGTGATGAGAACTTTTTTTTTTTTAAATAAATTTTTATTAATGGTAATGGGATGACATTAATAAATCAGGGTACATATATTCAAAGAAAACATGTCTAGGTTATTTTGTCATTAAATTATGTTGCATACCCCTCACCCAAAGTCAGATTGTCCTCCACCACCCTCTATCTAGTTCTCTGTGCCCCTCCCCCTCCCCCTAACTTTCTCCCTCCCTCCCTCCCATGTCCTCCCTCTCCCCACCCCTGGTAACCACCACACTCTTGTCCATGTCTCTTAGTCTCGTTTTTATGTTCCACCAATGTATGGAATCATGTAGTTCTTGTTTTTTTCTGATTTACTTATTTCACTCCGTATAATGTTATCAAGTTCCCACCATTTTGCTGTAAATGATCTGATGTCATCATTTCTTATGGCTGAGTAGTATTCCATAGTGTATATGTGCCACATCTTCTTTATCCAGTCTTCTATTGAAGGGCTTTTTGGTTGTTTCCATGTCTTGGCCACTGTGAACAGTGCTGCAATGAACATGGGGCTACATGTGTCTTCACGTATCAATGTTTCTGAGGTTTTGGGGTATATACCCAGTAGAGGGATTGCTGGGTCATAAGGTAGTTCTATTTGCAGTTTTTTGAGGAGAACTTTTAAGATTTACTCTCTTAACAGTATTCAAACATGCATTACAGTATTATTAACTACTCTCACCACACTGTATATTACATCCCCAGGACATATTTTATAACTGGAAGTTTGTATATTTTGACTTCCTTCACCCATGGGCCCACCTCCAGCCCCCACCCTCTGGCAACCACCAATCTGTTCTCTGTATCTATGAGCCTTTTTTTTCTTTAAGAGTTTGTATATATGTGTAAGATAATATGTAAAATATAAAATCATGTGGTATTTGTCTTTCTCTCACTTAGCACACTACTCTAAAGATTCATCAATGTTGTTGCAAATGACAAGATTTCATTCTTTTCTATGATTGAATAATATTCATATATATTTTCATATATATGTGTGCACATGTACACACACACACAATCTTTTCTTTATCCATTCATGGACACTTAGGCTGTTTCCATATCTTGGCTATTATAAATAATTCCACAATACACATGGTGGAGTGAGGGCATGCATTTATCATTTTGAATTAGTGTTTTTATTATCTTTGTATACAGACTCAGAAATGAAAATACTAGATCTTAAGGCAGTACTATTTTTAATTTTTTAAAGAACTTCCATACTATTTTCCACAGTGGTTACATGAATTTACATTCTCACTAACAGTGCACAAGGGTTCCCTTTCTCCACATCCTTGCCAACACTTGTTATTTCTGGCATATGTACTTTTATAAAAAAATTTATTATAAAAAATTTCAGACATATGCTAAAAAAAGTAGTATTGTGGTATTGTGACTTATAGTAAGATATATTTGGTTTTCATCCTGTTTGTGGCACAGAGCTCCTAAAACCTTTGGAACTTAAGTATGGACAGCAGCAAAAGTGTCCTTTGTTATGTTAATGAGGCAACTTTGGGAAAGAACCTAAGGATGGGGGCTGGTCACCAGAGGAACTAAGGACATCATTAGAGGGTTGGAACTTTCAGTCCCATCCCCCACACATTCCGGCCACTGATGGCCAATGATTTAATCAACCATGCCCCTCCCTTCTCTGGCTCTCCAATAGCCAACAATTTTGTCAATCATGCCCATGTAATGAGCCTTCCTAAAAGCCCAAAGTATGAGGTCTGGAGAATCAGGCTGGTGAACATGTGGAGATTTGGGGAGAGTGGCGTATTGAGAGAGCATGGAAGCTCCAAGTCCTTTACTCCTTGCCCTATGTATCTCTTCCATCTGGTTATTCCTGAGCTATATCCTTTTACAATAAACTGGTAATTTATCAAGTAAATTTTTATTCAGAGTTCTGTGAGCCGCTCTAGCAAATTAATCAAACTGTAGGAGAGGGTCATCCAAACCTCCAGTATATAGCCTATTCAGCCTACTGGGCAAAAACACAAATGGTAGCCTGGGCTTGGAACTGGCCTCTGAAGAAGGGGTGAGGCACTGTCTTAAAGGATTGATCCCTTAACTTGTGGAATCTGAGGCTATCACTAAGTGGCGACTGTTAGTATTGAGCTGAATGAATTGTAGTCCAGCTGATGTCCAGAGAATTGCTTGGTGATGGGGGAAATCCCCCCCACACACACACACACATACATGGAAATTGGGTTCAGAATTATGTAAACTAGATGCTTACTCAGCACCCATCTTCAACAATGATCAGTTATTAATAGCCAACCTTTTTCATACTTAAAAATGCTACTTAAAATTTGATCCCTGGATCAACAGCATCTGTGTCAACTGAGAGATCATTAGAAATGCAAATCCATTGGCCTAGCATCAGACCACTGAATCAGTATCTCTGAGGAGGGGCCTAGGAATCTGGTTTAACAATCTCTCCATCTGATTTGTAGATCCACTAAGGTTTGAGAACCATTGATCCATACAACATCCCTGGCTTTTCAGATTATTTTAGGGCAAATCCCAGATAGCATCAGGTATACTATTTCATTCATAAATAATTATTTTAATTTAAAAAATCATAATCATATAACACTATATCACCTAACAAAAGTGTAACTCTACTTCCTAAATGTCTTCAAATATTCAGAATTTAAAATTTTCTCAAATGTTTATGTCTTTTTATAGTTGATTCATTTGAATCAGTTCAAATACTGCAATAGGTTGCTATGTCTCTTAATTCTCTATAAACCTATGACAATTCATTTCTTTTTTTTATTTCCTGGCATTTATTTGTTGAAGAAACTAGGTTATTTGTCACAGTTTCCCACATTCAGAATTTTGCTGATTGTGTCTCTATGTTGTTTTTTGTTTTTTAATAAATAATTTTATTTTTTTAATGGGGTGACATCAATAAATCAGGATACATATATTCAAAGAAAACATGTCCAGGTTATTTTGTCGTTCAATTATGTTGCATACCCATCACCCAAAGTCAGATTGTCCTCTGTCACCTTCTATCTAGTTTTCTTTGTGCCCCTCCCCCTCCCACCTCCCCTCTCCCTCTCCCCCCTCCCTTCCTCCCCCCCCCCCCCCCCCCCCCGTAACCACCACACTCTTATCAATGTCTCTTAGTCTCACTTTTATGTCCCACCTACGTATGGAATAATGGAGTTCCTGGTTTTTTCTGATTTACTTATTTCACTTCGTATAATGTTATCAAGATCCCACCATTTTGCTGTAAATGATCTGATGTCATCATTTCTTATGGCTGAGTAGTATTCCATAGTATATATGTGCCACATCTTCTTTATCCAGTCATCTATTGACAGGCTTTTTGGTTGTTTCCATGTCCTGGCCACTGTGAACAATGCTGCAATGAACATGGGGCTGCATGTGTCTTTACGTATCAATGTTTCTGAGTTTTGGGGGTATATACCCAGTAGGGGGATTGCTGGATCATAAGGTAGTTCTATTTTCAGTTTTTTGAGGAACCACCATACTTTCTTCCATAATGGTTGTACTACTTTACATTCCCAACAACAGTGAATGAGGGTTCCTTTTTCTCCACAGCCTCTCCAACATTTGCTATTACCTGTCTTGTTAATAATAGCTAATCTAACAGGTGTGAGGTGGTATTTCATTGCAGTTTTGATTTGCATTTCTCTAATAACTAAAGAAGATGAGCATCTTTTCATATATCTGTTGGCCATTTGTATTTCTTCCTGGAAGAGTGTCTGTTCATGTCCTCTTCCCATTTTTTTTATTGGATTGTTTGTTTGTTTGTTGTTGAGTTTTATGAGTTCTTTGTATATTTTGGATATTAGGCCCTTATCTGAGCAGTTGTTTGAAAATATCATTTCCCATTTAGTTGGCTGTCTATTTATTTTGTTATCAGTTTCTCTTGCTGAGCAAAAACTTCTTAGTCTGATATAGTCTCATTCATTAATTTTTCTCTTCACTTCTCTTGCCTTTGGAGTCAAATTCATAAAATGCTCTTTAAAACCCAGGTTCATGAGTTTAGTACCTATGTCTTCTTCTATGTACTTTATTGTTTCAGGTCTTATGTTTAGATCTTTGATCCATTTTGAGTTAATTTTAGTACAGGGGGACAAACTGTAGTCCAGTTTCATTCTTTTGCATGTGGCTTTCCAGTTTTCCCAGCACCATTTGTTGAAGAGGCTTTCTTTTCTCCATTCTGTCTTGTTGGCCTCTTTATAAAAAATTATTTGACTATATATATGTGGTTTTATTTCTGGGTTTTCTATTCTGTTCCATTGGTCTGAGTGTCTATTTTTCTGCCAATACCATGCTGTTTTGATTGTCATGGCCCTATAATATAGTTTGAAGTCAGGTATTGTAATGCCCCCAGCTTCATTCTTTTTCTTTAGGATTGCTTTGGTTATTCAGGGTTTTTTATAGTTCCATATAAATCTGATGATTTTTTGCTCCATTTCTTTAAAAAATGTCATTGCAATTTTGATGGAAATTGTATTAAATTTGTATATTGCTTTGGGTAATATGGCCATCTTGATTATATTTATTCTTCCTAACCAAGAACAAGGAATATTCTTCCATCTCATTATATCTTTTTCGATTTCCCTTAACAATGGTTTATAATTTTCATTATATAAGTCCTTTACATTCTTTGTTATGTTTATTCCTAGGTATTTTATTTTTTTTGTTGCAATCGTGAAGAGGATTATTCTTTTGAGTTCCTTCTCAAATGTTTCATTGTTGGCATATAGAAAGGCTATGGACTTCTGTATGTTAATTTTGTATCCTGTGACCTTACTGTATTGGCTTATTGTTTCTAGTAGACTTTTTGTGGATTCTTTGGGGTTTTCGATGTATAGGATCGTATCATCTGCAAAAAGTGATACCTTTACTTCTTCTTTTCCGATATGGATGCCTTTTATTTCTTTGTCTTGTCTGATTGCTCTGGCTAGAACCTCTAGTACCACATTAAATAAGAGTGGAGAAAGTGGACAACCCTGTCTTGTTCCTGATTTAAGGGGGAAAGCCTTCAGTTTTGTGCCATTTAATATGATGTTAGCTGATGGTTTATCATATATGGCCTTTATCATTTTGAGATATTTTCCTTCTATACCCATTTTGTTGAGAGTTTTAAACATAAAATGGTGTTGTATTTTATCGAAAGCCTTTTCTGCATCTATTGATAAGATCATGTGGCTTTTGTTCTTTGTTTTGTTGATATGGTGTATTACATTAACCGTTTTATGTATGTTGAACCATCCTTGAGATTCTGGGATGAATCCTACTTGATCATGATGTATTATTTTTTTAATATGTTGTTGTATTCGATTTGCTAATATTTTGTTTAGTATTTTAGCATCTGTATTCATTAGAGATATTGGTCTGTAGTTTTCTTTTTTTGTGCCATCCTTGCCTGGTTTTGGTATGAGGATTATGTTGGCCTCATAAAATGTGTTTGGAAGTATTGCTTCTTCTTCCATTTTTTGGAAGACTTTCAGTAGAATAGGAATCAAGTCTTCTTTGAATGTTTGATAAAATTCGCTGGTATAGCCGTCTGGGCCTGGACTTTTATTTTTGGAGAGGTTTTTAATGGTTTTTTCTATTTCTTCTCTACTAATGGGTCTGTTTAGGCTTTCTGCTTCTTCTTGACTCAGCCTAGGAAGGTTGTATTGTTCTAGAAATTTATCCATTTCTTCTAGGTTGTTAAATTTAGTGGCATAAAGTTTTTCATAGTATTCTACAATAATTCTTTGTATATCTACGGTGTCCATGGTGATTTCTCCTCTTTCATTTTGGATTTTGTTTATATGAGTTCTTTCTCTTTTTTCCTTGGTAAGTCTTGCCAAGGGTTTGTCAATTTTGTTGATCTTCAAAGAACCAGCTCCTTGTTCTATTAATTTTTTCTATAGTTTTTCTGTTCTCTATTTCATTTATTTCTGCTCTGATTTTTATTATCTCCTTTCTTCGGCTGGTTTTGGGTTGTCTTTGTTCTTTTTCTAGTTCCTTAAGGTGTGAAGTTAAGTGGTTCACTTGGGCTCTCTCTTGTTTGTTCATATATGCCTGAAGTGATATGAACTTCTCTCTTATCACTGCTTTTGCTGCATCCCATAGATTCTGATATGTTGTTATCATTTTCATTTGTCTGTATATATCTTTTGATCTCTGCACTTATTTCTTCTTTGACCCATTCATTTTTTAAAAGTATGTTGTTTAGTTTCCACATTTATGTGGGACTTTTCCTCTTTTTTGCAGTTGAATTCTAGTTTCAAGGCTTTATGATCAGAAAATATGCTTGGTACAACTTCGATTTTTCTGAATGTGCTGATGTTGTTTTTGTGGCCCAACATATGGTCAATTCTTGAGAATGATCCATGTACACTGGAGAAAAATGTATACTCAGTCACTTTGGGATAAAATGTCCTGTAGGTGTCTATCATATCCAGGTGCTCTAGTGTTTTGTTTAAGGCCACTATATCTTTGTTGATTCTCTGTTTGGATAACCAATCTAGAGCCGTCAGCGGTGTATTGAGGTCTCCAAGTATGATTGTATTTTTGTCAGTTTTTGTTTTAAGGTCAATAAGTAGCTGTCTTATATATTTTGGTGCACCTTGGTTTGGTGCATATATATTAAGAATTGTTATGTCTTCTTTATTCAGTGTCCCCTTAGCCATTATGGAATGGTCATTTTTGTCTCTGAGTACTTTTGCTGTCTTGTAGTCAGCATTATCAGATATAAGTATTGCTACGCCTGCTTTTTTTTTGGATGTTATTTGCTTGGAGTATTGTTTTCCAGCCTTTCACTTTGAATTTGTTTTTATCCTTGTTACTTAGATGAGTTTCTTGTAGGCAGCATACAGTTGGATTTTCTTTTTTAATCCATTCTGCTACTCTGTGCCTTTTTATTGGTGAGTTTAATCCGTTTACATTTATTGTAATTATTGACACTTGTGAGGTCCCTATTGCCATTTTATATCTTCCTTTCTGTTAGTTTTGTGTCTTGTTTGATCCTTCTCTTTCGTTTTTCTATCTTTTGTTTTTATTTGGTTGTATTCCATACATCTTTCCTCTGTTGCTATCTTTTTTAAATCATGTGCTTCTGTGGTGGTTTTTTCAATGGTGATTACCATTAGGTAATGAAAATGGTTACTACCCTGTTCATTATAATGCACTATTTTATGAGTACTTTTGCACTCCATCGTCCTTTGCTACTGTTAATCTCCATCCTCTCCCCCCCTTTCTTTTTGTTGTTGTCACAGTTTAAATTTGGTTTTGTTGTGTTCTTCTTGGAGCTTTTACTTGTGGCTTTGTTTTTTGTTTTTTGTTCTTTGTATCTGATTGGAGAACCCCCTTTAGTAATTCCTGGAGTGGGGGTTTTCTGATGATAAATTCCCTCATCTTTTCTGTATCTGTGAATGTTTTTATTTCTCCTTCATATTTGAAGGATAGCTTTGATGGGTATAGTATTTGTGGCTGAAAGTTCCTCTCTTTCAGGACTTTAAATATTGGGGTCCACTCTCTTCTAGCTTGTAGAGTTTCTGTTGAGAAATCTGATGATAATCTAATGGGCCTTCCTTTATATGTTGTATTCTTCTTTTCCCTGGCTGCCTTGAGAATTTTTTCTTTGCCATTGGTTTGTGCCAATTTCATTATGATGTGCCTTGGAGTAGGTTTGTTAGGGTTAAGAAAACTCGGAGTTCTGTTTGCTTCTTGAATTTGAGGCTTTAGTTCTTTCCACAGGCTTGGGAAGTTCTCATCTATTATTTGTTTGAGTATGTTCTCCATTCCATTTTCTCTCTCTTCTCCCTCTGATATACCTATTATTCTTATGTTATTCTTTTTGATGGAGTCAGATAATTCCTGTAGGGCTAGCTCATTTTTTTTAATTTTTGAGTCTTTTTCTTCTTCTCTCTGTTGTGCCTCAAGTTGCTTGTCTTCTATTTCACTAATCCTACCTTCTATCTGGCCTGTTCTATTAGCTAAATTTGTTACCTCGTTTTTCAGCTTGTGAATTGAGTTTTTCATCTCTGTTTGATATGTTTTTATAGTTTCAATTTCCTTGGAAATATATTCTTTGTGTTCATTGAGTTGTTTTCTGAGCTCTCTAAATTGCCTTTCTGTGTTTTCTTGTATATCTCTGAGTATTTTTAGGACTTCTATTTTAAATTCTCTGTCGTTTAACTCCAAGGTTTCCAATATATTAAATTTTTTCTCCGTAGATTTTTCCTCATCTATCTGTGTTACCTCTCTTTCTTTTGTATCCATGATATTCGATTTTCTCTTCCTTAATGGCATCTAAGGGTGGTTTTGTTGACAGTATTAATGAGATTTAATAAAAAATAAAAAGTTAAAAAAATAAAAAATCGAAGAGATTAAAAAAAAAATCAATAATTAAATAAAGAAAAATTAAATTAAATTAAAATTTAAAAAAGGAAATTATTCCCCCCCTCCTTTTTTCCTCTCCTCTCCCTTCTTTCTTGAGAAAATCTTGTGGTGAACTGTGAATTATATTGTACTAAATAGAACAAACAATGCCTGTAATGGAGGGCCTGAATTGGGGAGAAGTATTTAAGGGGCAAAAAAAAGGGGGGTATAGACCCACAAAAGGCAAATAAGGAAAAAATTTGGGTCAAGAATAAAATGATTTGCTTTTAGGTGTTGGTTGACTAAGAGATATGATGAGAGGAATAAGAGAGAAAAAAGAAAAGGGGGGAGAGTTAAAGAATTACTATTGTATTTAGTGGAACAAGAACGATATAAAATGGAGAGCCAGGGATGGGAGCTCTGCTAGTGAGTTAAAAAGGTGAAGTAAAAAACCCCCAAAATGCCACAAACATAAGTTTGGGTCCCAGATAAGATAATTTGTTCGTTATTGAGGATTGAATGAGAGGAGACATAAAGGAGAAAGGAAGAAACTAATATAGAAGGAGAAAAGAAAGAGAGAAGAAGAAAAAAAGAGGGAACCACTAAAAGAAGAAAAGAGAAAAAAGAGGAGAGAGAGAGAGAGAGAGAGTTAAGGGTTTTGGAGTGCAACCCTCATAGAGAGAAAGGAAGAGGAAATAAAAGATAACGGGAGATGTAACACTTATGGGTAGTGTAGTTCAAGGAGAGGAGAGAGTAAGACCGGCAGAGAGTTAAATGATCAAATTGGACGAGGGGAAAAAAGAAAAGAAATCAAGAATGAAGATAAGAGAAACAAACGAATAAATATAATAAAATGGGATAGGTTTATAAAGTCTGCGTATTATTCTTGATTTTTGAGAGGTTATCTTCTTGCTTTTTCTTTTCTCTCCTTCTTCCTGGTTGGTGACTCTGTACCCCGGGTTCTGCCCCTGTGGCACGCTCAGGTAGAGGTTTGTAGTTGATCAGTCTCTATGGTGATGTCATGTATTGTGCTTCAGTCTCGTTGGTTGTCAAGGCTCATTAGCATTTATAGGCTTCGACAATGAGAAAGTCTGTGTTCCAGGAGCCGCTCTCCTAGTCTTTCCTTCCTCAATTAGTAGCCTGTTAATCCAGCTATGGGGTTGCTGCTGCCTCTGCCTGGATAGTAAGAGGCTCAAAGAGCTGGCAACTCCCCACTCTATTCCCACTCAGCCCAGGGCTCTGGGTAAGGCTCAGTCAGTCAAAGCTGTTAGCATAATCAGGCGGGGCTTCCGCCCACTCAAAGACCTCTGGCTCTGCCACTCTGTCCAGTAACACGGGCGGGCATCCACTCCCGGGGCGCTTGGAGGAAACTCTCGCTCACTATCTGTGTGCGCAGACCAGAATATCAGGCCAGCAGTCTCACACTCTGAATGAAACCCCCGCCCACACGGAAAAGTTCCAGCGTTGGAATTGGCTCTCACTCCCTCCCCATGTGCGGCTTTTTCAGGGCACTGGGGCAGCCTGGAGATTCCGCTTTTGGCCCACACAATGGCCCCTGACTCTGCCCCTCTGTGGGATAACACAGGCACCCACTCCTGAGGTGCTCGGAGGAATCTCTTGCCCATTCTCTGTGCACACGGACTAGGATATCAGGCCGGCTGCCTCACGCTCTGATTGAGACCCCCCACCCGCACGGAGAAGTTCCAGTGTTGGAATTAGCTCTCGCTCCCTCCCTGTGCACGGCTTTTTCAGGGCGCTGGGGTGGCCTGGAGATTCTGCTTTCGGCCCACACAAAGGCCTCTGACTCTGCCTCTCTGTGGGATAACACAGGCGCCCACTCCCGGGGCTTTTGAAGGAATCTCTCACCCACTATCTGCGCTTGCTGACTAGGAAATCGGGGCGAATGGCTGCCCCACTTGTCTTTCTTTGTCTGGGTTTGGCACGAGTCTTAGCTTGTATTGCCTGGGTTGCCACAGGCATAGTTTTTCCTCGGCTTGGATCTCCGTGCCACAGCCTGGTTCGGCCGTTTGTGCCGCGGCCTGCATCTATTCACCCCTTTTGCCCGCCTTAGTTTCTATACTCTCAGTTCCCAGTGAAAGCAGCCCTATTTAGTTTAGTGAGGAAGGCGGAGCATTTCTTACTCCCTATTTCCTTCGGAGTTTGATTATATATTTAGCCAATTTTTCACTCGACCATACCTTCGGGTGTATTGCAAAACATTTGGAGGCTCCAAGGATAGGTTTTTCTGTTTCTGGTTGAAGATCTTGTTGAGTTTTTGGGGAGATGTATCGGTATCACTTCCTACTGCGCCATTATTCTGACGTCACTCTGTGTCTCTATGTTGTCATTTTGTCATGTACTTTTTACCTCTATATTCACTGTAGTCTGGCTGTTACATCTAGAGGCTTGATCATATTCAGGTTTGATTTTTTTTTTTTTGGCAAGAATATGTGTAGGTGGTGCCATGCCCTTCTCATTGCATCCTAACAGAATGCACATCCATTTCTGGCTGTTTCTCTTTTTTCTGATGTAAAAGTTGATTAGTGGGTTTAAGTGTTAACAGGATGGTTGATCCCCTATGAAAGTTTCCAGTCAGCCTTTTACAGAATGGTCTTAGCAGCAAGCATGATCACTGCCCCTGACCATTATTATTTCATGAAGAGATACAAATGATTATATTCTATTTTTTAAATAATTTTTCCTGTATTTGTTACTTAAAATATAAAGGACTTTTCTCCCTTCAAATATTTATATAGGAAATGATTTGCACAGGAAAGGTAATGTAAGTGCTCAATTTAATGCCTTTTCTTTATACACTAGTCTTTATATGAATTTGTACTCTAAATTTTTAGTTTTGAATATCATTATGTACTTACAGGTTCAAATAGACTTGCTATTTTTCATTTTCTTCAGTCATCATTCACTATGATATTTAACTTGTCTTGTTTTTGGCCAGATGGAGCCTCTTCAAGTTGGCTCCTGAGTTCTTCTGATAGAACCTTCACCGTCTTAGCTGCTTTCCTTGCCTTTATATATAAAAAGATATTTCAGGCTTATTCTATTTTTCCTGCTCCAACCTTGGAGTCAACTATTTCTCAAAGGAGCCTTGGTTCTATAGGGGAAAATTTTCCTCCACTCATTTTGGGTTTTGATTGAGGCCCTGCAAATTTAGATTGACAGAAGACAGATGAACAAGAGAAGACACAGAGAAGCTTATTAACATGTGCGTCACACATCTGTACAAGAATACTCAGTGATGAGTAACTCAAAGGCGGTAGTTAGAATGTGAGCTTATAGAGCGTCTTAGCAAAGCATAATAATTTTGTAGAGAAGTGACAAGAAGAAGGAAAAAGACTTTAAACTTCAAGGGTGGTCAATCGTGAAAAGGCAAATATATGGGAACACTAATGGTATGTAAAGTCTAGTGTTAGCAAGGACTGTTACATAGATTCCTCTGGTGTCTTCTCTGGGTGGAGAGGGTCTAGAGTGCTTATGTCCTTCCTGGTACAGGGAGGAGGGAGGACACTGCTACAAGTTTATGTTCTGCTTGTAGACAAGTTGGGGGAGGGCAGAGAGCTTTCCTTATAATTCCTCAATTGTCTTCACCTAAAAGTAATCCTCATGCTAAAGTGGAACCTTTAGGGGTGGCATATTCTGCTACTCCCCAGCTCCCTTTATTGAGAAACAATTTGCAGACCATAACTGGGGTAATAAATTACATCTTGAGAACATACAAATGCTTCTAATTTAAATTGAAGATGACAGGAATTTTACGTCTTTGATTTTACAGTTGTATATTTTTCATCTAACACCAAAATTCTTTGTTCCTTAATGATACTAATGTAGTTATTTATTTTATTTATCTCTATATACATAAAACTATTTTTCCAAATAACATGTCATTATTATTAATAAAATTTATTACAGAATATAGATTAACATTTCCTTAAAGTCCTTTTTTGCCCTTCCTCTCTGACCTAAAAAGAATATTCTGTACATCATGTTCTCTGCCTTGCTTTTAATTTTTTTTTAACAATATGTTCTGGGATCATTTCATAACAATTTATAGCTATTACTTTTTTTATAGTTACTCCACTGCATGGATATATTACAATGTATTCCCCTACTGATGAACATTTGGATTAAAAGAAGTCCTAACTGCATTACAAATATTGTCTTATGAATATTCTTACATATTCATTGTGGGAATATGCTATGAAAATGTGCAGAGTTAGGATAACAGTTAGAGACAGCGAGGCACTCTAGGGCAAAAGCCCTGAGCAGTCGAGACTCCAGGGGCCACTCTGACCCATACTGGAGACAGTGTGTGCTGGAAACAGCAAAATAGCAGGATAAGATTCAGTAACAGAAAATGTTTAGGCTCTCAGAACAGAGATTAGGGGTCAGCAGGCTCCTTGCACTTTGCTTCACCCCCTGAGAACTTCTTCTGTCTGCTTGAGTTATTTGTACTGGCTAATAAATATCTGAGTAAGGCTGGGGACGGGGCTTCAGTCCTTCTATCTGCTGACCAGGGCTGTTGCCTCCTCTCTGCCCCTCAGAGCATTTCATCTGGTCTCCAAGTAGTTCATTGTCGCTACAACAATTCATAATTTGATTTTTGAGTCATAGTTTCTTTGAACTAGATTCCTAGAAGTAGGATTCTGGGTTAAAGGTAAATGGACTTTTAATTTTCCTAAACATTGCCATTCCCCCTATAGAAGTCATACCATTTTGTAATCCTACAATGTGTGAGAATTCCACATGCTTAAAATTAGGATTTTAGAGATAACAATATTCAAAGGAATATTGCTGTCAGCCATTTATATTTACACTTTGAAATAGGGTTAGGGAGGCATATTTATATGTAAATCAGATAGGCACAGATTCGGGGACAAACGTATTGTATTGGTGTTCAAACATCAGGTCAGTGTTGTTACTGGAGATATAATTTTCAAAATGGAAAATACTAGTAAAGTTCAAGCAAAACTACAATTTTCTCTTAGTGTGGGGGAACATCCTTGCCTATACAATGATTAAGAGGTTTGAAAGGCTGATGGAGAGTAATGCTTAGAAGGAGAGTGGATTTGGTTGGTTATTACTAGCTGTGCTGGTGCCCTGCAGAGAGATTGAGAAACTAAGGGCTGTTTGTGAACATGAAAGCCGAAGTATGAGAGCAAGAAGGCCTGTCTTGGAACTTAGAGAAAACTAGGACTAGTGGTTACCTTACTGCTGGGCAAAATCAATAAGCAGCTAATAAGCAACATCTACAATCAGAAGGGAAGATTGGAGGGGAAAGAGCCTAGGACAGTGGTTGGCAAACTGCGGCTCGCAAGCCACATGCGGCTCTTTGGTCCCTTGACTGTGGCTCTTCCACAAAATACCACGTGCGGGCACTACCTTGATAAGGAATGTACCTACCTATATAGTTTAAGTTTGAAAAACTTGGCTCTCAAAAGAAATTTCAATCGTTGTACTGTTGATGTTTGGCTCTGTTGACTAATGAGTTTGCTGACCACTGGCTGGGGAAATCATCTCAAAAAGCTGTGTATGTTGCTCAGTTCCTAAATTTGAGTCAATTTTTAGATCTGGTGTCCACGGATTAAAGAAGTGCCAGGGTCCCCTCTTTTGCAGAGAAGGTCTCTGCGACATTGTGGAAAGTATATATTGCAATGATTCCTCCAGTCATTCCCCAAAGGGACCCAGGATGTTTACTTGACTAGGGCATTCAAAGCAGGGAAAGGGGAATGCCCAGGCATTTCAAGGAGATGTGAACTTAGGTTCTGAGCAGATAGACTGATACCTGGAGACCCAAAGTGTCATCATGCCCCCTGTTAGATCAGGGCTTACAGAAGCAGCTAAGAGAATCCTAGCTAAAGTCTGATTTATAGAGAACTCACTGGTCTGCAGACCCACCTACTGAGCATTTCCCTGGTCCCTGACTAGATAATTGTATTAAACATCCCTGGAAATTGAAGTACTAGGTCCTCAGGCTGTTAGTTAAGAGCTATCATAGTGAGGAAAACCAACTGGAAGCCTTTGAAATTGTTCCACACCACAGCTAATATGTATGATAAAAAAAATGATATTATGTCCCAGGAGAGATGATGGTGATTTAGTGCCACTCTGGATCCTACAGAGTGCCTGTCAACTACCATAGCAAGCTTAACCAAGTAGTCCCAGTTCAAGCTATGTTGGACACGGTATCATTGCTAGGTCAGAGTAATAAGGCCTCAGGCACATGATATGTAGCCATTGTTTTGGTGAATGCATTCTTTTTTATTCCAGTCCGAAATAAGGATAGGCAGTTTGCATTCATGTGGAAAAGATAATATTTATTTCCAGTTTTGCCCAAAGACTATGTTAATTATTCTACCTTTTATTGCAAAAATCTAAAGAGACGTAGACTGTCTGGACATCTGCAGAACATCACACTGTTACGTTATACCCATAATGTACTGATGGGTAAGATAAGCAAGAGGCGGCTTGTATGCTATAGGCCTTGGGAAGTCCCATGTATCCAGAGGGTTGAAGATAAATCCTTAAAAGATTCAGGGATCGTCTACCTCTGTAAAGTTCTTAGTGTCAGTGGCATGTAAAAATATCCTCATCCAGAGTAAGACACATTTCTCTATCTTGCATCTTCTACTATAATGAAGCACAATGCCCGATGAGCCATTTTTGGTTCCAGAAGCACACATTTCACACCTAGGAATACTGCTGTGGCTCAAACCCAGGGTAGCTTGGAAGATTGCCCGTTCTGAGCTCAGCCTGGAACAGCACTGGGCTCTGCAGCAGTCAGTGTGGACTTTACAGCAAGTCCCAATGGCAGATCACAGTCCCTTGGGATTCTGAAACAAGGCCGTGCCATCTGCAGCAGAGGATTTTTGTCCTTTCAAGAAACAGCCCCTGATGTGGCACTGAGCCCAAGTAGATGTAGAAAGCTTGATCACAGAGCACCAAGTTACGTGCATCTGAAAATGCCCATTAGGAGTTCTGTAAGATAAGCCCAGTCAAAAAGTTGGGCTGAGGCCCTGGCCGGTTGGCTCAGTGGTAGAGCATTGGCCTGGCGTGCAGAGGTCCCAGGTTCGATTCCCAGCCAGGGCACACAGGAGAAGCGCCCATCTGCTTCTCCACCCCTCCCCCTCTCCTTCCTCTCTGTCTCTCTCTTCCCCTTCCGCAGCCAAGGCTCCATTGGAGCAAAGATGGCCCGGGCACTGGGGATGGCTCCTTGGCCTGTGCCCCAGGCGCTAGAGTGGCTCTGGTCGCAACAGAGCAACACCCCAGAGGGGCAGAGCATCACCCCTTGGTGGGCAGAGCGTCGCCCCTGGCGGGCGTGCCGGGTGGATCCCGGTCGGGTGCATGCGGGAGTCTGTCTGACTGTCTCTCCCCATTTCCAGCTTCAGAAAAATACAAAAAAAAAACAAAAAAAACAAAAAAAAAACAAAACTTGGACTGAGCAGCAGTTCATCATAATATAGAAATGGTGCATTCCAAATCAAATCCTAATAGGACTGAAAGGTATAAGTAAACTGCATGAACTAGTAGCCTAGGCCCCAGTGTCACCTGCTGCGCTTGTACCAGTACCCCTCCCTCATGTGTGGCCATATAAGGGGTCAGACATGTCAGCTGAGGGAGGAGAGAACAGCTCAAGCTGGATTATAGACAGTTGGCTTGGTATGTGGGTAGGAGCTGAAAAGTGGATGGTGGCACATTACAGTCATGTGGTGTGTCCCTAAAAGACAGTGCAGAGGAAAAAGCTTCTTAATGGGCAGAGCTTTAAGCAATGTAGCTGGTCATCACTTTGTGTGGAAGCCAAAATGAGTGACCAAGTAAACCCTTGGTGAGAATTTATACAGATGCCTTGGCAGTAGTAATGGCCTGGCCAGCTGGTCAGGATTTTGAAGGAAAAACCCGGAAGACTAGAAACAAGGAGGTCTGGAATAGAGACATATAAATAGACATTTTAAAGAATTAGCATAAAGGGTTCATTCCAACCAGAAAGTATCACCCTTGGAAAAGAAACAGAACAACCAAGTAAACAATAAGATTCTACCAGTTGATGTTAGATAAGCTTTGCATTGGCCCACCCCAGAATTGACACAATGAATGGAATGGGTGTGTTTATAGGGACAGAGGCTATTCATAAGCCCAATGGCAGGAATTTCCACTTACCAAGGCCAGTCTAGCTAGCTACTTCTGTCTCTGAAGGTCTAACTCGCCAGCAACAGAGACCAACACTGAGTGTCTGATACAGCACTATTACTTGAGGAGATTAACCACCCACTTGGTGTCAAGTCAGTAACACTGAGCCCTTTCCATTCTAGAGTGGCCAGTGGTTCATCCTCGCTGGGATAAATACCTATTCTGGGTATGGATTTGCCTTTTTTGCCTGCAGAGCCTCAGCCTGTATGCCTATTTAAGAACTTACAGAGGGCCCGATCCACTGGAGGGGGATCCAAATCAACATAGCATCCAAAAAGGGGAACCACACACAGTGAAAGTGATCTGAGTAATGAGCTCATGGCCAAGGCAGTTTCTGCTTCTATCACTGACTGGACTATTCAGAAATTGACAGCCTGATAAGAACTGAACAACCGACTGAAGGCGCAGTTACAGTGCCAGTTTAGAGGCAATGTCCTTTAAGGATGGAGTGCCATCTTTCAGGGTGCAGTATATATACTGAACCAGAGACCTCTGAGTGGCATTGCTTCTAACAGAAAGAATCAACATGGAGGGAGCAGATGTGGCCTCACTTAACATCTCAGTGAGTCACTAGGAGACTTTGTGCTTCCTGTGCCTATAACTCTAGGCTTTGCAGGTTTAGAAGTC
This sequence comes from Saccopteryx leptura, assembly GCF_036850995.1. Lineage (NCBI taxonomy): Eukaryota > Metazoa > Chordata > Mammalia > Chiroptera > Emballonuridae > Saccopteryx > Saccopteryx leptura. Next base: position 116,918,726 of record NC_089504.1, read on the forward strand.
AGGAAACACAACAAGGGTCCCATTGAACTACAAGCTATGGATACTATTTGGGCACTTTGGACTCTGTGTCCAGGCACCAGAAGGCAAGAGAGGAGTCTCCATCTTTTAAGAACAACTGACCTAGATCAAAAGGAAGAAGAAGGGCTACTTTCATATAATGGGCAGTGAAAAATATATGTGGACCCTAGGTGATCCACTTGGAAGTCTCTTTTTTTTTATAAATAAATTTTTATTAATTTTAATGGGGTGACATTAATAAATCAGGGTACATATATTCAAAGAAAACATGTCCAAGTTATCTTGTCATTCAATTCTGTTGCATACCCATCACCCAAAGTCAGATTGTCCTCCGTCACCTTCTATCTAGTTTTCTTTGTGCCCCTCCCCTCCTCCTCCTCCCCTCCCTCTGCCTCCATAACCACCACACTCTTGTCTATGTCTCTTAGTCTCGTTTTTATGTTCCACCAATGTATGGAATCCTGCAGTTCTTGTTTTTTTCTGATTTACTTATTTCACTCCGTATAATGTTATCAAGATCCCACCATTTTGTTGTAAGTGATCCGATGTCATCATTTCTTATGGCTGAATAGTATACCAAGGTGTATATGTGCCACATCTTCTTTATCCAGTCTTCTATTTTTTTTTTTTACAGTGATTAAAGCCTTTAAGCAAACTCTTGGCCAATACAGCAAGAATTCATAAAAGAGTAGTGTCCTTAACATGTTCACCAAGTCCAAATTGGCCCCAACACCATGCCAAATCCCTGAAAAATGCAACACAACCCCAGTTCAGTCTGTTAGGAGCTGTCACAAGGAGCAGGAGTCCAGGAAAAGTCCACATCCAGGAAAAGTCCGCATGGCACTGGAATTGTTGTCACAATTCTATACTTTGCAGCTCATGTCCAAGTCCCAATGACCGCTGCTTCTAGCTGGTAATGATTCAGGTAGACTGGAAAAGCCATCTGCAGCATGTGTGGAGATGGAGCTTCTGTTCTCCTCTGCTTGGAGAGATGAGACCAGGTTGCTTTTCCCTGGAGCTCTGTGACTGTGGCATGGTAAAGAGAACCTTGGGATACACTAAGCTGAATGGCAAAGATAGACTGATAATATCAATAGAAGTTGGCAAAAGGGGAAAGAGAGCTCTAAATTAGGAGTAGGTCCCAGCCTGAAATATGAGTGGGGCATTGAGGTAGGAGGAATAAAGGAAACACTATATATTAAGCAAAGCAGCAGAAAATAGGACTATCAACACCCACAACAGAGATCTTCGAGGGAAGAATAAAAAACCTGACTATTCAGGCAAGACATAGTTAAGTGGCCCTTGTGCAAATGAGATCAGTTTACCTGCTTCTTGGAATAAATACCCTAGGCTCGTCCACAGTGTCGTAGATGGGGCCGACGACCCTGGGCACCTTCAGCCTTCAGTGGCAAATCCCAGCATTCTGGGCAAGGTTAGGTCATAGGTGGCTGGAGCAGGGCTGGAAGAGACTGAACCCTACCTTAGAGGAGTGAGGGGAAGCCTACCTTCCAGTGTCCCTGTTTCCTCACAGCAAAGGCATGTAAGCCTGGCAGGCTTTAGCTCAATGACCTTCCTTCCCACTATTGAAGCAGGACCCAGATGGCATCCTATGAGACCCCTTTGGGGCATTGGAGCCTTTAAGGGTGTATCCTAAAAGCTGGTAGTTCCCCTGATCTCTATTGGGCTTTTTCTGCCTCTTGGTATCTTAAAAGCCATGCTCAGAAGATCTCGCTGAGGGGTTTGAGGATCCCCATCCGCCTATATAAATCTTTTCCATATATCTGGAGCTATTTGGAAAAAGACAAAACAGTGTTATTAGCTGGACCAAATAAAGAAGGTAGTAGTTTGCAGGAGAAAAAGATTTGGCATCTCCTGTTCATCAGCATTCAAAAGAAATTTAAAATTTTTTTTAAGTAAAAAGCATGATATGGTAGACCCGTAGGAGTTCCAGGATATGACTCCCCCCTTTTAAATTTTTTTAAATTGACCTTAAAATATTTGCTGGGTACACTTTAGTAATACTTTGATTTTAAAGATTGTAGCCCTGGCCGGTTGGCTCAGCGGTAGAGCGTCGGCCTAGCGTGCGGAGGACCCGGGTTCGATTCCCGGCCAGGGCACACAGGAGAAGCGCCCATTTGCTTCTCCACCCCTCCACCGCGCTTTCCTCTCTGTCTCTCTCTTCCCCTCCAGCAGCCAAGGCTCCATTGGAGCAGAGATGGCCCGGGCGCTGGGGATGGCTCTGTGGCCTCTGCCTCAGGTGCTAGAGTGGCTCTGGTCGCAACATGGCGACGCCCAGGATGGGCAGAGCATCGCCCCCTGGTGGGCAGAGCGTCGCCCCTGGTGGGCGTGCTGGGTGGATCCCGGTCGGGCGCATGCGGGAGTCTGTCTGACTGTCTCTCCCTGTTTCCAGCTTCAGAAAAATGAAAAAAAAAAAAAAAGATTGTAAGAAATACACATAATTCAAAAGGTTTGACAAAATACAGTAAATGGTTTTGCTCCATATGCAGGAGCATTGTCAGTTTAACCAGTTTAGGAAATCCAATAATAGAACAATGCATACAGACAATGAGCTATAACACGCTTAGCAGCCTTTCCTGTTCTGACAGAGGTTACTATAAATCCAGAATATGTATCCACTGTAACGTAGACATAGGACTGTTTGCCAAATGAAGGTATATGAGTAACATCCATTTGCCAAAGTTGTCCTGGTAGGGGTCCTTGAGGGTTAACTCCAAATGAAGGGGCAGATTGTAGTATAGGACCCCTTGGACAGGATTTCCCAATCTGCTGTGCTGCTTCCCGAGAAAGTTGAAACTGTTTACACAGGGCTGCAGGGTTCTGGTGTTGAATAGTATGAAACTGAATTGCTCGATCTGTCATGGTTGCTCCAAATAATTTTCTTTTGGGTAGCTTGATCAACAAGGGCATTCCTAGGCCCTGGCCGGTTGGCTCAGTGGTAGAGCATTGGCCTGGCGTGCAGGAGTCCTGGGTTCGATTCCCATCCAGGGAACACAGGAGAAGCGCCCATCTGCTTCTCCATCCCTCCCCCTCTCCTTCCTCTCTGTCTCTCTCTTCCCCTCCCACAGCCAAGGCTCCATTGGAGCAAAGTTGGCCCGGGCACTGAGGATGGCTCTGTGGCCTCTGCCTCAGGCGCTAGAATGACTCTGGTTGCAACAGAGCAACACCCCAGATGGGAAGAGCATCCCTCCCGTAGGCGTGCCAGGTGGATCCCAGTCGGGCACATGAGGGAGTCTGTCTGACTGCCTCCCCGTTTCCAACTTCAGAAAAATACAAAAAAAATAAAATAAATAAATAAAAAGGGCATTCCCTTGTGCTAAAGCTCCAGGGGGCATGGAGTGAGCTCGAGTATGTCCTATAAAACATGGAGCTCTATGTTGACATACAAGTCTTTGAAGAAGGAGGAACTGCTGAAATAGTTCATCAGCATTTGTCCCTAAGATAGCAGTCTTTATAGTGGAAACACCATAAGTAAATATTTGCTGTCTGTATATAGATTAAAGGAGGAATATGGCAAATGCTGAAAAGCCATGATAATGGCATATAATTCTAGACTTTGAGCTGATTTTAAGTTGACAGTTTCAGTATAAAGTTGTCCATTGATTTGCAAGAGCGATTGCCATTTAGTGGAAGTTTCCCAGAGCCATTGTTGTTGATCCTTTGAAAAAAGGAACAACAATAATTTTGAGGCTCAAAACCTGTAAGCTGTAATGGTTACCTATGCCCCTTGAAAATCCAGGAGGCAACAAGATAAAAATATGGAAGTGTATTCCATGGGCTATTAGATGGTTCAATGTGCCCAAGCTGTAGCTGCTCTTGTACCAATTGAGCAGTTGCCCACTTGGAAGTCTCTTGATACTTAATTGGAATTGTCGAAGGACATGTGTAACAATCCTAGCCTGAGAAGTATATCATTACCAAAAATGACATTAGGCCCTGGCTGGTTAGCTTAGTTGGTTACAGCATCGTCCTGAAACACCAAGGTTGTAGATTCGATGCCCCATCAGGGCACATATGGGAAGCAACTAGTGAATGCACAACTAAGTGGAAAAATAAATGAATGTTTCTCTCTCTCTTTCTTTGTCTCTCTAAAAGTAATAAGTAGATTTTTAAAAATGACATTAGTTCACCTCCTAAAGTCAAGGTACAAGTTAAAAATAACGTAATAAAATTCCTCCCACGCTGGCCTATTCAGAAGCAACTGCTGACCAAATAGATAAACTAGTAAAACACTTGTTAACAATAATATAAAGATTTTCAAATAAACAAACCAAAAAAATATGGCTGTGCCTATAACTCAGGCAAAGAGTTATGCAGACTATTGACTAAAAAAATGTTCAGCTGTGATGATAAAATGGTGAATGTGACAATGATGTGATGATAAAATGAATGAAGTTGACAATGAAGTGGGACCCTCAAAGAGTCTGAACAAGAAACCACAGGAGTAGTTCCGTGATAAGATTACTGATACTGTAGGGCAGTGGTCCCCAACCTTTTTTGGGCCACGGACTGGTTTAATGTCAGAAAATATTTTCACGGACCAGCCTTTAGGGTGGGACGAATAAATGTATCACGTGACCGAGACAAGCGTCAAGAGTGAGTCTTAGACAGATGTAACAGAGGGAATCTGGTCATTTTTTAAAAATAAAACATCATTCAGACTTAAATATAAATAAAGTGGAAATAATGTAAGTTATTTATTCTTTCTCTGCGGACCAGTACCAAATGGCCCATGGACCGGTACCGGTCCGCGGCCCGGGGGTTGGGGACCACTGCTGTAGGCCACAGAATGCCATCTCTGATGCTGTCTGTCTTGAGGACCATAAGCAAAACTCAAAAGATGACATGAAGTTTTCCAAAGTTCCAAAACAGCTTTTGAAGTCAAAAGAAGAAACAAACCTATTGCAACTCAGAAATGTGAATTCTCAGGCAACATGGGAAGTTAATTCATCTTATTTTCCATGCTGGATCTCAACTCTCAAGCCTTGTTTCCCAAACTTTTTCTGTATCCAGTTTTAACCTGATTAAGAAAATATAGCAAAATAGTCACCTTGGCATGTCTTAGAAGATGTTCTTGTTTAGATCATCTTGTTCTTGTGCTTTATAGACGAAGGTTTCTGAGTGATGTGCCATTTCTGTTTTCTGAGCGAGACAGAGAAAGATTGAGAGAGAGAGACAACACCTGCCCTTGTAGTTAGCTGATAGTCTTATAGCACTGACCCTGAGAATTCACCACTGCATTTGTGCTACAGCCTTATGCTTCTAAAACTGCTTCCCCCGCAATGGCTAAGCACAGGAGGGTCCGAGAGCCAGGCCATGCCCCTTAAATAGTCAGCCTTTGCTCTGATGGGCCCTACTGGCCTGGCCAAGACTGTCTCAGACTGTACGGCAGCCTGAGACTCTTCCTACCTCACCTTGCTTCCTCCTCTCTCCTTTTTTGGGGAGCAGAGCTGCACCAGTCTGAAGGCATGCCTGGCCTATTGCTTCTCTCTGTTTTATTCTTTTTTTATTTTTATTTTTATTTATTTATTTATTTTTTACAGAGACAGACAGTGAGTCAGAGAGAGGGATAGACAGAGACAGACAGGAACGGAGAGAGATGAGAAGCACCAATCATTAGTTTTTCATTGCGCATTGCAACACCTTAGTTGTTCATTGATTGCTTTCTCATACGTGCCTTGACCAAGGGTCTTCAGCAGACTGAGTAACTCCTTGCTGGAGCCAGCGACCTTGGGTTCAAGCTGGTGGGCTTTTGCTCAAACCAGATGAGCCCGCGCTCAAGCTGGCAACCTCGGGGTCTCGAACCTGGGTCCTCTGCATCCCAGTCTGACGCTCTATCCACTGCGCCACCACCTGGTCAGGCATCTTTTTTATTCTTAACATCCATTTCCCTCAATAAATTCTTGGACATCTCATTCTGTTTTGGTGTCTGCTTTTGCAGGGGGCTGAACTGACCAAAGTCCTACACATTGAAGGATTTTGAGCATCCCTGGTCTAATTACAAATGCTGCCAGCACTCTCCCGCCCTCCCCCAATCTGGAGGCCACCAATAACACCTCCACAGATTGCCAAAGGACGTCTATTGAGAACCACTTAGGGCATAATCATCAAGATCACAAGATTTTTAGAGGTAGAATAACTCTTACAAATTAAAAAAAATTTAACAGAAAAGTTTAATGATTTCCTCTTATTTCTATTTTCCCCCTTCTATACTACCTTCACCTTCTTCTCATTCCCTAATGTAATTCTTGCACCTTACTGAAATTGATAATCTTCAAGTGTAGGTTATAAGTACCAAAGAGGTTATATAAGCCTCAGAATTTATGAAAAATTTAGGAAGAGATCACCTTCTGAAACTGTAGCCAGGGAAAAAATCAGTTATGATAGATGACATTAGCTACCTGGATAAGTAAGTAACATACCTTTAGTATTGGCTGTAAATATATTGCTTTTGTGATTAGAGTGCTTTCTGTGGGTGGAGCGCAGAGCGCATTCCTAGCAGCTGTGGCTGATGCAATGCTATGAGAATACTCCAGCTCCCAGAACCCTCCTGGGCATACCCAGGAAGGGAGCTCGCCTGCTATAAGGAAGTGACTCAGCACTAACCACGCAGCTACTTGATCTTTTCAGCCATTGGCTTTGAGGAACGTGCTGTAACACCCTATAGCAGGGGTCCCCAAACTACGGCCCGCGGGCCGCATGCGGCCCCCTGAGGCCATTTATCCGGCCCCCGCCGCACTTCCGGAAGGGGCACCTCTTTCATTGGTGGTCAGTGAGAGGAGCATAGTTCCCATTGAAATACTGGTCAGTTTGTTGATTAAAATTTACTTGTTCTTTATTTTAAATATTGTATTTGTTCCCGTTTTGTTTTTTTACTTTAAAATAAGATATGTGTAGTGTGCATAGGGATTTGTTCATAGTTTTTTTTTTATAGTCCGGCCCTCCAACGGTCTGAGGGACAGTGAACTGGCCCCCTGTGTAAAAAGTTGGGGGACCCCTGCCCTATAGGCTGAACCTGTGTATATAAGCTAGCTTACTTCCTGAATAAAGTGGATCTGTGTCACTGAACCTAGTCCCCGGAGTTGGGTCTTTGCGTCTCCATCGTCCTCACCCCTAGCAGTGTTTCCATCAGTTCACAAGGATATAGTCTCACGAGGATATTCTTGGAATGCGGAGGTATTGAGAGTAGGCTGCATTGTCTAAAAATGATTCAAGAATTTTAGTTTACCAGTAAGTTTGTAGCAGAGATCATTTTTCACTATTATTCAATAAATATTCATATATATATATATATATATATATATACACTGCTCACAAAATTAGGGGATATTTTATAGCTTCATACTCATTTTTGAAATATCTCCTAATTTTTGTGAGCAGTAGATATAGACTGCCTACAATGTCCCAAGCATTACATGAAGTATAGGGCATACAATGGTAAACCGAACATGTTTCCCTCAAAAAGCTTATTATCTGGAGCAAGTATTCACAATGAGCAAAAAACCTCATTACAATGGTTTGTGGCCCTCTAAAGAGCCACAGTATATAAACATACAGGATATCATTTCAGATCTCACAGTAGGCCCTGGCCAGTTTGCCCAGTGGATAGAGTGTTGGCCCGGCGTGCAGACATCCCGGATTTGATCCCTGGTCAAGGCACACACGAGAAGCGACTATCTGCTTCCCCCCACACACCCTTCTCTCCCTCTTCCTCTCCCGCAGCCAGTGGCTCGATTGGTTTGAGCATTGGCCTCAGGTGCTGAGGATAGTTCAGTTGAGTCGAGCATTGGACACAGATGGAGTTATTGGGAGGATCCCAGTTGGGGCACATGCAGGAATCTGTTTCTATCTTTTCTCCTCTCACTTAAGAAAAAGATCTCACAGGAGGCAGGGGGAGCAATCATGGAAAAAAAGTATCTAATGACTTCTTACAGGTGAATCAGAAAAGGAGTAAGCTTGAGAAAGCTGATGGAGAAGAAGAAAAATAAAACAATGAAGAGGATGGAAGAAAGCAACCAGGAGGGAAAAGAAAAGTAGAATGATGAGAGAGAAGGAAAGAAGAAAAGACAGAGGAGAAGGAATGTGAAATATTAAGAAGATCAAATAGTTTTGTCTACCTCTAAGTCATACCATATATAACATTTTCCCTTGACTTTCTAAAATACAAACTTATTACTCTTACATTATTTCTGGCTCTTATGAAAAAATATTAAATGTGAAAAGCAATATTGGAATGCCTGCCTTTTATTAAAATAATTCCCATATCTTTTTTTTTTTTTTGTATTTTTCTTAAGTTGGAAATGGGGAGGCAGTCAGACAGACTCCCGCATGCGCCTGACCGGGATCCACCCGGCATGCCCACCAGGGGGTGATGCTCTGCCCATCTGGAGCATCGCTCTGCCGCAATCAGAGCCATTCTAGTGCCTGAGGCAGAGGCCATGGAGCCATCCTCAGCGTCCGGGCCAACTTGGCTCCAATGGAGCCTTGGCTGCAGGAGGGGAAGAAAGAGCAGAGAGGAAGGAGAGGGGGAGGGGTGGAGAAGCAGATGGGCGCTTCTCCTGTGTTCCCTGGCTGGGAATTGAACCCAGGACTCCCGCACACCAGGCCGATGCTCTACCACCGAGATAGCTGGCCAGGGCTAATTCCCATATCTTACAGCAGTGATTTGCAACATTTTTCATCTCGTGGCACATAAACTACTAAAATTCTGTGGCACACCAAAAAATATTTCTTTTTGCCAACCTATTATGGTTCAAAATGGGGTATTCACACTGACGGGCTATTGTTGTGTTGGCTGTTGTCATTTTTTTTTTTTTTTGTATTTTTTTCCGAAGCTGGAAATGGGGAGAGACAGTCAGACAGACTGCAGCATGCGCCGGACCGGGATCCACCCGGCACGCCCACCAGGGGCGATGCTCTGCCCACCAGGGGGCGATGCTCTGCCCCTCCAGGGCATCGCTCTGTTGCGACCAGAGCCACTCTAGCGCCTGGGGCAGAGGCCAAGGAGCCATCCCCAGCGCCCGGGCCATCTTTGCTCCAATGGAGCCTCGTTGCAGGAGGGGAAGAGAGAGACAGAGAGGAAGGAGAGGGGGAGGGGTGGAGAAGCAGGTGGGCGCTTCTCCTGTGTGCCCTGGCCGGGAATCGAACCCGGGACCCCTGTACGCCAGGCTGACGCTCTACCACTGAGCCAACCGGCCAGGGCCTCATTTTTTTTATTTGACAACCTAAGGGAAAAGAGTTCAGTGCCCCTGATTAAATAATTAGGTATTGCATGTTTTAAAAATTCTTGCGGCAACCGGGTGAAAATTGCTGTTCTACAGCATTCTTTTCTTGCTTAAATACTCCAAATGTCCTCACTTTTTCTAATTTAAAATTTAAACTTATAAAGAAATTTCCTATTAGGTTCTTAAGAACCTCATTATTCCACTAATTTGTAATGTGAATTTTGTTAGCTCCACAATATCAAAGTCTTCAGTTTTATTCCTTTTATGTATTTGATGTAGTAGATGTAACACCAGTGGCTGAGGCCAGGCCGGTTCACATTGAATTCAGGCAGACGGTAGAGGAACTGCGAAGCCAGAAGCGTCAGGACATTCCTGTTTATGTTTATTGGAGGCTCACAGAGATGGGCGAGTGAATAAACAAACAAACAAAAAAACCCACCAAAAACGCTTTTTGCTGTGGAGGGCAAGGAATCAGGAAAACCACCCCTCATGGTGGCAGCTGAAGGAATCAGGGAACTGCACCGCACGGTGGCGGGAGAGTGATCTGTGAGAATAGCCCCTGAGGGAAAGCACCCATAGCTTTTCATAGAGAAACACATGTGTCTTTCTGCCACATGCTCATGCAGTAATAGTGCAAAGTACATGCAGCTGGGAAACCAGCAAGCAAGCCTAACACAGCTGTTTCCTCTCAGTTGAAAAATCTTTTTGTTATGTGGTAGCTTATTAAGTTTTTCTACCATTTGAATTTACCTCAGGACCATACACTGCTTTGAGTATGGGTGTACCTGGCAACTTTCTGATTACGAGTTCAATTTCTCAGGTATCTGAATATAAGAAAGTGACCTTGCTAGCAGTCATTGGCATTTCAGTTACTAGAAGGGTGTCATCTTTAAAAAAAATTTTTTTTGAGACAGAGAGAGAAAGGAAGAGAGATGAGAAGCCTTAACTTGTAGTTGCTTCACTCTAGTTGTTCACTGATTGTTTCTCCTATGTGCCTTTGGGGGGGGCTCCAGCTGAGCCAGTGACCCCTTGCTCAAGCCAGTGACCTTAGGCTCAAGCCAGCAACCATGGGCTTTAATCTAGTGACCTTTGGGCTAAAGCTAGAGAACAGAGGGTCATGTTTATAATCCCATACTGAAGCTGGTGAGCCCATGCTCAAGCAGGTGACCTCAGGGTTTCAAACCTGGGTCTTCAATGTCCCAGGTCAACGTTCTATCCACTGCCCACCACCTGGTCAGGCTTATTTATAGGAGTTTCTATGATTACAATCATGTTGTGAGTAGTTTTACTTCTTTCCAATTTATTTATTGATATAATACACCACAAAATACACTCTTTCCTAGTGTATATAATTCAGTGGTTTTTAGTATATTCAAAAAGCTGTGCAATCATTGTCACCGTCTAACTTTAGAATATTTCATAACTCCAAATATAAACCCTGTACTCACTAGCTGTCACTCTCCATTGTCCTCATCTTCAGCCTCTGACAGCTACTAATCTTTCTTTCCCTAGGATTTTCCTATTCTGGACATTTCATGTAAATAAAACATACAATAGTGGCTAATGTATTCAGGGTTCATCCAGGTGGTAACATGAATCAGTATTTCATTTCTTTTTATGGCTGAATAATATTCATTGCATAGATATACCACATTTGTTTATTCATTTATTGATAGGCATTTATGTTGTTTCCACCTTTGGTAATAGCCATAATAATGAATAATGTTGCTATGGATACTTGTATAAAATTTTTGTGTGAACATGTTTTCAATTCACTTGGTTATATATTTAGGAGTGAAATCCCTGGGTCATTTGATAACTGTTTAACCTCTTCAGGAACTGCCAAACTATTCCCAGCATACCATTTTCCATTCTTGCCCTTGGGATATAAGGGTTCCAATTTCTCCACCTAACACTGATTATTGTCCATCTCTTTATTGATTTACATTTCCATAACGTTGAATAATGTTGATCATCTTCTCATGCATTTATTGGCCATTTAGATATCTTCTTTGTAGAAATCTCTATTCATCCTTTGTACAATTTAAAACTAGGTTGTCATTTTATTGTTGAATTTTAAGAGATTTTATATATCTTGAATACAAGTCTCTTATATAATTTTATAATTTTCAAATATTATCTCCCATTCTATAGGTTATCTTTTCACTTTCTTGATAGTGTCCTTTGAAGAATGTTTTTAATTTTGATAAAGTTCAAATTGTTCTTTTCTTTGTTTTTGCTTTGGGGTCACATCTAAGAAATCATTTCCTAATCCAATATCATAGATTTATTGGCTATGTTTTTTCCTAAGAGTCTTATAGCTTTAGTTCTAACACTTGAATCATTAATCTTAATTTTTGTATTTCGTTGAGGTAAGGGTCCAATTATATTCTTATCCATATGGATATTTTTCCACACTGTTTAGTGAAAATATTATTCTTTCCTCCACTTAATTATCTTGGCACACTTGTCAAGAATTAATTGACCGAAAATGGAAAGGTTTACTTCTGGCCTCTAAATTCCATTCCACTGATCTATACATCTGTTTTTGGAAATACAGCACTGGATCAAGTACTATAGTTTTGTTGTTTTAAAATCAGGAAATCATCCAAGTCTTTCCAATCTTTATGGTTTTTGTTTTATTGCATTAATTAAGGCCTTCAATATAAACTTGAATAGAAATGGTGAGAGCAAATATTGTCCTATGTTGTTCCTGATCTTAGGGGGAAGATTTAATATTTCACTATTACTTTTTAAAAAGATGATTGTTATATTGAGAAAGCTCCCTTCCATTTCTATTTTTTTTTTTTAACATTAATCAGTTTTGTCAAAATCTTTATGTATCTATTGAGACTATAATTTTGTTCTTCCCGGCCCTGGTCAGTTGGCTCAGTGGTAGAGCGTCAGCCTGGCGTCTGGAAGTCCCGGGTTCGATTCCCAGCCAGGGAACACAGGAGAAGCGCCCATCTGCTTCTCCACCCCTCCCCCTCCCCCTCTCCTTCCTCTCTGTCTCTTTCTTCCCCTCCAGCAGCTGAGGCTCCGTTGGAGCAAAGGATGGCCCAGGCACTGGGGATGGCTCCGTGGCCTCTGCCCCAGGCGCTAGAGTGGCTCTGGTCGTGGCAGAGCGACGCCCCGGGTGGGCAGAGCATCGCCCCCTGGTGGGCGTGCCGGGTGGATCCCGGTCGGGCGCACGCGGGAGTCTGTCTGCCTCCCCGTTTCCAGCTTAAGAAAAATACAAAAAAAAAATTGTTCTTCCCTTTCATTCTGTTAATGTGGTGAATTACACTAACTTTTCAATGTTAAACCGCAAGTTTGTTAAGAATTCTTAAATCCATAAACATGAGGGATATTTAGGTAAAAGATTATGTTGGTCTCGTGTTTGGAAGTGTTCCTTCCTGCTCTATTTTCTGAACTAGTGTAGGATTGGTATTTTATCTTCTTTAAATATCTGATAAAATTTACTGGTAAAGCCATCTGAGTTTTGTGTTTCCTTTATGGGGAGGTTTTTTAAATTACAAATTTAATTTCTTTTTTCTTTTTTTTTTTTTTCACAGAGACAGAGAATCAGAGAGGGATAGATAGGGACAGACAGGAATGAAGAGAGATGAGAAGCATCAATCATCAGTTTTTCGTTCCAACACCTTAGTTGTTCATTGATTGCTTTCTCATATGTGCCTTGACCACGGGCCTTCAGCAGACCGAGTAACCCCTTGCTGGAGCCAGCGACCTTGGGTCCAAGTTGGTGAGCTTTTTGCCCACGCTCAAGCTGGCTGCCTCAGGGTCTTGAACCTGGGTCCTCCTCATCCCAGTTCAATGCTCTATCCACTGTGCCACTGCCCGGTCAGGCACAAATTTAATTTCTTTAATAAATATTGGGCCATTTAGATTTTTTTCTTTCTTGTTTTTATTTTTTTGTATTTTTCAGGAATTTGTTCATTTCACCTAAGTTGTTAAAATTATTGGCATCAAGTTATTGAAACTATTCCTTTAACATCTGTATAATTCTATTAGCATTTTGGCTACATTATAATGAAAAATTTTGCATCCAAAAATAGATGACAAATAATGAATGAGGGAAGAGGAAATACATAATATATGGCAGAAAAAAGATCTGTATGTGTCTACATATATACAGTAGGAGCAAACAGTCTAGTGACAGAAAAAGGTAATTACATTCAGTGTGACAATTACCATGAGAAGCACACAAAGAACACATAGGAAGGATACTCAGTCCAGTTTGGGGAATCTGAATCATGATATCCAAGTAATGAATTAGATCATTCAACTCTAGGTGAAAGTTAATATAATCAAACTTACAACACTTAAAAAGCAGAGATTTAGGGGGAGGCAAAGAGGATGAAATAGGAATAGAAAGAGACTTTGCCTGGTGCATGGGCACAATGTGAGGGGTTGAGGGTGTTGAGTGGGACACTTGAAACCATGTTAACACAATACATTAAAAATTTTAAAAAATCAATATTGGAAAAATAAAAATAATAAAAAGCTTAGATTCATATCTCAGATGTAATTATTTCACATTAGTTATCTAGCTGTGAGGAATGTAGTCAATTGCCCCCCCCCCCTTTACTGGCATATCTAATTAGAAAAAAACCACACACAATTTTATTTTTGTAAAAATGACATATTCATTATTAAAAATGATATTCATTATTCAAACAAGATAGAAAAGTTCCAAAGGTAAAAACTCACTTGCATTTTGGCCAACATCCTTCCAGATCTTTTTATACACATATATATACATAGTCATGTTGGTATTACACTGTTTATACTGAGCTGTATTCTGCTTTTTTTCTTGGAAAAATACCCAACATACATGCAATGGACACATTTTCATGTATAAAGAGATTTACATCGTTGTTTTACTGGTTCAAGGGTATCCTAATGTACCATGCACCATACTTTAATTTAATGTCTTAGTAATGGCACTTACATTGTTTCCAGAAGCACCTATCATAAAAAAGAAAGTGAAGAATATCCTTGTAAATATGTTTTGTTTTTTTCTCTTTTCCTTAGAGCATAGGACTGAAATGAGACTGTTGGGGCAAAGGTTAATGTTTATGTTAAATTTTGGTAAATAAGGTTGTACCAGTTTCAACTTCACACCAATACTGCACAATAGTAATTGTATTGCTCTCTCCCTATTTACACTGATAGACAAAAAGGATCTGTCTGGAAGATGACCATCTTTTCCTTTGTTAATTAGATTTGGCTTTACTTGTTTTAGGAATGTCCTATTGATAATCTTTGCCAATTATTTATTGTGGTGTAAAGTTGTAAAATGGATATTTTTATGAGCTCTTTGTATATTTGAAATATTTTTCCTTGTTTTTTGTATGATACACATTTATTTTCCACTGGATCATTATTTGTATGTAGAAAATTACAATTTTGTTTTTCTTTTTCTTTGAGAGAAGCAGGGAGAGAGAGACAGGAACATCAATCATTGTTCCTGTATGTGCCCTGACCGGGGAATATAACTGGCAATCTCCACACTCCAGGATAATGCTCCAACCAACCAAGATCTGGCCAGGGTTTTACTTACTGACTTTTAAAGAAACAGAGAGAGGAAGAATGTTATAGTAAACATAAAATCAAATGACTATAAAATGTAAAAAGGAAACTAAGAGTGAGTTAGGTATAACCAGTTACGCCCTTTTGAGATAACTCCATGTTTCAACTGAGTGCCAATACCATATGTGAATTAATGTGATTAACTATATTTTACGTAAAAGCCCACTATGTAAGGCCTGATTACCAACGTGTGACAGGTTTACTCCCTTTTCTGATAACTCCATCTGTTAATCTTATCAAGCCCATGTATGACTTGTTTGAAGTGTGATAATGTAACCCTATGATGTGATGAGTGGCCAAATCAGATAAAAGTAGCTGGAGTGAAGAGCAAGGAAGTCTCCTGAGACTTCACTGCAGACTCCACATTGCCCACTGAGAGCCCTTGGCAACTGCCATGAAGCACTCCGCCTCTCTAAGCAAGTTTGTTTGGGGCCCCATCGAAGCAAGGACCTAGACTTAGCTGGCCACTCATCACATCATATGGTTACATTATCATGCTTCAAACATGTCACATATGGGCTTTATGAGGTTAACAGATGGAGTTATCAGAAAAGGGAGTAGGTCCCAGCCAGTTGGCTCAGTGGTAGAGTGTTGGCCTGGTGTGTTGAAGTCCTGGGTTCGATTCTTGGTCAGGGCACACAGAAGCGACCATCTGCTTTCTACTCCTCCCCCACCTTTCTTTTCTCTCTCTCTCTCCTTCCCTCCTGCAGCCATGGCTTGAACGGTTTGAGAAATTTGGCCCCAGGTGCCAAGGATGGCTCCATGGCCTTACCTCAGGCACTGAAATAGCTCGGTTGCCGAACAACAGATCTGTGGCCCCAGATGAGCAGACTATCACCCTGTAGGGGGCTTGCTGAGTAGATCCCACTCATCTGGGTCAAGGTGCATGCAGGAGTCTGTCTCTCTGCCTCCCCACCTCTCACTTAATTTAAAAAAAAAGAAAGAAAGAAAAGGGAGTAAACCCATTACATCTTAGTAATCAGGCCTTACATAGTGGGCTTTTACATAAAATATAGTTAATCACATTAATTCACACATGGTATTGGCATGCAGTTGAAACATGGAGTTATCTCAAAAGGGCAAAACTGGTTACACCTAACACATTTTTAGTTTCTTTTTAACATTTTATATTAATTTGACTTTGTTTACTATAACAAAGGGAGAGAGAGGGGAGGGGGAAGAGAAGCATCCATTTGTTCCACTCTGTCTGCATTCATTGGTTGCTTCCCATTTGTGCCCTGACCAGAATCAAACCCATAACATTGTTGTTTTGGGACAGTGCTCTTACCCTACTGAGCTAACTGGCCAGTGCTGAAAATTACAATCTTTATGTGGTTAATTCTTACCAATTTTTTTTCTTGTATGGTTTGTTTTGTTTCATACTTAGAAAAGGCCTCTCTGTTCAAGATTATAAAGATATTCACCTCAATTTTTAAAAATATTTTTATGGTTTCCTTCTTTAAATTCTTGATCCATCTGGTACTTATTTGAGAAAGCAGATGGAAAGCCTGTCCCCAATAGTTAGTCATTATCCAATTATTTTTTTCCCACTGACCAATGATTTGTAATGTATAGTTTACTGGTTACCTCTGAGACTTCTGGAGTCAGGCTGCCTGGCTTCCACAATTATTAGTAATGACTCAGGGTAACGCTGAACAATCGCGATAATAATTAGAGGGTTACATAAGATAAGCTGCAAAAGGTCTCCAGTACTTGACAAGTGCTCAGTAAATGTGTGTGCTCTTATTTTTAAATACTCATGCATACAGAGCAGTTTACTTCTGTATTCTACATTCTATTCACTGATACATCTCTCTTATCTATGTGATCCATCCATTACCCAATTCCCCGTCCCATCTCTTTGCTCGTTTCAACAAAAACTGTGCTATCGTAGTTGCCCCCTTTTCCTAGCCTTTATACAAGTCTATCTCAGCTGCCTTTCTAATCACAACTGGAGCCCAGAAATGTTAACCTTGGGGGCAAGAAGCTCTTTTCCACAACGTAGTGAGAAGCAAAATCCAAACCACGGTACAGAACAAACACCGGAGATGGGAAGGTGTCCATTTCTCTACCACCTATTCTGAAGGGCTGAAACCGTACTTTATTTCAGCTGTTGGCATGTAACTGACATTCTCAAAATTTAGCCCCTTTTCTTCCAAGTGTAGTTACAACCGGAGACAAACAGTTCCCAGGACTAGCCGAGAGGCCCCAGGCGGGGGGGACTGCGTGATGCGCGGAGAGCAGACGATGCGGGGCGGGGCCGGGTCCTGACCCGGCGAGTTCCTCGGTTCACGACGGCCAGCTGAGCAGGCTCACGTCGCGGCCCATTAAATCTGCACGGTCGGACACGAAAAAGGACGGGGGGAGCGGCCGGACCCCCTCGGAGCCCTCAGAGAAGACAGCGTGGGAAGAGCTGGCAAAGGGAAGAAGAAACGCGGAAAGGGGGAATAAACCAGGGAAAGCAGGCGAGGGAGATCGGCTTCTTGCTCAACCACGCTCCTTACTCTGGCTCCGTAAAGCACGTGGCCAGTCGCGTATGTTCCGTTCTTTCGGGCGCACGGTATCTCTGTCCCATAGCTGCGCTCTCACAGTGTTGCCACTGCCTCCGCGGTGCTCTGCGGTGGTCCGCCGCTCCCGCCAGGGCACACTGGCTCCTCCCCTGCCCACTGGCTCCGCCCCCTAACGGCCCAGGCCACGACGTCGGTGACGTCATCGAGGGCGGGACTTCCTGCTGCGCGCGCCCTTGAATCTCAGGACCCAGGCCATCAGTGGAGCGTGAGGGGCCGGAGGCGGCCGGCTGAGGTTCGCTACTCGTTGGAACATTGTGCAGGGCTGGCCCCGCGCCCCTGAGAAGGCCACTCTTTCGAGGCGGAGCAGGGCTTCTTCTGCCGCCGTCGCCCTCTTCGCCCTGGTAGCTCTCCTGGGATCCTCAGATTTCCCCGGGGTCGGGCGCCTGAGAGGTGCGCTTGGCCGTCCTTCTGCTCTGCCTCCTGAGCCCGCGCCGCGAGCGGCCTCCGAGACCTCGCCCGACGTGGCGGGCTGAGCAGGCACCCCGCGTGTGGGACCCCAACCCGTCGCCCTAATGCCCCGGCAAGAAGAGTTAAGTGGGTGCCGGTGGTTGGAGCTGTGGAAGTGTCCCCCGGTGGCCATCGTGGCCGGAACACCGGTCACTGTTAAGTTTGATGTCTGCACGTTGCAAGGCCGTGTGTGAGTCTGGTACGTACCCTCTTTTTATGGGGACGCTGCCTTGTTCATATTTTGGATTATTCTTTCATGTTCAGAACTTGTCTTTGAATTATTATTATTTTTTCTTGTAATTGGAGCTGATGTTAGAAAAGGAGGCTGTGATTAGGTTCGTAGCCAATGCAATCCCCTGAAACTTTATGGAGCTCTTTGGTGCCTTCCACCGTGATGCTTTTGTAGTCAATTTGGTAACTGGACAAACGTGCGGTACTTCCAGTTTAATTTGTGATGAAAGTGCTATACTGTGCTATGCAACCATTTTCCTTGACCCTGAACACAATTTTAACAGTGATGTTGATTGCCATTACAGAGATAATGTCTATGTAAGTGAATCCTGGGTGTAAGTGGACGCTGATAAATCCTTAGTGTCTAGTTTTTGACCATAATAAATGGACACTTAGCTCTTAAAAATGCCCGCTAAGTATTTCAAAAGTCTTTGGTCACATTAGTTGTAATGATGAAGGTATTTCAGTAAAATCTCAAAGAAGTCTTGCATAACAATAAACTTGTTCATAATTTCTTACATAGGATATAGTTCATAATGTATTCAGACCATAAGCACAAAATACTTGAGTAGATCTAGTTGTTAAAGCATTGCTTCTGTTACCAAGCAACGTGTCCATAAACAAGTCTACTGTCCAACCAGAATATAATTAAATATATCAATCGTACAATTACCTGGATTCAGGATTCTCTAAATTCATGGGTTTAGCCTGTAGATGGTTACAGGTAATAGTCACCTTTTATATTGAGGTTTGATTTCAAACTCATTTTGTTTAGAATTATTAGAGTGCTTTAAATTTTGGTGTCACACCGGACTCTCGGACTCTCCGTAGAGTTGCAAATGGATCTGAGTTACCCTTTGGTTATTTAGGACAGAATATGTCAGGTATTCCACTTCCTTTCAGAATTTTCTTCCATAACCAGATGAAGTGCACAGCCTATATTTGGGAATTTTCTCAAATAATGGAGTAATAGCAATTTAGAGTTACACAGAGCATTGGGAAATTGAAACACTGATTGTCCACAGTTGATAATAAGCCTTGGTTTAGCCAATAACCTCACTCTTTCTTCACTCATTGAACCCTGAATGATATAATATCATAATAATTTGCTTGACAAATAGATTTTAGAGCATTTATCATGCTATTTTTAATGCAGTAACCTTTCAAGTATCTAAGAAAGTATGTGAGAACATTTGAGAAATTGAGAGAATAAATGACTTCTTTGAAATCAAGCTATTAGTAATGCTAATTGGAACTTGAAATTTAATCGTATTTCTGTCCTGTTCTTTCTGTATTGCACAAATCTGTAGACTTCATTTTACTACCCTATCCCTTTTTCTATACATTGATACTGAAGTAATGAAATACTTAAGTTGGTCAAGAAAGCTGAGAAGAAAAAAATCATGAATGACTCATGTTGTGTGATAAAATCCTTAGTAATCAGATGTCAGCATTTTGTCATGGGAAGAAGTTCTAATTCAGGAAGCTTAGAAGACTGAAATTGTAACAGAAAAAATAGTGAACTAACAGAAAGATTAGTGAATCTTTGTGTTTTCTAGATATTATCTCTGCCTAAAGTAAATGAGTTTTATTTTAACTTTGTCAATATAATGAATTAGGTTCAATAAGTAATTTTCTCAAATTGTCTATGTATAATTCTAGGCAATGTGTCTATGTATCTTTGTAAAAAGAATTTCCAGAAATACTCTTTCCTACTGACTGAAGTTCACATTTCTTAATATGAACTCTTTGAAATCTCTTTGCACTCTGCCTTTTCAAGTTCATATTTTTTTATAGAAAAGCTATGCTCTGACCACACTGGTTTCTTCACTATCCTCTACACCAGGGGTCAGGAACCTTTTTGGCTGAGAGAGCCATGAATGCCACATATTTTAAAATGTAATTCCGTGAGAGCCATACAACGACCCGTGTATGTACGCAACCATGAACGGTAGGAAATGAATGGATTGTAATACATGAGAACGTTTTATATTTTTAACTTTATTATTTTTTTTATTAAAGATTTTCTGCGAGCCAGATGCAGCCATCAAAAGAGCCACATCTGGCTCGCGAGCCATAGGTTCCCGACCCCTGGTCTACACCCAACATGTGCTTACTCCCTTCCTTACCAGTCTTCATGTCATTCTACAGGTCTGATCTTGTTTGATAGGACAGGGTCTCCTGGTCTAGTCCATTCTTACAAATGCTGTTCTTGCTAAATGTTAAAATGTAGCACTGTATTTTGCAGATCAGCTGTAAAAGGGATGAGACTGTTAGGCACCTCAGTTAGCCAGCTGAAATCAATGTGTAATTGACCAAATGGTGTAAGAGGCTATGGATAGCTAAGCCTCCTTTTGGGGGAGGCAGAACATTGGATATGAATCCTCTATCTCCTTTACTTGCTGCAAGTATGGTAAATAAAGCTAACTTGTGGGGTTTTTTTTGTTTTTGTTTTTTTTTGTTTTTTTTTTTTTTTAAGTGAGAGAGAGAGATAGATGTGAGGGACAGATAGACAGGAAGACAGAGAGATGAGAAGCATCAGTTTTTTATGTCACTTTAGTTGTTCATTTATTGCTTTCTCGTATGTGCCTCGATGGGGCTGGGGTGGGGTGGGGGCTATAGCTGAGCCAGAGGCCCCTTACTCAATCCAGCAACCATGGAGTCCCGTGCTCAAGCTGATGAGACCACGCTCAAGCTGGCAACCTTAGGGTTTCAAACCTGGGTCCTCAGCGTCCCAGGCAGATGCTCTATTCACTGCTCCACCACCTGGTGAGGCCTATCTTGTGTTTTTGACTAGGGCACCCTAAATGGTGAGTCCCTTGAATTCTGTAACAACCTGATTTCTTCTTTACTTTCCTAAATTTTAAATTGTATCTTTTCTATAAAGTTCAATTCTGCCATGAACTCTGTAGGGGAAGAAAAATTCTCTACACTCTTGGGGTCTCTGGCTGGGCCGAAGATTTAAATTGATGTAAGACAGATTAACAGAAAAAGCATCCAAGTTAAAAAAAAAAAAAAAAAAAAAAAGGTACAAGTATATGGGAGCCTTCACCGGAGAATAAAGACTTGAAGAAGTGACCAGAGCAAACAGCTTTTATACCTTTTAGACACACAATAAATTTGTGAAAATGACAAGATGGGTTTGGGCTAGGAGCAGTAAATTGTGGAGAATGACTAGGAAGATAAGCGTTTAACAAGGCTGTACGGATTTCTGGGTTTTTATTCCTTATCTCTGGTAATGAGAATGTCTTCCTCCTTACAGGGAGGGCACCTTTCACATGGGTGCTTAACTCCTGCTTTTGGAAAGAAAAAGGAGGGTCAGAATGCCTCTCTTGAACCTGCTGTTTCTCCTGTGCATTTAGCTCAAAATAATCAGTATACTGAAGTGGCATATTTTGTGGTGACATGTTCTGAACTCCTTCACTTCCAAAATCCTATATTTGTTGGTTATAACTCACTTATACTTTATGTTGATGTATTTTTAAAAATTATTTCTATGTATGTCTTACCTTCCTAACTAGATTGTAAGCTCCTTAAGGGCAGGGCACAGTTTCTTCCAAACAGAAGTTGCAGAATAAAATTATTTTTTCCTGTGACAGAGACAGAGAGAGGGACAGATAGGGACAGAGAGACAGGAAGAGAGAGAGATGAGAAGCATCAATTCTTTGTTGTGGCACCGTAGTTATTCATTGATTGCTTTCTCGTATGTGCCTTTACTGGAGGGCTCTAGCTGAGCCAGCGACTTTGGGCTTAAGCCAGCGACCATGGGGTCATATCTGTGATGCCATGCTCAAGCTGGTGAGCCTGCATTCAAGTTGGATGAACCCGCTTAAGCCAGCAACCTCAGGGTCTCAAATATGGGTCCTCTAAATCCCAAGCTGATGCTCTAGCCATTGCGCCGCCTGGTCAGGCATGAATAAATGTTTCTTAAAGATAAGAAATGTGCGTTTCTACTCCTCCTCCCATAGCATGGTGAAAGTAAAAGAAAATCTTTGAGAAGGGCAGCTGTAAACTGTAAGACAGAACATTAAAGAGGAGATTCATTAGAATCAGAAGGAAAGGTACTGTTCCTAGACAATGTGAATATTTGAGAATTTCCCAGCATGATATCACTGGTAAGGACTGCCTCAGGAGTCAAAGTTAGGTCAATTTCCTGGGTCCTCCTGAGTAGAATCTTCCTTTAAAAATACTTCCTTCCCAACTCCTACCTCTCTCCTCTCCCTTTCCCCCATTTTACCTTTCCATTTTACTTTTTACCTGGTCAGGACTTAATTTGTGAAATTATATCAGTACTTTCATTTGGCTCTCATAAATTAGTAATTCTCTTAAGTTTTATATTTTTCCATATGGACGCCTCTCTGGGTCATGGTGGAGTCTGCTCTACCACAGACGGAGTCTAGCTCTACTTTTTTAGTTCAACTGAGATACAATCCAGGAAGAAAAGAAAGTTACGAAGTGCTTAGTTACTTGCTTTCTGTGTATTGTAACTTCAAATTGAGGTAGGCAGTTAGACATGAGCAGAGCAAGGACCATCGGCCAGGTACCTTGACCCCAAGGTAGCTTTTCCTCCCTAGCATATTGCTGGTTATAAGATTTAGACCCCCGACCTTTCATATTGCTGGTCATACAGTTCAGACCTCCCCTGGCGTTTCTTCCCCGGGCATGTTGCTAGTCATGCAGGTTAGATTTCCTTAGAGGGGGATCAAACAAGGGCACCAGAGGATAGCTCTTAAGCATTGAGCCCCCAGGACAGTGAGGTTCTGATGCACATCAGATACATCCAGGCCTCAGTTGTGTTTCAGCTCCAGGCCCAGAAAAGCAGCAAAATCAGACAGGTGATTCCAAAGCTGACCACAAGACTGGCTGCATTGACTAATGACCCCGCCTGGTGCCTACCAATCAGTAGAGACCATGACACTGAAAGGACACACCTAGAAATCTGATGAATAATTTATTGAGATCCTCCCCTAAAATCTCTACCCTTAAAACCTCTTATACCTGACCTGTGGTGGCTCAGCGGATAAAGCATTGACCTTGAATGCCAAGGTTGATGGTTCAAAACCCCACGCTTGCCTGTTGAAGGCACGTATGAGAAGCAACTACTATGAGTTGATGCTTTCTGTCCCCCCTCCCCCCGTCATTTCTCTCTATTCTCTCTCTAAAATAAATAAAAATCTAAAGAGTAAAAAGTTATTAAAAACACAAACCCTTTAGGACAGAGGACCCAGTGCACTTCTCCCAACCCCTGTGCTGTTCTCTCCCTCTTGCTCCCAGGCCCATTTTCCTTGCCTCTTTTTCCCAAGCTCCAGGGGCCCTTCTTTTGCCTCTGTAACTTGTTTCCTGAGCCCATTTCTTCTACCTCTGTGACTTTCTAATAAACTTTCTCTTACAGATTATAAGTCTTGACTCTGAATTCTTTTTTTGTATTTTTTTTTTTTTTTGATTTTTCCGAAGTTAGAAACGGGAAGGCAGTCAGACTCCCGCATGTGCCCTACCGGGATCCACCTGGCATGCCCACCAGGGGGCAATGTCTGCTCATCTGGGGTGTTGCTCTGTTGCGACCAGAGCCATTTTAGCACTTGAGGCAGAGGCCATGGAGCCCTCTTCAGCGCTGGGCCAGCTTTGCTCCCATGGAGCCTTGGCTGCAAGAGGGAAAGAGAGAAATAGAGAGGAAGGAGAGGGGGAAGGGTGGAGAAGTAGATGGGCGCTTCTCTTGGTGTCCTGGCTGGGAATCGAACCCAGGATTTCCACATGCTTGGGCAATGCTCTACTGCTGAGCCAACCAGCTGGGGCCTTGACTCTGAATTCTTTTTTAGCCAGAACTCAAGTATGGTGGTTGCTGGCTGTTGTCTAGTAACACTTTCAGAATAACATAGCAACTGCTGAAAACAGTAGCACTGGACTATGGGGATTTTCCTGATAAAGTTGCAGTGCCTATCTCTAGTGTTTGCATTCAATCTATCTTCCTCAAATAAATCACATTTTGGTTTAAGGCATGCATTTGGGGTGTGTTAAAGGACTTAAAATATAATTGATTTTTTTTGGAGTGTGACATAACTTGCACATTGCTTTTCACATACAGATGCATGATAAATACTATATATGTTAAAATTATAGTGTGTGCAAAGGATATGTGAAAAGACTGGTTCAATGAAAGATTAGTCTGTTATGACAGAATAGCTCTAAAGTAATAATAATTAACATTGATCTCCAAAACTGATGTAGCCAGATAGAGCTAGGGTAGATGAAGTTGAAATGGTTCTTTAAAGAACATTTTTCTATTCCAGAGGTTCATGGAAAGTTTATATCCATAAGCATTAATTGATAGGCATCATGATTTTGTGGGAAGAAAATTGTGATTCAGGAGACCAAGGCTTGACTAAATCACTTAATCTTTCTTGGCCTATTTTCTCATTTGAAAAAAATAAAATTCCTGAAGGTTTCAGAATTGTATGCTTCCAATTTAAAACAAATCTTATTTTTCTTGGTTATTGACTTAACACTTGAGTGCCTATTATATGTCTTGCACTATGCCAGGTACTGGGACTCGGACTGGTGTCAGTATTGAGAGACTAAGCCCTTAACGTGTAGGGTCTACACTAAACCTGGGTAGTTAGTGTCAATTAAATTTTGGGACAGTCAGTTGGTATATGGAGTGTAGTTTTGTGAGTAAAAACAGTTCAGAACTATAACATCTTAAGAAACTGCCAAAATGTTTTCGAAAGTAACTGTACAATTACATTCCTACCAAAAAAGTACAAGGGTTCCAGTTTCTCCATGTCCTCACCGACACTTGGTATCATCTGTGTTTTTGATCTTAGCCATTTTAGTAGTACCTTACTGTGATTTTAATTTGAATTTCCCTAAACACAAGTGACAAGCTTTTCATGTGCCTATTAGCCATTTATACACCTTTTTTTGGTGGAATGTTTACTCAAGTCTATCTTTGACCATTTTTAGCTTTTTTTTTTTTTTTTTTTTTTTTGGTCTCACTATTGAATGAAAAAAATTTTAAATATATTACAAAGATTTTTCTCCCAGTCTGTGACTTGTTTTCTCATTTTTACTGGTGTCTTTGAAGTGCTAGATATTTGTCATTTTTTTCTTTCATGGCTTATGCTTTTAATGTTATGCTTAAGAACTTTTTTTTTCCTTTAAATTTTTTAGTGAGAGGAGGGGAGGCAGAGAGACAGACGCCCCCATGTGCCCCAACTGGGATCCACCAGGAAAGCCCACTAGGGGGCAATGTTCTGCCCAGCTGGGGCTGTTATTCTGTTGAAACCAGAGCCATTTTTTAGTGCCTGAGGTGGAGGCCGTGGAGCCATGCTCAGCACCTGAGGCCAACTCACTTGAGCCAATTAATCCATGGCTGCAGGAGGGGAAGAGAGAGAGAGAGAGAGAGAGAGAGAGAGAGAGAGAGAGAAAGAAAGAAAGAAAAGAAGGAGGGGTGGAGAAGCAGATGGTCACTTCTCTTATGTGCTCTGGCTGGGAATCAAAACCAGAACATCCACACGCTAGGCTGACGCTCTACCACTGAGCCAAATGGCCAGGGCTGTTTAAGAACTTTTTTGCCTGATCCAAAGTCACAAAGATTTTCTTTTGCATTATTTTTAGCTCCTTCATTTAGATATAGGATCCATATTGAATTAACTTTTTTTTTTTAAGTCATAGGAGGGGTGACAGACAGACTCCCACACATTTGGTGTGGAGTCCATGAGCCCAGACCAAGAACCACCCAGCAACTCCATCTGGGGCTGATTGTTGAGTACTGAGCCATTTTTAGCACCCAAGGTTGATGTGCTCCAACGGAGCTATGCTCAGTGCCTGGGGCCATGCTTGAACCACTTGAGCCACTGGCTGCAGGAGGGGAAGAAGGAGAGAAAGGGGCAGAAGAAGCAGATGGTTGCTTCTCCTTTGTGCCCTGACTGGGAATCGACCCCAGGATGTCCATATGCTGGGCCCTCCGCATGCCTGGTTGACACTTGGTCCACTGAGCCACCACCCAGGGCTCTACAAATTTAAGAGTTTGTCAACTTTTTAAAGTTTATCTTTTCAAAGAAGTATCTTCAAATTCCTTGGTTTTCTCCCCTATTTTTCTATTCTTTGTTTCATTGATTTTTACCCTAGTATTTTCTTTTTTTTTTCTGCTTGCTTTGGGCTTTGTATGCTCTTTTTCCCTTTATTTTCCTATGGTGGAAGCTAAGATTATTGATTTGAGACCTTTCTTCTTTTCTGATACGTGTTTAAAGCTATCAATTTCCTTCTAAGCACAGTTTTAACTGCATTTTATAAATTTTGATATGCTTTTCTGTTTTTATTCAAAATATATTAAAATTTTTTTCCATGTGACTTCTTTGATCCATGGGTTATTTTTGAAACGTGTTATATTTGTCAATATTTGGGAGTGTTCCCATATTTCTTTCTGTTGTGGAGCTCTAATTCCATTGTGATCAGATAACATACTTTTAAGGATTTCAGTGTTTTTTAATTTATTGAGGTTTTGTTTTATGGCCCAGCATATGGTTTATCATAGAGAATGTTCCATCTATGTGTGCTTGAAAATAATGTGTATTCTACAGCTTTGGGATAATAGTGTTCTGTTCATTATTCAAGTATTATACATTGATAGTTTCGGTCAAGTTCTCTGTGTTCTTGCAGATTTTCTGCCTTATTCTGTCAGTCTTTGCATTCTACAACTATTTTTGTTGAATTGTCTGTTTCCATTATTTATTATTTCTATGTTTTGCTTGATGTATTTTGGGAGTCTGTTGTTAGATTCATATACACTTAAAATTGTTATGTCTTCATTAGTACTATTTCTTATCTTAAATACTATCAATATTTTGTCTTGATACTCAGGGTAGTTTACTGTAGTATTTTTGTATGGTTATTGTTTTGGAGGTATATTCTTTTTATCCTTTTAGTTTTAACATTTTTATGCCTTTAAATCAAAGACATATCTCTTGTAGATAGCATACAGTTGGGTCTTGTTTTTTTAATGCAGTCTTAAATTCTCTGTCTTTTGAATGGAGATAATTAGTCCATTTACATTTAATGTAGTTAATGACGTTAGATTTACATCTGTTATTTTATTTGTTTTCTATTTGTCTCATGGCTTATTTTTCTATTTCCTTCCTTTACTGACTTCCTGTGTTTAATATTTTTAGTGCAACATTTTAATCTGTTGATCCCTTTTACAATATTATGTCATTTTCACTGTGGTTGATCTAGGGATTATAATATACATTTTAGCTTATTACAGTCTCCTTCAGAATAAAACTAAATTTGGTAAATTTTAGAAATTTTGCTAATATATCTCTTTTCTCTTCCTTTCTTGTACTATTATTGTCTTACATATTACAGCTATGTGTATTATAAACCCAAGAACACAGTACTTACTTGTTTTATACAAATCATAGTTCTTTGCATAGTACTTGTTGAGTTATATTTCCTGATTTTCCTCAAGCATCAAATTATAAGGCACGTGAGGTTGGGGAATTCCAAACTGCAATTTCTTGCTTTCCCTATCCTTTTTTTGTTGTTGTTTTGTTTAGTGAGAGAGACAGAAAGAGGGACAGACAGGCAGGAAGGGAGAGAGATGAGAAGCATTAATTCTTTGTTGTGGTACCTTAGTAGTTCATTGATTGTTTTCTCATATTGTGCCTTGGCCAGGAGGCTTTCAGCTGAGCCAGTGACCCCTTGCTCAAGCTGGCAACCTTGGGTTCAAGTCAGTGACTGACCTTGAGCTTCAAGCCAGTGACCATGGAATCAGGTCTATGATCTCATGCTCAAGCTAGTGACCCCACGCTCAAGCTGGTAAACCTGCATTCAAGCTGATGAGCTCGGGGTTTCGAACCTGTGTCCTATGTGTCCCAGGCCAACACTATCCACTGTGCCACTGCCAGGTCAAGCTCCCTATCATCTTGATAAGTGGAAGAAACTGCTCACCATTCATTCAGCAAGTGTTTATTGACTACCGGGCATGTTCCAGCTATTGTGTAGGGCAGTTTACCTAGCTTAATCTATGATCTCCTGGAAGTCTTAATATAGTGAATGAAGGAGACTGGCGTACAATTAATTAGCTGAGTATAATAATGTGAAATGAATATATTGATGTGGATAATTATGTAGCTTGATGAAAAAGCACACAGAAACACTTAACTCAGAATGGACTGGGGAAAAAGAAATGGAAGCATCTAGGAAAGACTTTCAGAAGGAAGTAATAACTGAGTTGAATATAAAAATGAGTGAAGGGTGAGATTAGATTATAGTAGGTAGAGGGGTTAGCACGAGGTAAAAAGTATGGTGTGTTCAGTGAAGTACTGCAAGTAGCTTAGTGTTTTTAGGGCATAAGTACATATCAAGTAGTTGTGCAAGGTGAGAATGGAAAGGTAGAGAGGGTCCAGTTGGGAAGGGTTTTGTAACCTCTATTAACCTTGGGTTGGTCAGTTCCTCAAAGCTGTGAGTGGGAGGTACATTTTGTGTTTGACTTGAATTTTATTCCAAAAGCTACAATAAAAGATATATATATATAAAATATCCAAATATACAGCTAGTGCTTGATTTACGACCACTATTGGTTCCAACAGACCGGTCGTAACATGATTTGGTCGTAAGTTGAGTAGGCTATATGTACAGTACTGTGAAATGATGTTATAAAAATCTTTAAGTCATATTTTATCATAATTTTCTTTCATTGTTATATATATCATAGTTTTATTTGTTCATTTTATGCCATTTGTATAATCTCTACACCATTTTGTTTCTTATTTTTACATTCGTCAGGTTTAAGTAAAACACTGCATTACCAGTACAACTGGTTTAATATTTGCAAAGACAATTTGCGCTGCCATACGCGGAGCAGTCGTGGCTAGTGATTGTGGTTGTAAAGTCGAATGGTCGTAAGTTGCATAGATTGTAAGTCAATCAGTATTTGTATATATATCCAAATATATGTATATCCAAATGTACTATAAGCCATCTTTTAAAACATTAGAGACCACCTTCAAGATATTAGCTGATAAGGAAATAAAGATCTGGTATGTATCTTTAAAATCAAATTGTATGAATTAAAATTTTTATTAAAATACATGAATAGCCTGACGAGGTGATTGCACAAGCAGATAGAGTATTGACCCAGATTTGAAACCCCAAGGTCGCTGACTTGAGTGAGGCTCATCTGGCTTGAGCACAGGTTTGCTGGCTTGGCTTGAGTGTGGGATCATAGACACGACTTCATGGTTGCTGGCTTGAGCCCAAAGGTTGCTGGTTTGAGCAAGGGGTCACTGGCTTGGCTAGATCCCCAACTCCCACCGCTGGTCAAGGCACATATAAGTAGTAAGCAGTGAACAACTTGAAGTACCACAACTATGAGTTGATGCTTCTCATCTCCCCCTTGCTGTCTTTTGGTCTGTCTGTCTCTCTCTCACTTAAAAAGAAAAAAAAAGTACATGAATCAAATGATATAGTCTGTTCTAAATATTAGAGTTCTATAAGATTTGAAAAAGAAGTTCAATTATAAAAATTGTTTGAAAACTGTTGTAGGTAAAACGGAGTTATATTGATAAGAGAATTTTAAATGGTGTCATAGAGTTGGTAATCAACAGCCAAATATTTTTTGAGTATATTTTTTAGTATTTATTACATAATCTTGAATGGAAGGGAATGGAATTTGAGGATTTTTGAGTTATTTTTGAAGCAAAAAGTTGAACTTCAAGTGTCATTTTATATTTATATATTATCTGATGTGAAAAGGAGGCTTTTTTCTTTTCCTTTGGTCCTCAGTGGACTTTGAGGTTTTCCTGCATTTTTTCCAGTGACATTTTCCCTCTGATTGTAAACATAATATCTACCTTTGTGTAAAATAAGGAAAGTGCAGGAAATACACAAAATCACACCCGTCATCCATAGTTGTTACTTACTAATATTGAGTCTATCCTTTCTGGTTTTTTTTTTTATGTATATAGTCATATAAATATGCTTTTTACATATAGGGATTGTATAATTCTGTAAATATGTTTTTTTTACAAATAAGGATTATAAAAGTATTTTGTAATCTGCTTTTCTCACTTTAACAAACATTTCCCAATGTTATTAAATATTTTTTCCATAACATTTTTTAAAAGAAAAATTTAACTGTGAAATCATCTGGGCCTAGAGTTTTTCTTAAGGACTTTTTTCTACTTTATTGACTATAATTGATAAAAACGTGTACATTTGAAAAAGTAAATGATTTAAATTTTATATATGTTTATACCAGTGACACTATCACCACCATCAGGGTGTTTAATATATATCTATCACTCGCAAAAGTTTCCTTATGCCCCTGTGTGACCCTTTTCTCTTTCCAGCTGCTCACTCTTTGCCATTCCCACGCAACCTCTGATCTGCTTGCTGTCACTGTGATTAATTTCCATGTCCTAGAATTGTACAGGAATGGAATCATATGACATGTAATCTTTTGTCTAGATTTTTTTTACTCAGCAGTATTATTTTGGGATTTACCTAGATTAATGCATTTCTTTTTATTGCTGAGTAGGATTCCATTGTATCAATATAAATATATCACAGTTTGTTTACCTATTCACCTCTTGTTGGACCTGTGTTTGAATCTCACAAATGAAGCTGCTATGAACATTTGTGTAAAAGTATTTGTATGGACACATATGCTTTCATTTGTTTCGGACAAATACCTGTAAGAGAATTGGCTAGATTATATGTAGGTATGTGATTACGTTTTAAGAAACTGCCAGAGTTTTTCCGTAGGATTTCCCCATTTCCTATTTCCACCAGTAGTTTATGACACTTGCAGTTTCTCTACATTCTGGTCAGTTCTTGGTATGGTAAATCTTTTAAATTTTAGCCTTTCTAATAGGTGTTCAGTAGCATTGCATTGTATTTTTAATTTGCACTTCACAAAGCACTAGTGATACTTAACATTTGTTTCAAAGTGTTTATTTAACCAACCACCCATGCATCTTTTTTAGTGAAATGTTCAAATCTTTAGCCGTTTTTCATTGTTGTTTTGCTAAATTGCTTTTCTTATTTAGTTTTGAGAATTCTTTATGTATTCTGGACACAAATCCATAATCAGTATATGATTTGTAATTTTTTCTCCAATCTTGCTTATCTTTTTTTTTTTATTACTAGCTGTTCCTGGCCACGCATTGCTGTGGCTCAGTCTGGTTAAATGGAAAAGAAAGAAAAGAGAAAGCGCACATTTCTAATATGTTTAATTTCACAGTACTTGTGGGTATACAGTATTTTTTGTTGTTCCATTGTCTGTGCAGATATAGAGATTGTCTGATTTGCTGACTCTAGAACACGCAACATATTGTCCACGTGAGAAGCAATCCGTGTGTAGATCTAAAGCGCACAATTCTAAAGATTGGCCCTGAGCTTTGTTGATGGTAATTGCAAACACCAATCAAATTGGGAATTGCAGTCTCTTAAATTGAAATGGCATATCATTGGAATCATAGGAATGCGAGGAATGAGGACATCTTCACCTTTGAAAGGTCCTGTCAAGATCGTTGCTTCTGTGACATTGCTTATTAATTTTTTACAGCGCACAGACCCAAACACTTCATGTTTACCATGAAATCCATCAGCGATTTCAGCTTCTGTCTGAAAACACGTGCTGTGATGTCATGCCTATCCACCAGCGATTGGCCAGAAAGTAAGAACTATTGTATGTTGTCCCAAGCTGGATTGCATGTGAATGTAAGGAATAGGTCAGGACGTCCGTAGTGACGAACATATGCAATTGCATCTTGAGCATACTCATGCATATGATGTAGACTGCCTGTATATGAAGATGGCAAAATCGTTAGTCTTCCAATGTTAGTTGTATTACCGTCATTCACAACTGCATCTCACAAATGAACGTATTCTTCAGAGCGAAGCTTGGTCTGATTCAAACGGATGAATATCAAACGTTCTGTTTCAATTTTTGCATACATATCTATGATGTATTGGTGAAACAATTGACAGCATTTCAAAATGTGATTGTCTTCATTCTCTCAAATCATTAATCGGTATGAATAATAGTTCATTGCATTGCATTTCATATTTGTTTCTTTGCCACTGACTGGATTTGTCATCTTAACGTTGAAGTGATATCCATGAGCACCATCCCAAAAAATGATTGGTTATTGCAGGGCTTTGTAGCATCGATGAGTTTCTGCAAGTATTGTCAATTGACTGTTTCTCCGATGAAGAACAATATCTCTAGGTTGGAATTGATCTCCGACTGTAACAATTGCCACTTTGTCTATAGTTGGAGCATTGAATCTTTGCACATGTTCTCCAGCAGCCGTTTTGTTAGCATGAATAACAATCTTGTGTGTATCAGATGGCATCATGTCAATTGCTGTTTTGAACAAATGCACTAAATTGTTTTTTTCATGAAGAAGCTCTTGCAGTTGGGAAACGATGGACCGACCTTTTTATGCCAGTGGAAATTCTGCAGCATGCATTCAATTCATCATTGCCATCACCGATGAAATACATTTGTAGGAATTTATGTTGACCATCTGGGAACAGAAACAGGGAGCTAGCTTTATGATAAATTTGTCCTTTCACTTTGAAATTTGGCATGAATTGAGCTGTTACAATTTCTGCACTGA
Source organism: Saccopteryx leptura (assembly GCF_036850995.1). NCBI lineage: Eukaryota > Metazoa > Chordata > Mammalia > Chiroptera > Emballonuridae > Saccopteryx > Saccopteryx leptura. The sequence continues at coordinate 116,951,453 of NC_089504.1, forward strand.
ACAACGTCATTTGGAAGCATGAGTTCTATTTCCTGATATTAGATAGGAAATGCTTTGATTCGGCGGTATATCCAGCAAGCAAAGTTTTTAATGGCTCTGGCAGTTCTCCAAGTTGAGGCAGTTTAATTTTTCCGGTGGCACAACACATTCCTTCCGTTTCTCCATTAAATTTCAGAGCCTTGCAATAAGAACACACCTCAGTCAGAGTGCCGATGAGAACATGTCAGCTCAAACTATAATCATCAGCTGGGTTGTACCGGAATGCAAGGTGATAGTAATCGCGTGATTGCTGAGCACAGAGTCGTGTTTGACGCTGATCTGCTGTTTCTCGTTACATCTTTCAGCCACTCCCAGCCTGTTGGCGTTTGTTCTGTTGAAAACGAAGCAGATCTGAAGCTGGAGAATGCAATCGCTGTGCTCGCAACCGTGCATCCTCAAGTCTGTCTGCACGTAAATGGGTCATAAATCGGAAAAATTGAAATGGAATCATAAAATATTTTATATAGCATGTGTTGCTTTTACGTCCAACAGATGGCGCTGTTTTTTAAAAAACATGTTTTTACCTGTCACAGGTGTGACATATCTATTATAATAGTAGGTATATAAAAAAGAGTGCATATTTGAATGCAACGTTGTGTCAACATTTCAAAGCAATTGATGAAGAACTTTCGGAGATTTTAGATTTTGAACAAACGAACACTTACATTTTTATTTATATAGATAATGTCTTTTAAAGAACATGTTCTTAATTTTGATGAAGTCCAGTTTGTATTTTTTTTAATGGAATATGCTTTTGGTGTTGAATCAAAGAAATCTTTACTGAACCCTTGATCTACATGATTTTCCCTTATATATATATATTTTTAAAAGTTTTGTGTTCATGTATACATTTTAGTCATTTTTGTGTGTGGTGTGAGGTACAGCGTGAAATTCATTTCTTTGCAAATGGATAGGCAATTGTCCCAGGACCATTTGTTGTATAGACTATCCTTCCATTGAACGGATGTGGCATTTTTGTCAAAAATCAATTAACTATATGTTTGGTTCTATTTCTGACCTCTACTCTCTTTTTAATGAATTTGTGTGTTTTGACACTTATTGCCACATAATTTTTATTGCTGTAATATTTTACTAAGTCATGAGATCAGGTAACACAAGTTCTTTAACTTTTAGGTCCTTTGTGTTTCCAAATATATTTTAGAATCAGCTTGTTAATTTCTATAAAAATATCTGCTGGGATTTCAAATGACATTGGGAGAAATAAACATTATAAAAATATTGAATAATTTTGATTCATGAATATGGTATATCTTTGCTATTAAACACCCTTTAAAAAAAAATAACCTCTTTTACTATATTGACTACATTATAATGTAAGCACTATGAAGGCAGGGATCTAATTCTGTCTTCTACTTTTACCTGGCCATTGGGATGTACTCAGTAATATTTATTGAATGATATATGCAGAAGATCCCTGCAAATATTTGTGCATATCTCTGATCTTAGGATTTATTCCTACATAATAAATTACTAGCTCAAATAATATGTTTGTTTTTAAGGCTTTTGATGACCAGACTGTCTCCAAAATTGTTTTTTGAGGCAGAAATATCTTGATAGATAACTAGCAAAAGGCGTGTATAATTGACTAGCAAACAGTATTTTTGTTGACATCCTTCCCCAATATTTTCCTGAAATTACCTTATAAGCCTGTGGGTAAGTAGGGTTTATATCACAGACATTTCTTGGGTCAGTTTTCTGTCATTAAGTTTACTGAAATTGGAGCTATAGAGATAACCAAGAACGTAAAAGATTGTAGTTTTTCCTTTGAGGAACTTAGAGTTTAGAAAGATAATTTACATACTTATAAAGCACTACAAGGGGAAAATACAGATATGATAGAATATAGACTGAATACTCTGAGGCAAGCACAGGGAAGTCAGAAACTGGTGGAGGAAAAAGAAGCACAGAAGCTATTTTTTGTTTACTTTTAGAGTAATTATAAACTCTGAAAATAGCTTTATGATTGTTCAGACTGTAGGGTTTTAGGTTTGATTCTGATCTCGATTTGTGGATTAATTGAAAAGATTTAAGATGTTTCAGTTTGGCATAACTACATGAACAAAGTTATGAAGTCAAGAAGAATAAGCAACCTATGTATGAGGAATTCAGTTGGCTCTAGTGCAGGGACCCTTTGGGGCAGCAAAATGAAATGTTTGCATTTGTATAGGGAGTTGGCTAATGCAGGGCTTTGAGTTTAGATTTGATCCAGTAAACAATGGGAAGGATTATAATAGGAGTTACAGTGACCAGTTATGGGAACTGTACAGAAAAGACTGCCCTGGTAGATCTTTGTAGGCTATGTAAAAATGAAGGAAGAACAAAATCTGGGACACTAGAGAGTTCTCTTAAACCAGATGTAAAATATTTGAGATTGTATGCTAGGGGATGATGGCCTAGAAATGGAGAAGAGTGTTTAAAATAAATAGATGGATGAAGAAAAATCAGTAGGATTAATAGTTGATTACAAATAGGAACTGGGGGATGATGCATGTGCTAAAAAATAAGAAGATAATGGTAATTGATCTTTTTTTTTAAGGAGTCAGGTAGAAAATTTGAAGCTAATTAGCATAATTCTTTTTTTTTTTTTTTTTTTTTTTTGTATTTTTCTGAAGCTGGAAACGGGGAGAGACAGTCAGACAGACTCCCGCATGCGCCCGACCGGGATCTACCCGGCACGCCCACCAGGGGGCGACGCTCTGCCCACCAGGGGGCGATGCTCTGCCCCTCCGGGGCGTCGCTCTGCCGCGACCAGAGCCACAATAGCGCCTGGGGCAGAGGCCAAGGAGCCATCCCCAGCGCCCAGGCCATCTCTGCTCCAGTGGAGCCTCGCTGCGGGAGGGGAAGAGAGAGACAGAGAGGAAGGAGAGAGGGAGGGGTGGAGAAGCAGATGGGCGCTTCTCCTGTGTGCCCTGGCCGGGAATCGAACCCGGGACTTCTGCACGCCAGGCCGACGCTCTACCACTGAGCCAACCGGCCAGGGCTATAATTCTTGTTATGTTGAGTTTCCTTTGTAGATGAGACTTGTGAGTGGAGTGGGAGTTATGAGCTGGGAGGGCTTAGGAAAGTAGATGTAAATCTATTATTCAGATGTAATAAATGAAGCTGTGAGAGAGGCAACTTGACTTTTCTTATAGAGGTAAATAGAGCAGCAGACTGGAGATTTCTCATGGTGAGGGAGAAGGGGAAAAATTAAGGGACAGCCAGAAAGGTTGATGAGATAGGAGTTGATTATGGTGTTAGAGATGCTAAGGTAAAAGATAATTTCAAAGAGATTCATAAGGTGATTGTAAAGCCAGTAGGTATGGCCACCATCACAGCCACCTGGCCCATGCAGGTTTGCATTGGATTCGGACAGATGGTAATGAAACAGCGTAGCCAAGAACTGGTGGGCCATTAGCTTTAATCCTAGCTTGCACCCGGCAGGCAAGAAATACACACAGTGGGAAAACACTTCCCATTCCATTCAGGGCTCCCAAAGCCACTGACTTATCCGAGTTTCCTAGAATCAAAGGTTTCTAGCTCACCAGCCTTATTTACCTCTGTTCCCCATCTCCTTCTCTCTGCACAAACTCTGCACTAACTGGCTTCTCCTTCAGCACTCTGCCGTCTTGGCTGCTTCTCCTCTCCTCCACGTGGCCTTTCTCTGCTCTTCTCTAATGCTAATCTCAGGAACCAAGAGAGAGCAAGCTCCCCGTCTGCCCCATTTTATAGTGTAGAAATCAAAACCTTTAATCCAATATACAAACAAGGAAGTCTCTGATACAAAGTCACTTAGGGTGGGAAAGGCTTAGTCTTAAAACTAAGCCTTAGGGTATAATGACCCTGCCTGTTTACAGCCTGCCCCTCACACCCAATGCAAGCTATAAGCAAGCAAACCTATATATCATATTTACAAACTTATTTGACCAACAGTGATTGTATGCAAACCCCATCATTAACTTTTCTTTGTGTGTACACGAACTGTAACCAACACTTTCTTTGTTGGTTTCAATTACCAACAAATGGCAATTGCAAATTAATCTCTTAGTTGTTGGATTAATCAGGCTTGAAATACATATTTAAAGTGGTTTAGGTTGCCCACCCATCCAAAAGTAGAGCATTCCTGTGAAACCTTTTGTAAGCTGAAATGGTGTAAAGTGAAGAAGGAATCACCTTAGAACACATCGTGCTAATGGATGCACAAACTAAATCCAGATAAAGCACAGATTTATGGTTCGAAACTGGCAACTTGATGCCGAGATGCTGTTGGTCAAATAATTTTTTAAATATGATATATGTTTGCTCGCTTATAGTTTGCATTGCGTGTAGGGGACAGGCTATAAGCAGGCAGGGTGGTTGTAGCCTAAGGCTTAGTTTTAAGATTAAGCTTTTCCCCACACCCTTGACTGATTGCATGATGTGGGTAGTGCACTCTCATGAGGATCCCATTATGCCTCAGATAAGTGACTTTGTATCAGAGACTTCCTTGTTTGTATATTGGATTAAAGGTTTTGATTTCTACACTATAAAGTGGGGCAGACCAGAAGCTTGCTCTCTCTGTTCCTGAGATTAGCATTAGAGAGGAGAGCAGGTAAAGGCCACATGGAGGAGAGGAGAAGCAGCCAAGATGGCAGAATGCTGAAGGAGAAGCCAGTTTGTGCAGAGAGAAGGAGATGGAGAACAGAGGTGAATAAGGCTAGTGAGCTAGAAACCTTTGATTCTAGGAAACTTGGATAAGTCAGTAGCTTTGTAAGCACTGAATGAGTGGGTTTTGGAGCCCAGTGTGTGTTTTTACTTGCCCGCTGGGTGCAAGCTAGGATTAAAGCTAGTGGCCCACCAGTTCTTGGCTCCATTGTTTCATTACCGTCTGTCCGAATCTAATGCGAACCTGCATGGGCCACATGGCTGTGGTACTGGCCGTGGCTACTGGCTTTACAGATGCTGAGTGTAGTTCTCGGCGAAGGAGCTTGGCGATGCCTCTCTTGCTGCTTGGGGTGCTTGCTGCCTCTGTAACTGGTTCACTGCAAAACAAACACTGATGCTGTTTTCACTTTTGCCTCTTTTCCATAAAAGCAAAAATCCTCTTCAGATATTTTTGGCTGGAGAAAACAAGTACTAATGTAGGCCTTTTGTAAAAGCAAAGTGGCTGAAGCTTTCGAAAAATTGTTGTAAAGTACTGTACCTTAATTCGTGGGTTACATAGAGACACAAAGTCCAAATGAATTTTTAAGTGGTTTATAAATTGGCCCACTAGCTACACGGGGCACAATCCCAAATCATGTAGAAAGTCCCTCCCATTCTGTGGCTGATTTTATAGACCAAATCATATACCTGGTTGGGCTGGGTAAGGAGGGGCTCGTGATCCCTTTGGCTAGAAGTATGTGTTACTCTCATGACTTTAGAGTGAGTCGAGTATAGGAATTCTTGACTAAGATTTTTAGATAAAATCTGTCTTCTTTGCTCTGTGTAGCAAGTGGCTCCAGGCACCCTTTTAGAGAATTCTAGGAATTAGCTGAACTACAGTTGTCCCAGGAAGCTCCTGTATTCTTCTCTTTCCATTCTCTACAGAAAGGAGGGGGTAAGAAGCCTGACTTTTCCTCTTTAAAATGGCGTTGCTGATACTAAGTTTTACAGTTCCTTGGTGCCTGTAAAGCCAGTAGCCACCATCGTGGCCCTTCACATGCAGTTTCGCATTGGATTAGGACAGACGGTAATGAAACAATGGAGCCAAGAACTGGTGGACCATCATCTTTAATCCTAGCTTGTACCCGACGGGCAAGTAAAAACATGCACTGGGCTCCAAAACCCACTCATTCAGCGCTCACAAAGCCACTGACTTATCCAAGTTTCCTAGAATCAATCATCAGTCTCATTCACCTCTGTTCCTCATCTCCTTTCTGCACAAACTGGCTTCTCCTACAACACTCTGCCATCTTGGCTGCTTCTCCTGGCCTCCTCCATTTGGCCTTTCTCTGCTCTCCTCTCTGATGTTAATCACAGGAATCGAGAGAGCAAGCTCCTGGTCTGCCCCATTTACAGTGCAGAAATCAAAACCTTTAATCCAATATACAAAATAGGGAAGTCTCTAATACAAAGTCACTTCTCTGAGGCTGATGGGATTGCACCACCCCACATCAAAAAGGGTGGGAAAGGCTTAGTCCTAAAACCAAGCCCAGGCTACAAATCCTGCCTGCCCACAGCTCACCCCCAACACACATTAATATCACCTTGGCGATGGGCATCCACGTGGGCAGCGCCATCTTTAACAAAGTGAGCATAATATATTTTATCTGCCCAACAATACCTTATCACAAAGTAGAGGATACTTGCATTATCTATTGTTTAATTGGTAAGAAAGGAGTAATGACATCAATTACTATGATAGTTTATAAACCATGTGTTAATATTCTCCTGTGAAGGGATTGCCAACGTTATAAATTTTTCCTCAGATTACAAAAGTAGTTTCTTTTTGAATCATTTTAAAAAATTGTAATTTTAGCTCAAATGAATCAAATAGTGTGCTTTATTTTTTTTTAATTTTTTTTATTTATTTTTTCTGAAGCTGGAAACGGGGAGAGACAGTTAGACTCCCGCATGCGCCCGACCGGGATCCACCCGGCACGCCCACCAGGGGCGATGCTCTGCCCACCAGGGGGCGACGCTCTGCCCCTCTGGGGCGTCGCTCTGCCGCGACCAGAGCCACTCCAGTGCCTGGGGCAGCGGCCAAGGAGCCATCCCCAGCGCCCGGGCCATCTTTGCTCCAATGGAGCCTTGGCTGCGGGAGGGGAAGAGAGAGACAGAGAGGAAGGAGGGGGGGGTGGAGAAGCAAATGGGCACTTCTCCTATGTGCCCTGGCCGGGAATCGAACCTGGGTCCCCTGCACGCCAGGCCGACGCTCTACCGCTGAGCCAACTGGCCAGGGCTGTGCTTTATTTATATTTACAGTTGGTAAGGTGCTTTTGCCTATTATTGTGACTTTTTAAAGTGTGATTTTTTTATCTTTAATTTTCCAAATGGGTTTGTTGTACATGTTCATACCACCTCAACACTGTCTGTAGTTTTGTTCTTTCCTATTTGCTAAACTAGATTTATTATATCTCTGTGGTAAAAATATTTTTCAAGTTATAATTTAAAAAGCCTTACCACAAGGTGTCATTGTAACCTAAAAAAGAAGTTCCATGTAAACACATGCAACTCTAATTTTTACATTTTCTGTATTTTAAGTCCATTTTTTGTTTTATATTTTTCATATTTATATAGTTGTCTTAAGATATATTGTGTATCTCTTGCATTAAAGGAAAAATAAAATAGCTCATGTTTTTGAGTTCTCATATTTTTGCAAAAACATAAGCTTTTCCATCCACAAATTTCTTAAGAGTGTGTTATTATGGAGATGATTGTGTGAAGGAAAGAATGAGGAGAAGTAACAACAGCAGGTGTACGTCTAAAGGTACAAAATACTTATTTCACATCTTTGTTCCTGACTGAACAGCTTTAGTGTTTACTGCTTTGCTGATGACATTCCCTATGGAAGAAAGGTAGATATTTAGAGTGTTTTATTGAAGTAGCATTTGCATTTACCAAGATACTTTTTGCAAAGATCTCTTGGGGGTCTTTGTTTATATGGAGGATTAATATTTGAAGTAATTCTTTTTTTTTTTTTTGTATTTTTCTGAAGCTGGAAATGGGGAGAGACAGTCAGATAGACTCCCGCATGCGCCCGACCGGGATCCACCCGGCACACCCACCAGGGGCGACGCTCTGCCCACCAGGGGGCGATGCTCTGCCCCTCCGGGGCGTCGCTCTTCCGCGACCAGAGCCACTCTAGCGCCTGGGGCAGAGGCCAAGGAGCCATCCCCAGCGCCCGGGCTATCTTTGCTCCAATGGAGCCTTGGCTGCGGGAGGGGAAGAGAGAGACAGAGAGGAAAGAGGGGGGCGAGGGGCGGAGAAGCAAATGGGCGCCTCTCCTATGTGCCCTGGCCGGGAATCGAACCTGGGTCCCCCGCACGCCAGGCCGACGCTCTACCGCTGAGCCAACCGGCCAGGGCAATATTTGAAGTAATTGTAATCTTTCAGACAGCCTTCCTTCTACTGTAACTGGATTCTATTTCACTTTTTAAAAACTGTCCTGATTTCCTGGTTGGTATTTTAAGTAGTGATGACATTAAAATAGTTTTTATATTTTTTGAGGGATAGAGTTGTTAATATTTAACTAATAGCTCCCCTTACTTTTGCATACAAATTCATTTCAAGACTATTTTTTTTTGACTACCTGCTCTCACTATTTTTTAAAAAAAATATTTTATTTATTGATTTTTAGAGAGAGGGGAGAGAGAGAGAGAGAGAGAGAGAGAGAGAGAGAGAAGGGGGAGGAGCAGGAAGCATCAACTCCCATATGTGCCTTGACCAGGCAAGCCCAGGGTTTTGAACTGGCAACCTCAGTGTTCCAGGTCGACACTTTATCCCACTGCGCCACCACAGGTCAGGCCTGCTGCCACTATTTTAATTCAGGCCCTCATAATTGCTTTCCTGGACTTTTAATCTCTTTTTCTCTATTCTTGAGTTCTTTCCTCTTTCTCTCTTGCCCACTGTCCTCTCACCTCCCCAAGCTATTCTCTGTACCTAGGATAACCTAGTTATTTTTCTGAAGTACAAATCTACTCATAAGCTTAAAGTCTTTTATTGGTTCTTCTAGTCCCTAAAATAAACTCCAGTGTTCTGCATACTGCCTTTAAGGCCCTGCCCTACCTCTCCAGGCTGATCTACTACCCTCTCCCACTCCCTACACACAGTGTTCTTTTATTTTCATGCCTTTGTACTTGATGTTTCTTCCTTTTATTCATTTCTTTGGATTACCTTCTTTTGTAGTCTTCCCTGACAGCTTCTCTAGCAGAATTAGTCCTCTGTCCTCTCTGCACCCATATTATTTATATTACAATGCTTTATAGTGATAAAACTTTCTGAATTTATTTATCATTTTGAATACATAGTCTATACACATGGTAAAAAAATTTGAAGTATGAAAAGAATTTAATAGTAAATTTTTGCCTGACTTATGGTGGCACAGCAGATAGAGTGTTGACCAGCAGATGGGTTTGAAACCTCAAGGTCGCCAGCTTGAGCACTTGAGCATGGGGTCACTGGCTTGAGTGCAGGATCATCAACATGATCCCAAGGCCGCTGGCTTGAGCCAAAGGTTGCTGGCTTGTAGCCCAAGGTCACTGCCTTAGCTTGAGCTCCTGGTCCAATGGTCGGCAAACTCATTAGTCAACAGAGCCAAATATCAACAGTACAACGACTGAAATTTCTTTTGAGAGCCAAACTTTTTAAATTGAAACTATATAGGTAGGTACATTGTTATTAATTTAATTAGGGTACTCCTAAGGTGGCCTTTGCTAAACACTCAAAGGGCCAAAGAGCCACATGTGGCTTGCAAGCTATGGTCTGCCGACCAAGGCCCTGGTCAAAGCACATATAAGAAACAATCAATGAACAACTAAAGTGAAGCAACTATGAGTTGATGCTTTTCACACACTCTCCTCTGTCTCTCTCATTCTCTCAAAAAAAAAAAACAACCCTCCAAATTCATTCTCCTTTACTATGTGCATCTCTTATTGCAACCATTCTCTCCTCCCCAAAAAAACACAGAATAGTAATTTTCTCTGATTCTTGTTCAGTCATCAGTTATTGGTTAACATGTATGTTTTACTGACCACTCTGAACTCCTTGAGGGCAAGGGTTTTCTTTTATTTCTGTATTCCTGTACCCAACAGAAACATGTCCAAAGTGTTCTGAAAATGGGCAGTCTCTTCCTTGGTCAGAAGTCTGTGTGACGTGGTGGCTGGCGTGTTTCTGTATCTTCTTCAAAGTCCTCTTAGTGATATAAGTGGACCACTCAGTAAATATGGTATATAGCTCTGCAAAAATACTTATTAATTGCTTTTAAAAAAGATATATGGTTTTAAAATTAATTTGTATGTCTTGAGGATAACTTTTATTTATTTCCCTCTTCTGGCTCTGAAAATTTTATACTTGCTTTCTGGCAGATTCTCAAAAATGAAAAAAAGAATACTTATGTTAACTACAGTAAATATCAGGTGAACTCTTACCAAATTTTTGAGATTTAACTTTTCTGATTAAGACATCATGGCAATAATATTAAATTAGAATTTATTTAAAATACAAAGTTTCCAGAATATGTTGTTAGATTAAGCGTCAGCCTTCATTTTGTTATAGAAGCCTTTTCTATTTTAGAAGTATAGGGCTGTGAGCAAAGAAGATTCTACAGTTTACACAAAGGTAGTGCTCATAAATCTTTTGGAAAGTCTCTATGTTATGTGTAATAGAGCCTACACTAAGAAACATTACAGCGAATTTGATGTATGGTTTGAGCAGGAGTTATCTTTGTTGTTCAGATCACAACTTTTCAGATACTTTTATAACTTATTTCTAAGCATTTGAGGTTGACTGGTTTACTATATCCTACTTTCCAGATTTTTTTGTGTGTGAATTAAGCTGTGTGGAGGCAGACAGTGCAATTATAAAAATATAATAACATTTTAATTTAGAGTGCTTAGTGGTTGGTTACTACCTACTTTAATACATATCTTCTTCCCTTCCTCTCCTTGCCCTCCTGTTTCTTTCTAAAGCACAATTACGGGGCCTTCCAGGGATTTGAAGAGTCTGCTCCCAGCTGCACTTCAGGTTCAGCAAAGTGTCAAATTGTGACTTTTTTTTTGTATACAATACACCCTGGCTGGCCATCCAAAGGCTATTTGGGTGACTAGTATAGGATTCTCTCTGGATATTAAAGAATTCATTTCTAATGTTTGTTTATAAGTGAAAATGCCTGATGTAGGTTCCCCTTAGACATTTAATGTTGTTTTTAAAAACAACATTCACATTGGGGGGCATGTAGTATTTAAAACATTGTTTTGAAATGTTCAAAGGCATAGCTTGTGCTTTTTAATGGAATGTGTTTTGGAAGCTTTCCATGAGTCTCAGCAGCTGTTCTTTTAGAATATATCTGATTACCATTTTTAGGGACAGACATAGTACCACTGCTTAAGAAATACAGTTTCTGTGCAAAAGAAAATGTCCTTTGAAGGTCTATGGAACTGGGACTGGTCAAAAGAAGTAGTAGGAAGGACATGTGAATATGGTTATGTGATAGTGTTAGTTGCAAAGAGAGGAACGTGAGGTATTTGGAGAAAGGTTGTGATGAGTCTTTTAAAAACTGCCTTTCACAGAGACTAGTCATCTAATAGTGGTCACTGATTAACAGGCTGACCAAACTAATGTTTCACCTTTAAAAAATAATACTGTTTGAAGTGTGTACTTTTTAAAATTTCACATTATGAATTTCTTTATTTGGTCAACTCTTCACAATAGGAATTGTTTCTTTTATTATATAGTTTGTGTGCCTATTCTGTAAGTAATTGTTACCCGTATATTAACTGATTGAAATCAGATCATAGTAGGAATTTAAAATTGTGAAAGAAATTTTGGTTTTGGGTAAAATTCTTTATGAAAATTGGGCTGAAGAGAAAGTGAGTGTATTAGTTACCCAGGACTACTGTAACAAATTATGCATACTAAAATACTAACATAATTAAATTTATTTAGTGGCTAAAATAACAGAAATTTATTTACTCCCAGTTTGAAGAGGGCTGCAGTCTTGCCAAAGGCTCCAGGGAGAATCCTTTCCTTGCTTCTTCTGCCCACTTGTGGCTCCAGCCATTCCTTAGCTTGTGGTCACATCCATCTGATCTCTGCCTTCTTGATCACAGCCTCCTTTACAGTTTCAAAACTCCATCTGCATCTCTCTTATAAAGATACATGTGATTGCATTTAGAATCTACGCAGGATAAACTCCTCCTTTTAAGAGCCTAAATTCAATCACTTTTCGGGGGACCATATAACATAATATTCATAGGCAACGGAGATTAGGAAGTGACATACATATTTTGGGGGAGCCAGCATTCAGCTCAGTACAGTCTAGAAGCCACATTTACTGAATGTGGATGACAAAAGTGAGTTGTGTCTAAAGTAGCATTAGAATGGTGAACATATTCATTCAATATTTTTGAGCTAATATGTGCCTGTTTGTTTTTGGTATTGGATTTATAAAGATGAGTAAAACATGTTTCTTGCCCAGGAGGAATTTTACACTGCATGCATTACATATACTAAAATACAAGGTAGTAGACAAAATAATTACCTATATGTTTGGGAGAGTCAGGAAGTACTTCATGAAGAAAGTGATGCATTCCTTGTTAGAGTTTTGAAGGCTGACTAGGAATTTACTAGATCAGAGTGTAGAGCAGTGTTTCCCAACCTTTTTTGTGCCATGCCCCACCTTAACCTTTCTAAAATTTTTATGTCCCGCCCTATGTAACATACATAATTTTTAACATTAAAAAATTGATTTGTTCACTTAATAAACATAAATGATAGGTTCTAGGAAGAAATCACTATGAAATTGTTAACAAAACACAGTAAGTAAAATTTCAAAACATCTAATGAAAAACAAATTTAAATTCCAAATAATTTTAATACAAATTTTTCTATATTAATTTATTATTTTAATTTAGTGTGATCCTTGCACTTGATGCTTGCTGCACAGAGATTTTATATTAGGTTCCAATTTGGTTAGCTTTAGTCTCAAGTCTCCACGTTGTGTTATATCCAGCCGATTTCTTTTTTTTACCAGTAAATCATTTACAGCACTAAATCCACATTCAGCTAAAAATGTAGAAACGGTAGCAATAGTTTTCTTGCACATTTGGTTGAATTTGGGTATTTGATTTCTGTTTCCTCACAAAGCCATGCCATCGCTCCTTTGATATTAAATAAAGCTTTAACTGACTCATCATTTTGCAATTCTGCGAGTTCTTCTTGATACTGCATATTTGATATATCAGAAAAATCCACTAACTTTGGCTGCATCATCCATGTTGGGAAATCAATTTGTTTTAAATCAGAAAATCTTTCTTTTAAATCAGCCAATAGAATATTCAAATGATTGACAATAACAAGTAAAGCGGTATCAGTTACTTCACATTTTTGGAGCCAATGAAACTGTTTAAAGTTTTTGTTGTTAATATGTTTCTGACATAACTCAATATTGGTAATGAAACCAAATATCTTTGCTTTTGCATCGACAAGAGTTTTATTTGTTCCTTGAAGTTGCTTATTTAATATATTTAGTTTTTCAAAGATATCGGCTAAATAACTCACAAATGCTTTACCATCTATTGTTAACAGATACTTCATTTCTGGTTTGTCGCTTAAAAAATCACTAAGAGTATCAAACAGTTCCATAAATCTTTTCAGTTTCCTTTAGATAGCCATCTTACTTCAGTATGAAGTAAAAGTCTCACATGGTCTTCATTTTGTTCTTCACAAAATAGCTTGAAAAGACGCTCACATTTGGCACTAGCTTTAATAGCATTAACACACTTTATTACTGTATGTAATACTTCATTCAGAACAGGCGAGATGTTTTTAGCTACCAAGTTTTCCCTATGAATAATACAATGCACAAGAATCATTTCTGGATTCGCATCTTTCATCAATTTTAAGCAGCCATTTTTCTTGCCCATCATATTGGGAGCACCATCTGCAGCACAAGATGTTCTATTTTTCATTGGTATATCATTGACATCTAAGTAGTTTTTTAGCTTATTATATATATCTTTGGAGGTAGTGGTGCTTTCTAATCTTTTACAGAACAACATTTCTTCAGCAAAATGTCCTTTATCAATATATCTTACGTAAGTTATCAATACTGTCTCACTGTCTCTCAAAGTTGATTCATCAATTTGCAAGGAGAATTTTCTTGTTTTCAGCTTTTCAATAAGTTGTTTTTCAATATCCTCACTCATTTCGTCTATTCTTCTGCTAACAGAATTGTTACTGAGTGGCATAGCTTTTACATCTTTGTCATCTTTTTCAAGAACCGTTTTAAGAAATGCTGATACTGATGGTTTTATTAAATTCTCTCCTATAGTGTGATTTTCTCCAGTTTTAGCAATGAATAAAGAAATTTGATAACTAGCCTCAAGAACACGATTATTAGTTGAAGTGTGAGCAGTAAATAGAGACTTTAATGTTGTTCTTTTTTCAAAATTTTTCTTTAAAGTTTTAAAGTAACTCAAATGTGAATTAATATGAGCACTATGTTTCGCCTTCAAATGCGCCTCAAGACGACCTCGTTTCATTGATTTGTTGGTCAAGCATTGCTGGCATAAAAGACAAAAAGGAATCCGCTCATCGTGAACAGCGGGTATGAACCCAAATTTTAAATATTCCTCCGAATATTGAGGAGTTTTTTTCTTGCTTGCACCACTCATTTTACTATGGGCTATATGAAATAAAAATAAGATCAATTAAAAACTAATATTAAAATATGTGTTAAAATATATTCAATGTGACATAGAGTAAACGTATACTAAAAATTCATATTTATTTAAATGTATATAACACATTTACTACACTACCACCGCAAATCAAAAGGTATCTATATTTTTCCACTTGACAAAATTTTCTGGAAAGTTATGCTTCTAAAATTAAAATTGTCGTGCATGCACTATTATAGCCCCAATAATATTTATAAAATATTAGTGCTTTCTAGCCCCGATGCAAGAAGTACTTAATAAAGAGTTTAATATTGATAAAAATAAAATCAAATACTTACCAATTATATCTATACAATATATATATGTATATTTATTAAATCAACGAGCTTTTACAACAGTTTTGACTGACACTTATTTCAAATTAACACCAACTGAATGATGTGAAACACTACAGAAGTTGCGATGGGCCAATTAGGTGAGAATAACTGCGTTGTTTAGCAAGTTTTTAAAACGTCTGGGGTTCCCCGTGGCAGACAGCACGCTCCTCGTTGAACCCAGGATGAAATGTACTTGACGACGCCAATTACCCAGTTGATATTTTGGTCTCGTCAAACGAAATTATACTTAATAATTATTTACTGCAATTATTTAAGAATTGCATTTTTTGTTAAATTTGGCACCGATATCTAGCATTGCATTTAAATGGCCCCGGGGCGAAAGAGTTAAAGTCGTGTAGAGTCCATTTTCAAATTGCCCCCCTTAACTATGGAATTGCCCCCCTGTGGGGCGTGGGCCCCACGTTGGGAAACACTGGTGTAGAGGGATGGAAAAGGCCTTCTGGGGCAGGAAATTGTTATTTGCAAAGACATGGAAGTGGAAAACAGCGATGTGTGCTCAGGAAGTTACCAGTAGTCAGTATACAGACATAAAAGTTCCATTTGTTTTCATTTCTAATATGCAAATAGTTTTCATATTTTACCTGTTGCAAAGTGAACATTCTTTACTGTTATCATTCTTAAATCAGTGATCTTTTAAGATTAAAAAGATCTATGAAAGACCATTAAATACAAATTAAAACCACAATGAGATATTACTGTGTATTTCCCAGAATGCCTAAAAATAAAAAGACCTTGTTAAAGTCATTAAACAAGGAGGCCAGTAGTCTTGAGGTGGCTCTAATGCCCTGGTAGCCTACTAAACAAAGCAAAGCCTAAGCCAGAACCAGTGCTCTCAAATCCAAGAAAATGAAATATAAGGACAGCTGATTATAGCCACCTAGGCTGTCCCAAATAAGGCAACTCCTTAAGCTAGAGCCAATCAAATGATTTCTTTGCTTCCACATCTTTTCTACTAGCTGCTCTTGGTGGAGTACTACTAACCACTTTGAATTCAGTGCTTCCTGATTGGAATTGATGTATGCTAAAATAAACTTGAAAATTTTTAATTTAAAAAAAGTTTTTTTTTTTTAAATTTAGAGAGAGAGGGACAGACAGGAAGGGAAGGAGATGAGAAGCATTAACTCATAGTTGTGGCACTGTAGTTGTACACTGATTGCTTTCTCATATGTGCCTTGACTGGGGGTCTCCAGCCGAGCCAGTGACCCCTTGCTCAATCCTGCACCTTGGGCTTCAAGCTGGTGAGCCTGCACTGAAGCTGGCAACCTTGGGGTTTTGAGCCTGCGTTCTCAGCGTCCGAGGTTGACGCTCTGCTCACTGTGCCACCACCTGATCAGGCAACTATTAAAAATTTTAATGTGCCTCAGTTTGTGTTTTAACAATTGACAACACCAAATGTTGGCACAGATATGGAGCAAACACATTTATATGTTGTTTGAAATGAAAAATAGTACAACCACTTTGAAAAAAGAGTTGTCAGGTTCTTCTCAAGTTAAACATATTCCATGATCCAGCAATTCCACTCATATATTACCCCCTCCACAAATACAAACATGTCCACAAAAAGCCTTATACGGGAATATTTATAGCAGCTTATTTATAATAACGAATACTCTTAACCAGAAACAATCCAAATGCCCATCAATAAGAGAATAGATAAACAAAATATGGTATATTTAAATAATGGAATACTCTAGTCATCTTCCTTTGTGAACTCCTGGAATTGTATATTTAAAATTTGCACATTTCATTTTGTGTAAATTTTACCTTGAAAACAGAAACTGTAAACAAAGGAGAACTATTGAGAGAACTAGTCCTTTTTCTGAATATTACTGTGTATCTATGTGATATCTGAAACTGCTGTAGCCTCACAACCATGAAGAGAATTAAACCAATAGTATGTATTGGCATAAGGATGAAAAAGACCAGGGTCTTTGATGATACTGAGCCTGGCTTTTGAATAAAAATTAAAAATTTTGAATTTTAAAATTTTAAATTCTGAATCTTTTTTTTAAAGATTATGAATTGTAATATACATATAGAAAAGTACACAAAAATTGTCCATCTGAGTGATTTACAAAGCAAAACTCTGTAACCACAACAAAGACAAAAAGTAGAATACTGCTAGCTTCCTCAGGTAGCACCGATCTTGGTTTTTCTGTTAATCTTCTCTTTATAGTTTTATAACCTAAACTAACCTAAGCATGTCTTCTCTAACTACTATAGTTTTGCCTGATTTTAATTTTTTTCTGAACTTGTGTTTGGAATTTAGTATGTGTCTGGCTTCTTACTCTTGCACAGTATGTTTTTGATATTCACCTATGTAGAGCGTATCTCTACCCCATTTTCATTGGCATATAGTACTAGTTCCATTAACTACATTTTGTTTCTTTAAGTATTAAGGGAAATTTGATTTATTTCTAGGTTTCCATTGGGCATAATACTTCTATGAACAGTATTATTTGAACAAATATCTTGGTGCACTTGTACTTATATTTTAGTCAGGTATATAAAGTAGAGGAATTGCTGAAGTCATAGTGTATATATTTCTTTAGTGCTTATTTTTTTCCTAAGTAGATATGCCAATTTATAACCAACCTCTTTGCTTCCTATCCTCTCAAAACTTGGTATGATCATTCATTCTTTTTGGTTTTCTAATTGTGGCTTTAATTTTACAAAGAATTCCTACACATTAGTACATAGTAAGACAAACAGTTAAATAGAAAAATATGGGCATAAGATTCAAATCGTCATTTCACAAAAGGGGATATCCAAATGGTTTGAAATAACGAAAGTACTCAGTCTTATTATTTATCAAGAAATTGCCTTTTGGGCATGTTTACTTATTTGTTTATCTTGCCCTGAATTTTTGAATATATTCTCCTGTATTCTGACAACTTTGTTCTTTCGCTTTTCACATTTAGATCTTCAGCCCAACTAGAATTAATTTTAGTGTATGATGCAAAGTTGGGCCCAGATTTCTTTCTTTCCACAAGGTGATCTGGTTGTTCCAGCACTTTGTATTAAAGACTTTCTTGTTCTTACAATTCAGCTTGTCTTATAGGGTGGGTGTGTTTCTGGACCATATTCTGTTCTGTTGATCTCCATGTCTATAATTAAGTCAGTGCCATACTACCTTAATTACTGTAGATTTATAGTAAAGTTTTTCTGTTTATTCTTTTTTTCACACACACAAGAGAGGTGGGGGGACAGACGGACGGACAGACAGGAAGGGAGAGAGATGAGCAGCATCAACTCATAATTATGATACTTTATAGTTCACTGATTGCTTTCTCATATGTGCCTTGACTGGGGGGCTCCAGTTGAGCCAGTGACCCCTTGCGCAAGCCAGCGACCTTGGGCTCAAGCCAGCAACCATGGGGTCATCCCTGTGATCCCAGGCTCAAGCCCACAGCCTCGTGCTCAATCCAGGGACTTTGGGGTTTTGAACCTGGGTCCTCAGCATCCCAGGTTGATGCTTTATCCACTGAGCCACCACCTGGTCAGACCTGTGCCCTTATGTTTTAAAAATGTCTTGTAAAAAAGGCATGTAGTTTGGTTATGTTTTTCCTTTAAAATTTTTTTTGTATTTGAAGCATTAATCTGTATACTTTAATGTAATTACTGATGTTAGTATGATATAAATCTCCTGTATTGTTCTTTCCATTTTCTATTTGTCTTGTGCTCCAATTGCCCAGCTTGCCTTCTTTTAGTCTGAGTTCTCAGGGAAAGAGTGGTTGTCATAGGAGGAGGGAGTGATTTTTGTCCCCTAGGGTACATTTTCCAAAGTGGAGACCTTTTGTTTTTCAAACTGGGGGCAGGGGGGAATGTTGCTGCTGGCATCAAATGGAGAGAGACTAGGAATGCTACTTAATGTCCTACACTGTATAGGCTAGCCCCCCTACAACAAAAACTATCTGGCCTAACATGTCAGAAGTGCAAAGATCTAGAAACCCTATTTTAGAGAGTTTGAATAATTTTAACTTTTTCATCCTTTTAGCATTCTTTGTTACCTTAGAGAAAGGTTTATTAGCAAGCATTCAGTGTTCATTATGAACAATCATATAGTAAATATTTTAGGCTCTTCAGGCCATGTATGGTTTCTGTTACATATAATTTCCTTACTCTTTCCTTTCTTCTTTTGTTTTTTAGATTTATATCAAAACTTGAGCAGAAAGTTCAGAGGGTTCCCATCTTTATATACCCCTTTGCCTCACCCACACATATGCAGCCTCTTCCATTGTTAATATCCTGCATCTTGTAGCACATTTGTTACAATGATGAACCTATTGACCCATCATCATCACCCATAGTGTGCGGTTACATAAGGGCTCATTCGTGGTGTTCTATATTCTGTGGGGTTTGACAAATGTACAATATGTTGCCTTGTGTTTTATAGTTATAGTATCTTACAGAATAATTTCACTGCTCTAAAAATCTTCTGTGCTGTGTATGGTTTATCCCTTCTTTCCCTCTAACCCAGGGGTCCCCAAACTTTTTACACAGGGGGCCAGTTCACTGTCTCTCAGACCGTTGGAGGGCCGGACTATAAAAAAAATTATGAACAAATCCCTTTGCACACTGCACATATCTTATTTTAAAGTAAAAAAATAAAACGGAGACAAATACAATATTTAAAATAAAGAACAAGTAAATTTAAATCAACAAACTGACCAGTATTTCAATGGGAACTATGGGCCTGCTTTTGGCTAATGAGATGGTCAATGTCCGGTTCCATATTTGTCACTGCTAGCTAGCCCTACAAGTGATATGACGTGCTTCTGGAGCCGTAACGCGTGCGTCCTGTGTCACCAGAAGTAGTACTGTATGTGAGCGACTCAGCGCTTTGCGGCGCCGCCACATACAGTACTCCAGGAGCACAGGATGCAGATGCTCCTCTCACTGACCATCAATGAAAGAGGTGCCCCTTCTGGAAGTGCGGAGGGGGCCGGATAAATGGCCTCAGGGGGCCGCATGCGGCCCGCGGGCCGTAGTTTGGGGACCCCTGCTCTAACCCTTGGTAACCACTGATATTTTTAATGTCTCCATGGTTTTGCTGTTTCCAGAAATTTAAATAACTGGTATACTACTACAGTGTGTATCCTTTTCGTACTGGCTTTTTTTACTCAGTGATATGCATTTAAGGTTTCTTTGTATCTCTTTATGCCTCAATAGCTGATTTCTTCTTAGGTTTGAATAATATTCTATTGTCTGGATGCACCACAATTTATCCATTTACCTACTGAAGAACAAATTGGTAATTTCCAAGTTTTGGCAATTATGAATAAAGCTGCTAGAAACTTCTGTGTGCAGGTTTTTGTGTGGATGTAAGTTTTCAACTCATTTGGCTAAATACCAATATTTAGGTGTTATACATTCTCACTTTCATTTGGTGTTATCAGTGTTTGAGATTTGGACCATTCTTGTAGGTATGGAGTGGTATCGCATTGTTTTAATTTGCAGTTCCTTTATGACGTATGTGGAACATATTATAATAAACTAATTTGCCTTTTATATATCTTCTTTGGCCCATTTTTAAAAATTGTGTTGTTTTATTATTGTTGAGTTTGAGTTCTTTTAATATTTTGGAAAACAGTCTTTTATCAGATATGTCTTTTCCAAATATTTTCTTCCAGTTTATGGCTTTTCTTCTTAATTTCTTAAAGGCAGAAAGGTTTTTCTTTTTTCTTTTTTTTAATTTGTTGATTTGAGAGAGGCAGAGACAGAAACTAAAACAGAAACATAAATATCTGTATGTGCCCTGACTGGGAATCAAACTGGCAACCTCTGCGTATCATGACAACGCTCTAACCAACCGAGCTATCCGGCTAGGGCAGAAGTTCTTAATTATAGTGAAGTCTATCTTACTGATTATTTCTTTCATAGCTCTTGCCTTTTATATCTAAAAAGCTAT
The DNA here is from genome assembly GCF_036850995.1 of Saccopteryx leptura. Lineage (NCBI taxonomy): Eukaryota > Metazoa > Chordata > Mammalia > Chiroptera > Emballonuridae > Saccopteryx > Saccopteryx leptura. The sequence goes on from NC_089504.1 coordinate 116,972,161, forward strand.
TGTCATTCTAAAGCTTGTCTAAATTTTCTTCTGTGTTCTCTTCTAGGAGTTTGATAGTTTTGCATTTTACATTTTGGTGTATGATTTGTTTTGTAGAAGGTATAACTTCTGAGCCTAGATCTCTTTCTTTCTCTCTTCCCTCCCCTCCCCTCTCCTCTCCACCTCGTCCCGCCCCTCCTCTCTCCCTCTCCTCCCCTTTTTTTTGCATGTGCTCCTTTGTCAAAGATCAATTAGTTCAGTGGTTCCCAATCCCTGGGCCGCGGACCAGTACCGGTCCGTGGGCCATTTGGTACTGGTCCACAGAGAAAGAATAAATAACTTACATTATTTCCGTTTTATTTATATTTAAGTCTGAATGTTGTTTTATTTTTTAAAAATGACCAGATTCCCTCTGTTACATCTATCTAAGACTCACTCTTGACGCTTGTCTCGTAAGTTCGACAATTATATTTAAAAATACCACAGTTTTGGCCCTGGCCGGTTGGCTCAGTGGTAGAGCGTCAGCCTGGCGTGCAGGAGTCCCGGGTTCGATTCTCGGCCAGGGCACACAGGAGAAGCGCCCATCTGCTTCTCCACCCCTCCCCCTCTCCTTCCTCTCTGACTCTTTCTTACCCTCCCGCAGCCCAGCCAAGGCTCCATTGGAGCAAAGATGGCCCGGGTGCTGAGGATGGCTCTATGGCCTTTGCCTCAGGCGCTAGAATGGCTCTGAGTGGATGCAACAGAGTGACGCCCCAGAGGGGCAGAGCATCGCCCCCTGGTGGGCATGCCGGGTGGATCCCGGTCGGGCGCATGCAGGAGTCTGTCTGACTGCCTCCCCGTTTCCAGCTTTGGAAAAATGAAAAAAAAAAAACACAAAAAACCAGTTTTTACGCCAGTTGCATAATTTTATTTTGTGCATTTATCCATCCCACCCTAAAGGTTGGTCCGTGAAAATATTTTCTGACGTTAAACCAGTCCGTGGCTCAAAAAAGTTTGGGGACCACTGAGTTAGTTGACTATGTTTGTGTTAGTATATTTCTGGACTATCTTTTCTGTTCAGTTGAGCTTTTTATTCTTTTGCTAATACCACATTGTTTTATTTGCCATTATCTTATAGTAACTGTTAGAAGTCTGGTATTGTCAATCCTCTGACTTTGTTCTTCAGTATTGTGTTGGCTATTCTGGGTCTTTTGCCTCTTCATATAAACGTTAGAATCAGTTTGTCGATAATATTCACCAAACAACTTGTTGAGATTGTATTGAATTTATAGATTAAGTTGGGAGGAACTGACATCTTGTCAATATTGAGTCTTCCTATTCATGAACATAGAATATTTTCCCCTTTATTTAGTCCCTATTTGATTTCTTTTATCTGAGTTTTATAATTTTTCTCATCTAAATCTTGTACATATTTTGTTGGATTTGTACCAGTTTCATATTGAGGTTAGTGTTACTGTAAATGGTTGGTATTGTTTTAAATTTCAAATTCTATTTGTTCATTGCCAATACTGTATATAGGAAAGTGATTTATTTATTTTTTTTGCATTAACTTTGTATCCTGAAACCTTGCTATAATTGCTCATTAGTTTTAGGAGCTTTTTATTATTATTATTCTTTTTGGATCTTCTCACAGACATTTAGTCTGCAGACAATGACAGTTTTATTTTTTTCTTTCCTTATGTCTTTTGTTTCCTATTATTGCATTGTCTTTCATCCAGTGTGGTAAAAAGGAGAGGTGAGAGGTGACCTCCTTGCTTGTTCTTGATCTGTTAAGTATGATGTTAGCTGTAGATATTTTGTAGAAGTTATTTTTATGAAGTTAAGGAAGGTTCCCCTCTATATCTAATTGGTTGAGAATTTTTATCATGAATGGGTGTGGATTTTGTCAAATGCTTTTCCTACATCTACTGATATGATCATGTGATTTTTCTGCTTTAGTCTATTGATGTAATGGGTTACAGTCATTAATTTTTTATAGTTTCTAATTCTCTCAAAAATTCTCAACCTTATTTTCTATTGCCTTGTACACAAAAATAACTTAAAATTTTCTCTTAAATCATTGTCTGACAACTTTAATACTGAGACCCTCTTTGTTGTTACATGTGGCCTTAATTCATCCTGCTTTATCATCCTGTGGACTTTTTTATTATGTAACTTTTTATTTGTAAAATTGTTTTTTAGAGCAATTTGAGACTTAATCTAATATCTTGCTTCTGAATTACTATTATTCCTAAAGCAACCTATAATGTATCTATTTTTTTCCCCCGTCCATAGTAGGCTTTATCCAAATTACCCAGTCCTCCATTAGCTGAAATAGAAGACTATCTTCAGATTTTTTGGTATAAGAAATACATGTATAAGTATATATATTTTTTACAGCATGTGAGGTAATTGAGTTGGGGTTTTCTCTTTTCAGCTAAAAGCCTCCTCCTATAATTAGTAGAAATGGAAGTTCTTTCTCTGTAAGCTTGAATATAGAATCGTGGGATGACTTTTGAAGGTCAAGAGAAGAAAGAAAAAATTATGTTTTATGAGACCTTTTCTATGTATGACACGAGATCTGTGTGGAGGACTAGAATAATTAGATTTTTCAAGATTATTTATAAATTGATTACTACTAAACTGGAGAACTGAATGTGTTCTCTGTGCAAAATACTAAAAAATACAGTATATTGAAATTATTCTGACCTGATAAGACTTGCAAAAATAGGCAGATAATTTTCTGTGATTCTTAAATATTTCTAGAGGGGAAAATTCTGGAAAAGGCTAGCAAATGCATTCCAGCAGCTCATAACTTTAAGTTTGTGTCAAGAAGTATTTTTCAATATGTAATCTAACTGTTGCATTTAAGCCTATTCATATCAAGTATTACAGAAATAGAAAATAGTTAGTGATTGTACTTCATACTATAGTCTATTTGCATTAGGCTGGATTCATAAACCAAGACAAAAGCTGCACGAACAAAGGCATGATGTGCCTAATTGTTCAGGGGATAGCTGGAGTAGGATATTTTTGGCAGATGGTAGGAAATGAGACTAATCAAGGTAGATTGGAACTGATTGTGGAGGGCCTTGAAATGCTGGAGTGTTTTGACTTTGTCTTGTATATAGGAAATTTTGAATGTTGCTCTGGCTGGTTTGCTCAGCGGCTAGAGCATTGACTAGGCCTGTGGAAGCCCCGGATTCGATTCCCGGTCAGTACACACTGGAGAGGTGACCATCTATTTCTTCTCCTGCCCCGTTCTCTCTCCCTCCCCCCTCTCCCTCCCTCCCTCTCTCTCTCTCTCTCTCTCTCCCCCTCCCTCCCTCCCTCCCTCTCTCCCTCTCTCCCTCTCTCTCTCTCTCTCTCTCTCTCTCTCCCCCTCCCTCCCTCCCTCCCTCTCTCCCTCTCTCCCTCCCTCTCTCCCTCTCTCCCTCTCTCCCTCCCTCTCTCCCTCTCTCCCTCCCTTTCTCCCTCTCTCCCTCTTTCCCTCTTCCTCTTCCTCTTCCACAGCATGGCTTGATTGATTCGAGCACATTGGCTCCAGGTGCTGAGGATGGCTCCATTGAACCTCTGCCTCGTGCGAAAATTAGCCACTTTGCTAGGGCCCCAGGTGGGCAGAGCATCAGCCCCAGACTGGGGTTGCTGGATGGATCCCGGTCAGGGATACACAGGAGTCTATCTCTGTATCTCCCCTATTCTCACTAACAAAAAAAAAAAAAGAAAAATTTAATATTAGTCTAGCAGTGGGGTAGACCACAGTGGGAAACTATTGGAAACAGAGATAACATAAAGTGCTAATAATAATGGACTAAGTTATAGGATAATAAGAGCCTGACTTTTTTGTGGTTAAGTAGGAATGGAGAGAATGAAATGCATTTTAAAGTATTTGGTGTTTATATATACGATGTTGAGAGAGAGACCAGATAAGGCTTTGGGGGTGTTAAATATGGATAAATGATAGCATTATATACTAGTATCAATACCAGAAGCTGGAAAGTCAGGTTAAAGGAAGATTGAAAGCAAAGATGATGAACTTGTTTTAAGATAATTTGAATATAGGATGAGAGTAGAATTGTTCATTATCTGAAAAATTCTTTTGTAATTATTAAATTAACAATAAAATGATGAAAGTACAAGGAACAAGTTATCCTATGGGGGAGAGTCCTCCTTTATTATTTCTCCAGAAATTACCACTATTATCAGCTTGGTGTAAATTATTTGACCAAGTTATATAAGTATATATGTGTGTTTATCTGTCATTCATAGTCTTTATTCTGCTGTGGGGGCAGTGGGGACAGATGTAACATTCTTTTTAGTGCACTGTATGGACTTACCTTTGTTTATGGAAGTTTAGGTTCCTTCTGATTTTTCTTTTTTAAATTAAAAACAATGTTGCAAAGAAATTTTTTATGTTACTATTTTTTGGTACTCATCCAGTTGCTTTCATGGAATAAATTACTAGAATTGGCCAGTTGTAAGTAGATTTATCATTTTGATACAGGTAACCTTCAAAAAGGTTAGTGTTGATTTTTTTTGTGTGAGTGTATGCAAATTTAATTGTTAATTTGTATGTGTGTATGTAATGAGGGGAGTGTATCATGTGCTTGGGTGTAGTGCCTCCTGGTGATGTGTAATAGTGTATTCTAGTTTTGCTAGTTACTAAAATTAACATATAGAAAAGTAATGAAATTGTAAACATCATCTTGGAACAGGAGAGAAATCCCTCTGGTTTGGGAAAATACATGTTTGCGTAGGAGCTAGAATTAGATATGAGGTAATAATGCTGGTTGTGATTGAGAAAGAGCCTGAAATTAGTGAAATTCTGAAAACGTCTAGTAGATTCTAGTACCAAAAGGGAAGATGATAAATAATTTTAACTTTATTTTATTTTACAAAAATGTTTATTTAGATCTTGCCTTAGCCAGATAGTTTGGTTGGTTAGAGTATTGTTCTGATGTGCAAAGGTTTCTGGTTCAATCCCTAGTCAGAGTGCGTACAGGAACAGGTGAATGTTTCTCTCTCTTTATCCCTTCCTCTCTCTCTAAAATAAATAAATATTAAAAAAAATTTAATGTTTAAATCTTAGTGAGTTTTATTTCCATGGGGGCTTAACTACCATTTTAAAGTAGGAGTCAGTGAGAATATTTATTTTATTGTCAATTTAACTGCAACAAAGAAGAAAAAGTATTCATTTTAGCTTGTAAATCCTATGTTTCTTTCCCTAGTAGTGGAACTAAAGAGTAGCTCTGGATTTTTCCAAGGTAGTTTAAGCTTTTAGCTAATTAAAATTAAAATTAAACCCTATAATGCCTTGTGGTGGTGTTATTAGAAACTACGAGATAGGCTTATTATATATTTTTATTTTAATGCTGAGGTCACCAGTTCGAAATCCTGGGCTTGCCTGGTTAAGGCACAAAATGGGAGTTGATGCTTTCTGCTCCTCCCCTTTCTCTCTCCTTTTCTCTCTCTGTCTCTCTCTCTCCTCTCTCTAAACTGAATACCATTTAAAAATAAAAATATTTTTATTTTAAAATTAATTGGGATCAAAGAGCAGAATTAAAATTACATGTCAGTTTTTGTAAATGTGTTCTGTTGATGGAACAATGTTGTGGTTGTTGCTACAAACAGTGCACTCAGCATTTGTACGGGCTCGGTCCTGGTTCACCTTTCACATAAGACGAGGGAGTATAGAGTATCCTTGAAAGACTTTTCCCCTCTATTAAAATATGATTTGACAGGAAACCAAAGCAACCCCAATTTTAGTTTAAAAGTCTTCTAATGTAATATGCAGACACCACATTAATTTATCAGAAATGGTGTATTTCAAGCAATTCTTAGTAATTTAGAGGTTAGTTTGCATAGGCTAAAGATTGTCTAGTAGGGAAAGGTGATTCATGGTAACCTTTACTGAAGGAGATGCTATTAGAAAAAACATATATATAGGTATATATAGATATATTTATATATCTGTGTATATATATATCAATATATATATAATCGTTTTTAGAAAGATTAACTTAAAAGGGCTAGAATAGTTCTGATTAGATTATTTTTAATTATAATAAGAACACACTGTCACCATTTTTACTTTTTGATAAAACAAAGAGTTATGTCATAATCTGGTTTCAGTGTTTTGGGGAAGTAGGAGGTTATTTAGATTCCTGTTCTTAACCTACTGAATAACATGTAGGAGGTGATCAATATTTATGTATTGACTGATTTCTCCAATGAATCTGCAGCCTTACCATATGTAGTTCACCTTCTGTCAGATAAAAGACTCTTCTAGCATTAATCACCCACATAGTTACTGAAGGTCATCTTTGTGAAGACTGATTCTCCCCAGCCACTTACCAAGTCCCAAGTGGCTTTTCCCCTGATTTCAGGATACAGAGTTTATACCCTTGAAGTTTAACCCAGTAGCTTCAGGAAGCATGGGGTTTGTGAATCTGGGAGTATATCAAACTACAAAAGTCAGTATTTCTAGTTAGGTTAATAATTGAAGCAAACTGTGTGTGGAAGTAAGGAAAATGTGTTATGGTATTATTCTATTTTATTTTCAAGTTTTGGTTTATGTACAGTTAAAAATGTGAAAGTCTGGTTTATTATAGAAATGATAAAAGAGAATAATAACATGAAAAATACATAACACTGAAGGAATTCATTGATTGTTAATTAAGTTTATTTCTCTGTGCAGATATAATTTGGTCTTCCAAGATCCCGTCTTAGCAAGAAGGAAGTGGAAAATAACCTTGGAAAGAAAACTAAAGACAATAAAGTCAGAACTTACTTTTACATGGTTGTCAGCTTACTTACCAATATGGACACTGTTCCCACCATTTATCCTCCTGGTGGAGATAGTGGGCTGACAGGTTCTCACCCTGAGTTACACAAAATGTTAATTGAAGAAAGGTTGCGATGTGAACATCATAAAAGTAATTATCAGGCTTTGAAAGAAGAACACACAAGGTAAATTACATGCATTTGGTGGTGAAGGGTTTGATTTAAAAAAATTTTTTGGCCCTGGCCGGTTGGCTCAGCGGTAAAGCGTCGGCCTGGCGTGCGGGGGACCCCAGTTCGATTCGCGGCCAGGGCACATAGGAGAAGCGCCCATCTGCTTCTCCACCCCCCCCCCCTCCTTCCTCTCTGTCTCTCTCTTCTCCTCCTGCAGCGGAGGCTCCATTGGAGCAAAGATGGCCTGGGCGCTGGGGGATGGCTCCTTGGCCTCTACCCCAGGCGCTAGAGTGGCTCTGGTTGCAGCAGAGCGACGCCCCAGAGGGGCAGAACATCGCCCCCTGGTGGGCAGAGCATCGCCCCTGGTGGGCGTGCCGGGTGATCCCGGTCGGGCGCATGCGGGAGTCTGTCTGACTGTCTCTCCCCGTTTCCAGCTTCAGAAAAAAGAAAAAAAAAAAAAGAAAAAAAATTTTTTTTGAATGTTTGCTTTGGAACATACAGTATAAATTCTTTTTTTGCAGTATATACACATTTAAGACCTTTTTAATACAGCACATTTTTTTGCTTTAAAAATACTTTATTCAGAATTAAGCATAATATCAAGTGGGTTATGAATTTATAAAAAGTCTTATTTTTAAAGAGATAAAATTAAATGTATCTGTGGGCTAAATTTTTTCCCCTCAAAGTAAAATTGCATTCATAAACTATGGTGTTAATAATTAAATGAAACTCTATAAAAGAAAAGATATTTGCAATTTTAATTGAATATAATAATTAGTTTTCTTCTGTAGTATTGGTTCATTTTATATAAAAAGTAATAGAGTTAGAAAGCAAAGGACACACTTAAAATTGATTTTTTTTTTTTTAAATCAGGTTGCAGTTAGAGTACACAGAGTTACAAAATGAACTCAAGCACCTATTAAATGAAAAGGAAATTAACCAGGAAAAATTTCAGCTGCTGTGTGAAGAACTAAAAGAGGAATTATTACAGAAAACTAAAGAATTGGAAGATATGAAGCAGAAGGTAAGAAAATATATTTGAGAATTAATGTAAAAATGGTCAGATATTTAGTGGAAGGAAGTAAGTAGTTTGGTGATAAAATTTTCTTTCTTATAGTCTAGATTTTTGCTACATGTAGGGGTTAGCCATGAAACTGTTATTTTGTGTGAATTTGTATTCGTTTACCTATTCCTATTTAAATAATACTTCCTATTCAGATAATTGAGGGAAAGTCCAGTTTGAATTGATAAAAATTCAGAATTAAATATTTTTTGTAGTGCAGATATACTAGTGAGAAAAATGTTCAGCTTTTATATAGCTAAGAATATTAATTTAAAGCTATGTTGCTGAATATTTAATTTTATGTTGATAGGTCCCCCACCCCACCCTTTTAAATATGTTGTTGTACTATCTTATTTTATGTTGTTTCATATAAGAACTTTGCTGTTATTTTTACCTTTGTTCTGTGTATGCAGTGTTTTTTCACGTTGACTGCTCTTAAGGTTTTCTCTTTATTACTGATTTGAGTTATTTGATTGACATGCCATTGTACTTTTTTCATTTTTATGGTTGTTGGGGTTTATTGAGCTTCATGGGTCTGTGGGTTTGTAGTTTTTGTGAAGTTTTGAAAAATTTTGGACATCTTAAAATGTTTCTCTTGCCTCCTCTTTCATCTCCTTTGGGGATTTGTGTTAGGCCACTTAAATTTCTCCCATAGCTCACTGATGTTCTATTTATTTTTGTCTTCTTTCATTTTGGATAGTTTCTGTTGTCATGTCTTCAAGTTTACTGATCTTCTCTGTTGCTTAATCTGCCATTAATTCTATACAGTGTATTTTTCATCTCAAATATTGTGATTTTTGTTGTTATTTGTTTCTTTTTGAGACAGAGAGAGACAGGGAGAGAAGGTGAGAAGCATCATCTAGTAATTGCTTTCACTTTAGTTGTGAATTTGATTGCTTCTTGTATATGCCTTGACCAGGGTGAGCCAATTTCCCCTTGTTCAAGCCAGCGACTATGAGCTTTTCATGCCAGCAATCTTTGGGCACCAGCTGGCAAGCTTTGGGATTGTGTGGATGATTCCCCTGCTCAAACCAGCAATCCTTTACTGATGAGCCTGCACTCAGAGCCAGCAACCTTGGGGTTTAGAATGAACAATCCCAGCATTCTGGGTGGACACTTTGTCTACTGTGCCACCACTGGTGAGGCATCAGATATTGTAGTTTTTATCTTGAAGTCTAATTTTGGTGTTTCCTTATCTTTCTTATCTCTGCTTAATCTGTTTAATCCTTTATCTGGCTTTTGAACATATGGGATTCAGTTATAATAACTATTTTAATGTCTTTGCTAATTCTGACATCTGTATCATGTCTGGGTTGGTTCTGGCTGGTTGATTTTCTTTTCCTATTTATTGTGGTAATTTTTTCCTATTTTTTCCATGCATGATAAATTCTAATTGGATGCTAGACATTGTACATTTTACTGTGCTGAGTGCTACATATGTTTGTATTCTGATAAATATTCCTGAATTTTGTTATGGAACACAGTTACCTGGAAACAGTTGCATCTTTCTGGATCTTGCTTTTAAGATTTGTTAAGTGGGAGCAGATTAGTGTTTAGTGCTCATTATTTCCTCCTGTCAAGACCCTTCTAAATACTGAACTAATTCCTCTGTGAAATGAAGTCTTTTCAGTCTGGCTTTAGAAAAAGGAAATATTCATAGTTTTGTATGAATTGTGGGTAGTTGTGCCTCTAATCCTTTTAGGTAGCTCTTTTCCAGGCCTTAGATATTTCTCGTACATGTATGTGCTGATCAGTACTCTGTTAAGTGAGTTCAGAGGGATGTTTTGCAGATCTTCATAATTTTCTTTCTGTGCCACCCTCCTCTCTGCTACCCTGTCTTGTACTAGCCATATTAGTCTTCCTGGATTCTCAGTTCCCACTCCTCATGTTAGCTAGTCCATCAGACTTTGCCTGTGTATCTCTTCCTGTGTCATGACTTGGAAGCTTTCACAAAGCTCACCTTTTTTTCTGTCTTTTAGGGATCTTTGTCACTTTATATGTCCAGTGTCTTGAAAACTTGTTTTATTTTTGTTCATTCTTTTGTTTCAGGCAGGGAGTGGAAGCATTTTTCAGGATATAGAAGCACTTTTATTTATTTATTTAGTATTTTTCTGAAGCTGGAAACGGGGAGAGACAGTCAGACAGACTCCCACATGCGCCCGACCGGGATCCACCCGGCATGCCCACCAGGGGTGATGATCTGCCCCTCCGGGGCGTCGCTCTGCCGCGACCAGAGCCACTCTAGCGCCTGGGGCAGAGGCCAAGGAGCCATCCCCAGCGCCCGGGCCATCTTTGCTCCAATGGAGCCTTGGCTGCGGGAGGGGAAGAGAGAGACAGAGAGGAAGGAGGTGGGGCGGTGGAGAAGCAAATGGGCGCTTCTCCTATGTGCCCTGGCCGGGAATTGAACCCGGATCCCCTGCACGCTAGGCCGACGCTCTACCGCTGAGCCAACCGGCCAGGGCCAGAAGCACTTTTATTTTTAAGTTAACTTTTAATTATGGAAATATCAAACAAGCGGAAAAGTACAAAAGATTCTTGAATGATGAATAACATTTTATTCAACATTGATGGGAAAAGGAATTGCTTCCTGGCAGAGGCCATTGTTTACCTGGAGTTTGCTCCTTTTCCCGTGTCTGAGTGGGGTTTTTTTGAGGACTGTTGTTTCCTGCCACATTCAGAAGATATACATGTGAAGTGAATTGGTGTGTCTTCATAGTCCCAGTCTGAGTGAGGGCAGTGTGTGAGCGCGCCCTGCGAGGAGACGGCATTCTGTCCAGGGCGGCTTTCTGCCTGGCGCCCTGCACTGCCAGGCTAGGCTTCAGCCAGCTGCAACCCTCAACTATAATAAGCCAGTTGGAAAATTATTATTTTTTTATACAGCTGTTTTAAATGTATGTATAGCTCATGTTTATTTCATTGTTTAATATTAGAAGTGTTTTTGTTCTTTATTTAGAAGTTTGATGATGTTTTGTGACGAGAACTACGCTATGGGAACTTACCTTTTATTTATATTAATTAACCTGTGGTAAAATTGGTTTTGTTATGTTGTTTTGCTTAGTTGCAGTTTCCAAGAACCTACTGAACTCTAAATATTTTAGTATATATGAAGCTGAGGAGTTATGAGCCGTCAGAAAATATTAAAAAAAAAGTTTGTATGTTAGTTTGGACTAACAGCCACAAGGAGGAAATAGCATAGCACCCTGTTAATCATTATAGAAATAGCTTAGCCTAGGGCCTGTTAGATTCGGGGGAGAAAATAAATAACCAAGAGAGCAGAAATAATAATATCATACAATGATATTATTAGAGTCACAAGACATATAGCTTCTACTCCTGCACATCAGGGTAACCTAGTAACATGCATTGTTAAGATGTTTTTCTGCCCGCAAAGTGAATAACCAACTGAAACCAAGGGTCCTGATTTAATATGTGGCTTAGTCCTGTATTCATTTTTCGCAGCATGCCCTGTAAGCCTGAGCCCTCTCCCCTAGTAGTCATTAACTCCTTGCGGAAGTCAGAAACAATGACCACCTTAACTAAGGGTCACAAAATGTGGGTTTGTGTTAAGCTAAAGATAATATCATGGTTAAGCTGTGTATCAGCTCCTGAACCCCAAGTCCAGTGATTCCCCTGGCCACATCATCATGAGACCAGACCAAAAGACTAATAAGAAGCCTATTTCAAGACCTCGAATTATGATTTACTGTCCTTACCTCAGTCTTGACTAATCACAAGACCAGGCATGGCCAACAGTTTTTGTCCCTGGGCAAGATTAGAAAGAAAAGTGTTTTCACAGGCCAGACGAAATATTAAAATAAAAAAAAGTAAATGCAAAAACAATTCGTTTAAGTAAACAAAATTTTATTATGTAATTTGTTTATGAATAAATGTGAGTGAAAACAATATTATTTTAATAAAAATATAATTACATACCATATGAATATCCAAACTGTATTGCAGTCAATCGAAATAATATTTAATTAATAGAATGAGCTTGAAGGGGTTATATCGCAAATAAAACAATTATTTCATTTTATAAACAGCCTGGACACGTTTTCAGTTATCAACTGCAGCTATTGTATATGCTACAATGCCACTTGATTTAGCACACTTGACCACAAAAATAACGGATTGTTTGACTTTGGGTGCACACTGGCAAACTCCACCTAAAAGACTATGGGTTTCACATCGCCACTAAATGTCAAACAGTTCATATCAAGTACAGATGAGTACAAAAGTTGTAAATCTTTATAATGGAATTAAAAAAAAAAAAGTATCGCAAATTCATTTGACCAATTATTGGAAGTTAACTCTAGATTAGTCACACGTGGAATTCTTTTCTGCTATTATTCTGTCCATTCTCATTCTCCTGGGTGGTGCTAATAGCCAATCTCTCTTCACTACAATTTTTGACATTTAGTGTTTGGCTCTACTAGTGCTGGATAGATTGAACTCTTTCTATTTGGTAACATTTATCTCTATTATATACAAAGCAATCCCTCTTTTAATTGCCACAGTAGCATTACCATAGCTAAAAGTACTTAAGGAGTAATCTTTCTTAATATTATATCTTTGTTCAGATTTCCTGCAGTTTTGCTTTGCGTGTTTATTTTTAAAATTGGTTTGTTTGAAACAGGACTGAAAAGTTTACTGGCCCTGGCCAGTTGACTTGGTGGTAGGGTGTCGTCTGGTTTCTCAGTTCTGTGCTTCTCCTCCTAAAGCTACCAATTCTCAAAACTTTTGATTCATCTTCCTTCTTCCTAAAATATGTATATGTATGGTGATTCCATTCTTAAGCTTAAAAATCTTCCATGAATAAGCAAGGTACAAAAGTGTTTAGTATGCTTTTTTTATGTAAAATTTATAAGTGGTGTTTTTGCTTAAATATCTACAGATGTTTTAAGAAGGCTGCGTAAGAAATTGTGAACAGTTTTTGCTTCCTAAGAGGGAAATATGATGACTGAAGTGTGAAGAGGATATCATTTTTTTTATATTTTATTTTGTTTGAATTATTTTCTTTCTTTATATTTATTAATTTTAAGTAAAAACATTTTTTAAAAGTAAATTCTTTTGAAGACTGAGTAAATTATAATAGCATGAACCTGATATTCAGGAACCTTCCACTTTGTGGCCTCCTCCTCTTTTTCATTTGTTGCCAGCCAGGTCCAGTGTCAATGCACAGGGACCCAGGATTCTAAACTTCCTGTGGTGCTTAGTGTGTCCTACCCAAAATGCTTTAGGTTACTTTTGAGGATCGTTTTTCTCCCCAGGGAATTTAAAATTTTATCCATTCTTTGGATTTGGGTTTTATCTAAGCTTTAGTTTACCTATTCCTTTGATGAACCATTCTTTCTCCCCTTAATACCTTTTCTATCTGTCTTTACCTGTCTGGTAAGCCTATACTGCCTGTTTTAAAAAGCTATTGGTATGTATACGTTATTTTTCACAAGAGAGTTTGGCCTTATGGGAGAGACATGCTTGCTGTGAATTTTTGTGATCTTTAAAAAGTTACTCTGTGTGTGCTTCAATTTTTGCAAGAAGGGGATGATAATGTATCTCTATTGTGGATTGTTACAAGGATTAAAGAGTGTAAGATATTTAAAGCAGTATGTTATGTAGATAATAGTATGTTGCACAATGCTTTATATGTAGTAGGCATTCAGTAAAATGTTTGGAAGTTTGTAAATTGATGAATAAATGAATGAATTAAACTGAATAGTAGTCTTAGTTTTCAGAAGTGAATATAAAAGAAAACTAGTGTTTAAAACTTTTTTTTTATTTTTACAACCAATATTTGTTTATTCAAGAAATAATAATCGAGTGGTTCCTGGAGCCAGGCAAGTAGTGCAAGGTGTTGGGAACTCCATGGTGAGTCAAGACTGTGTGTGCCCTTTAAGGAGCTTATTAAAATATTTACTATTTCAAAGATGGGTTTTATAAAGGAATATAAAACAGAGAGAAGCCTAAATTAAATTAGTTTTGGCAGTCAGTGTGAAAATCAGCCTTTTCTGATTGAAAACAAGTTTGAAGAATTCTCTGTGATGTACCAAATTATCGTACCTTTATTTTGCTAGCTTTAGAAAATAGAGACTCTCAGCTGTTGTATCCAACATGATAATGTTAGCTGCCAACATAATTATCTCTAACAATCACAATGATAAAATAGTGACTGTCTTTATCTTGTGTTAATAGAATTTTTACATTTCAGAGAGCCTGAAATTGAGTTTCTTAAATTATCGTTTCAAATGATGGTTCTTCTGTATATATTGTAAAATTAGGTATATTGTAAAATTTCTATGAATTACATTTTATTGTCATAATTAGGAGAGAGTCTTTGAAATTTGGCAAATTCTTGATTTAATTTTTGTGATTTCATATTTAGAATTGTTTGTATTTCTCTACATACTAGGTAACTCCACAAAACTTGGAATTGTTAAGAGCCCAAATACAACAAGAACTAGAAACTCCAATGAGAGAGCGTTTTAGGAGTCTGGATGAAGTAAGTAATTTATGCAGAAAGAACTATACATTTATCTTCATGTGACTATGAAAAGCTTGATGAAAAGCATCATTGCCCTGCCCAAAAGCCCTGCACTAGCTTCCCATACTCAGAACCCTTACAGTAGTAGTCTTTCAGGCTACACAGGCTGAGACCCTACCTCTGATTTCCTTTTCTCCATCTACGTCTCCTCTTTGAGGTTTCTTTTTTTTTTTTTTTTTTTCACTTTTCCGAAGCTGGAAATGGGGAGACAGTCAGACAGACTCCGCATGCGCCCGACGGGGATCCACCCGGCATGCCCACCAGGGGACGATGCTTCACCCAACTTGGGGCGTTGCTCTGCCGCAATCAGAGCCATTCTAGCGCCTGAGGCAGAGGCCATAGAGCCATCCTCAGCGCCCGGGCAAACTTTGCTCCAGTGGAGCCTTGGCTGCAGGAGGGGAAGAGAGAGACAGAGAGGAAGGAGAGGGGGAGGGGTGGAGAAGCAGATGGGTGCTTCTCCTGTGTGCCCTGGCCGGGAATCGAACCCGGGACTCCTGCACGCCAGGCTGACGCTCTACCACTGAGCCAACCGGCCAGGGCCTCTTTGAGGTTTTTTTGGCGTTCAGAAATGGATGGTGTGCAGTTCAAGAGTCTTTGCTCTAGCTCTTGCTTTTGTCTTGAACATTCTCCTTTCAGATATCTCTTGGCCAACTTCTGAACATCACTTTCTGAATGAGGCCTCTTTTGACCAACTTCTTCCCTCAATATTGCAGCTTGCGTTTTCCATCACTCTTTAGACCTTTGCATCTCCATTTACCCTGCTTTACATTCTTATTTCTCTAGTTCTTACTGTCTTCTGATATGCTGTGTAATATTCATTGCATTTATATTTTTATATTCTATTTTACTTTTACTTCCTCTAGGAATGTAAGTTGCATGAGAAGAGGAACCTTATCTGTTTTGCTCACTGTTACATTCCAAGTTTCTAGAACAGTTCCTAGCATACAATAGGTACTCAATTAATATTTGTTGAAAGAATGAATTTCATGAAACCTCAGGAAAGTAAAAATTTGGTACAGTTTTCCTTCAAATTGAGATTAGTCTCCTTATATGAAACCTTGGTGTAATATGACTAAATATTTAATAAAGGGGGCAGAAAAGATAGATATTAAGTATATTAGGTACTGTACTAGACATTTTATGCTGCCTTACTTTATAAATATACTGGGCCTTAAACATACAAATGAATATAGTCCCTTCAAAATGGACCCCTTTGGGAAGTTGTTGTCTAGTGATGTTGCCATTGCACAAAAACAACTGTGGATCCTGTTTTATAAATGACTTACTGCCTTGATAACGTCCTTTTTGAATATTCTCCTAATGGATAATCAAAGCATTATGATACAGAAGTAGGTTTAATTTTTGGATAGAAATAAAATCATTTAGACCTCAGGTAGGTGATCAAGTTAAGTAAAAACATTTTTTAAAATATCAGAACAAACTATGTCTTAATAAAATCACAAAACACATTTCCTTGGTTTGTAAACTGGCTTAGAAGAGGTCTTTCAACTGAAGATTTCCAGGGAATTGAGTATTTTAGAAGGCCTCTTTATTAATTTTTTCGTATATGTTGAAATCATGGCTCCTTCATCTTTCTGTTCTAGTTGTTACTGAGATTCAGAATGCCAGCAACTTTCGTAGTGGTAGGAAGTGGAGTTGGAGTAGTGAATGTGTTCCTGGTTAGTTAGGAGAGTTGGTGTTTCATATATTCTTTAGACCAGTGGTCCCCAACCCCCGGGCCGTGGACCAGTACCGGTCCGTGGGCCATTTGGTACTGGTCCATAGAGAAAGAATAAATAACTTACATTATTTCCGTTTTATTTATATTTAAGTCTGAATGATGTTTTATTTTTTAAAAATGACCAGATTCCCTCTGTTACATTCGTCTAAGACTCACTCTTGACGCTTGTCTTGGTCACGTGATACATTTATCCGTCCCACCCTAAAGGCTGGTCCGTGAAAATATTTTCTGACATTGGCCCAAAAAAGGTTGGGGACCACTGCTTTAGACTGTTGTGTTGAGGTTACCTATCATTGTAATACTTGATTGAACCTTAAGTTATTGTATGAAATACTCAATCTTTTATCTACTTTTAATTCATTCTGACTTCTAGGGATACTTTGTTTTATCATAAAATTTTTAATCCAGTTATATATATTTTTTAATAGTTTTTTTTGGTTTTGTTTTGTTTTTTTTGTATTTTTCTGAAGCTGGAAACGGGGAGGCAGTCAGACAGACTTCCGCATGTGCCCGACCGGGATCCACCTGGCACGCCCACCAGGGGGCGATGCTCTGCCCATCCAGGGTGTCGGTCTGTTGCGACCAGAGCCACTCTGGTGCCTGGGGCAGAGGCCAAGGAGCCATCCCCAGCGCCTGGGCCATCTTTTGCTCCAATGGAGCCTCGGCTGCAGGAGGGGAAGAGAGAGACAGAGAGGAAGGAGAGGGGGAGGGAGGGTGGAGAAGCAGATGGGTGCTTCTCCTGTGTGCCCTGGCCGGGAATCGAACCCGGGACTTCCGCACGCCAGGCCGACGCTCTACCACTGAGCCAACTGGCCAGGGCCTAATCCAGTTATATTTTAAAGGGTGTTTTTTTCTCAAATATTATTTAAGTTTAGAGGTCAAGACTTTTGAAATGCTATACATTTTTATTATTATGAGAATGGGTGAGGAAATAGGTTAACTGAATGGTAGTTGGCTTTATTGGTACCTTCTCAGGAGTGTACTCATGCTGTGTATAGCAGACTTTTCCAAGGTTTACTTACTTATACTTCTGTGTAGCTTATTTTTTTTACTTTTAGAATTGCTGTGACTGTAATGGAATTTAAAATTATATTTGCAAAAGTTTTTTGGAGTAAATAACAAATTTCATTTATAAATTTGTGATAAATTGCAGTCTCCTTTTAATTTAGGAAGTTGAGAAGTATAGAGCTGAATATAATAAGCTTCGCTATGAACATACATTTCTCAAATCAGAATTTGAACTCCAGAAAAACGAATTTGCATGTATTTCAAAAGAAGAAAAACTAAAATATGAATCAGAGGTGAGTGATTGATTATACTAGTTTAGTTGTTATCTTTCTAGTCAATAAAATTTTATGATTATGTATTTTTTGTAAATCCCAAGTTAGAGTTGATTACATAATTAGTTTTATTAATGGTGAAGTATTTGTTATGATTTTCATGTACTCTGTAGCAATATTTTTCTTGTGAGTGTTCTTTTTTTGGCTGTTAGATTTTTCTGTTACTTGCCTTCTTTATTTTGTTCCAATCAATGGTGCTAGTCTCTTCTCCCATAGCCACAGAGAAAGACTTCTCTTTTTGCAGATATAGTTTGTGTGATTCCTTATTTAGCAATGTCTTTGTCTCCTTGGAACCATACTACATACATCTGGGAAAGTTCTGGCAGTCAGCCCATGCACTTTGTTCCCACTGATGGAAACAAAGGGTTTAAACCTTAGGTTGTGCCCATCACCATCAAGAAGTGTATTTTGTTCTTTGACATTTGCAACAGCAGCATCCTCTCTCTGCTGCCTACAGCTTGCACTCCGACTCTTATCTCTTTTGCTTTTGGCAGCCTCTCTAATCATTTTGTGGTTTGTCTCCTAATATTTCCAAATGAATTAAAAAGAATATATGGAAGAAGTTATCTTTATCTTATGAAAAAGATAATGTCATGATTTCTCAATGCAATTGGTTGTAAGTACACATTAAGTCTGGGACTTTATATAGATGAAATTCTGAAGTTGTTGATATAGTTGCTATTTAAAAGTCATGCTATTGTGTTTTCATTATGTTATTAGGACTCTATATTTTATATTATTCTGCAAATGGTAATGAAGAGCAATACAAAGCAGGTACAGGTCATTATACTGATAGACTGAATGAATGACAAAGCAAGAGTCATTTAGTGGTCAAATATTGAGATCTGGAGAGTGGGTCACTGAACACTGCAAGAATGATAATACGTCATGACAGGTTCCTAAGATTATTCCATCACATTCTCCAAACTGACTGAGCTCTATGTTAGCATTTATGGGGCAGGTGAGAAGGCAAATTTCTTGTAGCAAAAAGGAGAACTTCTCTGTTTTTTTGTTATCACATGCTTTTATAGCACTGGTAGCACAAAACTGATATTGCAGCTCTAATTTGGTCCTTATCCCAACATATATGTCAGCAGATGTCATGGAACATCTCACAGCACTGGTTTTTTTGTTCTGATAGGTTCTGAAGTTCTATCCAGAGTGCTGCTTTAGGCCCAGGTGGTTCTGTTATGTAAATATTCCAAGTTCTCTGACTTGTACCCTTCTGATATTAACTTTGAACTATGTCATAATGGGAAAAAGTCTGACAAATTAAAATTAAATTACTTCACAATATAGATGTATTTTGGCAACCTTTTTCAAGGGTTTTGTGAAATTTGGTTAATTAAAATTAAACTGTGAATACAGTGTAGAATATCTCAATAACCAAGCTTTTTAACATGTATGATTTTAAATGTAAATGTTTGTTTAGTGTGCATCAGTAAAATGTTTAGTGTGTTCATCTGTAAAATGGTGTTAACAATAGTACCTATCACATGAACTTGTGAGGATTTAATAAATTAATATATATGTAAAGTGTTTAGACAAGCACCAAGCACATAGTAAGCATTTTATAATGCTAGATATTATTATTATTTAGTATTACATGTTTTCAAACTTCTTGAGTATATGATCCTGTTATTTATTTTAGCATGTTACAGTTTTCAGTGTCAGATCTGCATTTAGATATTCTAAAAGTTTGGGGCATCTCTTACTGTAGTGTCTGCATTCTGCACATTCATTGTACCCCGGCATTCTGAGTGCTCTACTTTTCAGGTGCTGTCTGCTTGGGCTTCTTTATTAGTCACAGTTACTTGTCTTATGCTACCTCATGGCCAAGGTAACTCTCAGGGCCTGAAAAAGGTATATGTTATTATTTCTGTTTTCTTGTTAAGTCTGAGTAGAATTCTTTTTAAGACATTGAGTGAAGGAAATGAGATGGTAACTTCTGAAAATAGATTAAAATATTAACTTTAAATCTGAGTAAATTGTTACTTTATTATGTAAATAAAAAAATTTATTCCATAATTAATATAGAAAAATTCAATTCTAGAATATATGGAGAAAAGGGGAAACAGAATAGCAGGAATGTATAAAAAAGTAAACTAAATTGATTTTAAAAGTAAAATCTGGGACTTGACTCTCCATGTGTAAAATGTTTACTACTATATAATGCCCAATACATAGTAAATGCTCAAAAAAATACTATTACTTTAGTATCTGACAGCATTAATCATAATACTAATTATAATAAATATCTATATGGAGAGGACGATAAAACTCTGATGAATGAAATCAAAGAAGAGCTAAATAAATGGAGTGATATTTAATGTTCATGGATAGAATAATGTCAAGATGTCTGTTTTTCTCCGCTTAATCTATAGATTCAGTATAATCCCAGTTAAAGTCCCAGAAATAAGTAGAGGTATCCTCAGGTACTTATGGGAATATAATAAAGATTTAAGATTTTTTTTTCTTGAAAGTAAAAGATAAAGAGGGCAGTGTTGAAAATATACTTGAAGAAATAAAGGCTGAACCCCACCTCCGACTTGGGTAGACACACCATACAGATTCAAGAAGGTGAGTGAGTTTTAGGTAGGATAAAACCAACAGAATTCACACTGAGACATCAAACTTGTAAACACTATAGGGAAAACATACTAAAAGCAACAAGAGAAAAGTGATGCCTTATTTATAGGGAGAAAACAATTCCCTGACATTTCTCATCAGGAGGCATAAAGCCTGGAGGGACATGTGATGAACATTAGCAAGTTCAGATGGAAAGAAGTGTCAGTTTATAATTCTATATCCAGAAAAAATATCCTTCAGGAATGAAGGGTAAATCAAGATATTCTAACAAGGAGAACTAAGAGACTTATCCAAAAGAATGTCTAAGTGAAATTCTCTAAACAAAGAAAACAATTAAAAAAAGGAACTTTACAACATCCAGAAGGATAAAAGAGCATAGCAAGCAAAACTGTGGGTAAATACAACAGACTTTCCTGAGTGAGTTTTCTAAATTCTGTTTGATTATAGAAGCAGAAATTATACCACGCCTGATGTGGTTTGAAATGTGTATAGAGGAAATCATTAAGATAGTATATTATGAGCAAGGGCAAAGCGATATAAAGGGAGGTACAGTTTCTATACACAGCACTTGAACTAGGACAATGAACCCAGCAGACTATGGTCAGTTATGTATATATAATGTAGTACCTATAGCAACAACTAAGAAACCTACACAAAAAGATATCCAGAACATTATAGATAAATCAAAATGGAATCCTAGTTTAAGTAACCCTGGGAAGGCAGGACAAAGAAAACAAAGTTAAAATTGAAAAGTAAAACTTAAGCTATAACATATTAATAGTCATAATAAATATAAATTGTTTAAATAAACCAATTAAAAGACAGATTTATGGAGTTTATTTTAAAAATAAAAGACCCAACTATATGCCATGTCTAAGAACCTTCAACTATAACAATATATGTAGGTAGTAAATGAATAGAAAAGGATATATCATGCACACATTAAAAGAAACAGGAATGGCCTGACCAGGTGGTGGCGCAGTAGATGGAGCATTGGACTGGGAAGCGGAGGACCCAGGTTTGAAACCCTGAGATCACTGGCTTGAGCACAGCCTCATCTGGCTTGAGCATGGGCTCACCAGCTTGAGCATGAGGTCACTGACTTGAGCATGGAATCATAGACATGACTCCATAGTTGCTGGTTTGAAGTCCAAGGTTGCTGGTTTAAGCAAGGGGTCACTCTGCTGTAGCCCTCCCCCGACCCCCGTCAAGGCACATATGAGAAATCAATCAATGAACAACTAAGGAGCTGCAACAAAGAATTGATGCTTCTCATCTCTCTCCCTTCCTGCCTGTCTGTCCCTATCAGTCCCTCTCTCTGTCACACACACACACACACACAAAATAAATAAATTGACTCAAATAAAACTGAAAATGCAACATATTAAAATACTTTGGATAGAGCTGAAGTAGTGCTGAGAGAAAAAATAGCATTGAATGTATTTATTAGAAATGAATTAAAGTATCATCATGGCCGGATACCTCAGTTGTTTAGCATCATCTCAAAGTGCAGAGAAGTTGCCTGTTCGATCCCCAGTCAGGGCACACACAAGAACAGATTGATGTTACTGTCTCTTGCTCTCCCTTCCTCTCTAAAGTCAATAAATATTAAAAAGAGAGAGAAGTATCAAATCAATAATCTAAGCTCCCACTTTAAGAACCTAGAAAGAGAAGATCATAAACTCAAAGCAAGCAGAGAGAAGAAAATAAAAAAGGTAAAAGCAGAAACGAATGAAATTGAAGGCAAAAAACAGAGAAAATCAGTGCAATAGCTGTTTCTTTGAGATTAATAAATTGACAAACCTTTAGCTAAATTGACAAAAAAAGAGAAGACACAAATTACCTATATCAGCAGTGAAACAGGATATCAAAAGGGTAATAAGGTAATTAGCTTATATAGAGATGAATAATTCCACGCAAATAAATGCAACAAGTAGTCACCTGCTACCACAACTCTGCTCATATGAAATAGATAATTTGAATATATGTATAAGTATTTTTTAAAATTAATTTTAATGGGGTGACATTGATAAATCAGGGTACATATGTTCAGAGAAAACATCTCTAGGTTTTTTGACATTTGATTATACTGCATTCCCATCACCCAAAGTCCAGTTGTCTTCCTTCACCTTCTAACTGGTTTTCTTTGTGCCCCTCCCCTCCCCCATATGTATAAATATTAAGAAAACTAAATTTGTAAGTTAAAAATCCCCTGACAGCTGTCAATGGGCAAGGGAATTGGAGGCTGGGTGTAAAAGGTGAAAGAATTAAGTAAATAAAAAACAAAAGCTCATAGACACAACAGTGCGGTGATTACAGGAGGGAAAGGAGAGTGGGAGGGTAGAAGAAGGTAAATTGGGGATAATTGGTGATGGAAGGAGACAGCGTTGGGTGGTGAACATGCAGTTCACTGAACAGATGTATTATGAAATGTACACCTGAAACCTCTGTAATTTTATTAACCAATGTCACCTCAATAAAGTCAATAAAAAAAGTTCCCCTAAAGAATGATTGCACTGGAGAATTCTACCGAGTGGTTTAAAAAAAAAGAAAAGAAAAATGAAAGCCAATTCCGCACAATGTCTTCCAGAAAGTGGAGGAGGGGGGGGGGATGTTACCAGTGGTGGGAACTAGGTGGAGGGTACACAGGATCTCTCTATATTATTATTTAAACTTGCATGTAAACCTGCCACTATCTAAAAATAAGTTAGTTTAAAAAAAAAAGTAACCAAAGGAAAAAGACATTTTGTACAGAACAAAGATAAGAATGACAACAGACTCCTTTTTGGAAATAGTATAACTCCAAAGATAGTAAAGCATTATCTTTAAAACTCTGAAAGGAGGCCCTGGCTGGTTAGCTCAGCAGTAGAGCATTGGCCCGGTGTGTGGAAGTCCTAGGTTCGATTCCCAGCCAGGGCACACAGGAGAAGTGCCCATCTGCTTCTCTACCCTTCCCCCTTCCTCTCTATCTCTCTCTTCCCCTCTTGAAGCCAAGGCTCCATTGGAGCAAAGTTGGCCCCAGCGCTGAGGATGGCTCCATGGCCTCTGCCTCAGGCACTAGAATGGCTCTGGTTGCAACAGAGCAAGACCTCAGAGGGGCGAAGCATCGCCCCCTGGTGGGCATGCTGGGTGGGTCCCAGTCAGTGCATGCGGGAATCTGTCTGCCTCCCCCTACTTCTCACTTCGGAAAAATACAAAATAAAATCTGAAAGAATAAAAAATTTAGTCCACTTGATTTCAGAGCCTGTACACGTAACCTTTTCTCTGTGCTGCATCATATAATAACGAAAACCGATGGAGCAATTAGATATATGACCTTTCATTTTGGGTGCACTGGAGAATTAGGGTGGTGCTACCATCCACTGAAAAGATCAATAATTATTTCTAGTTCCTGATCTGTTCAATTTTCTTTAACAATTTTTTAAAAGTGAAGTTGGTTAATACATCATCTTTCCTGACAAGTATGCTTTTATATTGTCGAGGAGAATAAAATAAACATGGAGGTAACTAATACAGTCAGATTTGGATAAATGTCATAAAAGAAATTCAAACAAAACCTTTTGTAAGTTTGGAGAAAAGATTGAGAGCACAGCAAACTGAGGATATCAAGGAAGATGATGCGTGAATCTGATTGAGAGTTGAGAAAAAGGGAAGAGCTGTGGATATGCCCAAGATCTGTGCCCAGATGACTGGGACAGCTTTGGTGTCAGCCGTGATTGAATATAAACTTTCTTAGCAGAGGTTTTGTGTTTATTTGCTTGTCTGCTTGGTTCTCTATCCTTAACTCCTAGAAGATGCCAGGTACATAGAAGTACTCAAATATTTGTTGCATGACAATAAATGAATAGAGAAGAGGACAGTGATCACCAGTTTTGGTTGGAATGATTTGATGGTGAGCTCTGGTTTAGGAGTTGTAAATGTGTGATCCAATTATCCTGACTGCTGTTAGCCAGGTCAGTCCATAGTTTCAGCTACCACTTCAGCTGTCACACAGATAGATGCCCCTTCAAACTACTAGAGAAAGCAGTAATACAAGAAACATACTGGTCAAGGACATTAGCTGTCTGACCCCCTATCTTTTATGGAATTATTGTTACTAAATGCAATTATATGTTTAGCACACTCAGCTAAGCACTCATTAAAGTTCTCAGTAAGGCACCATTGCCTGGGTTTGAGTTATGCATTGACTCCTGACCCAGATGAGTTACCATATGCAAAAGCTAAATATACTTTATGGATCATCCAGTCCAAGCTCTTCACTTTAACTGAGGCCCAAGTGAAAACTGACTTGCACAGTCACACACCTAGCTGAAAGGAAAGAAAAATAGAGGGGAAAAAGGTAGTAAGGGATAAAGTTTATATGTCAAGTGTGGGAGGAAATATAGGAGAGAGAGACTAATTACATGTAGTTTGACCTTGGAGGGCTTGACTTTGAATTGTACAGCTGCCTTCTAAGAAGATTTTATTTTCTGGAAAAAAAGTATTTGGCAGCTAGATAGTTCTACCATTGACATCTTTAATTCAGCATGTCCATAACAAAATTGGAGTCACTACATGTTAAAACTGAAAAGGATCCTAAATAGGGCCTCAGTCTAACCTCTCGTTTTACAGATGATGAGAACAGGTTCTGCACTGGTGTGGATGTCTCACACTTCTTTGATTTGTAAATATACAGTATGACAGTGTGAGTAATCAGTTTGTCTCTTGGGCCACTTTTGCCTAGGTTGCAGAGCATTACTTTAAGTCCTTTTGGCTTAGAGGAAGCCTGAGCTTATCCTGGCTACAAAACAACCCCTGGTGGTGGTTAGAGCAGTGGTTTCTAACCTTTGTTTAAAAACAAAACAAAAACAGCAGAATTCTTTCTTTTAGTTTAATTGTCCGAAGAAACCTGGTATATTAAAGAAGACTAAGGCCTGACCTGTGGTGGTGCAGTGGATAAAATGTCGACCTGGAAATGCTGAGGTCGCCGGTTCGAAACACTGGGCTTGCCTGGTCAAGGCACATATGGGAGTTGATGCTTCCAGCTCCTCCCCACTTCTCTCTCTCTGTCTCTCCTCTCTAAAAATGAATAAATAAAATTTAAGAAGACTAAAAAAGAGGAACTCTGGTTAACAACAAAGGTTTGGTGGTGGTTGTAGGGGACAGATAGTTTGGGAGATCAGGAAAAAGAAAGAAGGAGTTTTACCGTGATTACCTGGCCCCTCATTCCTCGAGGTGAGGGGCCTTGGAGGTGAGGAAAATGTTTGAAACCCACTGTTGGGGAGGCCCATGGGATCTGGAAGTGATGATTGGCATGAGTGAGAAGACCACAGGTGTTTCTGCTCTACAAGTGCCCCAGTGACTTTTATATATGCTTAGGAGTAATGATTTTCAGTTCTTTCTTGAATCTGAAAATTAGGAACTATGCCATCATTACAACTAGAGTTTAATAAACTCGGCTGTCATTTAACGACTCTCTCATCAGTCACATTTGTAGTCACTTAATGGACAGGCAGCTTTTTTTGTGAATTAAATTGCCTTGGAATAGATAATTTTATTAGTATAGACATAGCCCAAGAATTACTGTCAAATGAAGAAAAGCTTAGCAGTAATCAGTATATTGATCCTGCATAAGCCCCTGTAATGTTCTGATTAATTTTTTAAATACTTGACATTTTATTAATTATTTTTATATTATTTATAATTAAAAATTTTTTTTTCCTTAAGTGTGAGAAGTGGGAGGCAGAAAGACAGGTTCCCGCATGTGCCCTGACCGAGATCCATCCAGGAAGCCCCTTGCTGGGCGATGCTCTGCCCATCTGGGGCCACTGCTCCATTGCTCAGCAACCAAGCTATTTTAGCACCTGAGGTGAGGCCATGGAGCCATCCTCAGTGCCTGGGGCCAACTTGCTCCAACTGACCCATGGCTTCAGGAAGGGAAGAGAGAGAAAGAGAGAGAGAAGGGAGAGGGAGAGGAGTGGAGAAGCAGATGGTTACTTCTCCTGTGTGCCCTGATGGGAATTGAACTCAGAATATCCACATGCCGGGCCAATGCTCTACCACTGAGCAAACTGGCTGGGACCTAATTTTGAATTTTATTTGGCAACTGCTGAAGCCTTGTGCTAGACACCACAGGAAGATCGAAGGAAAGTAGGACAAGGTACTTGCCCTCATGTTTGAGCCATGCTGAGTCAGAATGAAGAACGTGACATTTTAGATATTTTCCCTTGGTATTTCATATCACTATGTAAACTTTCTTTTTTACATTGTGCACTTTTAAATTTTAATTTACTGACTTGTAATGCATGTTCATGACCGAATTCAGTAATCTAAAGTTGTATTCTTTTTTTCAAAATATTATTAGATTTCAAGACTGGAGAAAGACAAAGAAGAACTTTATAATCAGCTGCTTAATCCTGATCCCACAGGAGACAGCAAAAGAGCAGAGCAGCTTGGTCGAGAAAAGGTCCACTTGTGTCAGAAATTAAAAGAGTTGGAGGCTGAAGTAGCAGAGTTAAGGGCTGAAAAAGAGAATTCTGGTGCTCAGGTAGAAAATATCCAAAGAACTCAGGTGCGGCAGTTGGCTGAGATGCAGGCTACAATCAGATCCCTGGAGGTAAGGTTTTAATTGCTTCATGTGGAAAATAAAATATAGCATGCTTTTTAAAAGTGCAGTTGACAAGCCTGTGATTTTTAGAGCTCACCAATCTAATATGCATTTTTGGAAATTCCAAGAGTATATGTGCTTTTTGTAGAGAAGAAAACTATAGATCCATAAGCAATGGCTATGCTGCCACATATATTAAGGGATTGTTTCTTCTATCTGACTTAACTCTTGTAATGCCACAAAGTGGAATATGCAAAATCCAAAAAAAATGTATTTGAGTTTCTGAAGACTAGTTATCTCAAACCATAAAGAACAATTTCTGCCTAGGTAAGTATTTCCTTATACTGGGACTTAAAATCTTAAAATCGTAAGTCCTGTTGAAACAGAAATACCATACTTCTGTATCTATTACAGAATTTTGCTAGAATAATAAAATTCAGCTTGGCTACATATGCGTAAAGCTTTACTGAATTATTTTTCTGAGCTCATTAGAGAGAGGTAAGAGCTGGCAGACCCAGGCTGATTCTCCTACATGTACTCTCCAGTGAAAATTCTTGGTTTCAGTTGTTGGAGAGGAAAAACATTTTCTTCATCCTCTTAGGTTCAGTGATTGGAGATTGTGAATTAAACTGACAACAAACATTAGTATGAGAAAATACAGGTTTTTTTTCATGTATGTGCCTGGGAATTTAGAGAAAAAATGTCACAAAGAGGCAGTTAGAATAGGGAAAGGAGAAGGAAAGAAAGGGCACTTAGAAAAGGCAAATGGGCCTTTAGGAATGTAGATGGGAGATATGACAGTTCTGTGAAAAGGTCTGTGTAGATGATTTCTCATCCTGATGCTGACTCTTTGTCTCTCATGATAGGAGGCAGTCTTCCCTGGTTATGAAACCCCAGGGGAGGGAATTTATAACAGTTAAATTACTTTCTTTTTTTTTTTTTTTTTCCATTTTTCTGAAGCTGGAAACAGGGAGAGACAGTCAGACAGACTCCCGCATGCGCCCGACCGGGATCCACCCGGCACGCCCACCAGGGGCGACGCTCTGCCCACCAGGGGGGCGATGCTCTGCCCATCCTGGGCGTCGCCATGTTGCGACCAGAGCCACTCTAGCGCCTGAGGCAGAGGCCACAGAGCCATGCCCAGCGCCCAGGCCATCTTTTGCTCCAATGGAGCCTTGGCTGCGGGAGGGGACGAGAGAGACAGAGAGGAAAGCGCCGCGGAGGGGTGGAGAAGCAAATGGGCGCTTCTCCTGTGTGCCCTGGCCGGGAATCGAACCCGGGTCCTCCGCACGCTAGGCCGACGCTCTACCGCTGAGCCAACCGGCCAGGGCTAAATTACTTTCGAAGCCTGTTTCTAGGCAGATAAAAAGAGTTGAGGAAAGAAACCTTTTCTTTTATGTCTGTTGATTTCCAAATATTTTCAGCTCAAAATAATTTTTATGCCATAGTGGCAAGATACTGTGGACCTTTATCATCTTTGCAGATATGCTTACTCCTCTTAGTTCTTACTGTCTAACATGCAGCAAATGTACTAGTTTAATTGTTTTGATTCATTTTGAGCACTCCAAAGTGTTTTGTTTTTTTATTCAGATAGTGTGAAATGATTTGAATTGGAAGGAAGCTAGTGGGCACTGCGCTTATAATTAAAATCCAATATCCAAATCCAAAATAGTGTTTTGTTTTTTTGTGTGTGTGTGTGTGTGTGTTTTTTTGTATTTTTCTGAAGTTGGAAACGGGGAGGCAGTCAGACAAGACTCCCGCATGCGCCCGACTGGGATCCACCCGGCATGCCCACCAGGGGGCGATGCTCTGCCCATCTGGAGCGTTGCTCTGTTGCAGCTGGAGCCATTCTAGCGCATGAGGCAGAGGCCATAGAGCCATCCTCAGCGCCTGGGCCAACTTTGCTCCAATGGAGCCTTGGCTGTGGGAGGGGAAGAGAGAGACAGAGAAGAAGGAGAGGGGGAGGGGTGGAGAAGCAGATGGGCGCTTCTCTTGTGTGCCCTGGCCGGGAATCGAACCCGGGACTCCTGCATGCCAGGCCGACGCTCTACCACTGAGCCAACCGGCCAGGGCCAAAAAATAGTGGGGTTTTTCCCCCAGCCAGCAAACTGGTACAAGAAGTATTATATTGGTACATTTTGACAACAAGTCATTTGTTAGATGAAGCTTTTGATAGTATTTAAAGTTGTCTGTATTCACTGGTCCTTAGACATGAGGCAGTTCAAAATGAGACTGCTTATGGTGCCATCCTTTCATCCTTAATGCATTTACACAGTGATAGAATAAGTAGGTAACTGCAGTAGATTATGGTATATGGTCCCGGTGTGAAACTTTTCATAGAGCTAATTTACAGTGATTATTTTCAGAACAAGTTAAATGATGACAAAAGATGGAAAGTTCATTTGTGACATTTTCAAAAGAACCTTTATTTAATTGTATCTGATGAAATGGAAATAAGCACATGACAGCAAGCATTTCTTTCATCTTTGATCTTTGACATGTCAGTGAGCCCAGAAAGTATTATATTTGAGGAAAATAGTTTTTTTTCTGAATTACTTGAATATATTCCTTATATTTAAGATATATAGGAAATGAGATGTGACAAAACTGAAGTTTATCTTTTAAATGTGAAACATTTATTATAACTATTTTTAGTAGAAATACTTTCTAAAAGCATTTAGTTTTTCTGTCCCTAACTAAAGAGTACTATGAGTATTACCAACCTGAAAAATTTTTGACAGTTTCTGATTTTGTTATGTGAGGAGGTTAGGAGCCATTGAGCTCTTTGCTCAGACAGAGTTCCAAAGGCAACAAATTACAGTGGTTGAGAATTTTGAATTCTTATAGTATCTCTTTTAAAAAAAATCTCCATTGATTTTATATTTTCAGTTCTTCTTACTATTATAAATGGGCCCTCACACTTCTAATAATGCTTTTTTATGTCTGCTATAGATTTGAAACCCTCAAAAATGTGTGTTCAAATTATGTCCACAGTAAGAGTAAATAGGTATTGAGTGCATTCATAAGAGAAGTGTATGAGTTTTATTTCATTGGTGGCTCTTAATATGTTGTTTGTTCAGATACCTTTCTTGCATATATCTTGAAGCAAACATCTTTTATTTGAATTATACCAGATACTTTGAGAAAAATCTCTTTTTCCTTTGGTATATGTTAATATTGAGATTTTGAATAATTTGGGGTAAGTGTGATTACACATTTATTTTAAATAGTGGTTACTTTATTTTTATATAATTGCGAAAAGTTATAAACATTTAAAAATGTTTTGTTTTAATAAAAGGCTGAAAAACAATCAGTTAAACTACAGGCTGAACACTTGGAAAAAGAACTACAGTCAAGCAATGAACAAAATACTGTTTTAATCAGTAAATTGCATAAAGCTGAACGGGAATTAAATACATTGACCACTAAAGTAAGTCATCTTGTGTTTCTATTTCATTCTTTAGAATGCTTCCTATTGTATAATGACAAAGAAATTTTGCATTTAAACAGTTTAGTTCTCTCAATAGAGATCTTTCTTTATGCTATCAATTCTCCCTTCCAAATACAGGCAGTCCTCAGGTTATGAATGAGATAGATTCTACAGGTTTGTTCTTAAGTTGAATTTGTATGTAAGTTGGAACAGGTACATTTGCCTATTAAATGCAACCTAGACAGATGTTTGTCTTAACATAGTATTTATTTTTACCTTTCTGGGCATATAAATACTCCGATGTTTTCAAACCTATAGAGCCTATCTTGTTAATAACCCGGAGACTGCCTGTATATGCAGAATCTGACCAATTCTCATTCCCTTCTCTGTGAACACTCCCCACTGACCCTCTCGCTCTTCTTTGAGCAAGCTCACTTCTCCCTCAGGGCTTTTGAACCTTCGTGGTATGGGCTTCCCTCACATATCTATTTAGTTGGTTTCCTCATCTTTTCAGATGTTGCCTTATCAGAGAGGCTTTCCCTTCTTCACTTACTAAAGTACCATCTTCCCTCTTCCTGTACCCTCTCAGTCTTCCTTATTTGCTTTATTTTTCTCCATAGCTCTTACCACCATCTAATATATTTATAGTTGTTTATTTTTTTTGTCTCTCTTTTTGTACCCCTACCCCCTGCCGCTAACCCCAACCAAATGTAAGCTCCAGAGCTTAGAGACATTGCTTTTACTACTGCTGTACCTCCAGCTCCTAGTGCTGGTACATAGTAAGCACTCAGTAAATGTGAAATGAGTAAACTAATACCAGCAGCGTCTATATTTATGTTATTTAAAAAAGAATATAATGGTTTGAACATTTTATATACAGAGTTTTCTGAAGAACTTAGTTTCTCTCCCCTCCACCTTATATAAGGAATCCAGTAACCAGAAATAGGATGACAATGAGAAGTATTTTATAGACTCCTTGTAGGCCAGGGGTCCCAAACTTTTTACACAGGGGGCCAGTTCACTGTCCCTCAGACCATTGGAGGGCCGGACTATAAAAAAAAACTATGAACAAATCCCTATGCATACTGCACATATCTTATTTTAAAGTAAAAAAACAAAGCGGGAACAAATGCAATATTTAAAATAAAGAACAAGTAAATTTAAATCAACAAACTGACGAGTATTTCAATGGGAACTATGAGCCTGCTTTTGGACAATGGGCTCCTCTCACTGACCACCAATGAAAGAGGTGCTCCTTCCAGAAGTGCCCGGGGGCCGGATAAATGACCTCAGGGGGCCGCATGGGGGCTCGCGGGCTGTAGTTTGGGGGCCCCTGCTGTAGATAATAAGAGTATCAGCTCTGGAGTTAAACAGACTGGATTCAAACTTTATTTCTTCTGTTTAATAGTTGTATGACCGTGGGCAATTTACATTTCCTTTGAAAACTTTGTATTCCTTTATAAAATGAGACTGATACTTACAGAGTTTGGCAAAGATTGAATAAAATATACATAAAGCATTTAGCTTAAGATTTAGAATATAATCACCCAAATATTAGCTGTTATTATTATATTAGCTAGCAGTAGTAGTACTACTTCAGGCCTCTTTAAGAACTTGGAAATAAAATTGGTTACTAAATCAGTTAAATAATGCATTTCTATTACAGCAGAGTTATATGGAAAATCACCTTAAAAAACAAAATGGCTCTCAGACCAGAAGGAATTTACTCTAGTTTGGTAGAAATATAAGAAGTTACCTATAAGAATAATGTATTCATTATAAATTCTTGGCCAAGGAATTACTTGAGAAGATTGAAGCAATGTTTAGCCATTGGAAAGATCCTTCTCTCTCTTTTTTTTTTTTTCTCTATTTTTCTGAAGTGAGAAGCAGAGAGACAGACTCCTGCATGCACTCGACTGGGATCTACCCGGCATGCCCAGTAGGAGGCGATGCTCTGCCCATCTGGGGCATTGCTCCATTGCAACTGGAGCCATTCAAGTGCCTGAGGTGGAGGCCACGGAGCCATCCTCAGTGTCCGGGCCAACTTTGCTCCAATGGAGCCCTGGCTGCGGGAGGGAGGAGTGAGGAGAAGGGGAAGGGTGGAGAAGCAGATGGGTACTTTCTCCTGTGTGCCCTGGCCAGGAATCAAACCTGGGACTTCTACATGCTGGGCCGACGCTCTACCACTGAGCCAACTGGCCATGGCCAAAAATATCATTCTTACTGTGGAAAGGAGTACACCAATCTGCTTTAATTTATGACCATGAAACAATTCATTCCATTCAGTTTGTTCAGATTGAATGATTACCATGCAACTTTCAGTTATTTGACTTGTTATGTAATTTTGTCTATAGGGAAAGACTGCACTGGTTTTTCAGATTAGCAGATTCTAGTTGCCCTTATAGGTTTTTCTCATAATTAATAAACTGACATTCTGATTTTTTAGGTCACTCTTTGTACATTTTGTTAATGTGAATCTAACCTTGGAGTTTTTTTTTTAGGTGCAGTGACACAATTGGATTTCTGTGCCTGAAAGGCCAACAGCATATTAGAGGTGTTAGATGCCACCTGTAGGAGATAGTCTACCTAATTGTTTCTGTGGTAAACACATACATACTCCTTTACATTTGAAGATTATATATCTAGTGACATTTCAGATTTTTTGTTTGAATATTCTTATAGTTGCAAAGTGGTTTTGAAGCCAGTATCTCATTTAATTTATTGCACATGGCTGACACCAGAAGAATAAGTGAAAATTAGGCAATGAGTTTTTTATTGTTAAATGTTTTAATTCAAGTATAGTCTTGAAATTCAGATATATTTAGGAATTAAAACTTTCATTTTGGAGGTAGGTAATGGAGTACAGTGGAAAAGTTCATGGGCTTTGAATCGGTTGAGTCTACATTTGAATCTTGACTCATTCATCTCACCACGTATGTGACTTTTAACTTGCTTACTTTTTTTTTTAAACAACTGGAAGAGCTTTTTTTTTTTTTTTTTTTTTATTTGAGAGAGAGAAACATCAATTTGTTGTTCCACTTATTTATACATTCGTTGGTTGATTCTTCTACGTGCCCTGACCAAGAATACAACCCACGATCTTAGTGTATCAGGATGATGCTCTAATCAAATGAGTTACTTGGCCAGGGCCTTTGACTAGCTTAACTTTTCAATGGGGATAATATCTGTCTCTTACAGGACTGAAACAAAGTTAATTGTGCCACCTTTAATAGCTAACAGGATATACAACCCTTTTATATGTTATATAAAGTTGATTCCCTGCCACTCCATAGATTTTTGCTCTGCCTATAACACATTCACTTCTTTTCTTTCAAGCAGACAATGTGACTTTAAACCTATGTAACATTTTGGATGTTCTTATACCTGGAATGCCTTCTTGTCACCAACATTCTTTTTAAAAAAAAATAGACTTACATTTATTAGGGAAAAACTGTTTTCTTCATGCCAAGTACTGTTCTAGGCACTGAAACACCATCTCTTGTGGAAGGTGCTCACTCGATGCTCTACAACCGCAGTGGCTTCTCATTTCTACTAAATTTCTAGAGTAAGCAGTTAATGGCAAGAAAATAACCAATAGTAATTCAATTTTTAATTATCAACAGGTAAAAGAACTTAAACATTCAAACAAACTAGAAATAACAGACATCAAGCTGGAAGCAGCAAGAGCTAAGAGTGAGCTAGAAAGAGAAAGAAATAAGATTCAAAGTGAACTGGATGGTAATATATAATTTCCCATGCTTTTTATTATTTTCACATATAAACTAAAATTATTAAAATAGATCACACTGGATGTTTATTTTCCAATTTTCAGCTTAATTGAATTTTAATGTTAAAGCACATATGGATTGTTTTTGTGTTGAATGTTCATTCTGCAATCTAACATTTTTTTAAAAAAACAATCTTACGTTTATGTTATAGTTACTTGATTCATACAGAAATTAAATAAAATTTTACAGTGGGAATTTCCATGCTCCTGGTTTATAATTTTAAATCTATTAGATCATATGATTATTCGTTCCAAGCCCAATTATTACAGTTAAAATAATTTTTATGTAGCCCTAGGCTAGTTATTAAGTCTAGTTTAGCCTAGGCTTATTTTTAAGCTGAGATTATATTACTTCTGACTTTTCTTAAGAACGTGAAAAGGCTGCCTTTGTGCTTTTACCATCCTTGAGTTGGTGTTTAGTTGAACTGGCCTCTGTAGTTTCAGACAGAACTTATGATGTTTTTATTATTAATTTCTACATGATGTTGCTTTGTGAATTTACATAGAGTTAGAGAGTACATTTTCTTAGAAATTGAAAAGAGCTTCTCGCAGTTCTGCATTCTTTTTAACGTGAAGTGAGATATGAATATATTATCTGTAAAATACTTATTGCAAGGAAGATTTTTAAATTCATTGGACAGAATTGAAAGTTTCCAGTTTATGTTTCTACTACAAATCTAACAAATCTGCTAGAGTGATAAGTTTTGTTGGAGGGTTCTGTAATTTTTTTCGCCCTGCTTCTAGCCCTCTTTGTCACGGTGTCTCTGTAGGGCTTAGGTTAGAGATGAAGTAAGTACTTAAACCTCTTTAGCTGTCATCCAGGGTGATGTTCCTAGCCTAAAGATTCAAGTGATGAATAAATGCATATAACCTTTTATTAATATTTTTGTGTGAGTATGCTAAATAAAATGACAGAAAAATTAACTGAGTTTTAGTTTGTTTTATTCTTGCAAAACATTTATCAATATAATAATCTTTGAGAATATATATCCAGAGTGACTTATTTTCTACACTCTTCTGATTTTCTTACTAGCTTCAGAATGTTTGCTGTGAATTGTGACTTTTCATCTTAGTAAAATTGAGTATAGTGCATTTTTCTCCTTAAAAAATATTAGGATTACAGTCAGACAATGAAATTCTCAAATCAGCTGTTGATCACCACAAAGTGCTCTTAGTAGAAAAGGATTGTGAATTAATACGTAAAGTACAAGCTGCCAAGGAAGAAGGTTATCAAAAACTTGTGGTCTTACAGGATGAAAAGTAAGTATATAATTATTTTGTGTTAAATCTCCTTGTACATGAACACATTTTTCTGTCATATTATCCTTATTGTAGTTCTTGTAACATAATTATCATCTGTTGTTTTAGGCTAGAACTTGAGAACAGATTAGCGGATTTAGAGAAAACGAAAGTGGAATATGATGTCTGGAGGCAGTCTGAGAAGGATCAGTATGAAGAGAGACTGCGGGCTTCGCAGATGGCAGAAGACTTGGCCAGACGGGAACTTCAAAGTATTAGGTTATATATGTGTATATATATTTTAAACTTCTCATTTTAAAATAATTTCACAGCTAACAAAACATTGTAAAAGTAGAAGAGTTCCCACATAATCTTCACCTAGGTCTCCCATTGCATCTTACGTAACCATATTACAATAATCAAAGCTCCAAGTTAACAATATAATTAGGAAATCAAATAAACATTACTGTTATCAAGCCTGTAGACTTTATTCAACTTTAACCGGTTATCCCACTGATGTCCTTCTCTGGTCCTGGATCCAGGATCCAGTCCAGAATCCCATGTTGCCTTTACTTAGTCTCCTTTAATCTTGAACACATTAACACTTTTGTAGAGTCCTGGCCAGTTATTTTGTAGATTACCCCACCACCAATTTGAGTTTCTCTTACATTCTACTAATTAATACATTCAATTAAATTTAGTAAAAATAATACCAAAGTCAAAGCCACATGTCCTCAGTGCATCATATTGGTAGGTATGTGATTTGTTCCTTTACTGGTGATGTTAACTTTAATCACTTGGCTAAACTGGTGTTGGCCAAATTTTTTTTCACTATAAAATGACTACTTTTTCCTCTTTATAACATAACTAGAAAGCCTGGCGGTCATACGAAATGACCGCTGTTCTAGATATTATAAAATGTAATTAAAATGATTTGTGCAAAGGTGTCTGCTAATTCAAACTGAATTACCCAGGGCAGGCGGCGAGGACGCCCCTTTGCTTAGTGCCCCACGGGGTTTCCCCCTTCTACTTTCTTAATTGCTTAAAGTAGAGTGCAATGAAGGAAACCACTGGCGGTACATTTCTTAAGAGCCACCGCTAGCTCAATAAATAAAGGTGATTTAAATAATAAAATGTTAATTCACATGTCAAAGATCTCTTTGTACACAACATTTCTTGTGTAGATCTTTCCATCATTTTTAAGCTCGCCTTGCAGAGGACCATCAATTATTTTTAATTTTACGTCCGTTCTTTCACGAACTCTTGAACAGGCAACATAAAGTTGACCTGTCCAAATGCAGGCTCAGGTAAAAAAAATGCCAACACGCTTAAGCATTTGGCCATGAGACTTATTGATGGTCATAGTAAAGGCAAGTTTTACAGGAAATTGTCTACGTCTCAATTGAAACAGCAACCCTGTTTGAGATGGAGCCAAATCAATTCTTGGAATGACATGTATTTTACCTTTAGAGGAGCTAGTCAAAGACTTAGCTATTATGACATTATTTTTCAACTGGAGAACCTCTAGTCTCGTACCATTGCAAAGACCCCTTCTGGTGTTAAGATTTTTTAACAGCATAATAATTGCTCCAATCTTTAACCTCAATTTGTGAGGTGGCATGCCAGAAGGCGACAGACTATTTAAAAATTCTGTTGGAAAGTTGTTGGCACTCGCTTTATTATCGGCTACAACGGAATCAACACTTAAATATGTCGTGTCGTTCCCTTCAATGATATTTAAGACATCATCATTTAGTTTGTCTACATCAGAATTTTTAGGACACAATATTGCCCTTTCACTAATTTCACTAATGTTTCCAGGCTGGATTTTATTACCAAAAACCCAATCCACTAAACTATCTTTGCATATCATTGACAAAGGAATCTGGACAACGTCTTCACTCAATCCATTATCATCAGAAAGAGTTCCATTTCCAAGTTTTAAAAGCCACTCACTATTTTCGGGGTCATTTGACCTCATGTTCATTGTCAGTGGGAGTTTCTTTTTTTTTTTTTTTTTTTTTTTTTTTTTTTTTTTCATTTTTCTGAAGCTGGAAACAGGGAGAGACAGTCAGACAGGCTCCCGCATGCGCCCGACCGGGATCCACCCGGCACGCCCACCATGGGGCGATGCTCTGCCCACCAGGGGGCGATGCTCTGCCCATCCTGGGCGTCGCCATGTTGCGACCAGAGCCACTCTAGCGCCTGAGGCAGAGGCCACAGAGCCATCCCCAGCGCCCGGGCCATCTTTGCTCCAATGGAGCCTTGGCTGCGGGAGGGGAAGAGAGAGACAGAGAGGAAAGCGCGGCGGAGGGGTGGAGAAGCAAATGGGCGCTTCTCCTATGTGCCCTGGCCGGGAATCGAACCCGGGTCCTCCGCACGCTAGGCCGACGCTCTACCGCTGAGCCAACCGGCCAGGGCTCAGTGGGAGTTTCTTAAATAAATCCCATGATTTTGCAAATTTTATGCTATTTTGTATTATTGCGGCTTGTGGAGCATGAGGCAATACTGATAGACATTGTCTAAAGTCACCTCCAAGAAGTAAAACTTTTCCTCCAAGTGGATAATCATTTTTCATGATTTCTTTTAACAACCTGTCAGTTGTATCCACAGTCAAATCGATTAGTTTGTAACTTGAAGTTTAAGGACTGACAGTGTTCACATTTAATATTCATGTCACCAGAGGAATGCTCAAAAATTAAAGTTTCTCCGTTTGAAACTTTTAATCCTTTTTGCGTTTCGGTCAGCATTACTCTGTCATTTTTTGCATTTCTCTCCTGCCTTTGTTCAAGGGACTCATTTTGTCGAGACAGGCTTTTTTGTCTTGCATCTGAGGCAAGCCTTGTTTCTCTATGCTCATCAGCTCATTTTGCTGAGAAAGACGCATTTGCTCTGTGACTGAAGCAAGCCTTGTCCTTCTCTGCTCAGTGGTTTCTTTTTGTCGAGAAAGCTATTTTTGTGCAGCTTTAGCTCCTTTTCTCTCCTCTTCAGTGCTGTATTTTCTAGGAGGCATTCTTAAAAGAAATTACGTTAAGACATAGTTTTTATGTAAAACAGATGATTGCCAATGCAAACAAATGTTCACCTTCCCCCTGACCCACTCAATTTGCGTTCAGCCGTGGCAACTTCACCCCATTGGCTAGTACAGTTACACAAGCAACCAATAAGCTATCGGCAACAAACAGACACTTAA
The DNA here is from genome assembly GCF_036850995.1 of Saccopteryx leptura. Taxonomy (NCBI): domain Eukaryota; kingdom Metazoa; phylum Chordata; class Mammalia; order Chiroptera; family Emballonuridae; genus Saccopteryx; species Saccopteryx leptura. Next base: position 117,010,582 of record NC_089504.1, read on the forward strand.
GCCGCATATAATAAAGATTAGGGGAGATACTTTGAGACTGTAAATATTATCATACTATCTCATCATACACTCTTCCACTAATTTTAGCATCCATTGATAATTCTTGCCTGAAACAGTTATTACTTTAGTGTTTGCCAAAAGATGTTTTGCTATTTCCCATCTACATTTATTAGTTGGACTTCTGAGAAGAAGAGCTTTCCCTTCTTCCTAAATGTTACCTACATAACAGTTTATTCTATGGGTTAGAATATTTTATTATAATTTATTTTGTTGCTCAGATTTTCTCAGATTTGATCATTAGAAACTGAACAATAGCTTGGCTATTGTATATGAAATGTCCTTTCTCTCATGGTATAGCCTTTGTTTAAAAGTATATTTTATCTAATATAGGTCCTCTTTGGGTTCATCTTGTTTAGGACTCTTTGTATTTCCTGGACTTACATGTCTATTTCCTTTGCCAGGTTAGGGAAGTTTTCAGTCATTATTTCTTCAAATTGGTTTTCAATCCCTTGATCTCTCTTTTCTCCTTCTGATAACCCTATGATGTGACTGTGGTATACTTGATCTTGTCTCACAAGTCCCTTAAAATTCTTTTTTCTTTTTGTTGTTCCAGCTGGGTGTTTTCTGCTACTTTGTCTTCCAGATCGCTTATTCAGTCCTCTGCTTCAATAATCTGATATTGATTCCATCTCATGCATTCTTTATTTCAGTTATTTTTTATATCTGACTGGTTCTTTTTCTGGTTTCTATCTCCTTTTTTAAGTTTTTAAGTCTTTTAAGTCTTTTTAAGTATTTTAAGTCTTTATTGAAGTTCTCTCTGAGGTCATCTATTCTTCCCAAATTCATTAAACATATTTATAATCAGTGCTTTAGATTCTGTTTCTGATAGATTGCTTGCCATCATTTTGTTCTTTTTCTGGAATTTTGTCCTGTTCTCTCATTAGGGACATGTTTCTTTGTCTCCTCATTTTGGCTGCCTGCCTGTGTTTGTTTCTATGTATTATTAGTTAGATTTGCTTCGTCTCCCAGTCTTGGCAGATTGTCTTGTGGGGCCCAGTGGCCCAGTGTCCCTGGTTACTTGAGCCAGGTCCTCCATGGGTGTCCTTTGTGTGTGTGTGTACCGTCCTATTGTAGTTGAGCCTTGATTGCTGTTGGCACGACAGTGGGTGGATAGACAGGCTATTTGTGAGGACTAGATGTGACTACGTGGATGAGCTGTAGTGTGGGGCTGACCACAGAGTGCAGTTCGCTATAGTGAGGCTCTGGTGCCTGCCGAGCCCACCTTTTGGGTGTGTTGTTTGTGGATCTAATTAGGTGGTGCTCTGGTGTTGTCTGAAGCTGGCCTCTATGTGTGTTGGTTCCTGGGCCACTTGGGAGGGGCTCTGGTGCAGGGCCAGGTTAGCTGTTGCCTGTGCCCAGCTCGGCCTGGTAGGAGCTACAAAGTGATCTGCAGTTGGCAGCTGTCTGTGCTGGACTTGCAGGTACCTGGGAGGGGCTATGCTGCGAACTGAGGCCCGCTGCCGCTAGTGTCAGGGTGGCTTAGTGAGAGGGCAAGGCATGCAAGGTATGCTTGTTTGAGGTTCGTGGGCCTTTAAGAGGTTTTAAGAAAGTTCCCTATGTGAACTGAGGCAGGTAGCCTGTGAGGAGGAATAGCCCCTGAAAGAAGTTTGGCTGGTCCTATGGCTGGGTAAGGCAGGTTTATCAGGGAATCACCAGAGGGGCGAGTTTGGTCAAGATTCAGATTTGGTGCCTGCCTGTGCTTGCAGGCCAGGTGGGGGAAGGGCACAACAAAGGAACAATGGGTCTGCAAGTTCTTTAGTACTGAGACAGCTGACACCCAGCCTTGCCTTGAAGCCAGACAATTCAATTCCTCCTTTTATGACCCTGGTGCTTTTTAAAGCTGCTGCCCCAAAATGCTCAGAGCCAGTGAATCAGTCAGAGAGGTAAGTCTATGCGTGGGCCCTTTAATAGGAGTGTCTGGGGCTCCAACAGCCCTCCATCTCACCGATAGAAGCCCTGCTGATTTCCACAGTCAGATATTGTGGGAAGTCCTCCTCCTAGCACTGGTGTCTGGGCTGTGGAGCCTGGTTTGGCGCTGCAACTCCTCACTCCCTGAGGACTTCCACGGTCGAGATATTGCTGCTGGTTTTTAACTACCACATGTGGGTGTGGGGTTAGCCCATTTCATGTCTCTACCCCTCCTACCAGTCTCAATGTAGCTTTTTTTATATCCTTAGTTATAGTAGTTCTGTTCAACTAGTCTTCAGGGGGTTTTCAAGAGTGGTTCTTCTATAATTGAGTATAATTTTTATGTGGTTGTAGGAGGGGGCGAGCACAGCATTTATCTTCTCCACCATCTTAACTGGAACTCTCTTCCTCTCTTAAGTCTGGTAGTGCTTAATTTATTATTTATTTTTATTATTATATTATATAATATTATATAATATGTAATATAAATATATTTATAATATATTTATTTATTATTGTGGTAAATTATATATAACAAAGTTTACTATTTTAATCATTTTAAGCATATAGTTCAGTGGTTTTTTTAAACTAAGATTTTGATTTATTGAATCAACTCTTTTCTATTTTCTACCTCATTAATTTCTGCTTGTATCTTCTTTCTGTGTATTTTGCTATTAAAATGTTTTTCTAATTTATTGATGTTTAATGTACAAAAAATAAAATTCACCCATTTAATGTGCAGCTTTATGAATTTTGGTAATTGCATATAGTTGTGTAATCATCACCTCAGTAAAAGCATAGAACTATTTGACCACCTAAAAGGTTCCCTGTTTCTCTTTGCAGTTGACCTCTGTCCTGGTCCCCAGCCTTAAGCAATCCCTGATTTTTATTGCTGATTAGTATTCCATTGTGGGATATAACATGATTTGTTTATCCATTCTTTTCTTGATGGGCAGATATTTGGCTTGTTATTAGTTGAAGCTATTATGAATAATGCTGCTGTGATCATGTATGTACAATGTGGGTGTGGACATATGTTCTTAAATCTCTTGGTTAGATTTCTAGAAATGAGATTGCTGAGTCAAATAAATGCATATTTAATTTTATAATATACACTGTTTTCCAAAGTGGTTGTACTATTTTTCATTCCCAGTACCAAGGTATTCGAGTTTCCTTTTTTTCACAAATTGTATTGACACCTGTTATTTTCATTTTTTTAAATTTTTATTTATTTTTTATTTATTCATTTTTAGAGAGGAGAGAGAGACAGAGATAAAGAGGAGAGAGAGACAGAGAGAGAGAAGGGGGTTGGAGCTGGAAGCATCAACTCCCATATGTGCCTTGACTAGGCAAGCCCAGGGTTTCGAACCGGCGACCTCAGCATTTCCAGGTCGATGCTTTATCCACTGTGCCACCACAGATCAGGCCTTGACACCTGTTATTGTCTTTTTAAACTAACTTATAGCTGATGTATAGTAATATGTCGCTGTTGTCTTAATTTGATTTTCCCTGATAGCTAGTGATGTTTAGCAATTTAAAAACATTATTTTTATTTATTGGTTTTTAGAGAGAGAAGAAGGGGGGAGAAAGACAGAGAGAGAGAGAGACATTGGCTTGTTATTCCACCTAGTCATGCTGTCATTGGTTGATTCTTGTACGTGCCCTTACTGAGGATCTAACCAGCAACCTTGGCATTTCAGGACGATGCTCTTACCTAGTGGTCCCCAACCCCCGGACCACGGACCGGTACCAGTCCGCAGAGAAAGAATAAATAACTTACATTATTTCCATTTTATTTATATTTAAGTCTGAAAGATGTTTTATTTTTTTTAAATGACCAGATTCCCTCTGTTACATTTGTCTAAGACTCACTCTTGACGCTTGTCTCGGTCACGTGATACATTTATCCGTCCCACCCTAAAGGCCGGTCCATGAAAATATTTTCTGACATTAAACCGGTCTGTGGCCCAAAAAGATTGGGGACCACTGCTCTAACCAACTGAGCTACCCAATCAAAGCTAATGTTTAGCAACTTTTAATGTGCTTATAGGTGACTTTACTTTTGTGAAGTGTCTGTTCAAATATTTTGTTCATTTAAGAAACTGGAATGTTATGTTATCAAGTTACAACAGCTCTTTATGTGTTCTGCATATGAACTCTTTGTTAGATACATGTTTTACAGATATTTTGTCCCATATCTTTGGCTTGCTTTCTTGTTTATTTTAATTGTGTCTATTGAAAGAATTTTTATTATTTTTTATGAAATCCATTTTATCAAATTTTTTCTTTCTTTTTTTGTATTTTTCTGAATTGAGAAGCGGGGAGGCAGAGAGACAGACTCTCTCATGAGCCCAACCGGGATCCACCCAGCATGCCCACCAGGGGACGATGCTCTGCCCATCTGGGCCGTTGCTCCATTGCAACTGGAGCCATTCTAGTGCCTGTGGCAGAGGCCATGGAGTCATCCTCAGTGCCCAGGCCAACTTTGCTCCAGTGGAGCCTTAGCTGCGTGCGGGAGGAGAAGAGAGGTATAGAAAGAAAGGAGAGGGAGAAGAATGGAGAAGCAGATAGGCACTTCTCCTGTGTGCCCTGGTCAGGAATCAAACCCAGGACTTCCACACATCGAGCTAATGCTCTACCTCTGAGCCAACCAGCCAGGGCCCATTTTATCAATTTTTTACTTTCTAGTTTGTGCTTTTTATATTCTGTTTAGGATTTCTTTGCCTAATCCTGTGTCACAAAGATTTGTTTTCTTACAAAAGGTTAAAATTTTGGTTTTTACATTTAGCTTTATAGTCCAGTTGATAGGAGTTTTTGTATAGTATGAGGTGATGGTAGACATTCTTTTTTTTTTTCCATATAAGGATCAAGTTGTTGCAGCACCATTTGTGGAAATCTGTCTTTTCTCCCATTGAATTATTTTGGTAACTTTATTGAAAAGCATTTGACTGTGTAACAGTCTGTCTGTTTCTGAACTCAGTTCTATTCCATTGATCTGTCTTTCTTGACACTAATAATCATGCTGTTTTGACCATTATAGCTTTATAGTAAGTTTGATTCAGAGAGTGTAAGTCCTTTGCCATGTTCTTTTTTTGTCAAGATGGTTATGTCAGCTTGTTGTCTTTTCTAAAAGGCTTGTTGAGATTTTGATTGAGATTGCATTGAATCTCCACCTAAATCTGAGGAGAGTTGTCGTCTCAACAATTTTGGAGTTTTTCCAATTCATGATTATGTCATATCTCTGTTTATTTAATTTCTTTTCTCAAAGTTTTGTAGTTTTCATTGTATATGTCATGTTCATCTTGTGTTACATTTTATTTCAAAGAATTTGTTTGTTTATTTATTTAAGTGAGGAGGGGAAATAGACACTTCCACATGTGCCCTGGCTGGGATCCGTCGGGGAACCCCTGTCTGGGGCTGATGGAGCTATTTTTAGTGTCTGAGGCCCACACTTAGACCAACCCAGCCATCCTCAGCACCCAAGGCCATTCTTGAAGCAGTCTAGCCACTGGCTGTGAGAGGGAAACAGAGAAGGGGGAGAGGGAAGGGGAGAGAAGCTGATGGTTACTTCTCTTATGTGCCCTGAATGGAAATAGAACCTGGTACATCCATACACCAGGTCTGTGCTCTATCCACTGAGCCAACTGGCCAGGGTCTATTTCTAAGCGTTTTAATGTGATTATATAAAGAGATATTTTTAAAATTTTACTTTCTAATTGTTCAGTGATAGCATATAGAAATACTTATGTGACTTTTATGCATTGACCTTAAATTCTATGACTTTATTTAAGGCATGTATTTTTGGCTAACTGCTTTGTGGAGTCTTCAGAGTTTTCTAAGATCATGCCATGTATATCTTGTGCTTTCTTTATTTACTTCATCCATTTTTTAGTTTTTTGAGTTGAAAATTTAATTCAATTAATATTCTTTCATTTTGGTAAAAGTGTCTAGTACTTATTTTCTTATCACTGCATTAAATGTATTATGTGTGTTTTCTTCAGTTTGTATTTTCCTTTTTATTCAAGAGTTATTTATATAGAAGCTGTAGTTTGTTTTGTTTTTTAATTTAGAAAATTAAATTTAACAGGGTGACATTAATCAATAAGAGTATATAGGTCTCAGGTAAACATTTCTATATCTTTGAACTGTTGATTAAGTTGTATATCCATCACACAAAGTCAAATCAGTTTTTGCCACCTTATAGAGTATTTGTCCCTCTTTTCACCCTTCCCGCAGCCCCCTTCCTCACAGCTCCCTTTTCCATGTCCTTCTCCCCCTGGTAACCACTTCATTTTTATCTATGTCCATGAGTCTCAGTTTTATATCCCACCTATGTGTGAAATCATACAGTTCTTAGCTTTTCTGATTTACTTATTTCACTTAGTATAATGTTCTCAAGGTCCATCTATGTTGTTGTAAATGTCACTATATCATCATTTATGTCTGCATAGTATTCCATTGTATTATATATGTGTACCACATCTTCTTTATCCAATCCTCTATTGAGGGACATTTTGGTTGTTTCCGTGTCTTGGCCACTGTGAATAATACTGCAATGAACATGGGGATGCATGTGTCTTTATGTACCATTGTTTTTGAGTAATTGGGGTAGATACCCAGTAGAGTGATTGCTGGGTCATATGGTGGTTCTATTCTTAATTTTTTGAGGAACCACCATACTTTCTTCCATAATGTTTGTGCTACTTTACATTCCCACCAGCAGTGAATGAGGGTTCCTTTTTCTCCACAGCCTCTCCAACACTTGTTATTACCTGTCCAGTTGATTATGGCCAATCTAACAAGTGTAGTTGATTAACAGAAGGTGCAACTAAGAGCTTGCTAGGACTGCCATAACAAAATACCACAACAGGGTACTTTAAACAATCAAAATTTATTTTCTTACAGCTCTGGAGGCTGAAAGTGTGAGATCTCAAGGTGTTGGCAGATTTGGTGTCTCCTCAGGCCTCTCTCCTTGACTGGCAGATGATCACCTTCTTGCTCTGTCATCACATGATCTTTTCTGTCTGCACATGTGTCCTTAATCCCTCTCCCACTCATGAGGACCAGTAATATTGGAGTAGAGCCTACCTGTATAATCTCATTTAACCTCAGTTCTTCAAAGCCCTATCTTCAAATACATGCTGACATACTAGGGTGTTAGGACTTCAATGTATGAACTTGCAGAGAAACAATTCAGTTTATTACAGAAGGTTTTTGAATATTTGTGTGGGAGGGCTTTTTTGTTGTTAATTTATAGTTTGATTGCATTGTGATCAAAGGATATTGTTTCTATTAATTTATTTTATGGAATACAATAATGTTTTCCTTGTGACATAGGCCAGAACTAGGATAAAATAAGTAAGGTGCCCAGGGTGAAAATTAAGGAGGCACCTACTCTTATGTGTTCATACTGCATTTGTAGGAACCTTAGAGTGAAACTTAAATTTTGTACTGTGGGCACCTCCTTTGCTTCACCCCAGTCTTGTGCCTCAGTCCTTTACTACATGACTGACTTTTGTGTTACATATGGACTAGAAAAGGAAGTGCTCAATTATAAGAATATAAAGTGTGATATATACATCCAGAAGATCTCCCCTATTAACTATGATGTTTACATCTTCCATATACTTATTTTTTTGTCCACTTCATTTTTCTTATACAAATAGTGATTGATACCAGAGTCTCCTTCCTATGTTTGTATCTATGCTTCCTTTCATATTTTGTATTTTTTTGCTTCATAAAGGTGATTGCTGTATTTTTTGGCATATAGGTAATCATAACAGTTATATCTTAATTGTGAGTTGTGGGTTTAAATATTCAAAAGTGCTTTTCTTTTTGTCACTTGTTTTTTTTCGTGAATTTCACATTGTTATCATCATTACCCGTTTTCTTATCGTTTCCGTTTGCCTGGTATACCTTTGTTTGTGTTCTTAGTTTTAGTCTTTTTGAATCATTTTGTTTTTAAACGTGTATTTTCCCCCCAGAAGTGAGACATGGGGGGGAGGGCAGACAGACAGACTCCCACATGCACCCAACCAGGTTCCACCCAGCATGCCCACCAGGGGTCGACACGCATTCCCTCTGGGGAGTTGGTCCGCTGCAACTGGAGCCATTCTAGTGCCTGAGGAGGCCATGGAGCCATCCTCAGTGCCCGGGCCAACTTTACTCCAATGGAGCCTTGGCTGCAGGATGGAAAGAGAGAGACAGAGAGAAAGGAGAGGGGGGGGAAGGGTGAGGAAGCAGATGGGCGCTTCTCCTGTGTGTCCTGGCAGGGAATCGAACCCAGGACTTCCACACACTGGGCCGACGCTCTACCACTGAGCCAACCGGTCAGAACCACGTGTATTTTATTTATGGCATGTACTTGGATCATGCATTGGGTCAAATTAGAGATCCTTTTATTTTAATGGGTGAGTTAAGTCCATTCCCAGGGAATGAGCCCAAGCTCACTACTAAGACTTCCAATCAGGAGTGTGCCTAGTCTCTTTCTGGGATTTAGAGTTATCTTCCTCTTTTTACTTCCAGATGTTTTAACGTTTGGGCATTTTCTGTCTTCCATTGTGGAAGATGTGGTTTTGTGAGACTTTATTCTCCTTGCTTTTCTGTATTGTTTTGAAGGAGATATGGCTAACACAGAACTCAACATGTATTATCTTCTGCCAGCTGGAAATACCCTATATTTGTTTTATAAGATCTAAAAATTTAATGATTCTGTAATTATATAGATTAAAGTTGAGAGATTTTTAAATGTTTTCATTAAAGTTGTAAGTTATGTTTTAGGACAAGGTTGTTGATTCTCATTACTCAGGAAAGAATTACTTCAGGCAGTGATGCATATATTCTTTGTGAAGGTCAGGTTTTATAAACTATTAATTTAAATGTTAGCTTCTACAATTCTAGAAGCATAAATCTGTAATGGATTTTGAGAGCCAGTCTTATTCTATTCTTTTCTTTTAGGTGGGTACAGTTTTCTAACTATCCAGGACAGATACTTTTTTAATCTCTCCCTGACAATCTCCAGAAAGGAGAGAGAGATCTACCTAGGAACCTCAGTGTGATATTTTATTCTTTTTTCTGTTAGAATTTAAGCCTTTTTCTTCTCATTTGGGCTTCTGTTGCCATAGTGATAAAATGTTCAGCATTGCCATTACAGTACTTGAGGACAATGATGAACTGGACCCTTAGGTTTTTGTTTATTTGCTACATGAAATATCTTTTATTTATTTAGATGTTCTTTAATATGAATCATTTTCTATACCATTAGTCACTTTGGTAATTTTTCTTAGATTTCTCTTTAGTTTCTTCAGGTAATTTATAGCATGTAGTTGACCCCAGCTTACTTTAAAATAAGGACTTAGTAACCAACATAAAATGTAACAGAAGAAACAAAAATTCAAAAAATTTGAATGGCTTTTTTTTATGGTTTACAGTTGTGTTTTTTTCCCCCGACAGCTCAGATTTTATGATTTATAAGTAACTACATCAACTGTGTCTCTTTTGATCATTTGTTAAAATAATCATGATTACAGCCTGTCTTGTTTAGAACCTATGATAGGTTAGAAACAGACTACCTGTGTAGAAAAAGGTCTTGCTAAGAAAATGAAAGTTCTAAATTATATAAGCAGAAGTACCCATTTATTTACAAACAACAAATATCCATGATAAATAGGATTAATCACTGCTTTGGCAGATGCTTTAAATTATTAATTACATCCCAGTCTCTTGTTTTCATAGAAGTGTTTTTTTCACGTTTTATTATTTTATCCTAAGTAATAAAATTATTATTCTAATTTTGTATTTTACAAAGCTCCCCTGCCTGATGATGAGTTTATAAAATTTGTGAAGTTGACTATAAACTAGAAACTTGTAAAAATTATAGGGTTTTTCTTTTTTAGGTGAGAGGAGGAGAACTAGTGAGTCAGACTCCAGCATGCACCCCAACTGGGATCCACCTGGGGCCTGATGCTTGAGTACCCGAGCTATTTTTAGCACCTGAGGCTGATGTGCTCCAGTGGAGCTATCCTTAGTGCCTAGGGCCATGCTCCAATCTATTGAGCCACTGGCTGTGGGTGGGGAAGAGGGAGAGAAGTGAAGAGGGTGGGAATCAAATGGTCACTTCTTCTATGACCCTGACTGGGAATAGAACCTGGGATATCCAAACGCTGGGCCGATGCCACTAGCCAGGGCCAGATTCTAGGATTTTAAATAAGTTAAAATATCTAGTCAACTTTTAGTTATGACAATAATCCAACTCCAGCTATTACAAGCAACAAAAAGGGACTGTATTGGCTGACATAAATTGTGGAGAGAATAGGGATTGTACTGGTCTCATGGATGCCCTGATCTAGGAATTCATATGGTCAGACGAGAGTGGCAGCTCCTTTCCTTCTATCTCCCTCCTGTCCTCTAACTTCTGTGTCTGCTTTTCTCCTACTGCTTTCTCTGTGAGGCCAAGTCTGTATTTTGAGATCAAAGAAGACAGATTCTTACTTAATGAATCAAGTTAGAAACATCCAGAAAAGGATTTGGGTCTGGGTTACACACCCACACCTGGGCCCATCACTGTGGCCAGGGGGATAGGACAGTGTCACTCAACCCAGGTTTTATGCCTTTTTAATTTGGAGGGCGAGAGGTATACTGTGCAGTTTCTTATCAGAAGTAGGGGAAGTATGTTGGGGAAATAGCAGCAATAACTAAGGGAAAGGAACTTGATCATTTAAGTATCCTGTAGTGATTAGCCCTTAACGTTTTGCATTGCTTGAAACCAGAGCTTTGTTTTCCATTTGTGGCTTTCTGATTTTTTTTTAAGATTTTTAGAAACTTTTTAAAAACTATGTTATTTAATATATCCTCCTTTCTGTTTATACTCTGTCTTGAGATAAATTATTTGTTGTATATCATCTTAGCATGGAGTAGTAGACTTATACTTGGCCAGTTGGATAAGTTCTCTTCCAGAATTTGAACTGCAGGGTAAGTGATGAGAATATAGGGCAGCATTAGGAAGACCAGACAGTTCTTGTGGCTTGTCCTTGCTTGTGATTCTGGTCAATTACTCTAGCCTGGTTCTGTTTCTGAGGTCCCTGTTGATTCAGCGAGTCTCATATATCCTCCCAGGAAACTCCTTTGTTGTTAATAATGGCTAAAGTTAATTTTCATTGCTCACAAACAAGAACCTTGTTTTCAGTGTGTTGATATAAGCACTGCCGTTCTCAAGAACTTTGTTCTTGGGATCTTTAACAATAGAGAAATCACAAATAGAACTTCTCTTGTTTGCCCTTTTGCCCTTTTTAATCAAGGGGTTGCTTTCCCTTGATAAGGGGACTGACATTAAGTGAAGCCAAGAGGTTACACTGGAACCTTCATATCTAATATGGTAATATTATTAGCCACATGTAGCTATTTAAACCTAATTTTTTTATTTAGAAATTAAATCTAATGGGGTGACATTGGTCCATAAGAACATGTAAGTTTCAGGTGTACATGGTCATAGCATGTGAAGTATTCACTGTGTTGTGTCCATCACCTAAAGTCAAACTATTGATACTTCCCATCACTATATATTTGACCCCCCTTTATTGTCCTCCCACAATCCCTCTCCATCTGATAACCACTTCACTTTTGTCTATGAGTCTCAGTTTTATAGCCTACATATGAGTGAAATCATATAGTCCTTAGCTTTTTCTGATTGACTTATTTCAATTAGAATAATGTACTCAAGATCCATCCATGTTGTCGCAAATGGTGGTAGTTCATCATTTCTTATGGCTGATTATCCCTTTGTATGTATGTCTCACATCTCCTTTATCCAGTCCTCTATCAAGGGACACTGTGTTTGTTTCCATGTCTTGGCCACTGTGAATAAAGCTGCAGTGAACAATGGGGATGCAAATGTCTTTGCGAACAAATGTTTTCAAGTTTTTAGGGTAGATACCCAGTATTTCTGGGTCATGTGGTAACTCCATTTTTAATTTTTTGAGGAACCACCACCATATGTCTTACATAATGTCTGTACTAGTTTGCATTCCCACCAGCAGTGAATGAGGGTTCCTTTTTTTCTCCACAACCTCTTAAACACCTGTTATTACCTGTCTTGTTGATAAATCTAATTTTAAATTAATTAAAATTTTTAAAAATTTAGTTCCTCAGCTGCACTAGTGCATTTCAGATATGCACTATATTGGATGGTTCACATTATAGAACATTTTCATCATTAAAGAAAGCTCAGATAGTATGTTGAACTATAAAGTCCTTAAGAATAGGGATTCTGTCTTTGTTTTGCACTGCTATATCTGTGACACGTAGGACTGGGCCGAGCATTTGTAGGAACTCAGTAAATATTTGTTGAATATTGAAATGATACCTATTAGCTGCCTGCCACAGAAAACCTAGGCAATAGTCATCATAATTGTCTATCTTATACTTTGAAGAGACTTGGAAAAGCTCCATCTCACTGTTAACTCCAAATGTTTCCATTTAAACTTTTCCACAGCTGCATTCTCTGTTGTACCTTGGCCCTCCAGGTCACCTACTATTTCTTCTTCCATTATTTCCACAATTACTTTTTAAAATATAAAGTACTTGATCATGTACTTTCTCATTCCCCAACTTACTCATCCTTCAGCTTTTGACTACTCCCCACCACCAACCCATTAAAGCTCTCCTCTTAATAATTTTTGCTGTAACCTCTGAAATTCCTGTCCCATTATCAATAAAATTTTTGCAATCTCCACATTTTTTTGAATGCCTCCTTACTGAAACCGGACTTTGTCCCAATGGCATATTACCTGGCAACCCTTTTAATCAGAAATTATTCCTCCTCACTCTTCCCTGCAACTAGGGACCAAAAAAGGAAATGAGTATTTCTGAACCCCACTCTTGTTTCGAGACCATTGGCTAACTTTGGTAAAAATGACTTTTGCTTTGATGATCGTTTCCATCTTACTCCTATCTTTCTCTCTGAGTACAGGATATTCCCCAGCAGTCATAAAACTTCTGGCTCAACGTTTTTCTAGTTCCTATCCATTGCTTCCGTTCGTAGTGAGTATAAATTTGTCTTGTTGACCCATCTAAGACCTTAACTTTATAGTTTATTTTACTCTGGAATTATTTATCTTTATTTCACTTTTGTAGGCCTACATTTAGCCATACCTCGTCATCCCTTAGAACTGCTGGCTGCAAAAACTATCATTTTCTCTTATTCACTCCATTCTCACTGAAGATATTGAAACTGGTAGTTTTTGTACATTTGGGTTTCTTCTTATTATTATTTTTCTTCCTCTTCCTCTTCTTCTTTCTTCTTCTTCTTCTTTCTTCTTCTTTCTTCTTCCTTCTTCTTCCTTCTTCTTCCTTCTTCTTCTTCTCTGTTCGCCGGGCTCCGCTGCCTCTCAGTGGAGACTGTCTACTGTTCAGTTGTGCTCTCACTGGTGAGCACAGACTTCTGGGTATGAATTCTCTCAGCTTCTCACTCTGAGAACGTCTGTATCTTCATCATTCTGTCTTCCCTTTCTGTTTTTGTGAGGGTGTCCTTTCTCCCTTTACTTCCAGAGTGCACAGTCTCCCCCACCTCTCTCAGTTTTCCTTAGGGTTGCTTCATTGCTTTCCTCTTCTTCACTTCAGACTTCAGTTTCTCCACCTCAGACTCTTGTTCTGTCTTCAGGGTCCAGTTTAAATTGCATTTTACTTATGTAGCCTTTACTGATATTCTAACTGTCTTCTATACTTTGTACTTCTATTATAAGAATTATTTATTTTGACTTACTCTAACACACTTTGAATATTCAGAACCTTCTAATCAAGAAATACTGTACTTTTTTTCTAGATCTGTGGCACTGTGAAGTAATATCTGTTTTGAACTCCTTTGTTGTGATTTAAGACCATTGAACATATTCCTAAACCCTGGTCATGGCTATTAAAGTTATTTCACTATCTCTTAGAATCCTAACTATAGTAATTTTAAATTAAATCACACACTAATTTTTCTCCTAAAAAAATATATCAGTTATAGATTGTAACCCAGCACTACTTCTGTAAAACGAACTGAGGAAAACTTTGTGCAGTAAAACTTCTGTTTTACTGTAGCAATGTCCTTACTCCTTTTGTGTCTTAATGATTGATGCTTCTGACCATTGATGTCTTTGGCTCCAATTTCTATTTGTAGGGCATAATTGTTTCTCTTTATATCTACATAACATATTTACAAAGAATTTACACTACAAATGCTTGTTAAACTGGGTCTTGTCTTCTTGATTTATCAAGAGTATCCAAATTTAGACTAGAGCTAAAATAACGTGGGGCCTAACTTTTCTAACTCTGGCTCATAATTTTTTCTCCTCTATTTTCATTTTCATGATTTTGTAGAAAGAAACCTTTAGTAACTCATAACCTCAGCACAAAGTTATTAACATCCACAAACATGTAAGGGGAGGAATGCACAGAAAGTTTGAGAGAGAAATAATATAGCTAACATGATCAGAGAGTGTGCCTGGTACTGTCAAAGCTGCAAAGGAAGAGCAAGACTGGCTCTCTTCCTTTAGCTCCACTTTCTGTTATTTGTATGTAATAGCTCAGAAAGCAACGAGTCTTATGGTTTCTTCCACGTTATATTGTCCAATTATCTTACATATTTCGACTTCTAATCCAGGATTTGGCTTGGTTCATGCAATACATCAACAAACATTTATTGAACTCTTATTAGTATTTATTTATTTATTTTGTGACAGAGACAGAGGGACAGATAGGGACAGACAGACAGGAAGGGAGAGAAATAAGAAGCATCAATTCTTTGTTGCAGCACCTTAGATTCTCATTGATTGCTTTCTCATATGTGCCTTGACCAGGGGCTACAGAGGACTGAGTGATCCCTTGCTCAAGCTGGTGAGCCTGGCTCAAACCAGATGATCCCGTGCTCAAGCCGGTGACCTCGGGGTTTTGAACCTGGGTCCTCCACATCCCATTCTGATGCTCTATCCACTGCCTCACTACCTTCTCAGGCTCTTATTAGTATTAAAAGTACAGACCTGGCTCTGAGAATGTTGCCTTCCCAATCAGCAGTTCTAATTGGGTTGATAAATGCTAATAATGCCAAAGTAGAAATAGTAAGTGCCAAATGAGTTCTATTTGAGATAAGTGAAGGGTATTAAAAATGGGGAGGTTGAGGACCTGTCCTTCAAATGTAATTAGCGTAAAGTCTTTCTCATGAGGTTAGTCATGTGGTCACCAGAGATGTTCTGTATCTTAGAGCTCTGTCTGAGAGCATATTCCTTTTGAAGAAGATTATGTGTTTATTCATCTTAGGGATGAAAACTCATAGTATATTTTATAGAATATGTTGTCCTGCACTAGATAGTTTTCTTTTAAATCCTGAATTTAAAATCACTAGAATTATACCATAATAAAGTCAGGGAGGGGCATACTAACTTGGATATTAAAAGACCTGGGCCTTACCTTGATTTGGCTGTTTGATAGCCATGTGATTTGGCCTAACTTTGTTAAACTTCGATCTTTTTTCTGTAAAACTGGAATAATAAAGATGACTCTGCTTATGCTCATAGACTTATTGTGAGAATTCACTACAATTAAAATTGGCCAACCTTAATGAAATGCCCGTTATGTTATGACATTTTGTAGGCATTACATACCCACTTTGGAGCTCCCTAAGTTATGAGAGTGAAAGTGGAAGAGCAGTGCCTCTGAGAGCACTTTGTAAATTGTGACACACTGTGTGGGTGTAAAGTGGCTTCTACCCTGGATCACTTCCTGATGCCATAGTGACTCACACACTCTTCCACCAGACCTTTTGCTCAGGTGCTTCCCTGCTTATCAAAATCCTGCCCATCAAATTTTAATCTCCAGGTAGTTTTCTCTCCTCTTCCTAGACAGACCTGATTTCCCATCTTCTCTATGCCCATAGTTTGTAGATTTTTCCTTAGCAGAAGCAGACATTTGTGTTAAATTTTAGTTATATGTGAACACAACTTGTCTGCGTGAAGTCAAAATCTGTATCATTTTATTGGCCATTTTTCATAGCGCAATGCCTGGTGCTAATATAGGCACTCAGGAAAATGATTATCTAATTTGGTGAAATTTATAAACTCTGGGTCCTTAATAATGTGTTCTGTCGGGTTGTGATTTTTCAGGTTAAAACTTCAACAACAAATGGTGGATATTGGAAATGCAGAGAGAGAGAAAATTGAAAATTCTGACCTGAAACAGGTATGATTTTAGCAAACATTGTGCTTTATTTTTTTTTTTTTTTTTTTTCCATTTTTCTGAAGCTGGAAACAGGGAGGGACAGTCAGACAGACTCCCGCATGCGCCCGACCGGGATCCACCCGGCACGCCCACCAGGGGCTACGCTCTGCCCACCAGGGGGCGATGCTCTGCCCATCCTGGGCGTCGCCATATTGCGACCAGAGCCACTCTAGCGCCTGAGGCAGAGGCCACAGAGCCATCCCCAGTGCCCGGGCTATCTTTGCTCCAATGGAGCCTCGGCTGCGGGAGGGGAAGAGAGAGACAGAGAGGAAAGCGCAGCGGAGGGGTGGAGAAGCAAATGGGCGCTTCTCCTATGTGCCCTGGCCGGGAATCGAACCCGGGTCCTCCGCACGCTAGGCCGACGCTCTACCGCTGAGCCAACCGGCCAGGGCCTGTGCTTTATTTTTTAAGTGCTTCTTTAAATCTGTCTTTTGAATTTTCAAAGGATTTTTTATGTCAATATTCTGAAAATTTAATCACTGCAATTGATAACATATTAATGAACTTGACATATAAAGATAAAATGTTTAAAACTCTTTAAACTCTAGTAACCTTCTTTTGTTACCTGCTCTGTTTTCTTATTTAATGATATGTTGATTGATTGATTAATTGACTCCTCATCCACCCTGCCGTGGGCCAGGCTCAGCATCCCCCCATTGTCTTTTCTGTGGCCCCACCTGCAGTCAGCACCAAGCAGTCAGCATCCCCCTAACTGCTGTTTTTCTTAAGATATTTATATCCTGTGGCCCACAGTGAAATTTTTAAACTATAGTTTAAAGAACAGTATTTTGACATTCTGAATTTTAATAATTGATTAAAAAGAGCATCCAGTTTTGTAGTTACTTGTGTGATTGACTTGTAACTGTGCACTTCTAATTCCAGGAGCTATTATTTCTTATATTCCTGTGAAATCTAAGAGTTGTAATTACAGAAGGAAATTTGTATTTTAACTGAAGTTATTTGGATTCAGGAAAGATTTATATATGCAATACACTAAAAATGTTCTTTACTGAATCCCATTTTCTTTTTTGTTTAAAATGGTTTTTTCCCTTTACATTTTGAAGTAGTGAGGATTCCATTTTTAGGATTTATATTTACATGCTAGCTGGCATTGCTTTGCATATGCAGTCACAGTTCTAATCTCAACTAGGAGGGCATAATGTTTGATACTCTGGAGAAATTAGTATCATTGGCATTGGGCGTTCTGTCATCCTATAGATATGGAGGAATAGTAAGCTCCTTGAAGGTTGTTTGATTAGTCAGCTGTAATACAGATTTAGAATTTACATCTCCAGTTAAAAATAAAGGCTTGAATAGTTGTTTATGGAGAAAGTCATTCTAAAATAGAAATCTGAGACATACCATTTTAACATTATTCTGCTGACAGTTGTCCTTTGAACATATATAGTCCTGTCTTTCTTGACTTTGCTACATCAGGAAGTAATGGAATCATCTCCTGTATAATTTATTGCATAAAGAATCTAGTTTCTTTTAACTCTTGAGTCTAATAATTGGCTATTTAATCCCAAGGCTCTTGATTCTCTATTTCCAAACTTCTCTAAGAGAATGGCTAGGAGAGTTCAAAAAAGTGAAAGAAAAATGAGGACTTGTGAGGGAAGAAGGTATAACTGTGTCCCAAGTGAGTTTGTTTGGTTATAACTTAAAAGCAGCGTGAGCCTTCCTAGCCTGTTAATTTCTAAGTAGGCAATTATAGGCCTGTCTGGGAAGTGACCTCCGCAATCAAGTGAATATTTGCAATAAAGTGAGCTGGGATCTTTTTGCTGGTGGAGAGTCTTGACTTCAATTTGTAATGAAAATGCACTATCTGTGAAGTGCGATAAAGCAAAACACAGTAAAACAAGTTATGTGTGTAGCTCCTTTTCATGGGCTAAGGTACTTCTGGGTACAGGTAAACTGGAGTGAGAAAAAACCCAAGTGACAGTCGGGGTTGGCTAAATGGTTCTGGAGGCCAACAGTCCCTGCTACTGGGTTTCTCAGATCTCTTTCTTTTACCCTACACTGGGTGCTTAGAAACTACGGAAAAATACTGTGAGAGTGATCCTTTCTGTTTTTATGATTCCTTCCTGTTGAGAAAGCAGAACAGCTGGCAGGGAGTGGGAGAGGGAGAACGGGCTTCCACAGCGGCTCTCCAGCTAACGTGCTTTTAAAATCTGTTCCTTCCTCAGGGCTTGAAGAAGTCCAATAGGAGACTCCTGAGTAGCTGGATTCTCTTTTCTCACCTCACTTCTCCACTCCCAGTCTGCTTATTTTTGGAAGAAGAGCAAGGACTCCATGGCAGACTGAGGACTCTGGTTCTTTGTTGTCCCTGGTTATATGAAGAAATGATCCTGTGTTAACGGAACCTAATGCTGATACTTATTATTTCATTTTAGGGTGTCCTCTGGCACATCAGTTGTGAGGGAAGATACTTAGGATCCTCTGCCTCTCTTACACTCTCCTAAATTTGTTTAGAGGCCTTAATGTGTCTCTTCTTTCTTCTCTTTTAAGCAAATCAGTAGTTTGCATCTCCAAGTGACCTCACTTACAAAGTCAGAGAATGAATTGCTGAGTTCAAATGAAGTGCTGAAGGAGAGGGCGGAGAGGCTGAAACAGGAGTGCCAGAATTTAAGAAGCCAAGCTGAAAAAGCACGGCTAGAAGTTGAAAGGTAGACTTTGCCTTTTTTTTTTTAATGTACAACTATTTCTTTTTGTTATCCTGCTATATTATACATACTTCTTCCAATGATGATTCCATGAGAATGCGTTTTGGGAACTAGTTACAAATACACTTTGATAATGTACAGTGCTGCTCTGAGGGAATGCCCTTTCTATTTCTGGAGAGTGAGCTTTGTGGACTTCTGAATTTGTAAAAAAAAAAAAAAAAAAGACATTTAAGGAAGAAATTCTTTTAAAATTTTCTCTGACCACAGTATTCTGAAAACCTTCAGAGAAAAACTTTATTCATTGAGTAAACCAATATATTTTTAACTTCAAATACCTAAATTAGTCTTCTGAATGTCACATAGGTAGTCAGTTTGATTGTACTTGTGATAATATCTATTTAACCCTAAGAGTTAAAGTCCATGTTTTGCATCCATTCTTCCGACAGGACGTTGGAAGAGAAGCAGGTGCAGTGGTTGGAAGAGAAGCATAAGCTTCAGGAACGCATTGCAGACAGAGAAGAGAAGTGGAATCAAGCTAAAGAGAAACTGCAGCGAGCCGCTATTGCCCAGAAAAAGGCAAGTGGTTCCTAGTCGAGTGGTTTCTTTAGAGTAAAGCATAATTAACTATTTTAGGAGAATAAAATGTACAATTAAAACTGAGATTTTACTGGTATGTTTAGTTTGATACTTAAACATGACATTTTGCTTTCAACCTTGCAGAGATAAATTGGGAAAATCTAAACTATTCAACAAGTTTATTTCTGCATTTTGTGTACAGGTCAGTTTTTCAGAGCAGACATGCATTTTTTTCAGAGACTTTTTCAATGATCAAGTTTCTAGACTAGCGCACAGGAGTCTTTGTTTAACTCATTCTGCACTTAACTTACATGGTGATGAAGCCTGTTTCAATTGTGCTGAACTAATTATTGTAACATTGTTTTTGTGGTGAAAATGCTTTGTTGTTTCCAGATCAGAAGTGGAGGAGCAAGGACCTTGCTCAGCCACAGGCAGGAACCGGGACTCCCTGGCTTCTGAGAGGGCCAGGGAAGCCCTGCAGCCGGGACCCCTTTTAAGCTTCACTTTCTCAGGACTGTTTTTGCGAGAACCTATAATTCTGTTTTCTTATCAATAGTCCATGGCCTCCTGGAAGTAATGTATCAAATGATTCACCTACTGCAGCCAACACAAGGTATATAGCATGGCCCCCTCAGTAACCATGACTCACTGTGGCAGTGGTTCAGCAGTTATTTTCAACAATATTGGTGCATGTGTGTTGGGGGTGGGGGAGATAGTTTTTTTTTAAAATCCTACAAATGAGTTGCTATGTCTCATCTGGTAAGTTCCCTTAGTAGTGGTATTGGTTTTGGGGAGGTTAGAAGGTCTGAGATGAGAGCAAGGTGCTTCTAGGCATAGCCACACTAGCATCTTCAAGTCTGGAAGTTTAGCTGCTCACATTTGCGTAAGAGAAGGGAACTGTAAATTATTGACATACTTAGATTTGGAAATCCCAGGACACAGTTCCTAGTCACCTATTTATGTATTTGCTATAACTGCCCCATGCACCTTGATAGTTGGAGTGGCGACATGAGAAATCTAAAAGTTATTATTTCCCTATGTTCGTGGTTTCTGAATATTGCTTTTCTCTTCCCATAATGCTAAAAGTAGTGGAACGTAGAGATTAGAAACCAGCATTTACAAATAGGAATTCAGTGTTCTGTACTCACCTCTAAATCCCAGTGGTATTGTTTTTCCCTGTGTATATCACTTCCTTTCTCTCATGTGGTGGGAGGACTGGGCATCATGCGCGTATTGTTGGGATTTCAGATGGCTTGGATGATCTTAGAAATTCCACTTACACTTTCTTATACTGTTTGAAGCCTGGAAGCCTCTGAGCCAGATGTTAGCTGGAAATCACTAGAAATTAAAAGAGCTGATTTGATCTTTCACAGAGAAATTTTTGTGTTGAGGTTTTAGAGATAAGTATTTTAGAAATCAGATTCTAAATTATTGAGCTTAGTTTGGGTTGACTTCTTTTGGAGGAAAAGTGACATCCAGTGGTGAGAGAGATTATCAACTAATCGCAGGTATACCAGAAAGAAAGGAGGAGGTGATATTTTAAGCCCACAAAATACCTTTCATTAATATTGGGCCCTAGGATGAGTTGTTTTTCTACTGAAATACCTGCCAAATGATAGGTGTGAACATAGTAAATATCTATTTCCCTTTTTAAAGTGATGTGTAGATTATGGTGTGAAGTCATAGAAATTGTTAAACTCAATTGAGTGAATACAACCCAGAGCTGTTCCACCATGTGGGACACTGCCCTAAGGATTTACAATTTAGGCATATGTAATTTTAGGTGTAGGAAGGATTTGGCATTCAGATAATTTTTACGGATGAAGAAACTGAAGTGGTAGTTAAGGTCATTTGACTAGTAACCATTGCCATGACTAAAACCTACATCTTTCTATTCCCAATCCTGTGCTTTTTTGCATTGTTAACTTCTCCCCTTTTCTTTGATTTCAATACTTTACTGTTTTTCTCTTCATTGTAGCCATAATATGCATGGGTATTATTTCCTGGGACAGAATAATCGCTATAAAAATAATTTCTTTAATTCAAACACTTTTTCTACTTACTTTAAAGATAATGCTTCTATATGAAAAATGTGACTAAAAGATTAAATTAATACAATCCATGAGTGCAACAGATTTTTTTGGTTCTTTAAATGACAAAAATCATTACTTTCTTATACTGTAAAACTAAAGTTACTAAATTGTAACTCTAGGGGCAGAAATCACAATCTTTTAGCGTTACTTTTCTGAGAGGCTCTTATAACTGGAGAACTTTTCCCACCAGGCTAGATGAGATAGCTCACTGTTTACATGTGGTCCAATGTTTAAGCACAAAGCTTATGTCATTTCTGTTAAGTGTTTTTTGGTAGAATTTTTGGGGAACGATATTTGCTGTGTTGATTTGTTTGGGAAAGCTTGCCCAGGTGTCTTGAGTTGGGATGCTCTTCTGCGAGTGATGACGTAGTTGTTTCTCCATACGCTGTTGAAGTGGGAATATGAAGAGTGCTCTCTTGGTATGAGCACAGTGAGTTGTGCTTTTCCTTTTGAGTCAGTTGAAGTGACAAATTATTATTTTTATTCTAAGGTAGATCTCTCTAAAATAATTCTTGGTTAGGTACTGTTATGAATTTTTTAAATAAATGAACCATAGTCTCAAAGCTTTAAAGTATCTATAGGCTTTGTGTTGTGTGGCCTAGTACTATGCTGAAAGGAAGATAAAAGCTATGATTAATTCTTGCCCTTGATGACCATATAGTCTAATAGCAGAAATAAGATACCACGCAATACCTAAGGAATGCTATTAATCGCTCCCAGGTGATCTGTGTGCACACAGAAGTTTCTGAACTAGTGTGCCACACAGAAGAAGGCTTGAAGACAGGAGGCCACTTAGGAAGTTATTCTAATAAACTTGACATGGAGTAAGAAGTCTGGATTTTGGGCTTGGGGTTTAGGAATGAAGATGAAGGGTGACTTCCAGAAGTACTGTGAAGGAAAAAAAATTATATGGTGCTAATAAATAAGAAAAAGGAAAAAGTGGAAATATTTTAGCCATGAGAGGGTACAATGGGAGTGGTCATAGTGAAATTAAGAACACATGTCAGTTGAGTAGAAAAAGAAGATATATTAGACTAACAGATGTCAAATAAAGAAATGATGGTTGTGTATTCAAGGAGATATGTCCTAGACTCTTGAGGAACGAGAAATGACAGATGTAAAGCTTGGAGATGAGTAATTTAGATTAGAGATGCGTAGACACTTGAGAGTTTGGAGATGGTAGACTGAAAGGACCAAGAACTAAGTTGATTTCGAAGGAGGAGCTTGACTTGGTCAAGAATGGTCATAGAGCTTGAAGCTGTAGTGTGTGGTAGAAGCCACAGGATCAGATAGACATGGTCATGAGCATGGCTGTTTAAGAGTTCATTGAATTTGGCTAGAACACAGTAAAAAGGGAATCTCAGCTCTGATTCTTGCATCTGTATTCTCTTGCTTTTTCTGTTACTCCTTTGTATTTGTAATGCTTGTAACACTGAGGCATTCATTTGTCCTATGATTGTATTGGTCTGCTGAAGTCAAAATTACAGTCAGTCCTTATAGCCATTTTGCCCTTTGCCCTTGTATTTCTTTCAGTAGAACATCATTCTTTCAGTTAGGCTTCGTGCTGGGGGCTCCCATACCCCAAAGCTCATCAGTCACTGCATTAGCTTCCTGGGGCTGCTCTAACAAAGTATTACAGATGGTGGGGCCCTTTTAATAAGGGGCTTAAAACAACAGAAATATTTTACACTGTCAAAAAAGTCTGGACATGTCATTACATTCCTTGTTAAAAGGAGAGAAATGTCAGGAGGCTAGGTGAGACAGAGGAGAAAAAAATGAGAAATTTATTCTCCACTGTTTTGGAGTTAGAAGTCTAAAATCAAGGTGCCAGTAGGAAGGGCTGTGCTCCCCTTTGTCTTCCTGCTGGCTTCTGATGGTTGTCAGCAGTCCAGGGTTGCCTTGCTCTAGACGCGTCACGCCCCTTTCTATCTTCGCAGGCTGTGCTCCCTGTGGGTCTGTGTGTCTGTGTCCATTTTTCTCTTTTTTTATAAGGACACCAGTCATACTGAATTTAGGGCCTACCCTAATCCAGTTTAACCTCATCTTAACTTGCTTATATCTGTAAAGACCCTTTTCCCAAATAAGGTCACTTTGGAATATTTTCCAACACCACCAACCAATTTTTTAATACTCTGGATACCACCTGGCTGTCCAACGATTTCATTCTGACACTACATTAGATTCCATAAGTAAAAGGTTCAGTCTTATAAGGCTGCTCCCATGTCAGATGCCAGTTCCCATGCCACCTGTACTCTTGCCACCTGGCTATAAATTGGGAATTCCCACGACTCTCAGGTTGATAATCAGCTAGAATGTCTCACAGAATTTAGGAAAACATTTTAGTTACATTTACCAGTTTATTGTAAAGGATACAACTAAGGAACACCCAGGCAAGCATAGGGCAAGGTGTGGAAGGGGGAGGCATGGAGCTTCCATGCCCCCCTAGCAAATCACTGTGTTCACTAACGTGGAAGCTTTCTGGGTCTCATTGTTCAAGAGGTTTTATGCAAGTCAATCTCTATCCTCCCTTCCAGAAGTGGAGGTTGGGAATAGGAGTTGCGGTAGGGTTGAAAGTTCTCATCCTCTTATCACTTGTTCTTTCTGGTGACCAGCCCCATCTTGAGGCCTTCAGGGGCCCCACCCTAAATCACCTCCTTAGCTTACAGGTAGGTATGGTAGAGAAGGGCTGGTTATGAATAACAAAAGACACTCCTGTTATGCAGTAAATTAACCCCAGGGTTTTAGAAGCTCTGTGTCAGAAACCCAAGACAAAGGCCAACTATATTTATTATAGTCACATTCTGAGGTTCTGAGTGGATATGAATATTTGTAAGACATGGTTCAAACCAGTACAGTCACTGGAGCCAATGAATTCTTCCTTTACGATGTCTCTTGCATTTCCTCCATCCTACTTCTTTTTATTACTATTGCTAAACTATCATCCTAGCTTAGACTCTTCACTACAAGGATTCTCTGTATTCATTTAACCAATTTATTCAACAAATTTATTGAGTACTAGGTAACTTTTATTCACTAGAATATAGAAATAAAGACCCTTTTACTGGGGGTTGACATTGTAGTGGATGGGCGAAATGAAGAACAAATACACCCCAGGTGGAGGTGAGAGGAAAAAGGGGGCTAGAAGAGGGTGCTGTTTTCTGTAGGTGGTCAGGAAAGTTTCTCTGATAAGGTCAAACGTAAGAACAGCCCTGGAAGGAAGAAAGGAAGGAAGGAGGATGCCATGTTTGACATGTAGGGGAAGACTGTTCCAGACAGAGGGAATTGGAGTGCGTGAAAGAGAAAGTGAAGAGTCTGGTGTGTGGAAGGAATATGAGGAGGGGAGACTTGGGTAGGTAGGTGGAGAGAAGTAGTAGGAGGCCAGGTCATGCAAAGGCTTTGGGTTTATTCTGAATGAGATAGAAACACACTGAAGTTTTTGATTGAGAAATGGAATAACCTGAGTTATATTTTAGAAGGATCTCTGGCTCTAGAGGAGCAAATAAAAGGCCTTGGGAAGACTGCTTTTATGATGTGGAGCAGAGAAGTAGTAGTGAATGGTGATCAGATTCTCTGTATTTTAGAGGTAGAGCTTACAATAGTTGTAGCGATAATGGTGACTGAGGTATTGGGCTTGAGCTCCTGGTTAAAATAGAGTTGTTATTTACTGACACGGGAAAGACTTTGGAAGAAACAGGTTGGACGGGAGAATAAAGCTGCCTGTTCCGGACATGTTAACTCTGAGATGCCCAATAGATATCCCTATGCAAGATGTGTAGTCTGGATACATAGGTCAGGAGTTCAGGGAAGAGGACGGACTGTGTTAGAAAGATTGGGAGTCATCAGGACATAAATGGTATTGAAACCTTATTGGGATTAAATAAGGCACTTAGGAAATGAAGAAAACTGAGACTGGGTCTGATGTTTGATTGAGCTTTGAGGAATCCCAATGTTTAGAAGCTGATGAGATAAGGATGAGACTGAGAGTGGCCAGTATGGTATAAGGAAAACTATAAAAACATATTGACCACACCAAGTGTTGACAGGGATGTGGCATATTGGGAACTCATGGCTTGCTGGTGGGCATTTAATTAGAACCACTTAAGAATACTAAAGCTAAAACATATATACTCTGTGACTCACTCCTGGGTATATATGCAAGAGAAATGAGTACATATATCCACCAAAAACATGTTCAGGAATGTTCATAGAAACTTTATTCATAATAGTCTCAAAATGGAAACAGTCTAATCTTCATCAGTAGGAGAATGTGTAAAATATGGTATATGTGTAAAATGGATGACAACATAACAGTAGAAAAGAACTGTGACATGTAATTCATTGCATTGTCACATAGATTGTGTTGAACAACAATAGAAAATCCAAACACAAAAGAGTTTCTTCTGTATGGTTTCCCTTCTTTGACATGGGTAGGTGGATGGAGAGCCCTAAATTACCCATAAATGTATAAATACTTGACATTAAGGACAGGAGAGTGGTTCTTTTGGCAGAGTAGAGGGGAGGAGGCTCAGGGTGGTCCTCTGGGTGCTGGAGGCTGGGCAGCCAGGGGGAGCATGAGAAGGAATGCCCACAGCAGTGTCAGTTCCCCACTGGACGTAACCAAGATGACCCTTTACAGTAGACTGGTGAATATAGTAAACTGTGTAATATCCCTTAGTAGAATATAGTGTGCGGCAATGCATAAACTCTACCTGTAAGCAACAGCATGACTAATTCTCACAATATTGAGTGAAAGAAAAAAGTCATTTGTAAAAGAATGTACATTCTGATTCCATTCATATGAAGTTCAGAAATGGGCAAAACTAAACTGTAGTTTAGAAGTAACTTAGATGTTAGTCCTTTTTAGAGGACTGAGGGGCATTTCTGGTTTAGCGATGCTGTTGACCTGAGTCACAACTCTGGTTGTATATTTTGCTTTATATTATACTGCAATAGAAAAAGTAAAAAAAAACAAATACCTAAAAGGTCTGTAGCTACTAAAGGATATGCAACATTTATAGGTGTTTTCCTGTAAAAAAACACAACCTGTTTATAAACTGAAAAAAATCTTACTTTTATTTATGTACTACTTTTGCATCATATATGGATTTTTCCATATTAGAAAATTTTCCCATTGTAAAGTTTATTTATTTATATTTATTTATTTTTACTATTTAGAGAGACATACTTTTAAACTGAAATGCATCCATAATCTAGCTTAGCTTTCTGATCCATTAATTTACTGTTTTGGTAGCAATTTATCTATTGGCAAACATGCTTTTAACTTTAAATTTTGTTTTATTTAGTTTTTTGGGTTTTTTAAAACACATACTATCTTCTGTGAAAAGGAAGAGCTCAGGATTCCTTATCAGGTAGTAGGCAAACTCGTTAGTAAAATTTGACTCGTTCCCTTTTTAGATGTTTTTGTTTGCAGCGAGTTAGTTATTGATAGCACTTTTCTTACTTGGCATTCCTAATAGTTCTGTTGGTCACACTGAGGATCTGAGATAGATCTGTGCTTTATTATCTTTGCAATTTTCAGTAAGAATCATATCTACTAATCTTGGTTCCTAGTAATGACTGAAAATTCTCATCTCTAAATAGAATTGGTTTGGTGACTGAAATATTCACTATTACATCATTTTGTTCAAATAGGAAAGAAACTTGACCTGTCATGGCTCAGTGGATAAAATGTCGACCTGGAATGCTGAGGTCGCTGGTTCAAAACCCTGGGCTTGCCTGGTCAAGACACTTATGAGAAGCAACTGCTACGAGTTGATGCCTCCCACCACCACCCCCTAAAATCAATAAATAAAATCTTTAAAAAAAATAGGAAAGAAACTGTATTCACATAGTGGCTCATACTTCTCTTTCTAGAGAAAATCTCTTCATGAAAACAAATTGAAGAGACTGCAGGAGAAAGTAGAAATCTTGGAGGCAAAGAGAGAAGAATTGGAAACAGAAAATCAGGTGTTAAATAGGTAATGTGTTTGTATATGTATATACCCCGTGTGGTTGTTTTGAGATTATAGAACTTTGTTTCTGGGCATAATGTACTTTGTTTTCTTTTTAAATTTACATTTAACTATTCATTATCTCCCCCCCCCCCCCCCCCCCCCCCCCCCCCCCCCCCCCCCGTTCCCTGGACTGAATAGTCCTTCAAGCCAAATGGTATCAAACACATGCTAGTGTTTGTGTTATGGCTGGGACTGGTAGAAAGGGTTCGTTCAGCACTCACTTTGGTACAGTGATTGGCTTTGGTAGCAGGCTCGTGTGAGGTCTTGCTGTTGTGACAACGGTGGTAGTGACTGCGTAGTGCTAAGATTGTAGCTGCAACTGTGAAACAGAGATCAGTTTCTCATTTAGTGTGGAAAAGTATTACTGGGCTATAACTTGTGGTTTTTCATGTCATGGAAGGGTAATTATTAATCTGCATCATTAATATATTTTCCACATTAAGTAAGTGATAGGGGTGTTGTATGACCCATTTGATTCAAGTTCATAAAAAAAATTGCAAATTAGGATAGCCTTCAGCATTTAGACTGTATATCAGACTGTCCTATAATGGAAATTGCTTATAATATCAAGTAATGGTGTTTTATCATGTGCCCTGGTCTTCTTGCATGTATTTACCAAAATGTGAAGTTGTTTTTTTGTAACAACCAAGCAGTTTCTAGATGGTGGAATGAATGCCCTGTTCCAAAGTAAGATGCCACCAAATTCATTTTAAAGCAAAATTCAACTTACTACTTCTTTCATAACCATTAATTTTGAAATATTATCAATTCAAGATTGGGCAGCTATGGCACAGATCGAGAACTTTAAGTGGTTTTGAAACTACACTGCTCACAAAAATTAGGGGATCAGGGACCGTGCAGGTGCAGATACTCCAGTACTTTCAGCCTTCTGTATAGTGCATCTTCACCAATGAAATAAGTTGGTTTTGCATCTCATTTGCATAGTAGAACAACTTTCTTTGACTTGTTTACTTTTCTGATGTTCCTGTTTAATAAAAAAATAATCAAACGCTGCTTTTTATCGCTTCATATTCATTTTGAAAGATCCCCTAGTTTTTGTGAGCAGTCTATATTTGATTACTGGTATGACTGATGGTCAGGAAATCCATGTCCATAATGATGATCTGTGAAAGCCTGAAAAGTTAACTTTTTATCTATGTCATTTTCCCCTAAAGTTAGGGCTTCACTTTTGTCATTAGCTACATTTTTAAAAATTAGATTGAACAATATGAAATTCCCTTTATTTGACCCTAGTTCACCTAAAAAACAGCAATTATATGAGATTCAACTTAGTGGGCCTTTTTGTATTTGTTTGAGTCCTTCTGTAAAATAAGGCATCGTTTGGGTTTGTCTCCTTGTAGTTTCAGGATTCATAGATTGGGGGAGAGGAGTAGGAATGAAAATAAAAGTATCAAGAGATTGATTGACAAACTTAAAATATGTTGGTAGCCTGCAGTGCAGTGGTGACAATACATATAATTAAGATGTCATTTCATGTTTCTGTTTATCTTTCTTGATAAACAGAATTACATATATATTACTATACAGATACACCTTATAATGTAGAAATAATTCTCTTCCTATATGAATTTCTGTGAATCTTACTGTTCAATAGAGTATAACTGTATTAAAGAACAGAAGTACTTTTTTTCTTTTCAAGACAAAATGTTCCGTTTGAAGAATATACAAGGCTTAAAAAAAGACTAAAGGACATACAGAGAAGACATAATGAATTTCGAAGTTTAATTTTGGTTCCTAACATACCTCCAACAGCATCCATCAATCCTGTTAACTGTCAGTCATCAGCTGTGGTTCCTGGCATGGAACTGGCCTTCCCTCCTCATATGAAGGTATGAGCATTTGTTTTAGGGAAAGGGTTAGGCAAGCATTTCTATTAAGTTTATACCTGTTTAACAGAATTAAAACCTCAAATCTTTCTTAACCTGATAAATTTGCTGAGAAGCAAAGTAGATATGAATATATTCTATCCTCTAATGATGGTGGTAGGAGTAAAATCTTCTATTAAGCAATTAAAAAGAAGGAACTCAATTGATGAGTGTTTGAGTAATCTAGACTAGAGTATGAATACTGACTTCTACTGAGCATTAACTAATGTACTGCACTATGCATTTTCCATCCAGTATTTTATTTACTCCTAATGAAAAATGCTTTGAGGAAAGGTATTATTATTCTCAATTTACTGGTGAGAAAACTGAGTCAGAGAAGTAAAGTGACTTCCCCAAGGTCATAGCTAATAATTGACAGAGTTGAGTTTCATTCTGTATCTGTCTGGTTCCAAAAATCTGGGGTAATTCTATTGTATTAGGTCCTTGAGATACTGAAAGACTCAAATTGGTTGGATGATTTTCAGAAGATTAACTATTAATAAGTAATTATATTTTATAATGATGGAAGTTTCCAGATCAAGTGCTTTGTTTATAATAAACTGCTATTAAACTCTAGTCTTATTAGAAAGTTGTCATAGAAGTACACCTAGGCCCTGCATGAGTATTTTCTAGTTCACTCTCTGGTGGATTTTGCACCTAGAGGATAGATTTGGGGTTTTGCTTAAGGCTAGAGTTTGAGGCAGGAAAGAAGCAAGGACTAGTTGAACTAGTTAGTAGTCTGGCCCACGCTGCTGTGTTCTGGACTGCTAACATGGTCATCCTCTCCTTGCTAGATGTGCGGACAGAGGCTGATGCCTAAGTTATTTTTTTCACCAGTTTTTCTACGTCTCTTTTTCTGAGCCTTTTCTGGTTTTTTTCTTCTCTTTTTCTGTGCTTTTAAGGAGGAACAGCATCAAAAGGAACTCGCTCTTCTTCGTAAAAGACTAGAAGAACTAGAAACAACACAAAGAAAGCAACTAGAGGAATTTGGATCAGCTGGGGAATGATGTTTTTTTGAGAAAAGGCAGATTGAAAGGGAGGAAATCAGTGACTCAATAAAGCTTGAAGTTTTAACGTATGTGGCATTGCGATACTTTATTACTGTTTGCCAGAACCCTTGAGTTTGCCTCAGGCAAAGGTACCAACTATATGCTATACTGCATGTGTGTCGGATTTTAGGATTATACTATTGACAAGTGAAGCATTAAAACAGCTTCAGAGATAAAGTATTTATTGATTATTCTGAGAATGTTCAAAAAAATAAAAGGAACTAATTAGGTAATCAAGTTTAAAAATTTTATTATTTACTTTGTTGAATTTGGGGGGCATTTTGCCTGAAATGTGCCCATGTTGAATTCCTTCTTCCCCTTCTTTGAGTTGCTTGGCAATAACAGGGTCAGTAAACATTTTCTGGTTTACTATCCACAAGAATTCTAAACCTCTAGGTCTTGAAAAAGATGACAAGGTCAGCATAAAAAGTAAAACAAAGATATCTAAATATAAAACACTACCTTTTCTAAAATATGTGTATGTATTTATTAAAGAGCTTAATAAATATTTTTCTATCTAGATATATTGTCTTGTGTTTTTCTCCCAACCATTTCTATCTAGCTATATTGTCTTGTGTTTGATTTTCTTTCAAAACTATAAGTGTGTATTTAGCAATGTAGAAGATCTCAATGATTGTCACTTTTGGGTTAGAATTAATAGAAAATAACATTTAGATAATTACCATATTTCCCCATGTATAAGATGCACCCCTTTTTGAAAATTTTGGGGTCTAGAAACTGGGTGCATCTTATACAGTGGTTGTAGATTTTTTTTTACTTGCATTTCCTGCTTTTTCAAAAAGCAAGGATGAGGAATTGTGTGAATTTTATGATGAATAAAATTTGAGTTCAGTAACTTTAATACATTTTTTCCCCCAAATTTTGGGGCCTGGAATTAAGGTGCGTCTTATACATGGGGGAATGCAGTAAACCCTGTGGCTTTCTAAAACAGGGTCATTCACTGTAAAACTTTGCCTCCCATTGCTGTGGATCTAACCAAATTACCATGAATGTCATATTTCTGTACATCCCAAAGTATACCACCATTTGTTTTTTTATGTAATTCCATCTTATAATGGAATTCTGCTGGAATAACTTCATGTCAACAAGGCAAAACTCAAGTCTGCCAAACCAAGTGAAATGTCCACTGTCCAGAAGTCTTCCCTATCAAGAGTCTAAATTGATAGTGGAGGCCAGCAATGTTTTTGAGAAGCTCTTAGCATCATTTAGGAAACTAGATTTACTTTGCTACATAACATAGCTGCTTTTCACATAGCGTATACAGTGACATCTTGTTCCTGAAAGATAAAAAATAATTTTCCTGGAGCCACTTTGAATTAAAAAATAAATCTGTTATAACTAGAAATTTTGAAGAAAAAAAAGACAAAGCAGTCCATATTTACATCAAAATGTTTATTTTTGGATATAGACATTTAAAACATTCATCTCCAAAAACAGCTTCAATCAGGTATACAATAAGAAATAGACTTTAAATCCCTAATACAGAAAAGGTAACAGAATTCATTTTTAAATGCTGCTGTAGACACTAGTGTTAGGAAAAAAAAAGTTTATAAATGATTTTGCACCAAAAAATATGCAAAGAAACTTGAAAATAGAAATTGTTTGCCATTTGTTTCTCTGGTTGCTCTTTATTAGACCCAGTGACTGATTGTCTTCAGCACACATCTGATTTGGCCATTCACTGCGTTTGGCTAATGGGATCCAAAATACGGTCTAGACAGTGCTTTTTCACTGGAGGATTGACAAACACGCTACACATATTAGTGAATCTTCACACCACCTCAGTGAGGTAGGACAGAAAGAAATACATAGAAATTGAGGCACGAAGAGGTAAGTGACTTGCCCAAAGTTCCCAGCAGCATAGTCCCTGGTAGAGGAGGCAAGTCTCCACACAGGACTGATGTGCCAGAGAGCTGGACAGGGACACCCTCATGCAGCTTTGACTAAACTCAGATAAAGCTGTTGCTGTTCCTCTGAGTTTTCTTAGCATTTCTGTTCCCTAAAGAAGGGGACGTCTTTTGGGCAACTCTCCTACCATTGGCTCTCAACTCTCCTGCTGTTGTTCTTATGAACGCCTTTATGTCAAGACTGTGGCAGCCTTTGATGGGGGCCAGACCTCTTACCTGTATACTTAAAAGTAACCTATTTGGTAGTATTTTCGAGGTGTGTCCATTGGACAGACAATGGTCAAAAGTGACGGGGTTGGGAAGGTCCCTGTCAGGGTGATACTGCTTCTTTTCTCTGATCAGTTTGTGGAGAGGCCACCTCTCACTCTTTACCAGATATTGGGGAGCAAGATAAATTGTATTTATCTAAGACAAATTCACATTTCAATGCTGATATCTTGTACAGTGTTGGTACATGATTTTAAGGAATGTGTGATAAATGTTTTGCTACTTGAAAAAAAATTTTTCCCTTCATCCGGGGTTTGGAGCACCAAGAGTAAAAGGTGCCCAAGTGAAAGGGAAGTTGGAGAGTCGCCAATTACACTTTTTACTTCCGACGTACTAGAAGGAAAACACAGTGGTATTACAACTGGTCGTGAGCAGCAAAAATTCAGGAATAAAAATCAGCAATAAAAAGACTACAGTGTAACTGGATAGGGAATTCTTTAAAAAGAACTTCCAATTCTTTCTCTTGAGGAATACTTTCAAAAAGTACATAGTAAGACTAAGATAACAAGTTTAATACTAATATTTTTCAGGCCTTGGGCCTCAAATATATATATTCATATATAATACTCCAGTGTGAACAGCAATATCATGAAATGTAAAATGTATCTCTTTTTTTTAAATCACACACAAGTATTTATAACCACAGGGTTCACCAGAACTCTAAAGCAAGGAGACACTAGTACAGAAATGTAGGGTGAGGGGAGTGAGTTACTCTTCCACAGATCTGATCAAAGTTTTAAGACAAAAATAAACTAGTGATTTTTTTTAAACACCCAACACATCCACTATCAAATACATTTAGTTTAAAGAAAAACGAAGGAAAGAAACATACCTTAAGACAAAGTGTTTAGATAAAATGCTGTTGCCTTTAAATAAAGCCTACTCACTCTCCTTGCGTTAGAGCTCAGTGACGTGGAGGTGAGTTTGATGGAGTGCAGTTGGTGACCACTGAAAAACACGAGCCCTTTCAACAATGTTGCAACACTGTTAGTTTTTGGTTTTAAAACACACACACACACTCACAAATGCTAAGTGTACACACTACCAAAATCTGCAGTCAACTTTTCCAAGAACTACTGGGGAAAGTTTCAATGCTGCAAATCCTCGAGGTTGCCCCAACACCTCCACCTTGTTTCCAAATGACTCATTTCACATTTTGTTTTGATCACTGGCACTGTCCCTTTTCTGCAGAGGTGCAGTGTAGTCACAAGTGCTACATAACTGTAGTTTTCAAGCAAAACCACTTAGATCATTGTGCTTAAGTGGAGGCTGTAGTTACAATACTGACACTTGCTTACTGGCCCTGTATGCTCTGTAAACAAGGAGGCTGTTTGCAACAACCACTTCAACTGTATTTACAGACGGGTTCCCACAGTATACACGCAGGCACAATAGTTGGTATGCTTTCTAAAAGCTGTGCGTGTGCCGTGGTCTCTTAAAGACAGTGCTCAAAGTGGAACCTATGTGCAAACTTAAAAAATGAACGACACAGAGTAGCTCAAGCAGCCATTTTGCTCCCAAGTCTGAAGAACTCTGCCAGGTTAAGCCAGGGCCCAGAGTGCTTACATCCACTTGCATTTCTTCTTTTCATCAAATAAGACTTTTACATGCAAGAGTTGTTTCTGAGCTTCTTCCAGCCCTCGTTCTCTTTCTAGTTTATTTAGAATCTGTTGACAATTAGAACAGTTATTTTAGATATTGTGGTTTTAGTATTACAATTTATTTTATTTATATATATATAGATATATTTTGCATTCCTGATGCTGTGAGTGGTAAAATCTGTATGAAGCAGATGCCAACGTTTTCTTCGATCATTTACATAAGTCGCTTTGCAAGTTATTTTGCTAAGTCATTATCGCAGGATCAACAACACTGGCTTAAAATAGAAGCTTGGCAAGAAATACCAATTGTTTGCTTACAAATATGGGGCCAGACCTCCAGGGCCCTATTTTATGCATTATGTCACAGCCATTCCAAGCACAGCAAGCATTTCTGGGCAGCCAACATGCAGGCAAGTTTTTCTTCTTAAGTGCAGCAGGCAGGGGCATCTTGGTCAGAGATGAGTATTTCCCTTCCCTCCCCTCCCATCCTGGGCAGTCTAATCCCTCCTCTTCCCTCCCCTTCCCCACCCCTCCGTTCCCCAGTGCTTCCCTTCTAACCCCTGACCCCTGGAAAGAAGGATGCTTATCATGTTTAAGGAACTCATTGCCTCTACCCTACCTTAGCTCTTCACTTGATCTTCAAGGAGCAAATGGAATTGGTGAGCTATTCTCACCATTGACATGGATAGCCTGTCCCAGCATGACTGAGTAGGGGGGAATCAGGGAAGGGGGTATTAACATATATTTGGAAACAATGCATCTGATGACTGTGTGAATTCCCAAAGAAAAAAAATCCAGATTAAGGAGAATTAGTCATTATGGAGAATGATTTACTGAACTTGTTGCTTCAGTAAACGTCATATTTTCATATAATGATTGAATACAGAATCCAGGCAGTTTAACAAGCTCAGCTCTTCATTTTAGCAGGTTACAATCAAGCATAAGCTGGCCCCAGTGGATAGGACCACTACTTACTCATCCAAACCGAGCTGAGTCAGTGTGGCTGTAGGCCCCATGAACTCAAACGTAAGCTCGGGCTGGTGCAAAGGAGCAGCATAAAGCTGTAAGGGGGCAGCAGCATGTGCGGGTCCGGCCCGGTGCCAGGGTCCCCCCTCAGGTGCCCTGGCCTCCCGTTCCTGCCATTGGGAGGCCAGAGCTGTCCTGGGACCCACAGAATGCTTGGTAACCAAATCCTGGTGACTGATTCATACCAATTTTTAGAAATATCATATAAAAATCTTACCTCATCAAAATATTTTACGATGTATTTGTAGATTTCTGTCAAGGCCACTTCTTCATTAAATTCATTTTCATGTTTCTTAAAGAGAGAGGGCTTGTTGAGAGATTCCAAAATGACTTAAAAAAAATAGCCAAATATTTTATTTCTACTTTCCAACAATACCTTAGATTCCTGAGTTAAGAATTCTTCCATTTCTGAAGATGATAATGGAGGCAAATCCCTGATTGCTTTGTAATAAGATTTGACTTCCTCTTTGTAGGTTGGGATATCCTTGGCATAGAGAAGTTTATTAGTTGGTGCTTCCTAAGGAAAAAAAAAAAAAAAGGAAAAGTAAGCGACACCACCAAAAGAGTAAAAAATCCTGGGGGACTGATAACAGCCCTAACGCCGCTGAGCCCTCACCCTGTTCTCCTCCTGGTGACCGGCCTCGGCATGCAGGCGGCCTTCATGAATGTTGGCTGAGTGACTGGGATCCAGAGAGTTCTGGTGAGTCACTGTTATGTTCAGGCAGATTAAATGCTAATAGATTCTGCCTTCCTCTCATAAGAGAACTAAAATTATTATTTTTGCATGATTTGAGTTACTATAACAATGCAACTTACCTCAATCATACTTCATTGCTAATGGCTGTAAGAAGCGTGAATTAAAACATTTGCTCTCATCCTCACCCACCAGTGAATTTTGGCATTTGTAAAAGATTTGATTGTGTGTCTAATTGAGCCCTTTATGTAACCATGAAAGTGGTAATTTTTGTGGCAGATTTTTCTGCTTGTCCTGTTTATTTGAATAGATTGTAAAGATCTTCTGGGGTCCTCAGGGAAGCATGTGGTCATTAGTAATGGTGTAGCTGATATTTGATTTTGCAAAAGTTCCCTGGCAGTTTGAATGGTTTTATGTAATTATCACTGGTAATATTTAAAAAGTAAATTATTTTAAAAGTCGTTATTTTTCAAAAAAAAGTTTTAAAAATTCTACTCAGGGAAGATAGATGAGTTAATAATAGGGCTGATGTCTCAGGACATTTTAAAAGGTGTTGATGGCTTGAATGGCCACGTCAATGGCTTGATGAATCATTCTAGATGATGCCTAGACTGAGATTTTTTCCACTTGTCAAGTAAAACTAGAACCCACCAATCATGCAATTACTCTTTAGAGTGATTATTGAGGCAGGCACTGTGGGCAGGCCTTGAGCATAAAAGGGTGAGGAAGACTGGTTCCTGCTCTTTAGAAGCTTATGATCTAGTTGAGAAGACAGATGTACACAGTGCTTACTGTGGTACCAGTAACTACCAGCAGGATGAAGAGTAAAGGAAAGGAGTTAGAATTGGGCAAAGCAGGGATCATAATAACTTGGTGTGATCTTAGGCAAGATTTGTAACCTCTCAGAACATCAATTTCCTCATCTATAAAATGAGAGTAATATTAACTACCTTATGTTGTTCTTGTGAGGATTAATTGAAATAGACCAAGAACATAGTAAGCAATAAACCAAGCCAATTTTTACTTGAATAAACAATCATTTAAGTGCTAAAAAGAAATTTACTGGTCAAATGAAGAAAGCGTGTGGGAACTACATCAGGGCAAAAGTTACAAAGGAGGTATATTTAGGTTGATCTGAGTTTCCTACAATTTCTGGTATGCTTTAAATATGTTGAATGAATGAAATGCTTGTGAGTGAACAAGTAGGATTTTACTTAGACGGATTATGAGACAGGAAGGAGATGAGCAAAGGGATGTGAACACAGGTTCATGGTAAACCTGGGAAAGTAAAAGCTGTCACACAGAGGCACACGGGAAGGAAATGGGAAAGCCAGAACAGAAACTAGAAGCCAGCTAGAGAGCGCCATGGTCGATGATGGGAGGTACCATTTTTAAAGCTGACAAGATTTGATCTGTGTTTTGGAAAGATAACCTGAGACACAGAAAAGAAAAAGTTGGGGAGATGAGAGGGACAGCAGGGCCAAGGGCACCTGTTAGGAGGCCGTTACCCTAGTGGAGAGGGCGTGGAAAAGGGGAGGGCAGGGGGGTGAGAAGGAAGGGACAGGCATTTTAGAGACCCAAGTGAGTAGTAACCAACTGGGCAGAAAGGTTGGAAGGAGGAACCTCTTCCTGAGGGAGCCAAAAGAAGGATTCCTCCCTCAAGATTCTACCTTGAGAGACTAGGCAACGTGAGGAAGACAAAGTAAAAACAGGTTTGTCTTGCAGAAATAGTGGTGATGGGGAGTTTGGATTTCGACTGGGAGACAGCGCCTGGGAGACATCGATTACGCTTCCTCGTGGGCAGTCAAGTCCCGCTACCTGAGAGCCATTGCTCGGCTGTAAGAGGTTTCTGAAATCCGTCAGGTACAGGTACTGCTCAGTGTAACGTACTGTGGGGTGCTGACTAGGAAGAGGGTTTCTGACCATCAGGTACAGGTACTGCTCAGTGTAACATACTGTGGGGTGCTGACTAGGAAGAGGGTTTCTGACCGTCAGGTACAGGTACTGCTCAGTGTAACATACTGTGGGGTGCTGACTAGGAAGAGGGTTTCTGAAACCCGTCAGGTACAGGTACTGCTCAGTGTAACGTACTGTGGGGTGCTGACTAGGAAGAGGGTTTCTGACCGTCAGGTACAGGTACTGCTCAGTGTAACGTACTGTGGGGTGCTGACTAGGAAGAGGGTTTCTGACCGTCAGGTACAGGTACTGCTCAGTGTAACATACTGTGGGGTGCTGACTAGGAAGAGGGTTTCTGACCGTCAGGTACAGGTACTGCTCAGTGTAACATACTGTGGGGTGCTGACTAGGAAGAGGGTTTCTGACCGTCAGGTACAGGTACTGCTCAGTGTAACATACTGTGGAGTGCTTGACTAGGACCAGGACATCTCTTTCAAAGTCTGCTCTGTATTTTTACCTTTCTTGTTCTCAGGGCTTCTATTCAGCGAAGAAAACCACAGTAAAAACAATATTGATGTTTTGATTATAAATTGGCAAACTGGTAGTGCTAGAAATCTTGGATAAGGTTTTCTTCCCCCCAGATAATTTGTAATATTCAGGTAGCCTCTTTTTAGGTATATTCAGATGTAATTAATTCAGGCCAATTTCAGTAGTTTCATACTTTGAATTTATAGTTTATTTGTGTCTGCAGAATGTTTTATACTTTGTGGTAAAAAGTTCTTCAGCAGGGTTGGGATATTCAACTATTTTGGTTTTCACTTAAAAAAAACTAGATTAAAATAGAAATAAATGATACAGATGTTAAAGCAAATTTTCGGTGACCTCTAGACCAACTGTTTATTATTTGAACGTTTACAAGAAAGACAGCTTCCAACTCACAGGCATGCACACCAGCAATGGCCTTACCTTGCCGAGTTGCTGCTCTGTGAGAGAGAACGCGTCCATGAATGCCTGGGCGATCACTGACAGACAGCTGTCTATGTGTGGCGTCTTCTTAATGTCAAAGACAAACTGAGGGTTCTTCAGGATATTTACCCAGAAGCGAAGGGGAAGGCTGTTCGAGAGAGAGAGAGAGAGAGAGAGAGAGAGAGAGAGAGAGAGATTTCTTTTCATACACAGCCATTCCTATGACGCAGATGCTCTGTTTATCAATTTGCACACGGGTGTGTTTGTCCTTGTTTTTGAAGTGTGCAAGTCAGCTTTGCCAAACATACTGAGCCTGGATGGTACCGTCACTCAGAACAAGAAAGGGTTAAGCTGACAGCTCCTGGGAGAGAGGACTGGCCAAGAAGTCTGAAGGTGGCTGTGGACAGGGCAAACTTTCTGATAATCCCAGGTTATAGCAGATGGTGACGGCCAATAAGATCATCTCAGCATATCTCAGAACTTGACCTCTTCTCCCCTATATGCTTTACCTTAGCCTAAACCACCTTCTCTCACTTGGATTACTACCTGCCAGCTCCTGACAGCTCACTGTCTCACAGCTACCAGCAATCCTCTTAATGCAGAACCAGATCGGATCTCTCCTCTGCTCAGAACTCTGCTTCCCCTCCTCCTCCAGCTGAAACCCTGCATGATGGGCCAGACCTCTGCTCCTCCTCCTCACCTCACTCATTCCGCCCGCCTCCTTGCTGTTCTCACTTGCAGCAGGCAAGCTTGCCCCTCAGGACTTTGGCTTTTGTTGTCTGTTCTCCTGAAACTATCTGGCCCCAGAGAGCCTCGCTGGCCTCCTGCATCATCAGCTCTGTGGCACTTCTGACCCCCCCCCCCCCCCCCCGGTCCTGTCACTCTCTGTCCCCCTTTCCCGCTTGGTCCACTGCACCAACCACCTCCTAATACACTACAGTGTACCTGTGTATTTCTGTCTCCATCTGTGGGAATGCAAGCTCTGTGAGAACATGGATTTTTGTCTGTTTGGTTCATGTCTGTGTCTCCAGCACCTAGTAGTAGTTGGCACATAGTAGGTACTCAAATAAATATTTGCATATGAATTTGAGGAACATTCAGAGTCTTTTCATTATCTACTCCTCAACCCTGGCCTAGCTAATTAC
Organism: Saccopteryx leptura; assembly: GCF_036850995.1. Classification (NCBI taxonomy): domain Eukaryota; kingdom Metazoa; phylum Chordata; class Mammalia; order Chiroptera; family Emballonuridae; genus Saccopteryx; species Saccopteryx leptura. The sequence continues at coordinate 117,050,604 of NC_089504.1, forward strand.
CCCCATGTCACATGGCCCCTGGCCTCTCAGTAGCTCTGCTGCCCTGATGACTGCCTTGCCCTGGCACCCCCTCTCTTCACAGTGAGCAGCCCCCCAAGCTGGGTGGGGGGGAGCAGCAGAGCCTGGGGAGAAGGCTGGGACACAGGGAGGGAGGGGCCAGAGCAGAGTCGGCATAAACACAGAGTGCATGGGAGAATATCAGACCTCAAACTCGGGACCTTCAGCTTTCAATACTCATTTTAAACAGCCCAGCTGACCTCGGTGCTTGGGAGGGCTGAGCCGCCCTGAGGGTTCCGTTACATCAGAACTCAGAGTCCTCGTCAGCTCACGTGCAGAGCATTTCAAATAGAGGTAATGAGCTATGTTTCTCTACTGAGGAGAAATTCAGAATAAATTTGGATGCTTTGCTTTGCCTTTAGAGTACAATAAATTGTTAAAAAAGAAAAAAAACCTACAATCCTTGGCTAATTCTCATGGTATCTGAGTACTGCATTTGATCAAATAAAAGCAGAAATTTCTATACAGAATCAGGAGTATAGACAGATAACTTGGAAATAGCAAAGTGATTAATTCTCTGAAGAATGAGTAAGTCTTCCCTAATGGAAAACTATGATAAAACCACAACATACTAATTTCTCATTTTTTGCTGGTCAAGCTAAACTTGTCTTAACACTCCAAACAGTCTTTTTCCTGCATTAAAGATAATAGAGTTTATTTTTCCTAAAGAATAGCATGCTCTGCATAAGAACAATTTTGCCGATTGTTTAAAATAGTGACAGCAAGAAACCTGCCTTGACCTGAGAGCGTCCCAGCCAGTCTGCGACAGGGATAAATGCATCCTCTGTAACCCGCCACACCCTCCTTTTCCTTAGGATTCTGTCCCAGACTGGCGAACGCAGTCAGGAATCACCTAACGTCTGTTCTCACCTGTTTGTTTTCCAAATATGTACAACATCAGGATCTGTGATTTTCTTGTTTTCAGCCTGGGCATCCAAAAAGTCAAAGAAGTATTTGATAGCAAATGGGGCTCTGCTGTTGGGTAAACTCCAAATGCTTCTAAAAAGTTTTTCAAGCACAGAGTGGATTGCCACCTGAAAGACACAGAATTGTCAGGCTTGGGAGTTGGAAACACACAGGGTATTGGTTTGAAAATGGAAGGAAAATGAAATCCAGGTTCAGAGAAAATGATGTGCAAAACAGAAATAAGCTGAAGAGACAGTACCGTGTTTCCCCATGTATAAGATGCACCTTAATTTTGGGGCCCGAAATTTGAAAAAAAATGTATTACATAAAGTTATTGAACTTGTTTTATTCATCATAAAATTCATACAACTCATCACTGTCAAAACTCCCATCCACTAGCTTGTCCTCATCTGTCTGATTTAAATCACTGTCTACAACAATGAATGCAAAACAAGTGCGAAAAAGCTAGAAATGCAAGTAAAAAACCTACAATCACTGTAAAAGATGCACCCAGTTTTGAGACCCCAAATTTTTGAAAGAGTGTGCGTCTTATACATGGGGGATATGGGTACATACAATTGTCGCACAAGGCCAGCACTTGCAGTGCAGGACAGTGGTCCTGAAAATCCAGGCCCAGGTTTAGGTTTGGTTCTGACAACAGGAAGGCCATCTTAGCAATCTCTGGCAGTTTGGAGTGCCCTGTCGGGCAGTATACATGCACCAGGAAGCTCTGGATGTTTGGCTTGTGCTAGTTATGTTCAGCTTGGAAAGCCTCAAGTGATGTTGCTCTGTTCCCAGAATCTTTCCTGTTGCATATATTTCCATTACAGGGTTTTATTGTGTACTTTCCAAAGCATTTGAGTGTTTTATAAAAACCAAATAGGCAGAGCTCTGTGGGACAGATGAGAAAATCAAGAGGCTCTGGCTGTCCTCCACTCGCTAAACAAATCGAAGCTCCCAGCAGCAGCTCTGCTATAATGGAAGAAGCATGCCCATCAAGAGACAGGGGCCAGGTGTAGATAATAGCGTTTATATTGCTAGTCATTTCAGAAAAAAAAAAAAAGATCACCCCAGACTTCTGTTAATCTCACTAAAAGCCAGATAACGTAAAATTTGCTTCCAATTTGGTATTCCACTTTCTTTCACAAGTAACACTTTTATATGTGGACAGAATTCTTAATTTTAAGATGAGAAAAAAAATCAGAAAGGTTTACTAGGTTTATAGTCACTGACACCCCCCCTCATTTTATTTGCAATTCAAAGAGGGAATCTTATTGCTCATCCATAATAACAAACAGAAAGGAGTAATTATGCTGTCAGCCACAAAACAATAGTGACGTGGTGGCGGAAGGGGCAGGGAGCAACAATAAATCCCTGATTGAAGATGCTACAGTAGAAATTTGTAAAGTGCTGGGATCTTTGCAGTTTATAAAAAAGAAGAAGGGGTAGGAAGTGTTTACAATTTAAACTTTCATTTTGCTTTGCCAGAAGGCACAAGGGATTTGTAACATTTCACACTTCAGTGGAAATTAAGTCACACACATCACACGCCCCCAAGGTAGCCATAAAAGGGCTCCCAGAACAGTAAGTGTACCTTGGTTGAAAGAAGCTTTGTCAGATACATTTCTTTTACTTTGAACTTGTGCTTCCCCCGATGTCTCTTTCCTTGCACATCTTGGAAGGCTTCCGAGTCTGGTAAGATCTAAAGGAAGACAGAGCAGACGCGTCACCCGAGGAGACTGCGCGCCACCGAAGGCATCCCAGTCAGCGGGGAGCACGGAAAGGCTGAACTCACCAAATGGCAGTGGTCATCCGAGTACTCCACATCTGAACGCCGGAGAAACGGGGAGAAAACAGCCCATTAAAATCAGAGCCACGGGCTAATTGGCCTTCTCATAAAACGCCCCATCTGTGCTAAGAGGTTACTTGAGCTCGTCTATTTGAGCTCTTCATGGCACATTTTTTTTTTGCCCCTGCTGTGTCTTGAGATCTTAAGAACAGAGTGCAGACTGGGCTGGGTCCTGGAGGGGGAAGCGGGTTCCCTGCCCCTAGAAGAGTGAAAACTGCCTGGAAGAGCACCTGTTGGTCATTATCCAGGACACTTGGGCACCCACGGAGTCCCAGGGTGACCAGGCATCCGGCAATGAACGAGACAGACCACTTCCCACCCTAATGGAATTCACATCCTAGCCAATGAGAGAATTTCATACTTCTAATCACACAATCGTTTATTTACAATTGTGATAAGGATTGTGAAGAATAATTATTTGCTATGAAAGTATCTTAACAAGGGACTGACGTAGTCTGGGAGGTTTCCCTGATGTTGGAGTTGAACCTAAATGAATGGATCGAGTTCGTAGGCAAATGGAGGAGGGGAAACAGGTGCAAACATCATACAGCGAGAATGAACCTGACCCCTTCTAGGATCTGAAAGAAGGGCCACCAGGTGGGGCTCCCAGAGCCAGCGGGAGAGTTTCCAGGCAAGAGGACAGTCTTGTAAGAATTGCGGCTGGAAAAGGAGTGGGACGTGGAGGGAAAAGAGGGATTGCTTTTCACTCTGAAGATGAGAGAGGCTAGACTATTTTGAATGGAAAAGATACATTAGCTTGGGGAGGAAAGGAAGTGCTGGGGACAGAAAAGGTGTAAATACGCTGAGCAGGTGAGAGACGGGCCTGGGATGGGGGGAAGGACAGCCCTGGGACTTCAGGGGAAGAGGGGGAGGGGACAGGCAGGTGCAGGGAGGATGGCGGCGTGGGTGCTGGCTGTGGAGGGAGCCCTGGTGCGTTTTCTCTGTGAAGTACGGGCACAGTCATCTGTCATAGCCAGGGTTGCTGTGCGGGTCAGGCTTTGAGGGGAGAGGAGAATGACGGAGGATGCAGAATGAGATACCCAGAGAAACAGCGGGACTAGGCCGTGCTGAGGGCCCTGAGCAAGCTGGGCACCGGCCGTGCTGTGCCTTTCTCCTCGCGGCTGCCTGGCTGCAGGTGCAGGAAAGCTCAGAGCTGGGTTCATGCAGGGCCGGGTGTCTGATAGAGGGGGTGAAGAAAGGCCAGAAGCTGGGTTCATGCAGGGCCGGGTGTCTGATAGAGGGGGTGAAGAAAGGCCAGAAGCTGGGTTCATGCAGGGCCGGGTGTCTGATAGAGGGGGTGAAGAAAGGCCAGAAGCTGGGTTCATGCAGGGCCGGGTGTCTGATAGAGGGGGTGAAGAAAGGCCAGAAGCTGGGTTCATGCAGGGTCGGGTGTCTGATAGAGGGGGTAAAGAAAGGCCAGAAGCTGGGTTCATGCAGGGCTGGGTGTCTGATAGAGGGGGTGAAGAAAGGCCAGAAGCTGGGTTCATGCAGGGCCGGGTGTCTGATAGAGGGGGTAAAGAAAGGCCAGAAGTGCAGGGGGGACGGGGGTGAGCCAGAGAGTAATCAAAATGATGACTCTCAGCTGAACTGGGCAGGCAGGAAGCAGAGGCTGGAGGTCCAATGAAGAGATCCAAACATAAGATCCCCAAATAACAAACTACAAAAAGCTCAATCTTTGAAGCCTAAACACGGCTCTTCCACTCTTTACAACACAGGCACACCGATCCTCCTGTGCCAGAATGACAGCCACCCTGTGCTGGCGGCTTCTCTCCCTCGGCCTGACGTAGTGATGGACGGCTCAGGGGTCCCCTCACAGTGTCCTGCAACCTCCCAGACTGTCCTGTCTGAGTCATCGGGAGCCCTGCCTTCCCTGTTTGTACTACCCAGCTGTTGGTGCCCACCAGGCTCCTTCTAGTACCGAATCCAGGGGTCAGGAGGCCCTACCTCCAACTGTGTGAGAGCGCAGGCCCTGGTGGGGACGAGAGGTCCAGAGCCTTTCTGAGGTCTGAGGTCTGAGGTCTGGCTGTCTGGCTGGGGTATAATCTCCTTTGGAAACAAACCGGAACTGGCCCTATTACAGGGCTTCCTGCCACCCCACCCGCCAGCTATCCTGGAGACAGAGGGAGTTTAGAAAGTGGCCTCGTGACGTTCCCACATGTGCCCTCTTTAGTTTGTCCCTTCTTGACTTTCTGGGGATTTTGCAAACGCTATCACTAAGAGATTTGAGCTCTCTACCAGACTATCTTGTTTGTTCAGCACTGGGAGGGCTGTGTGATTATCTGCAAGCCTCCCTCACTGCGCCCCGGGCACCCTCCCTGGTCAGCCCCTTCACAGGGAGGAGGAGGAGGAGGCCCAGAGGTTAAGATTCCGCCTGAGGTGAGACCTGGGGAGAGGCAGCGACTTCCTCAGTGCCCGGCATCTGGGCTAATCGCTGTTTACGGTTTCCTGGCCTCTTCAGGGCTCACATTCTCGGGATGAGAAACAGATCGAAATGGCTTTTCTCTGCTTCCAGAGAATTATGCAACAAAAACTCAGCCTCACCTTTGTGATAACACGTCTAAGAGAGGCAAAAGGCAAATGCTTTATAAAGCTGGGTTGGGAACAAGAGCTTAACATTATGTTGGTTACCTGACGTAAAATTTGCTATCTTCTTAAAGACTTTTATAGTGGATCCATTTGATATCTGAAAGCAAAGATAAAAAATATATGAGTTTTCAAAATTTAATGTATTGCTTAACTTCACCTAGGAATTAGATGGCTGGCTAGATTTTACAGTCTCACTTATTACATCAAATATTTATCAAGAGTTCCTATGTTCTGGGCACCGTGCCAGAAGATGGAGCTATAATGATGAGCAAGACACTGTCCTCAAGGAGCTCACGGTCCAGTAAAGGAGACGGACGAGGCCGTGGGATGCAGGCAGACAAGGGCTCGTAGGTGGAGGCCAAGGTGCTTGCTGTGGTGGGAGGTGGTCGCGCTGGAGGAGGGGAGACGGAGCTATGCTAGGATAGACCTCACCCCCCCCACCACCAAGAGACCAAGGGATACCTGAGTCATGTTCATTTTTGAGGCTCCTACTATATTAATAAATGCTGAAACAGGAGTTCACACACTGGCATGTAAAGCTGGTGCCCACCCTGTGACAGAGCAATTTCCCAGCCAGGTTACACTCAGTAGAAGTCAGTACATATCCTGATAGTTGACTACTTGTGATTGCCACATACTGGGAACCACCCAAATATCAACAGAATGAATGAATGCTTTGGGATATGTTCACACAACAGAATGTTATAAGACAATGAGAATGGGCAGATAACTGTGACATGCCACAAGGATGCTGAGAAAGAGAGGCCGATATAAAGGACTGCACACTGTGTCATTCCACTCACATAAAGCTAAAACAAAACAAAAACCAGTCGAAACTATGATGTTAAAGGTTTGGAGAAAAGAGCAGGGGTGGTGGTTAAGAGGGCCAGGGGGCTTCTGAGGTGACCATAATGTCCTATTTCCTGACTTGAGTGGCAGTGACAGGAAAAGCTAGCTTTGTGATCACTCATCAGCAGTACACAAATGATTCGTTCTCTTTTATGCAGGTGCATATTTTAGAAAGGAAGCTTGTAAAATCATAAAAATTGTATTCATTTTTTTTATACTCTTTGAAGTGAGAAGCACGGAGGCAGAGAAACAGACTCCCGCATGTGCCCGACCAGGATCCACCTGGCAAGCCCACCAGGGGACGATGCTCTGCCCATCTGCGGCGTTGCTCTGTTGCCACCAGAGCCATTCTAGCACCTGAGGCAGAGGCCATGGAGCCATCCTCAGTGCCCAGGCCAACTTTGCTCCAATGGAGCCTTGGCTACAGGAGAGGAAGAGAGAGATAGAGAAAAAGGTGAGGTAGAGGGATGGAGAAGCAGATGGGTGCTTCTCCTGTGTGCCCTGGCCGGAAATTGAACCTGGGACTCCTGCACGCCAGGTTGATGCTCTACCACTGAGCCAACCAGCCAGGGCAAATTGTATTCATTTTTTTTTTAATTTATTTATTTATTCATTTTTAGAGAGGAGAGAGAGAGAGAAACAGAGAGAAAGAAGGGGGAGGAGTTGGAAGCATCAACTCCCATATGTGCCTTGACCAGGCAAGCCCAGGGTTTCGAACCAGCAACCTCAGCATTTCCAGGTCGACGCTTTATCCACTGTGCCACCACAGGTCAGGCCTGTATTCATTTTTTTTTAAAGACTTTATTTATTCATTTTAGAGAGGAGAGAAGGAGGGGGAGAGAGAGAGAGAGAGGAGGGGAGGAGCAGGAAGCATCAACTCCCATATGTGCCTTGACCAGGTAATCCCAGGGTTTTGAACCGGAGACCTCAGCATTCCAGGTCGACGCATTATCCACTGCGCCACCACAGGTCAGGCACTGTATTCATTTTTAATTAAATATTTTAGCCATGGCCGGGTAGCTCAGTTGGTTAGAGTGTCATCACAACACACCAAGGTTGAGGGTTTGATCCCTGGTCAGGGCACATATAAGAATCTACCAATGAATGCATAAATAAATGCGATTACAAATCAATGTTTCTCTCTTTCTTCCTTCCTCTCTCAAATCAATCAATCAATCAAAAAAAGTAAATTCAATTATAATTTACAGTAAAGTACTTAACATTCACTAAACAAAATGTACAGCTCAATGAACATTCACTAAAGTACATACCTGTGTAACCACCACCCACAGCAAGATATAAAATTATATTTCAAGTTGCTGAAAAGTACCTCCATCATCCCTTCCCAGTCAATAACCACCCCTTCCTTTTCTGACTTCCATCACTATTGATTAATTGTGACTATTCTTGAACTTCATAGAAATGGAGTCACTCAGTGTATATCTTGTGTCTAGCTTCTTGGGGTCAATATTAAAGTCTGTGATGTTTGTCCACGCTGTGCAGTTACTAGCAGTTTGTGCTTTTTAAATTAATGTGCCTTATTCCATTGTATGAATATACTACAGAAAAAATTGCCAGACAATAAAAGGACTGAAGGATTGACAGGCTACAACAGGAATGGACCTCAAAAAGAGCATGCTAAGGGCAAGAAGCCGGTCGCAGACGGTGCAACCCCATTTGCCGGTATATAAAATGTCCAGAACAGGAGAATTTCTACAGAAAGTAGATTACTAATTGCCTAAAGCAGAGGTCGGGAGAATGAGGAGGGATTGCTAATGAGTTCAAGGTTTCATTTTGGGGTGATGAAAATGTTCTAAAATTAGATTGTGGTGGTGGTGACTGTTCAACTCTGTAAATGTACTAGAAAACCACTGAATCGTTCACTCTAAAAAGGCGATCTTTATGGTTTATAAATGACCACAACAGAGCTGTTTAAAAATTGCCACAGATTTAAAATGTACATGTTTGACAAATAAATGCTTTCCCTGTGGGGGAGCTGGGGGCTAAGAAGCAGAAGCAGGCCACCACCCTTGGGAGAAGCTAAAGGCTCTGAGGGGCTGCTCCAGAGAACGAAGAGGCTGGCAGGAGTCAAGAAGTCCTCATCTTCAGCTGGGATGTGGAGGGAGAACAGCCCTGTCATTTCTGAACATCGTTAGCTGAGCGCTTGTCCCCTCCAGTGCGAAGCTTGAGGACTGTTCTGAATTCTAATACTGATTTGGACCCGGCCCTCCTCAGTGTGGAAAAAAGTAGAATCTTAGCATGTCTCTTCTGGCTGGCTACATGCTGGTTATCGGCACGTACAGGCCTGCTTCGCCGGCACAGGAGGAAGGCTAACCCCTCTGGCTGTGCCCACAGGGCGGAGCCAGCCCTGGAGAGGCCCGGAGCTCTCTGGCCAGCCTTGTCCAGACCCTGAGTTTAGGCCAGAGGCCTCCAACTGCTTGTGTTTGTGACATCTTGTGGGGAGTCGTCTGGGCAGGGGCTGGCTAGGGCCTCAGGCCTCTGTAAAGTGTCTTGAGTGAGAATTCTGACCTTTTATTGAACTCTTTGGCTCTCTGTTATTACCAAAGACCCTCTCCTCTCCACTTGAGCCATTCATTGTTTTTCTGGCTGATTCTTCAATTCTCCTCTGTATTTCATGCAATTAAACAGTCACGTGCAGGCACCCCCCCCCCCCCCCACCTTTTGCAATCCTCCACACTGAGTCTTATGAGAATGTTTGACCATAGTTACAAAAATCCTCCCCATGAAGAGCTGGTTATGCTCTGTTTCCAAGCCATAAAATCTTTTTATAAAAGGAAGCTGATGATTCATTCTGGATAGCTGTCGAAGAATGAATCCTGAGGGGGTCCCGTTGAGCATTGGGCCAATACTCCAAAGCGAGCACCCTTACTTGATAATCACAAACACCACAGACGGGCCCTCTGAGGAGCAGTGCTGCCAGAAGTTCAAATGTCTCTTCAAGAGCTGGCGACGGCCCACTGCTGGCGCAGGCGCAGCTAGTACCAAGGAAATGTCGCTCGGAAAGCATCTCCCGAGAGCAAGTGTGAAGGCATTTTACTGGTGGGTGAGCTGTGTGTTTCTGAGCACAGATGTGTGCAAGTGTATTTCCAACTTTCACAGATGCTCTAGGGCGAGGGCGTCCCCCCCACCTCCACGGGACACTTTGACACTATCGCAAAGACAGAAAACTATTTACCGATGTTCGCGGGGAGGCAGGGCGGGGAGGTTTCTTTTTGTATTTTGCACAAGTCAGCTGCTACGGAGTGAAGGGCAGAAATGCCATTTTTAAAAAGTGCCACAGAATCCAAAGTGTTAAGAATATAATGCTGTTTGTTCCGTCTGAGGAGCTCCCAGGGCCTCCCTCAGAGAGACTCATTAATCCTCCTGTACTCCTGTGAGGCAGGGAGCATCCTCTGGGCTCCCACTTTAGGAATGAAAACCAAATTAAATCAAAGAAAGATTAATGTCACTAGATGGGTCTGAGACAGGAATATTCCTCCAGCCCAGAGCAGAACTTGTACACATGGCAGTTTCAAATTAAATTCCTTCCAGTCTCGCAGTGCTCCAGGATCCGATGTGACAACAAGGCCACACGCCTTCGATGATGGCGGCCCGTGTTGCAATGCTGCAGAGGTGAATGTACACGGGTCCACCCTCAGAACTGGGAGAAGGGGACCCATGTCAACAGTTTAAAATAACCCCTGAAATAAACAGAAGCTGCGTGTCCTCCAAACCATTTGCAAGTGAAGGTGAGACTTCTTTGTGCTGAAATACTAAGTTTATGGCCTAAGTTGAAGATTACTGTATTTTATTAAATATTTTAACACACCATTTGGTTCAGAATATTTTTTTTTCTTATTTTCCTCCTTAAAACCCTAGGTGTCTCTTATGGTCAGGCGTGTCTTATGGAGCGAAAAATACGGTAATTCCATCAAAATGGATTTTCTAGAAATATAAGGTTGAACTTAGATTTAACCTTATGAAACTGTCATGTTTATAAGTAAATTATGGTCAATTACTGACAATTTCATATGGTTTAGCCTAAAAGGAAAGCTGGAGTTTCGGCCTAAATATTTATAAAAGAGTAGGAATAATATTACTCCTATTATGAATATGGTCTGAAATAGTGAATTTTTTCCTTAAAGAAAAATAAAATCTGAAAACTCAATCACCAATATAAATCCCTTCGGGGAAGCCCGGGCTGGTATCTCTCATTCCTAAAATGGTATTATATGAAAACAATTCTGTCCACCTAGCGTTGTCCCACAGCCCCGCGTCAGTAACACTCGCCGCCTTCCTCCTCAGCTCTGCTCACTGACACCCCAAGGCTGAGCAAGAGGGAAGACCTTGCTCAGTCCTTCAGTGATGCGGGGGTCGGGCTCATCAGAACATTCTCAGCAGACACATCAAATCACACGCATAATTCCTGACAGCCAGGACAGAGCGCTGAAGGATTCTTGTAAATAGTGAAAATGCTTCCTCTTGTGCGCGTGGAATCAGCCCTGGGCCGGTCAGCAAACTTCCTCCGCCGGCCCTCCCCTCCGGGAGGGAGGGAGGGAGGCCTCCCACGATGTGTGAGAAATTGGGGACCTCAGCGCTCTCCACGCTCTTGTTGGACCCGGGCAGTCAGGTCTTGGGTGCCTGAAAGAGGCCTCCTTTCTGATGAAGGAACCCTCGTCATCTTCAAGGAATGACGTTAACGTAGGATCAGAAATAAGGAAGCAGTCTGAAAAACTGAAGACGTGAGATCCATCAGAAGACCTGAAGAGAAGTTACCCTTTGAATTGACAGCAGAGAAGGTAAGTACCAGGACTCCCTTCATCAGCCCCGTGCTCCAGCTGGAGGTGTCAGCGGCTGGGAGCAGCGTGTTCCTCTGGCCTTGACAAGAGCCACTGTCTCTGGTGCAATGCCTTTGTCATCTGTGTCCAGCCGTGGGGTGTCAGCGAGAAGGGCTATGTAACCACGGCCAAGTCTCTCAGCCTCCCTGTGCCTTCAAATGGGAAGAATGGGCACATCTACCTGCTGGGCTACAAGGAGGCCTGAAAGAGTCACTCTCTGTAAAGGCGCCTAGAACAGTGCTCAGTATACGAGCAGCACTCCACACCATTGTTAAATATGTAAGTACCAAAAGCCATTCATGCTGTCAGAAATCTTTAGAGACAGTCACGCTGTCAGAAATCTTTAGAGATAGTCCGATCCCTTTGTGTGTGTGTGTGTGTGTGTGTGACAGAGAGAAAGAGAGTCAGAGAGAGGGACAGATAGGGACAGACAGACAGGAAGGGAGAGAGATGAGAAGCTTCAATTCTTCGTTTGACACTTTAGTTGTTCATTGATTGCTTTCTCATATGTGCCTTGACTGCGGGCCTTCAGCAGACCGAGTAACCCCTTGCTCAAGCCAGCGACCTTGGGTCCAAGCTGGTGAGTTTTGCTCAAACCAGATGAGCTCGCGCTCAAGTTGGCGACCTCGGGGTCTTGAACCTGGGTCCTCTGCATCCCAGTCCAATGCTCTATCCACTGCACCACAGCCTGGTCAGGCCGATCCCTTTGTTTTAATGTCACAGGTGGCACACCTGACTGAAAGGACTGGCCACTTTATACCGCAAACCCTTTGGGACATTCCTTTGAGCTTTAAGTGTCATTTGAGTGACAGCTTTGGCATTAGCAGTGACCACTTCACCTGTGACGACACAATGGTTAAAAGTCTTTTCTGCCCCTCAGAACCTCATAGCTCAGAACGAGAGGTGTGATCTGGAGAGACCATTTCCTGCTGAACGTGACACTTAACACTGCGGCAGGGTGTGGGTGCGGTAACTCGGGCTTCAAAAGGTCACACAGGTGCGGGTGAGGAAAACCTGGACCAGGAGGAACCATCCCCCACCCCCCAAGCACCCACAGGCAGCTCCAGAACACAATGCAGGCCCCTTCATAGTGAACGTGCACACGGCGACAGCCAGCTACGGAAGCACGTGGGGAGGACTTAATTATAGGGAGAAAGACGCCTGTGGCTTAATGTGTTTGTAAAGAGACTGGTGTCACCCACTGTCTGCACAGGACAGAATGAGACTGGAGCAGACATTCGCCCTCCTGTGTTCATCTGAAGGAAACTGAGGGTCATAAGAGCGCCTTCATCAGATAGTAGTTGTGAACATGCATTGGGCTCATGCGTGTGAATAGTGCTGGGCACTGACTGCCATTGTTACCATCATGGAAAGCAATCGTGCCATTGCCCAGGGTTGCCAACGGTGCCGTCCTATAGGTGACAGGGCACTGCCAGCAGATCGGAGCTCGTGAGGCTGCCTGCACCTGGCTCATGAAATGCTATATTTTTGCTGGGTCCTCCAAGGCCCTCTGAAACCTGTTCTCCAAATATATGGACAGTAACTCATTCAAAGGAGACCAGCAACACTCTATTTGCCCCAAACACAGAGCAAGGTGACAAGAAACAGGCCCACACCCCAGCAGTGAGGACTGTTTAGATGGGAGGAGGAACTCGTCGTCACTAAAGACTTACTTTAAAACCTAACTAATTTGGGCTAATTGAAGGGAGGTGACTGAATCACTTAAAACTCTAAGTTAGACCTTCTTTTAAAATAAAATACAGTTTTCTGCTTTCAAGCACTTACAGTGACTCAAACTAGGGCACTTTAGTAAATGAATAAGAGTGATAATTAGCATCATGTCTCTTTGGAGGGTAAAGCAAGTGCTCAGGAGAAAATTTTTCTTTAACGAAAGGGCAAAAGCAAGTTTCAGCCCAGCCCTGTCAAATGACTTCAAATCTTGAGTCTGCTGGGCTGCTATGAAACTGGGTGTAGGTGCAGGTGGCCAAGGATGGCAGTGGATCCTTTCTTCAGAGCAGTGTTTGGCAAACAGGGCATTTGAGATGGTCCAGGTAGAGAGCTCACAGGGCCCAATGACCTCCTAGTTTCCTTCAAGCTCTCTGCTTTTTTGTTTGTTTGGGTTTTTTTTTTTGCGTTATGGCTTTGCTTTTTAAACATAAGGAGGATTCTTTAAGCCCTTGTATCCTAGTCTTGTCATTTATTACCACCATGTGGTAACGCTAGGGTATGAGGCCAATAAATCATTTGGACGGGAAGTGACTACAGGCCGGATTAATTTCATTATCATCCCTAAGCAGATAGGTGTCTAGCATGGCCGATGTCTCCAGTGAAGACTGATGTTCCTTCTCTCCTGACAGCTCCCCTCACCCTGCCTTGCAGACAGCCGTGGTGGGTCCTCGTTTTCCCTGCTGGGGTGGCTTGTCCCGCCTTTCCTTACTGGCGGTGAGTGGACACACCCCTGTCCTCTGGGGTTCACTCCTTGCCCACCAGGTTGCCAGGGGACACTGAGAAACCCAACCAGGGTGCCCAGCTCTCGTCGCATAGCTGAGCAAGGCAAGCACATTAGTCAAAAGCACCGAAGGCGTGCTGTGCTCCTTCCGAACTTGCTGAGACAGGTTGGTTACCCAGACGCACTCGAGCAGAGGCGGAGACGGCTGCGGGTCTGCAACCTGCAGTTCCGGCGATGCCACAGAGAGCTCCTCTGCAAGCACTCTGCCGACTCTCCTGCCCTTCTCTCCATTCGGTCGCCCCTGGAGCAGTGCCTCCCGCAGGGTGGCCCACCAACAGGAACCTGTACTTTCAGAGAATTCCCTGGGTTTGTTTTATCATCTCCAAAGCTAAAACCAGCAGCTCTTGGCAAGATGATACCAAGATTGGGAGGTCTGAGCTGCCGGAGGGCGTGCCCAGGAGCCAGGTGTTATTCCTCAGCTTTCTCAGCGAGATGCCCTCCAGCAAAGGCTGCAAGGGTAGCACTTCCCAGCTGCCACCCACAGCAACTATCTCCAAATTGCGTGTGAAACCCACTCAGCTAGAGAGCCCGGATGCGGTGGTCTCTGTTCCTGGCTGTTGTGCAGAAAGCCGTGCTTGAGGAACAGTCTCAGCTTCTTCCTGGTCGAGGGGCAGCCTGGCCGGGGCCAAGGCCTCCCGGGTGCAGACTTGTCTCCCTGGGACTTGACGGCCTTGAAAGACAGGGGACACGAGACCCTCGCAGTGGCCTGGGAAGCTTTTCCTCCCGTCTTCTCCGTCTCTAGATGAGCACCCACATCTGTGCATCTGCCTGCCACCCCGAGTGCCATCCTGACCTGTCCCTCACCCCAGTCTCTCTCCCATCAACATGGCTTGTGGTATCTACCTCCTGCCTATCTCTGAACCCCCCCCCCCTCCACTGTGGCCCTCTTCAGAGTCTCTGTGTCACTTCTGGTCCGCACCATCCCTCACCTGAAACTCTCCTAGTGACGGCCTCTAAAGGGTTTCTGTACGTCCAGGTTTGCAGCCCATACGCCCCTGCCCCACGCACGGCCACAGTCATCTTCTGGAATGCACATCTCCCAGATTAAGCTTCTCCAATGGCTTCCCACTGCTCTTGGGATAATATTCGAACCTCTGAAGAAAGTGACTGGGCCTATGTGAGCGGCACCTCCCCTTCTCACTCCGCCGCCCACGTCTCTGGCCTTCCTCCTCAGGAAGCTGTGGTGTGTACTTGTTAAGCCACAGACCTGAGAGCCCAACTACCTGGATCGAAATCTTGACACTGCTACTAACTGTTAGTAAACTTCCTTGAGCCTCATCATTCCCAACTACAAAGTGGGTTAGTAATAGTAGCAACTCATAGAACCACTATGAGGTAGAAGGTCAGCACCTAGCCCAGAGGAAGGGCTCCATACTGTTGTTATTTCTAAATGCCACCTTGCTCCTCTCAAATTTTCGCCAGTCCGAAAGTACTTATGTGGAAGAACACGCGTGTTCTCCCATCCCTGCTAGGTATGCTGGCACCCCATCCCAGTTAAGTTCAGATCTCAGCGTGATCATAGCTTCCTCCAGGAAGCCTTTCCAGATGTTCCAAGCCACAGCACTATTCCAACATAAGGTGTTGCCTCATTCCTTACTTCCTCTCCCCTTCTCCATCCTCTCTCCCGGGCTATAGGGTCTGTGAGGTCAGGAACCTGGGCTCTGTTCCTCTCGTAAGCATCCCTGGCCCTTAGCACACAGTAGGTATATAACAAAGATTTGGAGAATGCTGCTGAACAGCTCCCATTATTCCAGCGTGCTCAGGAACCTTCCCTGCCTCCTCGCTCCTGTTCTGTGCAGGATTCTCCAGCACTCAGATCTCTAAGAGGTTACATGTGCCCCTCGTTCACGCTCACGCAGATACCCAGCCTATGGGTCAGGGGCCAAAGGAGATATCGCTGAGTATCACAAACAGGAAATGTAGAACTTCAGAACAAAGGGCTCTACACAAAAGGTGACACCATCTACCGTGAACACCAGAGAGCGGGGAGGCTTAGGGCTCCACAGGCTTTGTTCAGCGTCAAGCTAACTGATAACTCTTCCAGGGCTTTGCTGAGGACCATGCTGGGAGAGGCCAGAGAATCTTGCAGAGGTGAAGTTTCTCACCTACACTGCAGGATGGACAGCAATCTGCTCACATGAAAATCACAGCTTCTGGAGAGGGGAACCCGGGGGGACCAGCCGACCATGAGAGACAGTGATTCACAAGCTCTTCCACATCAATAACTAAGAAAAACTTCTGCCCCAGAGAAAAGCACTCTGCAAACTATTCCAGAAAATGGCTGGGAATCCTGGTTTGTTTGTTTGTTTTTAAAGAATTTACAAGGTACCAGAGATGACCTAACCTAGTCAGGATTGGGTGGGGTCCTGGGGGCTAAAATTCGAACCCCTCGTTCTTACCTCGTAGTGGCCGATGGTATTCAGCTTGGTTATTCCATCTTCAAGAATCACAGAAGAACTGTCAATGTCCAGGAGTTCTTTCTGCCGTGTGCCCACCTGAAGCTCTGGAGAAAAGAGAAAGGGGGGCACTGTGTTCGCTTTGAAAATCACAATGAGAAATTTTAAATGCTGTCCGGTTAAATGCTGCCCCGTCACTTTGGCAAATACCGTGTAACAATAGATCGAGCTGAAATAAAGTGGTAAATACTCGTTTGAAGGTTTAGCGAAATGTAGCAGCCCGCCTGGCAGCCCGAGTTTTGTTTTCTTTCTGTTTTATGTTTAGAGTTTGACTCTTAAGACTTGTACTCTGAGGCTCGGCTTGGAAGTGAAGCCAAATATAGACAGCATCATGCCTCCTCAGAAGGACCAGCTCTTCAGAAAACTCTTAAAAAAAATTATTTATTCATTTTTAGAAAGGGAGAGAGAGAGAATAGGGGGGAGGAGCAGGAAGCACCAACTCCCATATGTGCCTTGACCAGGCAAGCCCAGGGCTTCGAACCGGCGACCTCTCAGCATTTCGGGTTGCCGCTTTATCCACTGCGCCACTACAGGTCAGGCCAGAAAACTCTTAAAGCAGATTTGTGTGCCCACATGCATGTGCCTGTATGCACAAGCAGGCACGCTCTGAGCTATCTTCTGTAGGTCCCTGGGTGGGGGCACTGGTGGGCTAAAATCCCAAAACACAGGGTTCAAACTCGTTCACAGGGTTGCTGACCTGTGCCCCAGGGTCAGCAACCCCTGTGGCCCACAGACCTATGTTTTCTCTTTCTGTGACCTGTGTTATGTTTTACTTATTATGTTAATGTCAACTCAGCACCAACATTTAATAATTGAGACATTGCACATAAAAAGGTGGACTTCTGCTCTCTTTTTAAAAAACTGAACCATCTGCCTGCCCTGGCTGTATAGCTCAGGGCAGTTTGTTAGAGCATTGTCCCCATATGCCAAGGTTGAGGGTTCGATCCCCGTTCAGAGCACATACAAGAATTAACCAATGGATTCATAAATAAGTGGAACAAATGATGTTTCTTGCTCTGTCAAATCAATAAAAATAAATAAAAAAACAAACAAGGGAGGGAGGGAGGGAGGGAGGAAGGGAGGGAGGGAGGGAAAGAAAGAAAGGCCTGGCCAGTTGGCTCAATGGTAGAGTGTCGGCTCGTCGTTTGGAAGTCCCAGGTTTGATTCCTGGTCAGGGCACACAGGACAAGTACCCATCTGCTTCTCCACACCTCCCCCTCTCCCTTCTCTCTCTCTCCTGCTGCCATGGCTCAGTTGGAGCACGTTGGCCCTGGGTGCTGAGAATGGCTCCATGGCCTTGCCTCAGGTGCTAAAATAGCTCAGGTGCCGAGCAATGGAGCAAGGACCCCAGATGGGCAGAGCATTGGCCCCTAGAGGGCTTGCCGGGTGGATCCTAGTCAGGCACATGTAGGAGTCTGTCTCTCTGCTTCCCCACTTCTCACTTAAGAAAAATAAAAAATAAAATAAAAATTAAAAGGGAAGGAAGAAAAAAAACTGGACTATCTGGCAACACAAACCATACAGGCCGACTGTCAGCTGAAGCTAAGTGGCACTGCCCCTTTAGATGGCGAGTCTTTTCCCAGTTAGGTTGGGCCCCATCATTTCCTGTTGTCCTAGGCGGCAGGCCCACAGCCCCGATTTATGATACTTCCTGCTTCTTTGAGCATCTGAGTTTGTGAGCCCCTGCAGAAGGGGTCTGAGCATGGCTGCTTCTGGTATTGGATTTCAATGCAATTTAATGGCTGGTTTCTCAGGCTTTGCCTTAGTTTTCTGAGGCAGGCCCTGGAGGTCGTTTGGAGGGTCAGCAGACATGCAGAAGCCTGGCGTGTCTGGTATGCTGTGTTCTGTCTACCGTCAGACTACAGTGTGAAGCTTCTGGTTGGCTTGCACTGTGCCTGCCTTCCTACATCAGGAATTGTGGGAGGACTCCGCTACCAACTAGGTGGTGGCAGGGCTGAGGCTGTTTTTCCTGTGTCCCCTGGCTCCATGTGTCCACCTCCTCTGCAGTCAGAGCCACTCACTCGTTTATGAGGGGCAGGCTCGGGCAAGGGAGCTGATGGTCTGGGTCACTCCAGGGTTTCCTGGTTGGAGCTGCCCCTTTGACCCTGCATCTAACTAACGAGCTACACAGGTCTTCAAGTTCCCAGCAGTCCATCCCACAGAAGCACACAGCAGAGGCAGCGGACAGGTGCCTCAGCCACTCTGCTTTCTCGGAAGCCAGGGAACCACCTCACGGCTTGCAACACGTTCACAGGGTTTTATTCCAATCTGCCAGACCTTGCCCCCAGGCTTCTCCCATGGCCTTTTAGCAGGAGCTTTGACCAGGAGGGCGGGCTGGGATGATTTTAATTGCCTGCTTACTCCAGGCTACAACTGTACAAGGAAGGGAAATGAACCTTGTTAGGCTGTCACTGCTGTGATTTTACTCTTCGTTCCTGTCCCATTATCTGCTATAAAATCCCATGACAGTCTCCTGCGAGGGCTTGCATGCAGCTCAACTTTAAAATGTTGATGAACATTTGAGTGAAGTGGAACCCTGTGAGCTGGCTCATGCATATGCTCTCCTTAGCAGTATACCAATAGAGCCCGAAAATGGATTCACAGCAGATGCTGCTCCACACTGGGGGAGGACGGAGGGCACACGTAATGTAGGATGAGTTTAGCAGAGAGGAAGATGACCTTTCCAGCGTGCTGGAGTTAACACCAAGAGTCTGAGCCACCCACTAATGATACATTCAGTATCACAACAAACAAATCAAATGCCAACGTGAAATGCAACACAGACACAGGGCATGGGGTTTACACCTTCTTGTACTTCCTGATGCAAGGTGAAACCATTTGGTGTCAGGATTAGCAATCTCATGAATCTGATTTACAAACATAATATTTAAAAAACCAGCCTCTTTGAAGGATTATACTTCCTAAGAAGAATCATGATGCTCTTGGGAGAGCAATACAGTCTATTGGCCCCTAGATGTGCCCTCTAGGAGCAAACAGACCAGATAAGCTTCACCAGATGGACGTTTCCATGCTGGGTGCCGGGAGTGAAGGGGGTCTCAGGGATGCTCACCAGGGTTTTGGGACACAATAGCTTCCACATCACCTTACCAAGACAAATTTCATTCAGCTGAAGTCCATAAGGAGAGCCATTTTTGCTGAGGAATGCTTGGAAAATCTTTTCTTTGGCTTGGCCTATAGTATCGCAATCAAGAACATTGACTGAAATATTCCGACAGACATCTGCACTGTCGTTTTCTGGGATCTTTTCAAAGACGACGTTTAATGCCTGCAAGAATATAAACAGGTTTCGAAGTTTATTAGATAATTGCAATCTGAAGGGTGTTCATAAAAGACACGAACCTCGGCAAGTCCTACTAATACCTCCGACAGAGCATTAGCAAACACCGCACTGCATTATACGACTTTAATCTTTTTTCCATAATCCATTCTTTTTGGGGATAATGGAAAGGAAAACAGCAAGTTAACTCTCATTATAGAGCAAGCATTGAATAAATATATCTGACAGTAAAATATCTATACTCATAAATATTCTAAAATTTTTTTAAATTTCATCCTAAAAAACCCCCACAAACTTGGAAAGGTTCCACAGTAGATGATGGCAGACTGGTGATTATCTTTTTTTTATTAACAGGACCACAGAGTCCCAGAAGTGAAGTTCCAGGTGACAGGAAAGGTCCCTGTATTGATCAGGTGGAAGAGGTCACTTTTTAATATGCAGCATTAATTATGGAAACATTCATCTCCCCTTCCACTTCCAGTGTCTTCAGTTAAACAGTTTCCCCAGCCCTCATTAAAGCACGGAGCTCCCCACCCTGCACTATTATCCTGGCATTAATTACTTTACATTCCAGGGCCATTACTTAGCGTTCTGTCAGTTACCATTCCCGCGTGCAGGGTGCAGCAAGACCTAGGGATCGGAGGAAGGGGGAGGGCCTTTGTGAATGTGTGTAAACACCCAACTAGGGAATATTTCAAAGCTAATTTAAGCGCTATTTCAGGTTTACTTCGTCTAAGAACAAATGAACACATCTAAAACAACAAAGTTTACTTACTACAGATCCTTGGGGGAACTGAGGCATGGATGTGCTAAGACTATTTTATAATCAGCATCGGTACAGCTTAGGTTCTAAGACACTTTGGTAACTATGGAGTCAGAGGGACTTGGGTAGGGTGTAAAATGCACAATTATTTAACGTTTTTGAGCCTGGTTGTGATAAAGGAATGTAAAATGATTACTAAAAAAATTTTTTTTTTAAATGAAAACATGGGAATCCTTACGGTGCAGTAACTGTACCTGCCTTCCAGTGTTGCTATGGAGATTAAATGAGATAATGCATGTCAAAGGCCTGACACAGGGCCGGGCTGCTGGGAAGGGCTGGATGATAATAATTGTGATGTTGCCCTGGCCGGTTGGCTCAGTGGTAGAGCGTCGGCCTGGCGTGCAGAAGTCCCGGGGTCAATTCCCGGCCAGGGCACACAGGAGAAGCGCCCATCTGCTTCTCCACCCCTCCCCCTTTCCTTCCTCTCTGTCTCTCTCTTCCCTTCCCGCAGCTGAGGCTCCATTGGAGCAAAGATGGCCTGGGCGCTGGGGATGGCACCTTGGCCTCTGCCCCAGGCACTAGAGTGGCTCTGGTCGCAAAAGAACGACCCCCGCCCCCGGAGGGGCAGAGCATCGCCCCCTGGTGGGCAGAGTGTTGCCCCTGGTGGGCGTGCTGGGTGGATCACGGTCGGGCGGAGTCTGTCTGACTGTCTCTCCCCGTTTCCGGCTTCAGAAAAATACACACACACAAAAAAAAATAATAAAAATAATAGTGATGTTATTATTTCACATGACTTACTGTAATTATTATTATCATCAGTACTGACATTTGAAACCAGAAGCCCAGTGGGCGTGGAGCAGTTGGACTCAGACCCCACACTCAGTATCTGTCAGAGGAAGGAGCCTGCTGTCAGCAAGCCAAATGGGAAGAACGTGCCTCTGAGGTCAGACTCCTGCATTCCATCCCAGCCAACCACTAACCAGCGGGGCACAACCACCAGCTCAGTTTTCTCACCTGCGAAGTGGGAATAACAACGGTAACTGCCTCTCAGGGTTCCTGCAACGATGAACTGAATTAACCGTGAAGCACTTAGAATAGTGCTCCGTGGCTCACAGAAGCTTGGGACGATAGGACTTACAGGTCAAAGACATGGGAAAGGGTCTTCTGAACTCAGGTGTATCTTCTCTTTACTGGCTTTAAATCTTGTGCCTACAATCCTGTTCCCAATGATGCAAGAGTCCACGTTGGTCCAGGCCTAACCAAATGATTAAAACTCTGAATCAGTGGAACCTGGACTCGGAGGCTCAGCAGGGACTTCAGTCTGGTCTGTGTCATTTCACGCCTCCTGGAACAGAGCTGCTTCATGCCTGCTCTCAGAGCACATCTGCGCTTGGGCCTGCCCCCCACTGGGGAGAGGGTATGCAGAATACCTCTCCGCTCACGAAGCCGGACACACTGGACCAGAGAAAAGGCAGGCAGTGCTGGGTGAGCAGGGCAGCTAGCCACTGAGTGGACTGTCTGGAGAGAACCAATGTGGCAAAGCCTCTGGCCAGAGTCAACTCCTTCACCTCCCTTTTTTAAGCAATATTTACTGAGGCCTCTGGAGACAGACAACCCGCCAAATGTATTTCCAGACATACATACTTTTTAAAGTCTTCTCAATATCTTGGCAAAGATGGTTGTATAATTATTATCCACGTTTTAGAATAAGGAAACTGAGGCTTTGAGAGGCCAGGTAACTTGCTCCAGGGACAGAGCTCCTAAGTGGCAGAGCCAGGAGTCAGTGCCATGAACCACTCGGTGGCAGGGCCCTCCTTCTCTCTGGACCGTCCCTCAGTCCTCCTGGTCCCACCTCCAGGGCCCCGGGAACCCTGTCTTAGATGAGGCTGTAACTGAAGTCCTGAGCTAGATCCCAACACAAACGTGGGTTCCAGAGGGAGGGGGAAGGGAGTCCGGCCTGCTAAGGTCTGAGCAGAGACACCCGTGTCTCCCAGTATCTCCCCACCAGCTGGTCTCCCACTGGGGCTGGCAGTAGTTAAGCTGTCCCACGGGGCTTCCCAAGACAGAGATGAGTGGAACACACCTGTTCGAGTGCGGCAATCCCAGCTGTCTAACAATTTTATAGGTATTTGTGAAATAACACTGTGCGTCTACCTACCTAAAGGGCACTATTGTCTTTAACAAAAACACCTCTTTATAGGCAATAAATGTTCTTAAACACATAACCAAAAGGAAAAAAGAAATCTCAACTGGATGTAAAATAATGTAAATGTGCCACTGCCTTCACAGCAAGATGGGTGGGGAAAGGGAAAATGACATTTTATGGCGTCCACAGGGAATTCTGAGAGTAAATTCAGACATAAATTGATTTGTGTTCATTTTTCATACTGTTCACACTACTTGAGGAAGTGCAGTCAGGCTCTCAGGGTGGGCCCTCTCCTCCTCCTCCCTCCCCCTCCCGCTCTGCCTCCCACTCTGCCTCCACCTCAGGCATAGCCTGCTGGCACAGGGCACACACCGGGCCTCTGGCCCCATTGCCAACTCACCCGCTGACCTTCAAGAACTGTGCAACCAGTCCCCCTGTGCTCCTCCCATTAGGGGCTGGGTGTAGGAGAGACCTTAAGACAGTCCTCGTTCTCAGAGAATGGACATTTTATTTGAGAAACAAAGCATCACCTGTGAAGCAATAGTCAGCCACCTGGTGCAGTGCTGCCGCCCTCAGGAAGTGCTCACAAGGAATCTGAGTGGGGAGGTCAGGAGGGCTGCAGGCCAGAGAGTAGGCCTCGTCCCCTCCCCCTGCTCCTTCCCCGCTGAGGGAGCAGGGGCAAGTCATTGCAAGAGCCTTGAAGTTCTCATTGTTCCTCTCTCAGAGGAGTGACAGGATTACTAAATAATAACACAAACTAATAGTGAATTAAGGAGTGCTTCCACTGTGCCAAGCACTGTTGT
Source organism: Saccopteryx leptura (assembly GCF_036850995.1). Classification (NCBI taxonomy): domain Eukaryota; kingdom Metazoa; phylum Chordata; class Mammalia; order Chiroptera; family Emballonuridae; genus Saccopteryx; species Saccopteryx leptura. Next base: position 117,073,664 of record NC_089504.1, read on the forward strand.
AAATGATGTGTATTTGCATATGTAAATCAATCTCAGAAACAACCCTATGACATGGAGTCTATCATTATTCCCATGTTTCAGAAACTGAGAAACTGAGGCACAAAGAGGTATTACCTTTAGCTTAGAAGAAGGATTTCAAAGGGAGAGACATCAGGGAAGGCTGCATGGAGGAAGGGACATTTGAATTGGGTCTGGAAAGAAGCTGCTTGTACAGAAGTACATGAGGAAGCCTCTGAACCAGGGAGATACTTGGTTTCAATTCTAAATTGACTGGTGAGCAGTGAGCCACAGTTTTCTACTCAGGTCAGGAGGTCTAGATAAAGTATCTCAATTCCTTTGGGTAGAATGGAGGGTGGAGGACTTGAAGAACCATGTTTGCATCTCTAAACCTACCACCTGACATCTGAAGGAGAAGCCTTGTACTATCTATAGAAATAAAAGGTGAAGAAGAGAACACTTCCCTTCTAATAAGGTTTTAGGTTTCTCATAACAATAGCCAGCACCTGGACATACAACCACAACCCGGGCTCACTAGCAGCTTAACCCAGCAGCCCTTCACACAACTTGGTGCTTTCAGATATTAAGGCAGAAAAATAAGGCTTCAGCAGGCAAACCTAGAAGCAAGAGGAGAGAAGCCTTCTTTTCACACTCCTCCCCCTACATGGGGGAAAGGATGACCGGGCTGCCTCATTTACTACTTGACCAATTCTTGGCTAATAAGGGCAGGGCTGTGTTGCATCCTTTTTGCAATGCCTTATAATACCTAGAAAGCAATTTTAAAAGAATTTGTTACAAACAAGCAACTTTATCATAAAAGGTCTTAGCCAATAATTAGTTTCATTAAACAAAACCTGTAAGATGTACTTCTAATTTCGTTTCAGAGCCAATAAAGGTCATGAAGAAAGTCTGGTTTTTATACTAGACTGAATGGGGGGTGGGGAGAAAGTAAGAGAGAGAGAGAGAGAGAGAGAGAGAGAGAGAGAGAGGCAGTGAACACTTCCAGAAGTTCAGCAGAAGCAGCATGAGCCCCGAGTTAGAAGTGCTAGTTCCAGGCAAGCTTCTGATCTGAGGATTTGCTGAAGCTGGAGCGGGCAACCCTGGGACATGGGGCCAGACGCCTCCTCCGCTGCTACTCCTGCCTGCTAGTCTCCCTTTTCTACCTGCCTTTTCCTGTCCCCACCCAAGACAAAGGACCCCAAGCTTCTTTGCCCAACAGAAAAATGAAGGAGAAAGGCTTTCTCCATTTTGAAGAAAAAAAAAATCATAAGTTAATGGAGAGACTGCCTCAAATTTCAGTTTCTCACACAAATTTTTTTATACTTGCTAGCATTTGCTCACATTTGTTCATGCTAGAATCGAGTGAGAATCTGTCTGATTTAGCCTCAAATGATTGATTTAAGTCGTTTAGGCTTAATACGAGTTTTTCACAGTTTTTTTTTTTTGTTTTGTTTTTTTGTTTTTTGGCAAATGCTCCGAGTTTCAGATTTATGGAGCGTGATAAGGCATTTTTACTGCTGTGTCCCCAGAAGGAGAGGATAACGATCAAGGCTTTTGGGGTTGTTGGGAGGGCGATGCTAGTTCTTTTTCTCTGTTATATCAAGCTCTAGATTAGGGCTGGCAAACTTTCTGTAAAAGGCCAGATAATATTTAAGATTTTGTGGCCTGTATGGTCTCTGTCACAACTCCTCAACTCTGCAGATGTAGCAGAAACAGCCACAGACAATAGTAAATGAACGGATAAGGCTGTGTTCCAATAAAACTTTATTTATAACAATGGGCAGCAGGGCCGTGTTTGGTGCATAGGCTCTTATTTGCTGATCCCTGCTCTAGGTAATAGTAAATGGAATGCTGATTTTGACAATGCAAGAAAAGACAAATCTAAAAAATGCCTTTATCTCCATCACGCCTTGCTTTGGAGGTTACCATTCTCTGAGGTGCGCGGGTATAAATAAGGACCCTTAATGATGAAGTAATAGTCACAGTTGAGCCACAGAGGAGAAGGTTAAATACTTTTCTATTTAGGTAACTATGTAAATGATTTCTAATTCTGTGATTATGGGTGTGAGAAGGGTATGAAGATGCAAGTCATTTAAGACATTTAATGTTAATTTTTCATTTTTCACTGCCTGCCATCAACAAGGGAATGACTTACCTAAACTGATTATAAAAAAAAATGGTTTCACTTCTTTGATCAGGAAGCTCAGAACAGTAACTACGGAGTTAGTAGTGGTTTCGGTATTATCGCAAGTCATAATGGAAATGATTTGCACTATGGTAGAAAGAAAAAGGCGAAAAAAAAAACTCAAGGATTTTAATTAACTTCACTGTTTCTCCACAAATGCTAGAAGTATTAAAAACAAGATTGCTGAAGTGCAAACATCAGGATTTAATGAACAATGGGACGTAATTGAAGTAACAGAGAATGACTTAATCGGGACAGTGGGTTGTTTAATTACAGGGATAATAGATCTTCTGAAAGGACAAACTAAATGGAATGCGAGAAACTGGGGAGTGCTGGGGAGAGCCACCATGTTATAGGAAGTGTGTAGACAAGACATTCTTGCTAGAGATAGTGAGGGCTCTGCTATATGTGAAATACTTTATTAAACATGACCCTCCCTCCCCCAAATGGTGACCACTAGGGAAAAAAAGGACAGGCTCATGTGGGCTGGCATCAACCTTTAATAAATCATATAGAGGCATTAAGATCTCCGTAAGCATGTATCTCTGCTTTTTCAAGAATTTCTAATAATCTTAAAGACTTTCTCATAGATATGAGAATGAGGGCAATAATATGTTTGTCGGAACACTGTTGCCCAGGCTGCCAAGATGCTATCTCTCAGATACAGCGATTGGCAGGCTCATTTCCTGGGTTTAAGAGTTCAAAAAAACATTTCTCGTTTAACTTTGATTACAAGTCAACCTTCTCTTGCTAATTCAGCACACATGCTATGAGTTATTGGGTTTTCTCATCTCTTCCTGAAAGCGAGGCAAATGTCCTTTCTCCCCTGTGACATACTTTCCTGGAACTGAAATCCTCACGTCTTCCCTCGCTCCTTCGAAGTTTTGGGCCACCTGCTCTAAAATCCCTCTCAACACAGAGCCCGCTCGGGGCCTAAGACACTCCAGCAATTGAAAGCAAACATACCTAATATTTTGCAAAAGAGGAAAAACTGTAGAGCAGTATGGTTTGTTCCTCCTCTGGCTGCCAAACCTGAGTCCCTGGATAGCAGAGGAAGACGTGAGTCCTGCGGTGTACAGACCTCCTCTGCTGCCCACGTTTGGGAGGGCGATGACGTCAGGACAGCCTGCCGCATTGAACACCAGCCTGCATCCCTTGCTGGAGAAGGGCGGTTTCTGACAGGAGGAGTGTGAGTGTGACTGTGGGGCTTTTCTTAAACTTGAGGGCAGACAGAGGAACTTTCCTCCCAGGTTGCAGGGAACAAAGAATCACTTCCCAGGGCCCATTAGTACGTAGAACAATTTCATGTAGGAGGAACAGGCAAGAACACCCCACACCTCGGAGGGAACCCATCCTAATCTTAGAGGTTGTCATATGAGGTGCTATGTTTCTGAGCATTGAGCCAAACAGGAGTTTGGGATCCTCTTTTTAAAGATGTTTCTGTGGCGTACCACACTGTCACTGCAAGTTATCATGGGGCTGGATCCTGATTTTAATTTGACTTTTCTTCCTTGAAAGAATTACACACACTCTCTCACTTCAGTTTGTTCACCACACCCAGGTTTTCAATTACTTAAAGCACCTCAGGCAAATTTAGAAAATCAAGACTTCAAGCCACTGGGTGTACATGCACGGGGAACTGGGGCGGTGTGGGGGGGGATTAAAACGAGAAAGAGGGGGAGGAGGGAGAAGAGAGAGATAGACGATGGTTAACGCTAGGGGAACTTGGCTGAAAGGAAACAAAAAACTTTAAATTTTTTATATTGACCTTCTGCTAACATCTTGTCACACAAGCATAGGCCAGATCATGTGCTTCTCAGGAGCTCCTGGTGAGATCACGCACCATGAAAGAGGCTGGAACAGACCCAGCAGTAGGCACTACAATTCACTGTCAACGGCGAGGCCCCTTGAGAGAAGTGGCCACCCCTTCTCCAGTTTCAACTCTCGACATCGGATGGTAAATCCATATTTGAAAGGAAGATTAATGTGGGTATCTAAAATCATAATTTTCCATTAGTCTTTTTTTTTCCCCAGGGTTGATAACGGAAAAAAGAACCCAAGAGTCAACATGAATTTCTTCAACATCAAGAAACACTTTGATGATGAGTTGAGTGTTAACAAATCAGAAGCACATGGTCCTAATTGACTGTGAAATAAATAATGTTTCAAAATGAAAGGGGGGAAAAGTGTTCAGATGTAAAGCGTTAAAAGGGACTCAAACCTCACAGGCGGCTTCAGGCATCAGACTTCTCCCCACTCCCAGCATCTTCTTTCCTCTCTTTCCTGTTGGGGTTCATGTTTTCATGAAAGGAAATTACCACTGGATTCCCCGACCTATATTCCCTTGCAAATATTTCTCTTGTGGAACCTGTGGGACTTCTAAAATGTTTCAAAGTGAAAACACCAACATCTTCTGGTTTAGGACCGAGGCGCTGGGTTTAAAGACAAACTCGGGGTCAGCAAAAGCAAAGGCCAAGGGCCTGGGTGCAAAGTTTATCTTTTGATCTCCAAGAGACCAGTGGGGTTCTCCAACCCCAGAGACTCTGATTTAATTCAGTCTCAAGGAAAGACCCAGGCATTGATTGGTCTACCTGGATCTGCATTTATAACAAGAAATGCACCAGGAGGGATATTAATTAAATGTAAGAAAGCTTTAAACAGCATTTGTGTGCTGGGTAATGTTCTAATCTAAGGGCTTTGCAGAATACAGACTCTTAATCCTTGCAACAACCCATGAGATAGGCAGGCACCATGATCATCATCTCCATTTTAAACACGAGGAGACATGCCCAGAGAGGTTTTGAAACATACCCAATGTCACACAGCTAGCCAGTACCAGAGGCAGGATTCAAACCTGCCTGGCTCTTAACCACTATTCCAATTGTTCTGCACAGGTGGTCCTGCAGGGAGCTCTTTAGAAATACAAACCCTCAGACCACACTCCAGATCTACAGGCTTCCAAACTCTAGGGTGGTGCCTCACAGTTGGTGCTTACTAAGCTCTCTAGGTGATTCTCATTGCACACTGAAGTGCAGAAAGTGTTTAGGCAGAAAACAGAACTGTTGACTTCCTGCTCAGATTCCTGCCTCGTGGATGGCCATTAAGCATGGTGCCATTTTTAGTGGAGGGTGAGCTATATCTTCCAGTAGCTGAGAACTCGAAACAGCTGATCTGCAAACTCTTCTCCCACCAGAGAACATAACCATTACACAGTCGACGCAACGTGGTGCCTTGTCCAATTAAGGAAGGGATTCTTCCCGGACGGCAGCACTTGCCGCCACGCAGAGCAGAGCTACAGGAGGAGACCCAGCTCCCTCACCGAGCAACTCCAAAACCACTGCAATTCTTTCCTCCTTCTCCACTAATGAGATTGTAGAAAAGCCCAGAGTCTCCGAAAAGCTAAAGATCAAACCAAAACACAGCAATCTCTTTCCCAAGTCTCTATTAACAACAAAACACACACAAAAAGCACAGAATATTCCTAAGTAATTTTGGAGATACTGGTCATGCTTGGTTCACTAAAATTTCTGTATATGCAAGAAATGGTCCCTCTCCCCATAGAAAGGGAAGAGGGTGGGTGGGGAGGGGAAGGGTGAACAGGAAGTTCTCAAATGGGCAAAACCCTCCAGCAGCCAGGCAGTCATCTTCCTGCAGTGATTTACAGCTTTCCTCTAAAAATATCTATGAGATCACAGAACATTAAGTGCATGACACCAAACATTTGTAACTAATCCACGAAAATAAAGTGAGGGCGTTGAGTTGCATGGGGAACACAGTAGAATTTGTCTTGTGTTATGGTTCTAAAATAAGACAGCCTCAATTTGGTTGAAATATATCTTCACACATTGTCTTCCAGAGCAGAGCTGTTTGAGAAATTCTGATTGCAATTACAAGTGCTGAATAGGGAGTACTTTGCATTTCCTCTGACGATGCCGAAAGCTATAAGCAATCCTGATATTAAAATCTTTGGAAATTGATGAGTACCCCAGGCGTCATTACCATACTTGCTCCCCCAATCCAAGTAATTAAAACCTATTATGTGAACACGTGCTAATATGTTATCCACTACTGTTTTTAAATGATTAAACGTGCGAGGCCTCTCAAGCGCAGGAAAGATATCGGTTCCCTTTAAGTGACGCCCCAGGTCCCTCCCCAACTTCACCCTCCCAGCCAGACTCATCTCCAAGTCCAAGTCCGGATGGAGCGTCAGCACAAACATACCACAGTATTGAAATCCGGAACCTGCCAGAGCAGCCAGTCCTCATTAAGGGTGTACAGAGCTTTGCATGTGATTACATCGACAGGACCCTTGTTTATTTTCTGGTTCAACGTCGTCACTAACAAATAGAACGGCTCTCCAACAGTCTCCTTGGAAAAGACACAAAAGCAACAGTTAGCTTTCTGCAGAATCTACTGTACTTTCCAAAGAATTAAAGTTTCAGTTTATGGCACTACGACAGGAGACAGTGTTTTCTAACAACCAACAGGAAACTCTCAAGGAAATACGTATCGCTCTACTGAGGATTGAGAGCAATACTCAGGCGTGCACACACACACAATGCGATAGCCACGTGAAGTGCACGCAGTAGCTGAGCATCTTGGATGTTGAAGCCTCTATGTGGTAGATGACTAATGCTCATTGGTTGGCTAACACCTAAGAACTATGAGTTGGTGCAGAGGTATAACCTCTGTATACATTCCTATTTAATTGCCTTTCTTTTTCTTGAGAAAAACTGAAAATAAATATAGCATTTTTAAAAATTCACAACAATTAGCCTTGGTAACTAGAATAAACATAAGAACCTTTCAGACTCTGGCCAAGGAGGATGCTTTTTGGTGTAATAGCTTTTCCTGGAGGAAGTAGCCCTCAGTTAAGCAACTTGCAGCCTTCTCTTCTGCCCCGCGGCTGGTCTCCTGCCTTTCCCAGACACAGCGCATGCGTAGTCACGCCCAGCACCTTTGCTGGGGCAGGGCCGCAATGGGCGTCACCTTCTTTCCCTGGGTCAGAGCCAATTCCATCGCTCTAAGGCTTTTGCCAAACATTCTGATGGCCCATCCTGATGGCCTCTTTCTCCACTCTTTCTCTACATGTGCGCTTTTTCCTGGACCAGGGGCTGCCACCCCTGCGGTGATTGAAATGCCTCACATTTGTAGCCACTTTATGCTCAGATGGAGTCTGGGCAGCCCAAGTGGAAGCTATGTGTTCTGTTTCTGCCACAACCTTTGAGCAACAGACATGAAACAGAATATGTGGGGGAGGAAGGGCCGGCCAGAGCCCGGAACTCAAACTGCCTCAGTGATGATGCGGAGCCAGCCAGGTGACTAGGGCTTAAAGCACCAGTTTGCAAAGTCAGGCTTTACAGCCACTGCCCCTGACTTTGAAAGGAGGCTGCACTGGACCTCTCACCCACTGGACATGTCAGCTGAGACTTCTTTTAAGTCTCATGAGTGCCCCTTCCAACCCCTGTCGCATTCTTTGTATTTACTCCAAGAACATGCGCCCTTCCCAGTTCCACAGCTTCCTCTGGCCCCCTTCAGCCCCCTCCAGTCCAGTGGGCTCTGTTGATTGCTTCTCTTGCCCTGCTGAGACATCCTTGAGTCTCCTCCTTGAGTGTAGGGCAGAGGTGGAATGTTCAAAAATTTCCCAGGTGGAGAGAGGTTTGGGACAAGTCCATGACATTTAAATTCCTCTTAGAAACTTCCTTTATTTAGTGGTTCACAACCATGCTGCTCCCTTCTCTTTCCCTCTGCCCTCTTGGGTAATGTCCTAACCACAAACCGAGAACCTCCACTCACTTCCCCTTTCCTCCAGCACACAACAGACACGGGGTGAGTGCCCTCATGAGGAGCTGGATGTGCCCAGAGAGGCTGGAGCCAGGGGGCTGGGTGGGCTCTCCAGGGCTGTGTGGAGTGGCAGCTACAGACTCTATGGTCGTCAAGTCAGGAATCCAGAGTGCAGCTAGACGGAGCTAAGTAATATCTCGTCTTACACTGCTGCTCATGCATGTGGTTACAACCCTGGACACTCATCACCAGCATCTAGTGGGGCTCTTGTAAAAAATTCAGGTGCCTGGGCCTTACTTCAGTCCCACAGGTCCAGAATCTCTATAGCTGAGGCTTGGGCATCTGTAGTCTCAAGACCTTCCCAAGGGATTCTGGTGTGTGGCTTGCTAAGGAAACCAAGGGGTTGTGAAATCTCTTTGTCACCATTGAACATAATGTCTAGGTTAGTCCCACCCGCTGAGGGCTTAGGCACCTTTCAGACCAGGGCACACACTGCAGCCTAGGGAGCTGGCTTGTGGCGGAGCCCGACGCATCGACCCACCCCACCCTTCCTCTGCTCTGATGGCAACTAAGCTTGGCCCTTTCATGGTCCTTTTTTCCATGACGTTCTAGCCCTGGCTGAGCCAGAGGCTGACAACATCTGTGATCTTGTTCCATCCTTCAATCCCCTCCTAGGCCTGCAAGAAGGTGCTTGCTCACTGGGGATGCAGGAATGGGTGGCTCAGAGCTCTCTATGCCTAGCACTGTCATATGATAGCTGTGGGATTTGGGGAAGTCATACCTATTCTGTGTGCCCCAATTTTCCCATACACAAAATGGTCATAAAGGTGCTTACTTCATGGGATTTAAATAAGGAAAGGTGAGCAAAGCTCTTAGCATGATGTCTGGCACATACAATAAATGGCAGCCATTAATATTATTATTTTACCCCCAGAATCTGGGAGGCTCAGAGGGGTAGTTAGCTGGAGGTTACAGGGCCAGTGATGCCCGGTCAAGTGTTTGTGGGGTCGGACAGGATGACTAGGGCCATCAGAATCCCACACCCCCTCAGGCACTTGGTGGGGGAAGTCAGGCCCTCCACACTGAGGGAATCGTTCCACTGAAAATGAAACTATCACCCACTGGCTCAATGCCACTTCCTCCCAGTGAGCACGCCGCCCCCTCACCACCAAGTGCTCGAGACACTCTTCAATCAGCACTGCGACATCTTGACCCAGAATCCTCTGCTCAAGGGGGCCCTTTGGGCTTGGAGCCCAGATTTTCAGAATGCCTCACTCATTTAATGCCCAAGAGCAGTAAGAGCAAGTAACCGACCAACCCTTGGGGCTCAGGGTAAGAATCACAAGGTCCCACAAGAAAGAGCTGGAAGAAAATTTAAAACTAATGACCATGTTCCTTATTTGGTGGGGAGAGGCCCAGATGGAAAGTGCTATACCCACAGACACACATCTAACTGGGGCTGATAGGAACTTAAGAGCCCAAACCTGCAGCTTCTAACCACAGCTGTTAGCCCTACTGCCCCAGGGTTCTCAAACGTGGCGCAGGTGGAATCACCTGGAGGAGCTTAGAAAACATAGATAACGGCCCCCACTCTCAGAGCTTCGGGTTCAGTGGCATTGTGGTGGGACAGCCATCTGCCTTTTCAGGCTAAGCCCTGGGAACTGGGCAGGTGGCTGTGGCTGAAGCTAGGTGGGTGGAAAGCAAAAAATATCTTCCCCAGAAATAACCACTCAACAGCTCCCCAAAGCGTATGCTGATTTATACCAAGTAAACAGAAAAGAAGGCAGATTTCATTAATCTTAATAAATGAATATTGCTTTGGGAGAGAAGGGGGTTGGTAAAAAAAAAAAAGTTCTGCATCTATTTGTAAGATTGCATTAAACATTAAACTAAGCACAGTCTATTTAAAGTGCTGCTTTTGGATCTAAACTTAAGTAGCACTGTTAAAACCTGTGGCATAGCAGTATATCTTATTCAAAGTTTAATTAGATTTTGAAACTAGCTACAAGTACACAATTATGCAGTTTTACTGGAATCTGGAAGGCTGGTGAAATTCTGCACTAGGGGCTACAGAGGGTTGAATGAAGATTGGGTCTAACAGAACACTCTCCCTCTTCTTTTCCTATTAATATTTTATAATAATAATGGTCAACATTTATGGAGTGCTTACCCAGTGCTAAGCAATTACATACATTTTCTCATCTGTGCCTCAGAACAGGTCTAAAATACTCTTCTTTCAGTTCTACAGGTTATAAAACAAAGGCTCAGACAGCGCAGGGCCTCTAGTAAGTAGCGGAGTCTTAATTTCGGACCAAGCAGTGGGCTCCAAGGCCCATTTTCTAAACCACTGGAATCTGCACAAAGTTTGCATTTCAACAATGTTGAGATTCAATTAAATTAAAGCCAGGTACCTTGGCCCGTTGCTTAGTGGTAGGGCATCGGCCTGGCATGTGGAAGTCCTGGATTGGATTCTCGGCCAGGGCACACAGGAGAAGCGCCCATCTGCTTCTCCAACCCTCCCCCTCTCACTTCTCTCTCTCTTCCCCTCCTGCAACCATGGCTCAATTGGAGTGAGTTGGCCCTGGGTGCTGAGGATGGGTCCATGGCCTCCACCTAAGGCACTAAGAAGAGCTCAGTTGCTGAGCAACAGAGCAATGCCCCAAGGGCAGAGAATCACCCCCTAGTGGGCTTTCCTGGTGGATCCCATTTGGGGTACATGCAGCAGTCTGTCTCTCTGCCTCCCCTTCTCTCACTGAATAATAATAATAATAAATTATAGCCAGGCTCTTACAGTAACTCCAACAAAGTGAACTCTTTGGTGAATGCTCTATGGGGACTTGCTTTAATATGGAATGACTGGTTAGAGCAGTGTTTCCCAATCTTTTTTGTGCCATGCCCCACCTTAACCTTTCTAAAATTTTTATGTCCCCCCCTATGTAACATACATAATTTTTAACATTAAAAAATTGATTTGTTCACTTAATAAACATAAATGATAGGTTCTAGGAAGAAATCACTATGAAATTGTTAACAAAACACAGTAAGTAAAATTTCAAAACATATAATGAAAAACAGAAATTTAAATTCCAAATAATTTTAATACAGATTTTTCTATATTAATTTATTATTTTAATTTAGTGTGATCCTTGCACTTGATGCTTGCTGCAAGAGATTTTATATTAGGTTCCAATTTGGTTAGCTTTAGTCTCAAGTCTCCATGTTGTGTTATATCCAGCCGATTTCTTTTTTTTTTACCAGTAAATCATTTACAGCACTGAATCCACATTCAGCTAAAAATGAAGATGGAAACGGTAGCAATAGTTTTCTTGGACATTTGGTTGAATTTGGGTATTTGATTTCTGTTTCCTCACAAAGCCATGCCATCGCTCCTTTGATATTAAATAAAGCTTTAACTGACTCATCATTTTGCAATTCTGCGAGTTCTTCTTGATACTGCATATTTGATATATCAGACAAATCCACTAACATTGGCTGCATCATCCATGTTGGGAAATCAATTTGTTTTAAATCAGAAAATCTTTCTTTTAAATCAGCCGATAGAATATTCAAATGATTGACAATAACAAGTAAAGCGGTATCAGTTACTTCACATTTTTGGAGCCAATGAAACTGTTTAAAGTTTTTGTTGTTAATATGTTTCTGACATAACTCAATATTGGTAATGACACCAAATATCTTTGCTTTTGCATCGACAAGAGTTTTATTTGTTCCTTGAAGTTGCTTATTTAATATATTTAGTTTTTCAAAGATATCGGCTAAATAACTCACAAATGCTTTACCATCTATTGTTAACAGATACTTCATTTCAGGTTTGTCGCTTAAAAAATCACTAAGAGTATCAAACAGTTCCATAAATCTTTTTAAACAGTTTCCTTTAGATAGCCATCTTACTCAGTATGAAGTAAAAGTCTCACATGGTCTTCATTTTGTTCTTCACAAAATAGCTTGAAAAGACGCTCACATTTGGCACTAGCTTTAATAGCATTAACACACTTTATTACTGTATGTAATACTTCATTCAGAACAGGCGAGATGTTTTTAGCTACCAAGTTTTCCCTATGAATAACACAATGCACAAGAATCATTTCTGGATTCGCATCTTTCATCAATTTTAAGCAGCCATTTTTCTTGCCCATCATATTGGGAGCACCATCTGCAGCACAAGATGTTATATTTTTCATTGGCATATCATTGATATCTAAGTAGTTTTTTAGCTTATTATATATATCTTTGGAGGTAGTGGTGCTTTCTAATCTTTTACAGAACAACATTTCTTCAGCAAAATGTCCTTTATCAATATATCTTACGTAAGTTATCAATACTGCCTCACTGTCTCTCAAAGTTGATTCATCCATTTGCAAGGAGAATCTTCCTGTTTTCAGCTTTTCAATAAGTTGTTTTTCAATATCCTCACTCATTTCATCTATTCTTCTGCTAACAGAATTGTTACTGAGTGGCATAGCTTTTACATCTTTGTCATCTTTTTCAAGAACCGTTTTAAGAAATGCTGATATTGACGGTTTTATTAAATTCTCTCCTATAGTGTGATTTTCTCCAGTTTTAGCGATGAATAAAGAAATTTGATAACTAGCCTCAAGAACACGATTATTAGTTGAAGTATGAGCAGTAAATAGAGACTTTAATGTTGTTCTTTTTTCAAAATTTTTCTTTAAAGTTTTAAAGTAACTCAAATCTGAATTAATATGAGCACTATGTTTTGCCTTCAAATGCACCTCAAGACGACCTCGTTTCATTGATTCGTTGGTCAAGCATTGCTGGCATAAAAGACAAAAAGGAATCCGCTCATCGTGAACAGCGGGTATGAACCCAAATTTTAAATATTCCTCCGAATATTGAGGAGTTTTTTTCTTGCTTGCACCACTCATTTTACTATGGGCTATAATAAAAATAAGATCAATTAAAAACTAATATTAAAATATGTATTAAAATATATTCAATGTGACATAGAGTAAATGTATACTAAAAATTCATATTTATTTAAATGTATATAACACATTTATTACACTACCACTGCAAATCAAAAGGTATCTATATTTTTTCCACTTGACAAAATTTTCTGGAAAGTTATGCTTCTAAAATTAAAATTGTCGTGCATGCACTATTATAGCCCCAATAATATTTATAAAATATTATTGCTTTCTAGCCCCAATGCAAGAAGTACTTAATAAAGAGTTTAATATTGATAAAAATAAAATAAAATACTTACCAATTATATCTATGCAATATATATATGTATATTTATTAAATCAACGAGCTTTTACAACAGTTTTGACTGACACTTATTTCAAATTAACACCAACTGAATGATGTGAAACACTACAGAAGTTGCGATGGGCCAATTAGGTGAGAATAACTGCGTTGTTTAGTGAGCTTTTAAAAGTCCGGGGTTCCCCGCAGCAGACGGCACACTCAGCGGTGAACCCAGGACGAAGTTTACTTGACGACGCCAATCACTCAGTTGATATTTTGGTCTCGTCAAATGAAATTATACTTAATAATTATTTACCACAATTATTTAAGAATTGCATTTTTTGTTAAATTTGGCACCGATATCTAGCATTGCATTTAAATGGCCCGGGGCGAAAGAGTTAAAGTCGTGTCGAGTCCATTTTCAAATTGCCCCCCTTAACTATCGAATTGCCCCCCTGTGAGGCGTGGGCCCCACGTTGGGAAACACCGGGTTAGAGCAAAATGTCATTAGCTAATGGCATATTGGTAGGTAAATGAGTATTTCCCAGGTGCTTTAGAGGCACTGAGAATAGTGTGTTCTTTTCAGTGTTTGAAATATTCCCTCTACTCAGTACAGTTTCTTTTCTTTAAAAAAAAAAAATTTTTTTTAATTTTACTTATTCATTTTAGAGAGGAGAGAGAAAGGGAGAGAGAGAGACAGAGAGGGAGAGAGAGAGAGGAGAGAGAGACGGAGAGAGAAGGTGGGGAGGAGCTGGAAGCATCAACTCCCATATGTGCCTTGACCAGGCAAGCCCAGGGTTTTGAACCGGCGACCTCAGAATTTCCAGGTCGACGCTTTATCCACTGCACCACCACAGGTCAGGCTCAGTACAGTTTCTTAAATGGGCCAACTGGGCTCTGCTTGTTAGAGAAAGAATGAGGTGGGTTCAAAAGTCAATGGGTATAAAATTTCAGTTATGCAAGGGAAGTTCTAGACATCTATTATACAAAGTTATGCCTATAGCTAACACGTAGAAATCTGTTAACACTTAAAAATCTTTTAAGAGGGTAGGTCTCATGTTCATTGTTCTTACCACAATAAAACTTTAAAAAAAAGAGAACAAGGAAATTCAAAATGACTTAACATTTGCACAGAACAGTTACAGCAAAATCACTTGATTTTCCCTTCTGTGTGCTCCTGGGAAGAGGTGATGCTGACACCATGGAGTGCTCAGGACTTATCCTGGCAAAGACAGCAGCATCTGCTAAAAATAATTGCCTATTGTCTTACCTGTGACACTGCCCAGGGAGGGATGTGACACTCACCCGCAGGAAACCGGAAAGGCAGACAGACATCCAGTTTGTGAGGAGTTTTTCAACCACGGACTCGGTACGTCTTAGCATAAGTTTAGGCTGCATGTTACTGGACTGTTCCATCAAGTCCCTGGTCAGCACCTCCAGGATGCTGGTCAGGTAGACCAGCTTGGTTTGCAGTGCAATGGTTAAGAAGGAGGCAAACAGACACCTGTTTAAAAATAGAGCCTTCGTCACCATAGCCAAGACATGGAAACAACCTAAGTGGCCATCAACAGATGAACAAGTAAAGAAGATGTGACACTTATATTTATATATGTGTAAGATGGAATACCATTCAGTCATAAATAAGAATGAAATCTTGCCATTTGCAACCACATGAATGGACCTTGAAGGCATCATGCTAAGTGAAAGAAGTCAAACAGAGAAGGATAAATACATATGATCTCACTCATAGGAAAATAAATCAGATTATTTGTGGTTACCCAAGGCAGGGTAAGGGATAGGGTGGGGGTGAAATTGAATGAAGGGTGTCAAAAGGTACAAACTTCTAGTTATAAGATAAATAAGCACTGGGGTATAATGTGCAATATGATGACTGTCGTTACCCTGCTGTATGATGTATTTGAAGGTTGCTAAGATAGTAATCCTAAAAGTTTTTATCACAAGGGAAAAAAGCAATTTTTTTATAGCTAAATGAAATGATGGATGTTAACTTTTTTTTTTAAGTTTTTTTTTTAATTTTATTTATTCATTTTAGAAAGGAGAGACAGAGAGAAGAGAGAGAGAGAGAGAGAGAGAGAGAAGGGGGGGAGGAGCAGGAAGCGTCAACTCCCACATGTGCCTTGACCAGGCAAGCCCAGGGTTTCGAACCGGTGACCTCAGCATTTCCAGGTCTAACTTTTTTTTTTAAATTAAGTGAGAGACAGGGAGGCAGAGAGACAGACTCTTGCATGTGCTCGACCAGCATCCACCCAGCATGCCCACTAGGGGGCAAAGCTCTGCCCATCTGGGGCCGCTGCTCTGTTGCTTGGCAACTGAGCTATTTTAGCACCTGAGGAGAGGCCATAGTGCCATCCTCAGCGCCCGGGGACAACTTGCTCAAACCATTTGAGCCATGGCTGTAGGAGGGGAAGCAGGGGGAGGGGGCAGGGGAAGAGTGGTGGAGAAGCAGAAGGTCACTTCTCCTGTATATCCTGACTGGGAATCAAACCCAGGACTTCCACATGCTGGACTGACATTCTGCCACTGAGCTAACTGGCCCGGGCCAACTAAACTTTTGTGCCAAATTTGTTATGATGATATCTTTACATCAAATCATCATGCTATACTCCTTAAAACCTATACAGTGCTGTATGCCAATTGTATCTCAATAAAAATAAAAAGAATATATATATATATATATATATATATATATATATATATATATATACACACACACACACAGAGGACAAAAAGCACATACAAAAAAGAAAAACAGACTCAATTAATGAGGTTAGCCATCAGCTGAGTCTTGGTCTGACACTGTTGGTAGTTTCCATGGTCACTTTTTTTTTTTTTTAAATGTCTAGGTCTCAATCACCTTCATTCTCCATCCATGGAATCTTCAGGACACCTATGTTATCTTCAGGACATTTTATGTGTTTTCAGCACTTAAACTTTAAACTAGAGTGGTAACAAGAAGTGAATGTCTTTCCCAAATTTTTTGGGTGTTTTTAAAAATAGAAAATATCACTTCCACTTTTTTTGATTCAGGACTCATGTTTTTTCTTGGTGCTGGGTTTTTCAGGGTTTTTTGGGTGGAGGGGAGTTGCATGTGTGTGTCTTTAAAATAGAATTTGTTTGGGGTGGTGTGATCTGAAATGGAGATATCACAGCTGCCTGACCACCCAACCAAACAGCCTGTTCTCAAGACACCAAATTCAGGTTGTGGTTTGGAAATAAAATAAAGAGCTCAGGTTTTCTTTTCTCTACTTAATGACTTTCAAAATATAAACAAATTGACCAATACCTGTCTTTCACTGAAAAGTTCTTCTGCTTTTCAAGGGTGTGGATAACAGTAACAAGGAAATTTTTATTGCAAATCAGGGCATCCAAAGCTGTGAGGCTCTCATTCTTGTTATTGGCATCTCTGTTCTGGGGAGGGAAAAAGGGTATAATTTAGTATAATATCATATAATAACTTAAAGTTAGAAAATAGATCTACAATGGGTTTTCCAAGACAATGAATTATTTAATATTGAATTCATGATCCCAAAAAACCCACAATAAAAATTCAAAGTAATAATGGAGATGATGATGGTGATGATGATAACACTGAAAGTCAGGCAGTCATGGGCTAAAAATGAAAACTTATAGACTTACATGCATATCTTCGGTGAAGATGTGTGTGAAGCCACCTGACTGAGAGGAAGGAGACACTTTTATTATTCATAACATTCAGAGGAAATGAATAGTGTTTTTTGTTATAATACTCAAGTCCATTTTAATAAAGTAGAGACACTATTTGCTAATCTGAAGAGCCCCTGGGCGTATGCTCACTGCATAGTCTCTAATACATAATAAATAATTATTCAGCTCTCAAGAAACACCAATGAATTCTGAAAGCCTCTAAGAAGAATAATTATCAATGCATCAGTCCCATTTTCAGTGGATGAAAGAATCTCATACTTGAAAAGAACTGACTCAAAGTTAAAGACGTGGTGGTTAAAGAGAGTATGCAAATATGCAGACCACTCCTCAAACCCTTGAACTTCTCGGTGCAAATACAAAATTGCAAAATTGGAAATTGCGTTGGTAAGTTTTCACAAATCTTAGTTTAGTATTATCTATTGTCTCAATATACAATGTTATTCAAGACAGAGTGAAGTGGGGCGGTTAAAAGCTGGAATCTGGAGCCAAACTCACTGACTTCCAGTCCTGGTTTGGTTTCATCACATACTGGTCACGTCACTGTTAACAGGTTATTTAACCACTCTGTGCCCGACTTTCCTCATCTGCAAAATGGGGGCAATAAATCTGATTCCTACCTCGTGGGCTTGGTGTGAAAATAAAATAAACAAGTGCCTAGTAAGTTCTCAATGTCAGTTATTATTGTTGTTTTTATCACTGAAGTATGGTAAACTAGACCACAGCGTTGCTGTCCTGCTGGTTTCTAAAAATATTTTTATGTGCTATGTAGCTCCTGGATATAAACATTTAAACGTGAATTCCTTTTTTAATGTATCATAAATCTTATTGGAATTAAATAATTAAAATTTAAAAGACTGCTGAGTGACATTTTAAATGAGTTGACAGAATGAAAAATAAACTCAAGAACATTCAGATTTTTTCTTTTCTTTCTTTTCTTTTTTTGGTAATAATTGGAACTTTAGGCTATGTATCTTATTAAAGTAAATTTCTTCTGCAGAGAATTTTTCATTATTTGTTGGCCCAAACAAGAAGACCTCAACTAATCTGACCAGGCGGTGGGCAGTGGATAGAGTGTCAGACTGGGACACAGAGGACTCAAGTTTGAAACCCTGAGGTCGCCGGCCTGAGCATGGGCTCACTAGCTTGAGCGTGGGGTCACTGGCTTGAGCGTGGGTTCATAGACATGACCCCATGGTCATTGGCTTGAGCCCAAAGGTCACTTGCTTGGAGCCCAAGGTTGCCAGCTTGAGCAAGGAGTCACTGGCTCAGCTGTAGTCCTCCAGTCAAGGCACATATGAGAAAGCAATCAATGGACAACTAAGGTGCTGCAACGAAAAATTGATGCTTCTCATCTCTCTCCCTTCCTGTCTGTCTGTCCCTGGTTGTCCCTCTCTCTGTCCCTCTCTCTGTCTCTGACACACACACACACACACACACACACACACGACCTCAACTATTTTGGTCATACTTTCCCTTAGTAATAGGCAGAAAAATCAAACCCTGGATTTGCATTTTATGCTTCTTATTATTTTTCTGCTGAATCAACCTTCAGTAAATAGGTAGTTTATACAAACTGATTCTTGGCCTTACAAAGAAGTATGTCACCGCTGTGGCTTTGCTAAGGTTCTCTTCCCTTTCATTCAGATTTTCCTGGTCTAGGAGGTTAGATGCTCTGCTTACCCTTAGTTCTTGTCTGATTTTCAGCAAAACAAAGTAGTCAGTATAAAGACAAGGCTTTAAAAGTCAAACCGAACCCACAAGTGAATAACCTGGATGCTAATGCCTTGGCCTCTGCAAACCTATCATGTCCTTTAGGTTTTGCCTATTGTTACCTAGTGTTAACCACCAACCTCCAGGCTAGAGGTGGGGGCTACAGGTCTCTCAGTAAAGGGCCTGACTAACAGCATAATTTATGCAGCCTGGCATGCATTCCAGCAGGCACTGTCCTAGTAGAATATGTTCCCATGTTCACTGTATCTTTTCTAAGTTTGGGGTTTTTTTTTTAGATTTATTGATTTTTAGAGAGAAGGGAGAGAGAGAGAGAGAAGGAGAGAGAGAGAGAGAGAGAGAGAGGAAAGTAACAGGAAGCATCAACTCATAGTAGTTGCTTCCTGTATGTGCCTTGACTGGGCAAGCCCATGGTTTTGAACCAGTGACCTCAGCATTCCAGGTCAATGCTTTCTCCACTGTGCCACCATAGGCCAGGCTTATAAGTTCAATTTTAACTTAGGTCTTCTTGATAGAGTTCTGTTAAATTTATGTTCGTTTTTCCCGAGTCTTCTCTTTTAATGACCCCTTCTGACTTCAGTTTTTATGGCTTTCCCAGTTAACTTTCAAGATTATACATAACCCAGAGGTAAATCAGTTTGACTTCTTGCAACTTTCTTCTCCTAAGATAGTGATTTTCAGCCTTTTTCATCTCATGGCCTATGTAAACGAATTACTAAAATTCTACGCCAGACCAAAAACTATATTAATTTTTTCCCAATTTGACCAAAAAAATACAATTTTGATTTATTCACACCAGATGGCTATTGCTCTGTTGGCTGTTGTCATTTTTTATTTAACGATCTAAGGGGAAAGTGGCCAGTGTCCCAAACTAGTCAGGTATTGCATGTTTTAAAAATTCTTACGGCGCACAAGTTGAAAATCACTGGCCTAAGATAACACAGACTTGCTCCTGGGATATTTTTTAACACTTGCAACAATGTTCCTCTGCAGTCATCCTTCTGTCTTGTCCTGATTACTGAATTTAGGCGACAGAAAAATTTCTTTTTCAGGCCACAGATTACTCTCTTCAGCGCTCAGGAGCAATCATTAACTGTAAAAGCCCACACAGTACTCATGTTGATGGTAGAAATCTCTGTTATCTTATTGCTGTTAAATTCTTAATGGGAATCTCAGAGAGCTGGGAAATAGGACTCCATAATGCAACCTCTCTCTGCTGAGGCTCCAGGTCATCATCCTGATTCAGGGAATTGAAATCCCTTCCCTACACGGTGTTCTTCTATAGAAACGGATGAGGTGGCAAATGGCAAGGTTTGGTGCCTGGTACTCTTGGAGGATAAGGTTTTTTTTAGAAAAAAACACTTTACAAGGACAAAAAAAGCTTAAGTCTTATTTATAGTCTTCTTGATTTACAATGGTAAGGCTTGGACAAAAAAATCTGGTGTGGGTGTTTTATGACGGTTTCCCAACCTCCAGACATATCAGGGTGTCCGTTTCTGGAATTATAGAGAAACTAGAAATGGCTTACTGCATGCGTCTGAATTTCTGAACTGGAGGCTTCTGGCCAAATGTGGCTGAGAAGCTTCTGATAAGGTGATACAAACTCTCGTTTGATCAGGAGAGATTTATGGCTTTGCTTAGAAGTCTAGAACTAGTCATGATCATTGGTGCTGATGTGTTCCAGAGGTTGGGCCTCTCTGTGGTCAGCAGTTCTGGACGAAAAAGGCAGTTTGGTGGAGCTGGGGTATTGGGACGTGGAGGTGATGACAGAAGAATGAGCGTACCTCGCCAGCGACTTGGGCGGGTAAATGATGAAGACTGAGTGGGTGGGTGAGAAAATGGAGGTGTCAGAACATAAGTGAGACCGAAAACCCAGAGGGTTAAGTAGACTACTCCTTGGAGTTCAAGAACAAACCCACCATTTCATGTATCTCTTTCTACTAAATGAGAATGACCCTAACTGATGAGCTAAGTAATAATTACTGAAGAGGACCATAAAAATTCTACAGCGCTAAAAATGGCTATTATCAACTCAAAGTCTACTACACGTCTGCTTTCCTGCCTCTCGGCCAGTAGTATTTTTCATTTCCAATTGAGAAGTAATAGTGAATAATATAGTAGCTGCAATGGAAGTCATGCAGATAAACACAACAAATTGGCTGGCCCACAATTTATTGATTTTTAAATAAACTAGCTGGCTTCCCAGCTACACATTCAGCTCTAAACTGGTGGTAAAAATAAAGCCAAAAGAATCATCATTCTGAACTTCTGTCCCTGCGAGGTTTTTGTTACTGGACAAAGAGTAATTGCCAGTGACCCATCACTGCTTTCTACCCAAATCAATCCAATTAGTAGCCACCCTCCTGCCGGCTCAGCTCAAATTGAAGCATTATCTTGTAAACACACATCATCTACTGCTGCCTTGGAAGCAAACACTCATTTTAACAATAGCAACAAGCACCTTCATTATTATTCAAGATTCAACCTTAGGAACATGATCAATGCTCTTTTACCTCGGGGAAGAAAGTTCTCAGAGCGAAATGTTTGTAGTCAAGGAAGGGAACAGTTCCAAAACTATCAACCACATCCAATTTATCCATCTGCAGCTCAGCAAAGCCTGCGAAACAGAATCCCAAGAGCAATATTTTAACTCAACAAACAATGGATAAAAATCTTCTGCTGTTTTGTCTAACACAAAGCCTGACCTTGGTTTTCATTAGAGAAGAAACAATAGATAATTACTTGGTTGGCTGCAGAGGAGAGTGGAAATAAAACACAAAGTCAGGCGCGGACCCTGCTGTTCCGTGGTCTTCTATGACACAAACACTTCTCATTACTGTGGCCGTCTCCATTTAAGGGTAAAAAAAATAATAATAAAAATAAAAAAGACAGTAAAAAAGGCTGGCTTTTCTACAAATAAAACTTGGGAGCCTACCATCACGTATCTCTTTCCGCAGCTCGCTCTCCAAGAGCTCCAGCTGCTGGCTCTGCTTGCGACTCAGCTCCTTCGATTTGTGCCTGGTCACCCCCACGGCCACTGAGGAGACAGAGAGCTGGCATCAGATTGACATGTTAACTTAAAACACAAAAAGGAAACCAAAAGTCAACCTTTACGGGTCTTTTAGAGAGCAACACAAGAGGGAAGAGCTTGACGAGGTGGAGCTTATAAAAGGAAAAGTACCCTGGGACGGGTCACCCTGATGAGGAGAGGGCTGAAATGCAACAGAAAAGCAAAAGAACTCCCTACTCATCTTAAAAGTGAGAACTAAATCAAATAACCTTCTCTTGTAACCCAAGATCCCAGTCGGCTGAAAAGGAATGAAGCGAGAGCCAAGATTCCCTACAGCCACGGGCCGCTTATATTGTTCCACTGCTTTTTTTTTTTTCTTAATGTTTTTTAAACTTCCCCAGAGAAATAAAGTTGAACCGCAAATGGAGAACGAAACCACAGATCCACAGTCAGCTACAGAAGCCAAACTTCAGAGACCAAATGGGATGACGTGAGGAGTGCGCTGCAGTGAAACACCCTATCGGGATATTGCTTCTCTCCTCATCTTGCTTCTATCTGTGCTGTAGAGACAGAGATCCAAACAGGTTCGGGGCTGGGCTTCATTCCCGGCTCTGCCCTTACTAGCTGTGTGCCCTCAGGGACATTCCTTAGCATTCCTGTGTCTGGCTGCTCTATCTGTCAAAGGGCCTATCCTCCTTGCGATTTTCAGAGGATTAAAATAAATAACTCACAGAAAGCATTTAGACCTAAAGAAAAGAATACTCAACAATTGTCAATTATCATTATTTTCTTCTAAGAAAGTTTTCTTCTGTTAATAGAAATTTCATGATACAAGGACCCTGCTACAAGTAGATGTGACTGATGCTGGAGGAAACCAAATTAAATAAATTAAATACAGCTTTTTCCTGGACCGCTTTGTCAAGTCAACAGCCTTGACATTAATATGCATTTTCCATCTTCAAGAAAGGGTGGGGCATGCAGTAATCCCCAGAACACAGAACCCCGTCCCCAGGAGTATGACTTGGCACTATTATTCCTCAGGCTGCACTTCAAGCAACACTAGTGGATTGCATGGGAAGGGAGGTAGCAGGTCATATCCACCGTGCCTTGAGTTTTCCGAGGCGGAAATCTGCGGGGGAGGCTACAGTGGGAATGTTTGGCAGGGGGCAGGCCTAGCTCAGGTGTGTTGAGTGGTTCCACTCGAGATGTGACTGATGGATTGCAGAGCAGACTGAGTCCTGCTGCTGGTGACACAGGTGTCCCTGAAATCAAGGGAGGAAGGGATGGGAATTTTAAGGGGCTTTGCCGATACCAATAAAGCTGAAATCAACATGTCAAATTAAGCCCACTTCATCTTAAAGAGCATACACAATCTCTACCAAAAGGGTAGGGAAAGGTGAGATCATAGGTTCCTATAAGACGGGACTTCATTAAAATATCAAGTCCGATTCTGGGTACCAGATACCTAATAGGGTGGACAACTTGAGGAGAACATAAAAAAATAGCTGAAATGATCCTCAACAGGGCAAACAGGGAAAAAAGATGAGTTCATTCCATAAGGCCAGTTAATCGTGCACGTAAATCCTTCCCTCACTGCTGGACTGGGGACCACCCAAGACAAAGGACTAGGCCTGAACTTCTCTTCTTCAGCTGCAGAGACTAGCACAGTTATTAGCAATATAGCAGCTAAAATATAGCTCAATAAACACAGGTAAATGGACTTGGAGATAGTTGAGTCAATATGTGAGGGAGCGAGTATCTAGAAGGAGGTATTAGTCACTAGTAACAGAAAACCTTAGAAAGGCAATGCCTATGTTAAGTGAAAAAGTATGAAGTGGTACATTAGTTGTGGAGAAGTGTTTTTTATTTTTAAGAAGACAAGAGGAAAAATAAAAAGCAGCTCAGAACTAGAGGTCACAAACTAAATGGTGACAGAAACCAGGTATATAGATGAGTTAAGTGACCTAAGTGGAGCAACAGAGAGTAGTGGAGACTGCGGTGAAGACCCTCTGTACATATGCCCTCTCTCAAGTGGTAGCTCCTGCTCAGCTCCAGCAAACTGATGCAACGAGAAAATGGAGATCCAGTGACCCAAATCTTTCAAGTTTTCAAGAGATCTTTAAGAACAGGAATCACCTCATTTAAAAATATTGTGAATTACATCCAAGTTTTTTAAAAAATGCTGTGTGGGTCAAATAAAACACACTGGTTAGCCAGATTCAGTCAGTGAGCAACCCCCGTGGGATCGTCATGCTGATGAGCCTCAGAACATTTCAATAGATGGTACAGGTCACACTCTAAATTATAGTTCTTCCAGGAAGAACAAGGCTGGGGTGGGTGGAAGGGGTGGGATGGCAGCATGAGACGGCAGGATGAGGTGACCAAGTCGTGGGAGTCCACAATCCCCAGGAGAACTCTGAGGGAATAATGCACAAGTCAAAGGATCATGGAAGCAATGCGTATTATTTCTCAAACACTAACATACCATCTTTGTAATCCTTTTATTCCTCAAGCATCCTTAAAAAAATGTTTAGAAAGCCCTCAACATGTACCTATTATTCCTGCCCCGAAGTTCTGATTTGGGTTTTCATCCATTAACACTAAGTTGAAGCAAACAGCCCCTGGAAGCTGGAAGTCAGCCTGCCTGAAGAGAGGCCCCAGGGAAAATTTTTTCTGACAAAATTAAACAGGGCACTTACCAGAAATAACAATCAGGAGCAAGATGGGAAGCCCAATCAGAAAATACAAAGGGGAAGCCACTGATTCCTGCTCGACGTCTAGCTCCAAGTTTCCTAGTTTGACCTAATAGACCAGAGAGTGTCATTAGACCCAGTTGAGTTGGGTACCATAACTATTTATACAATTTTCTCCCACAAACAGGTTTTCCCCAAGATACATAAAGAGATGGCAAGCTGGGTAGGATATCTGAGTTCAAGTCCCATCTCTGGAACAGATTAGCTATGTGACCTTGAGCCAATGAAAAACATTCACCGTGCCTCGGTTTCCAGATATGTCATTGGAGACTAGACCTAGAGATTTTAAATCTTGGTCCTTTTTGCCCTGGGGGTTTAAAGAGGCAGTAACCTCTTGACCAAGGAAGTCACTGACTGTCATCTTGTGCAGTGGTCCCCAACCTTTTTTGGGCCACAGACTGATTTAATGTCAGAAAATATTTTCAGGGATCGGCCTTTAGGGTGGGACGGATAAATATATCACGTGACCGAGACAAGCGTCAAGAGTGAGTCTTAGACAGATGTAACAGAAGGAATCTGGTCATTTAAAAAAAAATAAAACATCGTTCAGACTTAAATATAAATAAAACAGAAATAATGTAAGTTATTTATTCTTTCTCTGCGGACTGGTACCAAATGGCCTACGGACTGGTACCAGTCTGCGGCCTGGGGGTTGGGGACCACTGATCTTGTGGACATCCTGGTTTTCTTGGCAGGCCTATGTCATCGGAAGCAGAAACCAGTTCGGCCACTCTGCCTGGATGATCCCTGGGGGCCTTGACCAATTTCAGTTTTTGGTTACAAAACTTCTGTAAAACTTGTAAAGAGAAAAACTCTCTATTAAGCCTTATTTTTGCATTGACATACACAAGAACATGAAGGCACGTTTCTACCCCGGGAACCATGGCTATTCCTGTGGGGACAATGGAGCCCAGTGGCCAGAGCAGATTCTGGACCCAGAAAGACAACCCGTATCCTTACCAGCTGTCAGAGCTTGAGATAATAACCCAACCAGCCAGTCCTCGCCTTCCTTGACTTTAACTGTAGCGTTCTCCTGAAGACCAAATGTGCTATTATCATTTAAGTACCATATTTCCCCATTTATAAGATGTTCCCATGAATAAGATGCACCTTAACTTTGGGGCCCAAAATTTGAAAAAAAAAAAATGTTATTACATAAAGTTACTGAACTCAAGTTTTATTCATCATAAAATTCATACAACTCCTCATCACTGTCAAAACTCCCATCCATTAGCTTGTCCTCATCTGTGTCTGATGACGAATCACTGTCTTCATATATTGCCTCATCCTCAGTTCCATCTATGGCACTTGAAATGCCACAACCACTGTATAAGACGCACCCAGTTTTTAGACCCCAAATTTTTTGAAAAAGGGTGCATCTCATACATGGGGAAATAAGGTAAGTCAGCTCATGACATGGCTGCTCAAAACTCTTCAGTGGCTTCCAGAGCTCAAAGCCAAGTCCTCACGATGGCCCACAAGGTCCTGACATTCCGTCAGCTCTCCCAGCTCCCAGCATGAAATCTCCAGCTCTCTCAGGATATTCCCCCTTGCTCCCTCCACTCGGGCCCCACTGCCTGTCTGTTGCTCCTTAAACGTACCAGGCAGATTTCCAGCTCAGGACCTTCCCTTCACCTAGCACATTCTACCTGAGGTGGCCCACGGCTCATTCCTTGCCTCCTGGAGGTCTTTACTCAGATGTCATCTTTACAGGGAGACCTTTTCTCCAGGCCATCAAAAAACCGATGGCTCTGCCTTCATGTTCCTATTCCCCTCCCGGCTTCATTTGTCTCCATGACATTTACTCCCATCTAACACATACTTATTTTCTTTGCTAGGTTTCTATCTCTGTAGGTATCTTCATACAAGAGAGTCGTTTTTGTCTGTTTTCTTCTCTGCTGTCCCTGCCACCGTGTAGGCACTCTGGAATGCTTTCATAAATAACAGAGAATGCTAGCATTTGCTCTTCTCGGCTAACTGGACATGGGAGGAGCCCTAGTGAGTTTAGTAATCAGTATTGATTTGATAATAGTTATTAGCACCTTTACTGTATGCAACGGATGACAAAGGGAGGCTCAGCAAGGCTGAGTGACTTCTCCAAGGCTACACAGCTATTAACTAGTGCAGTCAGGACATGAACACATGTTTGTTTGCCTTCCAGTACGATGCTCTTTTTTCCTGTCCTTTATCCAATTATTTATGACTATAGATCATAAAGCATTTTTTCCCGTTATAGACTGTACAGGGCCTTATATTGCATGACCGCTATAAAGGGAGACTTGTAATATGTTTCCCTTCCCAGTGGCCTCACATCTTTATTGGGGGACATAAATATACCAGTGATGGGACCCTCAACCATGTCTCAGAAAAGATTAATCACAGCAAGTATGACTTCATGGTGGAGGAAGCAGTCCACCACCCATAGATTATCTGGCCTCCATTAGACTCGAATGCTCCTCTGAGTGTGCTAAAACAGGCCCCCATTTTGGGATTCTGCTAAGGCATGTCATCTTTGCCTTTGGGAAAAGAATGACAGCTCATTCATCAACGGGCCTAGTGATTCTGTTTGCAGATGCTCTAGTCTCAACGTATGGCCGGAACAAAAGACATCAGGACTCATTAGTTGTATAGACAATGATATGTTCACTGCTCTGACATTCAAACGGGCACATGGATTCTGGCAGCTACTTCGGAGGCATTATGTTTGGCCATACCAGCTCTGTTCCTCTTCTATTTAAAGTGAAGACCTAAGGATCCAAGAAAGATTCCAATCTGGTTTCTGGTTCAACCAAGGAATTCCCCCAAATAAGGTAAGACTAGGATGGAGGACCGTTCGGTGACTTACGTGAACTTTTCTGGAAGAGGAAGCAATGCTGTTGGCAGTTCTGATGCCTTTAATTTTGCAGAGGATGGTGGTGAGATCTTGATTTCTAGTAATATTTTCAAAGCTGCAATTTAACTGCTCATTCTCCCCATGGAAGAGAGTAATTTCAATGTCTTTCTTGGAAATGTTGAAGTTATCGTTTTCTTTCTGTGAAGAACAGAGTGAAGATGGAGACATCGGAGCACAACACTTTTCTGGCCCAGGCGGGCGCGGCCCACAGGAAATGAGAAACGTACCAGAATTTTTACTTCCAATTCTGTATCCACCTCGGGGTCAACCCGATACCCTGTAAATTTGGGGTCCTCAAGATACTGCAAGCTTCCACAATCCAAGTAGGTCTCCTGAACTCTCAGCCTCACGGTGACATTTGTACGCAATTTTGAACTCTTTAAACTGGGGGCTGAGAAGCTGCAGGAAGTTGCCATGCAATATTCAGAGACCTGAGGGAGAAGGAAAGGGCATTCAACAACTTCACTCATGAACCTCACGTGACCCGGGCAACGGAACGTCTTTAGGCATCTGTCTCCTCATCTGTAAAACGGGCCAGCAATACTGCCTACCTGGCAGGGCTGAGCTAACTTTCCATCAAACTAAATGCGATGAGGACTCACTCAATTAAATGAGGGCTACAATAAATAAGATTGTCCACACAAAAACGCTTAGAATGGTTCCTGGCACACACGTGCTAGCTATAATGGTATTACTAACAACCATGAAAACAGCCAGGTTAGGCAATGGGGGAAGAAATGTAATGCAGAAAGAAGTAGGCTTGAGAAAGGGGAAGACCTTGCACCACAGAGCCTGTGCGCACTTGAAGACTAGAAGCCTGAGCCTCGGGGAAACTCCCAGAAGGTAGCAGAGGAGCCCTCAGCAGGGCCGGCAGCTGGCCTGCAAGGGGAGTCACGCTGGGGAAGCTCCTGCTGCGTTTCTGCTTCAGCAGAATCGCTAACCACAAGGAGGAAGGGCTTTGTAGACCTAACAGAAAACAGGAGGAACACAAGTTAAAGGGACAGTGCATTCCCGTGAGAAGAACACGAAGGCTGGGAACAATACAGAGAGCGTGCCCCACTTTATGGGTTTATTTATCAAAAACTACCAAACATAAATATTGGCATTTTCAGGCCCGCAGAGAGACAGGCAGAGAGAGCTGCTGGGAAAGGGAGGTTGACAAAATGTCTTACAGAAGAGCGATAACACTCGAGAAAGAAATTTGTCAGCTGGGGGTTGGGGTCCCTCTTTTTATTTACTCTCTACGACTGACATATGAAAAGGAGGTAACAAGAGGGAACAGGTGGGGAAATTTGATGCAAAGGGCTGATGTGGGGACAAGCAAAACCCCTCCCCCATTATCACCTTTTCAAACTGCAGCCTGAGTCTCCGCCCGCTTTCTGGTGCTGTGATGAGAACCTCTACCTTCTCAGCAGCCGTAACCCTGGCAGGCTGGCTTCTCATTAAAGATGTCCTCTGGAAGGATTATTGGTGACGGGGTCACCCTAACCTCATTATCCCCAACTCTCTCAATTTCCATACTAGTTACCAGCTGCCATTCTCGGAAATGCTCTTTTTTATTAGTTTCCAAGCAACCGCTTGGCCACCTTCACTGGCCATCTTATTTGCTTTCGCTTCTTAAAGTGCAACTCCTCAGCAAGATGCCCTGCCAGGCGCTTCCTTCTCCCTCTGTGCTCTCCCTCCCACGGGGCTGTTCCTGTTCTCCCTCGGTGGCAGCTTTACAGGGAAGACACAAACATCTCGAGCTCCACAGCCTCCCCAGCAGTCTAGACCTGCCCTACAGACAGCAGCCCCATGGACCGCTGAGGCGTGGAACCTGCTCACACCTCAAACACATGTGACTTTGCAGGAGCGTCTTCATTGATCTCCCGATGTTTTCTCAGTTTACTGCTTCTCTAAACTCTCCCATGCACCGTTGCTAAGATGATAATAAAAGGGACCTATGCTCATGTTGCTCCCTACTTAAACATCGGCAGTTCTCCCTCTGCCCAGGGAATGAAGGGCCGAGCTGCAGTCTGACACTCTCTGACAGGCCAACAGTTGTCCAGACACCCTTCTTGCTCACTTCCGACTGGTCTTCCAGTTTCCAGCTGACCTATTCCCATCATAGCCCTGGGAGTGACCTGAACTGGCTTTCCTGCTCCCACCTCTCCAAGTCCTACTCATCCTGCTCCACTCCGTAAACATCCTTAATTTCATCCACGTTGAAATTCCCTTTCATGTGGAAAACACACAGGGCCTTCTTGGACTCATGGGGACCCTGATCTGGCTAGGCAATCAGAGGACCTAGAATTTGAGGATACCCAGGCCATTTCCCTCCGTGAAGGCAACACGACTATCTTGTTTATTTTTTTCCCTGCACCCATCAACATGTTTTACCCACAACAGATGCACAATAAGTTCTACTTGATCTAGGAATAGCACTGAGGAGGGAGAGTAAGTCCACTCACAAATGTAGGCAAGGTCTCTGGGCAGAGGGTCAATTTATGCAAACAATTCAATGGATGTGTTCACATCATGGAGACATGGTCTAGAATCAGATACAATGCGAGGCTTGGAACACTGGCTCTGAAGTGTGTCAGGAGGTGGCCATGTGTATGACAAAGCTGTAGGGATGACTTAGGAAGGCCTCCTGTCTGGAGGCCTGAACCCACACTGTTCCCAAGCAGGGACCAGGTCTGTGATCGCTCAAAGACCTGCCGGTTTTGGCAGGAAGTGGTCAGGCTGGGCCCCAGATGGGCTGTAACCTTCACATCTCGTTGTAAAAGGGGAAAGGAGAGCATTCGGTAAGGGTTGAGAAGTGAGTGCACTCAAAGGCCCCAACCCGTATCTGAAACCTATTGTTTCCTGGGACCAGGCCCGTGTGTGACCCCTATCAGTGCAAGAATGTCACAAGAGGTGTGCACCAGCTCACTGTGTCAGGAGGTGAAAGGCAAGAGAAGGCAAGGTCAGAAGGAAGGGACCAAGCTGGGTCAAAGAGACAATGGCAAGAGGTGAGACCTTGGGGACTAGCGAGTCACTGAGCCCCTGAACCACAGCTCTCTCTGTGCAGAGGGAACATCACCCCCTCTCCCCAGAAATGCTATTCGTCCTTCACACTGTCACCACTCACAAGGCTTGTTCACACATATTCATAAACACCGTCTCATTAAAGTGACTTGCCATAAATCATCCATGGAGGAGACGGCAGGTCTTGTCATACTAAGTCAATTCCTCTCTCTTCTGAGCCACAACTTGACATACTCAACTATAAGTACAAGGTCTTATTACTGCCTTTACAGCACAGGTGGTATGCTCCATGCAATAGGTAAGAGCATGCGATGTCACAAGGCACAGAAATAAATTGTCCCCCAACATATTTTATAAAAACAAAATCATTCCTTAAAATAACTGTGATTACACAGCAGCCGAAAACTTACGTTTATGTTTCCTTTTAACTCATGGGAAATGATTAAGTTGTCAATTACATCAAAATTTCTGCCCATGATGGTTATGTTTTGACCACCACTGCAAGAAAAAAAGCAACAAAGAGTTTCATAGTAAAGTCACAGGCTTTTTGTATTTATGAACAAAGTTATCCATTTATTCACACTTAAGATGGAATTGAGTTATGTTTGAGAGCAAATTAACAAAACTTAATTTTAAATGCAGGATGATTTTAGAGGTTTTTTTTTGTTTGTTTGTTTTTTAATGACACTAACTACAAAGTCATAGTTTTGTTTTGTTTTTTTCTTTCCTGAAGTTGGAAACGGGGAGGCAGTCAGACAGACTCCCGCATGCGCACGACCGGGATCCGCCCAGCACCCCAGGGGTGATGCTCTGCCCATCTTGGGGCATCGCTCTGCCGCAATCAGAGCCATTCTAGTGCCTGAGGCGGAGGCCATGGAGCCATCCTCAGCGCCTGGGCCAACTTTGCTCCAATGGAGCCTTGGCTGCGGGAGGGGAAGAGAGAGACAGAGAGGAAGGAGAGGGGGAGGGGTGGAGAAGCAGATGGGCGCTTCTCCTGTGTGCCCCGGCCGGGAATCGAACCCGGGGCTCCTGCACGCCAGGCTGATGCTCTACCACTGAGCCAACCGGCCAAGGCCCAAAGTCATAGTTTTTAAGATACATGCATATAAAATATTCACATCAGATCCTGTTGTAACTTATAAGAAAATGCCTAAATTCTTTTATGAAAGTTTGAGTTTTGTTGTGCTGTGTTGCCACATATAATCAGAGCAGCAGCTGACCCTTGAAAAGGTTTCACTGAACACTGAATGGGATTTTGTCTGATTGCTGCTTAACCTATATGAAGATGCTTTAATCTAACAATGTTTAAATCAAATGGCCAACCTACCAATTATGTTTTATTTAAGGAGACAGAGAACACATTGGACAAAGTGAAATGATAAATGTCATTAGAAGTATACATCCCTATTTGGTAAAGCATATAAACAACATCTACACCCTATCTGTCTGAAACCAAGCCAAATGACTTCACATAGTCTCGGTGCATACTCGCATATAAGCAAAGTGGTCATCAGGTGTGAAATAAACAGCTGTTCACAGCTCTGCCTGCCCTCACTTCCTCATTCATGTAGGTCACTAGACACTCATTCCAGGGGACAGGAGCCGGGTATGTCAGCTGGGCCCGTGATGATAAGACCACGACGTGGGCACGAGCAGTCCAATTTGTGTAGAGCAGAAGAAAGACATTGAGCTCTGAACCTTCCAGCCCCAAGGACAAAGGGCTGAGATGGCCTCATACCAGCCTGTTGCCATTACTAGAAAACCTAGCCAAGCATGGCCCATGGGAGACTGCAGAGCCATGATCTTATCTAGGAGTTACTGAGAGACACAGGCTCATTTTGTCAAAGGTGTCTGGGCAGCATGATGCCTCTTGTATTATGGCAAAGCAGGATGCTGGTATCTTAGAGCATAGCACCCTGGGAGCCTGGGCAAATTATCTGAACGCTCCATGTCTCAGTTTCCTCATCTGAGAAAGGGGTGCTCATAGCAGGGCCTTTCCGTCTGGGAACATTAACCAAGTCAACAGATTTAACACATTCAGTATGTGGGGAGTGCCACAACAATGTGGGCTTCATGGTAGGAAGTAATCAGACCCAGAGCAGGGAGTGCTGTGCTAGAACCTTGGTTTAGAAATTGAAATTTCCCTCATGCCACTGTTATGGGTGGAATTGTTGAAGTCCTAATAATCCCCAGTACCTCAGAATGTGACTACATTTGGAGAGAGGGTCTTTAAAGAGGTGATTAAGGTTAAATGAGATCATTGAGGTAGGCCCAAATCCAATGAGTGGTATCTTTATAAAAAGAGGAGTTGTGGTCCTGGCCCAGTTAGCTCAGTGGCATAGCATCACCCAGCATGTGGAAGTCCTGGGTTTGATTTCTAGTAAGGGCACATAGGAGAAGTGACCATCTGCTTCTCTATACCTCCGTCTACCCCCCTTCCCCTCTCGTAGCCATGGTTCAACTGGTTCGAGCAAGTTGGCCCTGGATGCTGAGGTTGGCTCCATGGCCTTCCCTCAGGTGCTAAAATAGCTTGGTTGCCAAGCAATGGAGCAGCCATCCCAGATGGGCAGAGTATTGCCCGGTAGGGGGCTTGCTGGGTGGATCCCAGTCAGGGCACAAGCCTCCCCACCTCTCACTTAATAATAATAAAAAAAGAGAGATTAGGACACAGGCAGAAGGAGAGGCCATCTATAAGCCAACTAGAGTGGCCTCAGAAGAAAGCAACCATGATGACACCTTGATCTTGGACTTTTAGTTTCCAGAACTTAGATGACATAAATATTCTATTATTGAAGCCACCCAGTTTGTGCTACTTTGCTATGGTGGCCCTAGCAGCCTCATATGTCCACCTCTCAATCTTAAATGAGAATATTCTAAGTAATTTTCTTTTCCTTCCTTCCTTCCTTCCTTCCTTCCTTCCTTCCTTCCTTCCTTCCTTCCTTCCTTCCTTCCTTTCTTCCTTCCTTCCTTCCTTCCTTCCTTCCTTCCTTCCTTCCTTCCTTCCTTCCTTCCTTCCTACCTTCCTTCCTCTCTCTCTCTCTCTCTCTCTCTCACTCTCTCTCTCTCTCTCCCCCTCCCTCCCTCCCTTCCTTCCTTTTCTCCCTCCCTCCTTCCCCCCCCTCTCTCTTTCAGATTTATTTATTGATTTTAGAGAAGGGAGAGTGAGAAAAAAGGTGGTGGTGGGGTTTGGGAAGAACAGGAAGCTTCAACTCGTAGATAGTTGCTTCTCGCATGTGCCTTGACTGGGCAAGCTGGGTTTCGAACCGGCAACCTCAGTGTTCCAGATTGACACTTTATTCACTGCGCCACCAACAGCTCAGGTGTAATTTTTTTCTTTTTTTGTTTTTTTTCTTTTTTATCTGTAGTTTTATCTAGAAAGTGCTTTGAAAATAAGCTTCATGCTGTATTAGGTGAAGAAAATTTGTTTAGAGTTATATTCCAAAATCTGAATGTAAGTTTAAATTCAACTAGGGAGAAAATAATTTTTTTTCTTGAAGTTATCTGGAAGATTTTAATTTGGAATTTCCATCTCTCAATTAGGGAATATCTTTGAAATTAAATGCTACTTTTGATTTAGATAGCTCCCAATATTTCCTCAGATTACTCAAAACAGCTTACTCTAAAGGGTTTAAAGCGAAAGACCTAAGAAAAAAGCAGCGCCGTGTCATGGGCAGAGGTGAGGGGAGACATAGAAAAGAGGATTATAGGTTTGTACCAGAAATCTAAGCCAAGAACAGTTACTGCAGCTGAACAAATATTTTAAAAAGTGAGAGCTTTACATGATTGGACGAGAAGCCAGAGTCAGAACAAACATTTTTGGGTGAGCTTCTCGGTGGCCACGGCAGGGAGTGTTCACTATGACAACAGGAAGCAACTTGCTTGTCAGGACGAGGTTTGTTGTTCAGGAATAAATTTGAGGAGGAATTATGGGAGAGAAACTTAGCTACAACTATTATTTCTATACTAATTTGAGTTAGAAGCCATGACCTTTTTTTGTGTGTGTGTGTGTGTGACAGAGACAGAGAGAGACAGAAAGAAAGATAGATAGGGACAGAGAGACAAGAATGGAGAGAGATGAGAAGCATAAATTCTTTCTTGCGACACCTTAGTTGTTCATTGATTGCTTTCTCATATAAGCCTTGACTGGGGGGGCTACAGCAAACCAAGTGACCCCTTGCTCAAGCCAGAGACCTTGGGCTTAAGCTGGTGAGCCTTGCTCAAACCAGATGAGCCCGCACGCAAGCTGGTGACCTCGGGGTTTCGAAACTGGGTCCTCCATGTTTCAGTCCGATGCTCTAACCACTGCACAACCGCCTGGTCAGGCTGAAAGCCATGATCTTTATGCATCTGACCTTTTGAAGCACAACGGGAGGAAAATATGAATTGAGGAAGTACCTGATCCAGGTGGTAGCAGGGGAGATGAAGGAACAGTGGGGCAGGGCTATGTAAGACAAGGACCCCACGGAAGCACAGTGCCCGCCATCGAACTGGATACACACATCCTTCATTTCTTTTCGGCTTGAGGGCAGAGAGAATTTCATATGGGTGTCATTTAGCACATGGCTGACTGGTATCCTAGAAAGGAGCAGAAAAAGAACTCTTACATGATGCAGAAAATTAGCACAGTTGATTACTCAACAACAGTTCATGAACTAGCAGATAGCTGCAGGGCAACTGCTGATGAAACCACTGGCCCTCTTCCTTTTGTGTGTATTTTTATGCTTTTATTTGCTTTTCCTTATAAGTGGGGAAGAAGGGACTGTAAGAAGCCTCAACAGAAAGTGGAATATGAACTGGGTATTAAGCTATATTAAGGAATTACTGTTAATTTTGTTGAGTACGACAGTGGCACTCTCCTTATCTGTCAGAGATGCATACTGAAGCATCTGCGAGAGAAAGGCTATGGTGTCTGGGATTCGCTTTGAAAAACTCCAGCTGCCATTCTTCCTTTCCCCGCAGAAACATGGGGGAGATAGATGAAACAAGACTGGCAAGTTTTGATAAACTGTGAAGCTGGAGGATGGGTACAGAGAGGCTCATACACTCCTCTCTCTTGTGTATGTTTGGAAATGTCCATAATGAAAAGCTTAAAAGAAAGAGAAGTCCCAGTCCAGTACAGGGAGGGTAGAACCCAACCCCGGGCAGAGATGAGAGTTCCGCTGCACATAGAGCGGACAGCCAATGACTAAAGCCGACGTCAAGAGCCCAGGGGTCTCCGAATCAATCAGCCATCAGAACCAAGTTGCTACCACATGGCTCCAGACTGGAAATTAGCTGGAACTGTCCTGGGGACTCCTGACATCTACAGGCTGTGTCCTTGTCACTCTTCAGAAGCCAAAGCAAAGCCTTGTACAGCATTCCCTCCGGAACCGGCAGCTGCCTCGGCCGCATGTTTACAGTGCCCTCTATGGCACAAACCATCAGGACTGGGTCGTGGCTGCATAATGCTCAGTACAATTATGCAACATGAGAACATGCATGATTATCAACTTTAATGTGCATATATTCCTTACGTTGAAATAATAGATTCAAAGAGTAAGGCAAATTCAAAACCCGCATGAGTCAGTTTGTACTTACACCACCTCAGATGTCATTCTGGCTCTTGGAAATCCATCATAAAATGGCTGATAATTAAAAGTCCAGCTTGTTTATAAATTTTAGAGGTAAAAAGGCCAAAATGTGGGTCATTCCGCTACCATTCTCATATTTTTTTCTTTTAGAATAGTTTTCTTTGTTTTTGTTTTTGTTCTTTTTAAATACTTACTGTACTAAAAGAGTTTAGGCTTACAGCACAAAATCAGCTGTAGGATGAACTGGGTATTATACTTATGGCTCATGAACTTGGGTTCACCACACTAATGTGGTTAGTGAAATGCTATATGCCGAAAGTTCTCCTACTCGTTGAATTTAATAACTGCAGCATCTCAGAACATGTTCGGCATAGAAATGAGAGCATAAGGAGGCAGAGACAGGGTAGCGCTCTGGAAAACTACTTACTTTCCAGGGGAGCGGACTGCTTGCCAGTGAGAACACAGGTGTCTAGGTTCAGACTTCGTTACACGAAATGAAAGACTCTTGCAATAAGGTGTTTCTCTGGCTTAAGCGGCACAAAAATACCTACGTCGCATAGATATAGCCACTAATGCGTACTTGATAATTCTGGTAAATAGCAGAACAGAGGAAAGCCACTGATGAGCAGCTTCTCACACTGACTGCTGGGAGGGTAAGGGGATGGCAGTTATATGTAGCAAATGAATTGAAACAGAAAATCAGTAAATAAGTGTGGCAGATTAAAATGCTGTACAAATCTGTTTTCGTGGTTAAAAACCAAAACACCATGCTTCAGCAGACTGTCTTTAATGCATTCCCAGGATGGGAACAAGCTCAGTCTGATATTTCATGTAGACTGTAACATCTTTTATTTCAAATTAGCCCAAACTTATAGGAGCTAACAAGCATGAAACTCAAATTCTCTATTATGTTATTATTATATCTCTTTTGGGGGGCAGGGGCGCTATCATTTGTACAAGAACATCAGTGAAACAATGAAGTTTTTTCTCTCTCAAAAGTGTCATTGAATGGATGAGTTGGGGGATAAGAAGCACAGACATAATGATGTTCAAGTGGTACCTTGACCAGATATTTTTTGTGTTGGTCTATTTGTTCTTTCTTCCAGTTTTTCATGCTAATTTATGTTCCATTTAGTTATTATTTTGTCCTAACATCAATCCGAGAAAGAGAAGGGTTATAAAGAATAAAATGGATCAGAAAGTTTCTTTTCTTTTCTTTTTTTTAACTTTAGGCAATTCCATTGGAAGATCCAATATATGTTTCCCATCAAAATCTGAGGCACTCAACTATTTTTCTAAGGGGATCATCTTCAGAATGTATGTGCTATTCAAAATACTTGATTTTGTTAATGAAAACTAATCAAGACCCAAAATAGGCACCAGCCTGAAATTATCATGTACTGAGATTTTGAGGGGTTAACAAGGGACAGATTCTCTCACAGTTAACTTCAAATGTAGCACATAGATCATTTTACTTTTTAAAATTACATGTATCAAATATGCAGATTAATTGACACGTGGAAATTATTTGACTACCTAAAGATTATATTTGGTATAAGTTTTAACTTCTCGCTATATTATCAAGAGTCAATTACTAATATTTGAACTCAGAACTCACACATCCTTATGACAAGTACTGGTTCCTTTCAGGATCATGACGATGTTATTAGATGCCTGGGTAAAGTTTGCTCCTGTGACTATCACGTTACTTTTCCCTAAGGTTGATATTTTCTGTGGCGCAATGGACTTGATGTAGAAGACCTATCGGAAATAAAAGATGAAAACACAAGCTCAAAGCTAAGAAATGGCATTGTTCCAAAAAAAAAAAAGTTGTTTATGTGCTGCAGTTCGAAAAAATCATTGGGAAATTACAACATTTTGCAAATACAAGCAGACAGTGTTTAATGAAATCAATGAATTCAGGGAAGAGTGCTGAAGATTTATGTCTCTCAACATGCAACAGCATGAGGTCAAATCAATTAGTCTTTGTCTCACAAGACAGTTGAAAATACAGTTGAAGAGTCTGACATTCTGTCTGAAGAGTGGAACAGCACTGGAGTCTCAAAAATGTTTGCTGCTGTACAGCCCTCAGAGGCTTATAATATACAAAGGGAAAGATAAGGCAAGTAGCCCACTGATCATTGGCCAAAGACAGACTCATCATTAAGTTAGAATAAATGACATTTTGGATAAATTTAATTCCCAAGAAAGGCTCTGGCTGGTTGGCTCAGTGGTAGAGTGTTGGCCTGGCATGTAGAAGTCCTCCAGGTTCGATTCCTGGCTAGGGCACACCGGAGATGCGACCATCTGCTTTTCCACCTCTACCTCTTCTCTCTCTCTTCCCCTCTGGCAGCCATGGCTCATTCGAGCAAGTTGGCTCTAGGTGCTGAGGATGGCACCATGGCCTCGCTTCAGGTGTTAAGAAGGGCTCGGTTGCTGAGCAACAGAGCAATGGCCCCAGATGGGCAGAGCATCACCCCCTAGTGGACTTGCTGGGGGGATCCCAGTTGGGGCACATGTGGGAATCTGTCTCTCTGCCTGCCTACCCCTCATTTAATAAAAAAAAAAATTCCCAAGAAAGTAGTTTCTGGGTTTTTTTGTTTGTTTGTTTCAGTTAGGCTATTGGGATCAAGGCATATACTGTAGGAAGAAAACCTCGAGAAATCAACTGTTCAGTCGTCTAATATCATGTGGCCAACTGTTTCTTCTCCATGGTTTGCAGATGCCACCATTTCTTCCTTGGTTCTCATTACAAGCTCTCTGAGGCCTTTCTTTATCAAGTAAGTTTCCCTTGGGATCATCTGGCACCTGGCCCCATACTATGCACCTCACTCCTCTGTTTGCAATGTCTAATCAAATTCCCTTAAAAAAATAACTTTTTTGATGGCAAGAATTATTTTCCTTTTCAAAGATAAAACAATCCTGATTTCTTTCACTTTTCTCCTACAAATGCTACCATCTCTCATTTTGATCATTTTGTAGTTCTTCTGTAGATCCTTTCCAGCAAGTCTGTATTCTTCTACAATATGGTGACTAAAAAAGTGTCTAAGATTCTGACAAATAAAGTACAACAGATCTTTAGCGTGAGTGAATCCTACTGATATTTGAAAAAAAACAACAACCCAGGTCCAGAAATGCATAATCACGTGAAATTTGGCCAAGGCCTAAACACTGAGTGTAACCAATTGGAGAATAACGTTTAGGGAGAAGCCACTTGTGGCACTGGGAGAGTTTAGTCACATCCAATACCAGCCTACCACCTGCTTCTTGAAGAAGCCTAGTATTCTCTGCTCCTTAATATGGGTGACACCCACTAGGATGGCCCTGCTGGGCTGCTGGGCCTGCCTATTCCGCTAAAGGGATGCGCTGTCATTCTGTTCCTCAGCAAACACAGGTGCTATCTGGCAGAGCGGTCACCATCACTCATTATCACTATGGATTGGTTTTTCAGATTGAGGTAAATTCACCGTTAATGTCATCACTGAATGATGTAATGTGACAGAGAATTGATTTTGGTGGCAGAATTTATTTTAATCGCTAAGTAAAGGACTTTAACCCCATATTTATTGAATCATGAAGGGCCTGAAAGGGTCACTTTAATTATTCTGTTATACTTGAATGCATTTTATGGGGGAAATTATTTGCAAGAGTGGTGCTTGGAATGGGGGGGATTAGCAAAGACTTAAAGATAAATCCCTTGCAAATGTCAAGTGTGTGTTGTAGAGCAAAAGCTTACTCTGTGCTCTGACATCATGACAGCTAAGTGAACAACTATGTGTTGAACACCTACGAGGTCCCTCAGACGGGCCAGGGGCTGCGAGGTGACAAGGATGTGTTGGCAAACTACCGGATTTGCCGGTAGCTGCCAAATTCCATCCATGGCTTGTTTTCCCATGGCCTGTGAAACAACATCAAAAAAGAGTCATATTACATGACATGCGACAATATATGAAATTGAAACTTCAGTGTCCACAAAGACAGCGTTTTTGGAACACAGCCACACCCGCTCATTTATATATTGTCTGTGGTTACTTTCACACTACAGCAGCCGATTTAAGGTGTCATAATAGAGACCTTGCAGCTCACAAAGTCTTAAGTGATTATTGTCTGGTTTTCTTTAGAAAAAAATTTGCCAACTCTAACATTAGAAGCGTCCACCGTCTTCCTGGGGAGACAAGAGGAACCATGCGTCTGTTTAGTTTTATGTGAACATCAATGCAGACTCACATTCACATCCAAGTCAAACATGATTCCCCAGGTTTCTTCCTAAATAGTGCTTTCTGCTTCTTCTATGTATACTGTTGATGCCTGTTCAAGCAAAATGTCCAAACACGCCAAGTAAATGCTACTTCTCTACCCTCACTAGAGGATGGAGAGAGCCTCATGACTGCTGCACACAGATTTTTAAGAGGGTTATATTTTGTTCCTTAAATGGCTCTACAAACACCATCAGAGGACCTGCCACATTGCCTTTTTAACTTTTTATTTCCCCCTGAGTGGAGACAGCCCCGCTACTTCAAAAGGATTTCATTTTAAAATCTTATTGTTTAGAGAAGTTTCCACTGGCTGTCTAGGATGGAATCCAGCCCAGGCCTATCTCTTGAGAGCAGATGCTTCTAGCCTGCTTTCAAAGAGGGTCAGATTAGTTGTCCTTTGTTTGCTTGGAGAATCTTTCTTAATCATAATAAGCGAGTCAAAGAGCTACCAAGAAAACCTCATTTTATAAACAGTGCAGGTACACACACACACACACAGAGGTTGGGTAGCTATATGGGTGTGTGATATGACTACAACAATTCTTAGAGGTATAATATTTTCTATTTCTACTGATGAAGACTTTTTTAGATCCAGTATAGACAGAAGGCAAAGAATAAGCTTCTCACAGCTGCTCCAGGTACTTAATATTTTAGATGGATAGTTGTATTCTAATCAAGAGTTAACTTCACAATCTGACATGAAATTGTGAGCCTCAAAAGCTCATACATAGAAGGGTTTGGTTAATTTAAAAACAGAATCTAACTCAATACAAAAAGACACTTTCTTATAGCCCTACAGTGAGATTCTTCCCCATCCTATGTCCAAGGATTTCCATATATCAAATCAAAATACTGCAAGCTGTAACCCTTATAACCCTATGGTATCCAGCAATTAACCTCAGAATAGTCTACTTTCTGTCAAATACATTTTAAAGACTTAAGAGTTATTTTTAAGAAGCTTTTTAAAAAATTTTTTTTATTTATTTATTCATTTTAGAGAGGAGAGGGAGAGACAGAGAAAGAGAAAGAGAGAGAGAGGACAGAGAGAGAGAGAAAGGGGGAGGAGCTGGAAGCATCAACTCCCATATGTGCCTTGACCAGGCAAGCCCAGGGTTTCAAACCAGCGATCTCAGCATTTCCAGGTCGACGCTTTATCCACTGTGCCACCACAGGTCAGGCCAGGGAAGCTTTTTTTTATTCATTTTTTTTTAGAGAGGAGAGAGAGTGAGAGTGAGACTGAGAGAGAGAGAAAGAGAGAGAGAGAGAGAGAGAAAGGGGGGAGGAGCAGGAAGCATCAACTCCCATATGTGCCTTGACCAGACAAGTGCAGGGTTTTGAACTGGCAACCTCAGCATTCCAGGTCAATACTTTATCCACTGCGCCACCACAGGTCAGACAAGAATTATTTTTCTTTTTTATTTTTTTTTTGTATTTTTCTGAAGCTGGAAACGGGGAGAGACAGTCAGACAGACTCCCGCATGCGCCCGACCGGGATACACCCGGCACGCCCACCAGGGGCGATGCTCTGCCCACCAGGGGGCGATGCTCTGCCCCTCTGGGGCGTCGCTCTGCCGTGACCAGAGCCACTCTAGCGCCTGGAGCAGAAGCCAAGGAGCCATCCCCAGCGCCCGGGCCATCTTTGCTCCAATGGAGCCTTGGCTGCGGGAGGGGAAGAGAGAGACAGAGAGGAAGGAGGAGGGGGGTGGAGAAGCACATGGGCGCTTCTCCTATGTGCCCTAGCCGGGAATCGAACCTGGGTCTCCCGCACGTCAAGCTGACGCTCTACCGCTGAGCCAACCGGCCAGGGCCAAGAATTATTTTTAAATGGCTACACAACTTTAAATTATTTAATGAAATAGTATGAGCTCTCATTGCTCAGAGTTTAAATCACTCCCTGTTTTATACAAGAAAATACACCAGAAACTGGTTAACTAGGTGATTACAGAATACTCAACTATTTGTATTTTTTAAAAACAAATCATTACAGGTTATTGGAAATAGCACAACCACTAAGAAATAGTTATCTTTGAAAAAGTTGAAGAGGATTAGTCCTGACAGTAAATAAGAGTCAGCTGAATATAAACAATTTTCTTGTTTATACACACAGGTTCTTGAATATAAATACAGGCTTTCTTTTGTGAAGTCTGACATCAACACAATTCAAATTACTAGGCCATTAATAGAGAAAACAGGGCTACTATGGAAAAGAATATTGAGAGAGGTATGTTAGGAAGGCTGGGTTTACTATGACCAAATTGAACTCTATTAATCTGTTAAAAAAATGAAGACAAAGCTCTTGATAGGCCTGGACCTGAATCAATACTCAGTAAAATGTCTTTCAGATTTTCACTCATGAAATTAGTTCAAACAGGACTGGATAAAAGCCACACGAATTCAAAAGCAGCTGGAAATCGGAAACCAAAGGGCATTAGAGAGATGAAAGGTAGCATAACTAATTAAAGGTAAGTGTCCTGTAGGGTTGTGCAGCGGTGAGAATTTGGCTCAGAATCATTTACCATCTTTATTAATGACTGAGAAGGACAGAAGGATTGATGACATGTATGAACGGAGGAGAGTGGCTACCAGCGGCGGAGATGGTCAAGTGGAAAAGGAGGTACGATGTGAAAATAGCAAAATACAATCCCACCAAAGAAAAACTAGAGAGTTAAGTGGATCAGAAAGGTTATCCATTTGCTGCTCAGGCCCCTGGTACAGACCCTAGCCTAGGAACTTGAGATGTAAGTTCTGAGTGATCCCAGCAACTGGCTGGAGACAGAGTGCTAAGTGAGGTAGACCAGGGAGAAGGTGACTGACTGGGGCTCCGTGCCGAGAGATCAAGGCTCCCTACTTTGACCTGCGGACTCTAAAGTGAGGCTGACATGGCCCAGGTGGGGCTGCCAAGACCACTCTGTAAAGTTGTTACCCTTAGTTATGGAACTTTCCTAGTGTGGCGTCTCAGAATCAGATGGGTCAACTGGACTGGCCGACCAGGACTCCATGCCCAGGGAGGGCAGCTCTTCCTCTCCAGTAGAGATCCCTGATTGCAGATTAAACACAGAGACTCAAAACCCAGCCCTCTGCTGGAGTGCATGAGACTCTTGCTGCGCCACTCTCCTAAGGGCCTCAGTTTCCCTTCTCAGTCTTGGAGGACCCTTGCCTGGGTCCGGCTCCTTCACTCTGACACACCCCAACCTGCCCATCTCCTCCCGAAGCTTTGATACTAATACACTCCCCTCACAGCCTGCCCAGGAGAGAGGGCTTTGGCCTGCCCATCTGTGGCACACATGCGTCAGGCTTTGACAGCCAAGTGCTAAGAGAAGCCAGTAATAGTGTCCTCCCTTCCAGGCTGACTTTTACTATACTATTTGTTTTAATACTTGTTTATATTCAGCTGAGGTCATACAATGTAAAGCAGTGGTTAAAATTGAGCTCTGGCATCAGACTGCCTGGATTCAAATCTCTTGCCTGTCCTTTCCTTTCTCCTTACCCTCTGTAAGTCTGTAATATGTTTGTCTATAAAATGGGCAAAATAGGTCTATTGTGAGGCTTAAATAAAGAGATGCTCTTGAGCTTATTAGGATATAGCACAGGCTCAACAAATATTGGCTATAACTACTCAATTTAGTACATTGTGGCATTCCTTCTTGTATCTTTTCTGTCATGCACACTCAACTGCTGTCTGAAAATGAATCTTACTTCCACCGAAATATTCTAAGTTCTACAATGTAAGTTCCATGAGGGCATACAGGTCGCCTGCCTGTCTAGCACACGGGTGTTCAAAAAACATGTTCTGAATGAATAAATGAATGAAAGAACAACCGGAAGTGAACGCCACAGCACCCAGCACAGCGGTGGGCCCGTAGAAGCTTCGCAACCAGGTACAGATTAAAGTTAATTTCACTTTTAATGGCAAGGTCCTTGAAAGGGTCTGTTTGGACAGCCTGCGAGAAATTAAAATGCGTGTTCACAAGGGATGGAGGGAGAGAAAGGAGGAGGAACAATTTGAATGT
Source organism: Saccopteryx leptura (assembly GCF_036850995.1). Classification (NCBI taxonomy): domain Eukaryota; kingdom Metazoa; phylum Chordata; class Mammalia; order Chiroptera; family Emballonuridae; genus Saccopteryx; species Saccopteryx leptura. Next base: position 117,117,796 of record NC_089504.1, read on the forward strand.
AAATTCCCTGAGAGGAGACATGGCTTTGTCTGGTGTGTTTCTGGCTTACGGCGATAAGCACACCGTCAAGAACAACAAATATTAGAACGACGTAATATCGCAGATCTTCTCGACCCTTCCTTGAGAACAGGAAAGAGAGAGCAGCCACCCTTCTCTCAGCAGGAGGAGGCAGCAGACAGAAGAAAAGGAAGGAAAAGACATCAGGGCCAGGTGACAGGGTCCCCTAGCTCAGAGAGACCGGCGGAAAATACTTCTCATCCAAAGGTCAAACACTGGGTTTTGAGTTTGTTTCACTATGTTGGTGATGCTTTTCCTTAATGTAGCCTCCCCCTCACCCCCCAATAAATGACAGCACTTCTTTTTATGGCAGGGTACAGGGATGGGTCACAGGTCATGAATCTATGCGAGGGCAATGGGCCCAAACAGGGATCAAACCAGAAACCCTCTCTCATAGGTACCATGTCTTTGGATGTGCAAATTCATACATTTTTAAAAACACTATAAATCCGAACGATGGACACATAAAACTTAAAAAAAAATTTTTTTTTTTCTATAGCATTCTCCTGCCACTGAAGAATGAAGTCAAACTCCTCAGTCTGGCATCGAAGACCCTGCAGATGCAGGCTCCAGGTCCTTTCAAACTTACATCCCTTATTTTCCTAAAACCTCTGCTTCAGCCAACTTGAACCATGTGGGGCTTTCTGTAATGGGTATCCTAGAATTTTCTAGCACCCCCACTAGGCTTTTGCTTATGCTGGTCCCTCTGCTTAGAATACCCAGTCCTTAGTCTCCACACTGCTGGATGCTTCTCATTCATCAAATGTTGGCTGAAATACCATCTCTGTCAATCAATCCACCCATCAATCAGACTTAACCAACCACGCTGATTAAGTGTTTTTAACAGCCAGGCACTGGGTTTAAATAAACAGGAATGACTAAGATAAGGCCCCAGGCACAAAGACACTCTCTGGGTTTGTAGACTTTTTGGTACTTTCTCTATATTAACATTTTAAAAAAAAATCTTATATTCTTACTTATGTACTCATGAATAAGTTTCTTGAGACTGATGGCAAGAAAGGTGCCTGACCGACTTGCGTCTTCATCACACCCTTGGAGCTCAGTAAAATGGCATCGATAGGTAGGTGTCCCGTAAACAACTGTAGGGAGGATCAACCCAAGCTCAGGATCATGAAGCTTAAGATCGAGCCTGCACCCTTTGCATCCTGCGTCTCCAGGGCCTGGCACAGGACTGAGCACTCGTTGTCTATGTGACGAGGGAAGATGCCTTGAAGAAAAGCTCTTGATGCTTTTCTGCTAGGAAGAGAGGGCTCAGTGTTGTATTCAAGGCCAACACAGGGACCCGGATTGAAAACCTGAGTTTTCACAGCCCACATGATGATGAATGACAGCAGTGCTTCACAGAACATGAGAAACGCCTCCTGTGACACATAATGCTCTCGTCCCAACACTGAGATTCTGCTCTGAGCCATATATTTACAGGCAACATTTCAGTATCAACAAATGTCTCTCTCCAAACTAGGAAGGGTCATCCACAGAGAAGCACTGGTGATAGGCCTGGCCTTTGTTTATTTTCAGCTTTCTCCCTTCTGCTGTCTTGGTGACTGGTTCTTTTAACCACACAGTGTCAAAGGTCAAAAGATACAGGAAGACAGTACAGGAAACTAGGATTCAGTGACTTCATTTTTTTCCTTTAAAAAAATTTTTTTTACAGAGCTATGGCATGGACCATTACATAGCAATAAAAAGCACTAAAAGATTGATACATAAAGGAACTTGGATGAATTTCTAGGGAATTATGTTGTGTTGAAAAGACCAATCCTCAAAGGATACATCTGGGCAATTCTATTTATGATATGATAAATCATAGCTACGGGAAGAGCTCAAGGGTTGCCAAGGTTCAGCCATGGAGAGTTGGAGGGTGGAGGGTAGTGGGTGTGTCTATAAACTGACAACATGGGGTGACATGTATCTTGAATGCTATCACTGCCAATGTCCTGCCTGTGATGTTGTGCTATAGTTTTGCAAGATGTTAATTACTATTGGAGGAAACTGGGTAAAAGATATATGAGGAGTCTCTGTATTATTTTCTTATAACTATGTATGAAGATACAATTATCTAAAAAAAAAAGTTTAACTTTTCCCAAAAGAATCTTTATTATTATTATTATTATTATTATTATTATTATTATTATTAAGTGAGAGGCAGGGAGGCAGAAAGACTCTCAAATGCGCAATGACCGAGATCCACCCAGTAAGCCCCCTACAGGGTGATGCTCTACCCATCTGGGGTCACTGCTCCATTGCTCAGCAACCAAGCTATTTTAGCACCTGAGGTGAGACCATGGAGACATCCTCAGCACCTGGGGCCAACTTGCTCGAATGAGCCATGGCTGAGGGAGGGGAAGAGAGAGAGAGAGAGAAAGAAGGGGGAGGGGTGGAGAAGCAGATGGTTGCTTCTCCTGTGTGCCCTGACTGGGAATTGAACCTGGGACTTCCACACACTGGGCCGATACTCTACCGCTGAGCCAACTGGCCAGGGCCCAAAACAATCTTGAAAAAGAATGAGGTTGAAGGACTCACACTTTCTGGTTTTAAAACTTATTACAAAGTTACAATAATCAAAACAGTGTGTAATGCCTGATCAGACAGTGGCGCAGTGGATTGAGCATTAGACTGGCACATGGAGACCCAGGTTTGAAACCTCTTCAACAGACTTTAGCGCGGGCTTATCCAGCTTGAGCGCAGGCTCACCAGCTTGAGCACGGGTCGCTGGCTTGAGTGTGGGATCATAGACATGACCCCATGGTCGCTGGCTTGAGCCCAAAGGTCGCTGGCTTGAGCAAGGGGTCACCTGCTGTGCTGTAGCCCCCTAGTTAAGGCACATATGAAAAAGCAATCAATGAACAACTAAGGAGCTGCCACGAAGAACTGATGCTTCTCATCTCTCTCCCTTCCTGTCTGTCTGTTCCTACCTGTCCCTCTCTCTGTCTCTGTCTCTGTCATACACACACAAAACTCAACAACAACAACAAAAACAGTGTGTTATGGGCATAAGGAGAGACATGCAGACCAATGGAATAGAGAACCCAGAAATAAACCTTCACACATATAGTCAAATGATTTTCAACAGGGAGGCCAGGCCATTCAATGGGAAGAGAACAGTCTTTTCAACAACTGGTGTTGGGAAGACTGGGTATCCAACTGCAAAAGAATGAAGTTGGACCCTTTCCTTATACCATATATAGAAATTGACTCACAGTGAATCAAAACTCTAAATCTAAGAGTTAAAACTATAAAACTCTTAGAAGGAAATGTGGAGGAAAAGCTTAATAAAATTGGATTTGGGAATGATTTCTTGGCAATGATATCCAAAGCACAGGCACCAAAAAATAAAATAAAATAAATGTAAGTTGGACTTCTTCATTAAATTAAAAACTTCTGTGCAAAAGATATAGAATGAAAAGGCAACCTACAGAATGGGAGAAAACATTTGCACATCATATGTCTAATAGGAGATCGATATCTGGAATATATAACACACTCTTACAACAACAAAAAACACAAGCAACAACATGCCAATAGGTAGAGCCAACCAATCGACAGATGAAGGGATAAACAAAATGTGGTCTATCCATACGATGCAATATTATTCAGTCTTAAAAAGAAAAGAAAAAAAAATCCTGAACATGCTACAAAATGTATGAACCTTGAGGAAATACGTTAAGTGAAATAAGCCAGTCACAAAAAGACAAATCTTGTATGGTTCCACTTACATGAGCTACCTAGGGTACTCAAACTCAGAGTAGAGGGATGGTTGCCGGGGTCTGGGTAGAAGGTAAATTGGAGAATTTTTGTTTAGTAAGTTCAGAGCCTCAGTTTTGCCAGATGAAATGTGTCCTGGCAGTGGATCATGGTGATGGTTCCACAGCCGTGTGAGTGTACTTAACACTACCAACTGTACACTAATAAAAGATGGTAAATTTTATGCTTTGTCTATTTCATCAAAATAAAAAACTAAAACAACAACAAAAGATAAGTTAAAAAAAATTTTTTTTAAGTCACTGCCTCCTTGATCCAAGTTCCTGTCACTATGGCTCAGTTTTATAAATCAGTGGGAAGAGAAAGGTCTACCACTTAATAAGCCCATCAATTAATAAAACCTCAAAGACTTTTAAAGTTTGAGATATTGGCACACCAAGGTTTTTAATGCCTTTAATTAACTTCATAATCCATTTTGATTTATATTCCCTTTGCCTGTTACTTAAGTCAGCCAAAGTTACTATCAACTTTTCAGCAGTGATGAAAAATGTGCTAACTTATTTATATTGGCACTTGACCTTAAATAGTAGCAAATGGATAAATCCAAGCCACAGATTAGTCATAAAATAGAAAACTGAGCCCTTAAAAACACATGGTGTTTTTTTTTTACTCCTAGTAGGTCCCGAGATTAATAAGAACAATAACTTGTCCTTTTTCTGTTTGCCACCACATAGTAGATGCTTAATTAACTTCTGTCAACTGAATGAAGCCAACACTTCTGTGTCCTGTAGGCACAGCCCCAGTGTCTGCCTGAAAATGTTTACATTGTCACCTCCTCTCTTTTCAAACATGTCTGTTAGTCAAGCTTGGTGATTTACTATGAAGGAGGTAAGAGGAATTTCCAAGGAAATTTCATGAAAAATAAGCATTTTTGAGAAGTGGAGAGAAAGCTACACATATGATATAAAAAAATACTCATTGTTTTAGAGAGATTAACCACTGGTTGGATTGTCTCTACAAAGTAAAGAAAAACAGTTCAAATGTGGTGAGTATACTCTGCACACTCTTTTTTGAACATAATTTTCTTTGTCTAGAAACATGATCATGATGTGGGGGTCGAAATGAAATCCCCTCAGTGTCCTGTGTCACACTTCCTTCTAACTATCCCCAAGCAAGCCACTAAGTCATCTTTAAAATTTTACTCCTTCTGGAACAACAACATTTTTCACAGTTACAGAATTTTAGTTTCTTATATGGGAGTGTGCAGCCTTTGAAGTACTAAACCCATTAAATGAAACGGTATGAAAGCAAAGGTAGGAAAGGGAATTTTTGTAAAAAGTGAAAAAGGGAACTGAACTGGTCATTGTGATTGTCACTTAATTGGGGATTTTTCCATTGTCAACACAAAAGACAGGATCTGACCTGCGATCCCCGGTTGGTTCTGTTCCTCTTACTCTCCTCGGGTTCTCCTCCTCCCGCCGTCTTGGACGGCGCCCGCATCTCAGCAGCAGCTTGACAAGGTTCCTGCAAGGAAGAACATCCCTTCAACATCCAAAGAGGTGGGCAATTGAGTTTGAAACAAACACACGAGATAGGTTGGGTGGTTACCAACATTTACTTTTGGTTAAACCTTGTAATATCCAAAATGTCACTTTACCTGGTGTTGGTAGTAGTCAGAAGGGTTGCAAGCTGTGAAGGGGTGGATGCACTTCCTCTCACTTTTACACCAAGCACAGCCTGTTCCAATACATATGCGGCATCTGACAACATGGAAAACCAACTTAATTCCTATGTTTTTAGGAAAATCTTCATATCCTAGAATATCCCTCTGTGGTGTGGCATGTGAGCATTTAAAAGAAGAAAAATAAATATCCCTAAACAGATTGTGATGCACCCAGGGGAGAGAAGACAGTCCTTTGAGGCTGGAGATAGAACACTGACTTTGTACCCTGCTCTGGGCAGCCTTCAGGCTGGCTGACTGTCATCGTACCTGCAGGGGCGTTGCCGTGGAAACCTGAAGCCAGGGTCACCTGCTGCGCAGGTAGATAACAGGAACCCACTGAAACCGTTTCTGAATCTACTTCTGCTATTTGTCTGCCCTCAGGTAAGTTTCCCTCTGGAGCTTGGACCACCCACCACACCCCCAAGTCCCCAACCCCTATCGGCACCACACACCGCCCGGTAATTGAGAGGCTGAACGTTGCCTGGAGAGCAGAGGGAATGGGATGCCAGTGTTTGCTTTGTAATCAAACTGAGAAAAGAACTGTGTCTACTAATCAAATCACTCTCATGCGAGGATAACAGTGGAGGGCTTGGTAAGCACTTAGAGGATAGCTGGAGTTAAAGAATGACAAATATAGAAATAGAGGTTGGTCTGGAAACATCCACGGGAGGCCAAAGGAAGGCTCAGCCCAAGGACGGCGAGAGGACCAGTGCAGGGAAAGGGGACACCATTCACGTTTTATATATTCTTCAACAAATGCTGAAGCATTCTGAGATTCTGACCTACAGCCAACTGCCGTTTCAGTGGAGAGGAAAACCCAGACTCAGTGTGTGTCTGGCTACCTGAGTACACTAAAAGCAGGTTTGTGATTTGCATTCTGATTCTACCCTCCAGGTGTGATCGTTGTACTCTGTGCTTTTCTAAAGGAAACAAGTACCCAAGGAAAGGGCACTCCCCCTATGGGGAGATGTGGGTCTCAGGTCTGGTTGTTAATCACCTTGTCCTGGGACCTGGGGCAAGTCATTTCCTTTGTCTGGGCTCTACTACTGGGATGGAGAACTGCATTATGTTTCAATTCTCTTTGAGCCTTAAAATTCTATTTAACTCTCCCCCTTTTTTCCCTATTTCCATGGACTTCTGAGGCTTTCTGTACCAGGTTTGTTTTTTCCCCTCCCTAACTTCATTCTGTTTATTAGAGATAACTGAACTCAATCCCGCAAGGGGAGAGATAAGTCCCAGCGTCTGCTGTCCTAATAGCTGTGGAGTGGTCTCCCAACTCAGTTTCGAGTTTGAATTCATTTTCGCCAAAGAAACAATGGTTCCCAGGCCAGGCCAAAGCAGCTCACATTTGGTACGCACATAGCTGGTCAATCAGACCACTGAATGAACTATAGAATCACTAATAATAGAGCTTCCCATTGTTTCCATGGGAACCTCTACCCCATCTTCCAACTGGAAAATCAGGAATCTGAGAAACACATTTCCTCTGTCTTCTCTCTGCTTTAGAAGCAAGGACTGGGGCGTAGCCCTGGCTCTGGGAATTCTGTAGCTTGACAGGGCCAAATGCAGGAGGGGAGGGTGGGGGGAGGAATTAATATTTTTTTTAAAATTAAATTTACTGGAGTGACACTGGTTAATAACATTACATAGGTTTCACGTGTACAATTCTATAATACATCATCTGCATATTGTGTTGTGTGTTCACCACTCAGTCTAGTTCCTCTCCATCACCATATATACTGCTCACAAAAATACCCCCTAATTTTATGGCTTCATATTCATTTTGAAATATCCCTTAATTTTTGTGAGCAGTATATTTGACTCCTCTATCCTCTCCATCCTCCCTCCACCTGCTTTCCCTCTGGTAACCACTGTTTAACATGTGCTTTGATGAAACAGACTTCATCTCATCCTTCTCCCTGAGTAGGACTTCCCATTATTTCATGCTCAGCCCCTCTCTCTGACCCGAATTCCCAAAGCTGCTATGAGCAGGGGGCAAGCTAGCAGCATCCCTTCTACTGGACATACTTCAAGGCCACCTCTGGGTGTCATGCAAACGCACTCCCCCCTCTGCAGACAGCACCGGGCACAGCTGGTGCCCCGAGCCACTCTGCCTTACTACTGGGTCTCGAGAGCCCCCGATTAGCTCAGGGCCCTCCGTCAAGCCAAGCTCCTAAAGGCACTTTGGAAAGTTCTACTCCCCAAAAGAGTTCTTTGGGATGTCGAGGAGTACAGCAAATAAATAAATTAAAGCCAATGAGAGAATACTGAGATTTCAAATAAAGTCTTACTCTCTTAATGAGGAGCAGTTGGTAAAGTCGAATCTCTCTGATAAACGCCAAGAACCGAAGGAGAACGTTACGTTGACAGCTAAAACATCTGGAGCAAAGGGGGGAAAAAGTCATTCACGGTGGAGTCCTGCTATTGTCAAGCACAGCTGTAAATGCAAAAAATAAATATTTTTGCCTCCTCTGCATAAAGGCCGAGATGTGCCAGCTGCTCGCTCACATTCCGATCGGTATGGGGCCCTTCCCGTGGGCCACTCGCGTCAGGCAGCCGCAGCGCACAGCACAAGGCCCCCCCCAGCCCACCCCACTCCGGGACTCCCATGGATAATCACTAGGAAAAAGCCATTTTCCAGCCCATTTACATCTCATCCTCTCCTCGGGATCACTATCTCAACTTGTAATTGGCCACGGCATAAGAATAAAACAAGTCACTGAGCAAGAAGTGTCTAGAACATGAGAATCAGAATATAAGAGGAAATTCTGCACCTTCAGAAAAATCCGCTCTGCAAATATTTGTACCTAACACACTCTAAAGTGTGGCTCCCATGGGCTGGGATCCATGATCTTCTTGGAGTCAACTGTCGCCAAGTCTGTGATGCAGGTTTTCTCATCAAATGTTTGAAAACCCTACCCATTGGTTAGAAAAACCTCAAAAGAATCAACTCAGAAAGATAAACGCTCTGCTAAATCAGCATTAGAGAAATGTCCTGTTTCCTGGACCTCTGCACGTTACCTTAGCACCCTACTCAAGGTGATTTTCAAGCCCGGCTGCCCATTAAATCACTTAGGAAATTAGTGAAAATACAAATCCCAGAGCCACGCTCCTAGATATTCTAACTTAGCATAACTGGGAGAAGGTTGGAGATCTGTGGTTTGAAATGTTCCCCACCCACATCATGGCTATCTCCAGCCAGGTCTGGGTGCTTTTCACATCCTGTTGTAACCAAGGACCGGTGCTTCTCTGTGATGTTTTCACTGTCACCTGTTTTGGTATTAATATCTTCTTCCTTTCATAAATTGATGGGGATGGTAGCTGATATATTTTAAATGAAAGTCTTGACTTGGCAGAATAAGAAGCTGGCTGGCCTAATTCTGTTGGCTCCTCTGATTTTCTTACTGAATTTTTCATAGTGTGTGGTTTCAAAGGGCTGAAGACTCAGACTTGACATTGCTTCTCTAGAGCAACAAGATTCATTCTGAAGGCCAGGAGGCCCCGTAAAATTCTGCTCACACCAAGTAGGTCTGTGTAAAATGATAATCCTCCACTCCAAGACAGGCTGTTTGGAGGGCTGGCCTGACCTTTCAGCAAGAACATTTGAACAGACACTTGCTAAGTGTTAGTAGAACAAACACATAGACATTCAGCACTGAGGAGGACCCATGAAAATACATGCCAATGGAATCTACAAGTATCCAGTGATGAAGACCAGCAAACATTGTGCTTTTCTGAGTATCAACTGTGCACCAAACACTCATGAAAAATGTCATAGGGAAATAAATATATATGATCTCTGCTCTCAAAGCATTTAGTTATTCCGGCAGAGATAAAATAGCTTAGCAGCCCTGGCTGATTGGCTCAGTGGTAGAGCATCAGCCCGGTGTGTGGAAGTCCTGGGTTCAATTCCTAGCCAGGGCACACAGGAGAAGAGCCCATCTGCTTCTCCATTCTTTCCCCTCTCCTTTCTCTCTGTCTCTCTCTTCCCCTCCCACAGCCGAGGCTCCATTGGAGCAAAGTTGACCTGGGCACTGAGGATGGCTCCATGGCCTCTGCCTCAGGTGCTAGAATGGCTCCAGTTGCAATGGAGCAAGGGCCCCAGATGGGCAGAGCATCGTCCCCTCATGGGCTTGCCAGGTGGATCCCTGTTGGGCACATGAGGGTATCTGTCTCTGCCTCCCCGCTTCTCTTCAGAAAAATACCAAAAAATAAATAAAAATAGCTTAGGTGAAAAATCCCAATAATGATCAGAGCCAAGGAAACACCCTGTGAGTGGTCTGAGGTCCGCATAGCACCTGGGGTGCCTGTCGGAGAACCAAGGGGTTCTAGGATGAGCAGGACAGTGAGAGTGGAATCCAGCAAAGCTGTGATTCCCCTGCCCCCTTGCAATGTTTCAAAGCAGAAGGGCAACAGGATTTGGTGAAAGGGCTGAGGTTGCTCTAGGTCACGGACTATGGTTTGGCAATGGTCACTGGGTGGCTGAGTGCAAGAGGCGGGAAATGAGTTTTCCTGCTCAGATTATGCAAGGCATTCAAAAAAGAGCAGGCAAAGGGTTAGGTGCAATTGATGAAGGCTGTAAAAGCAACCAACTTGTTTCATAAGGTAATCTCAAAATCTTCAGAAGCATATTTTATAAGTGAGAAAGATCTGCATTTTAATGACCAAAATTAACTAGAAGCACAGCACAAAGGCTGTATCATATGGACAAAGAGAAGTGGAAAAGTGAAATAATTTTTCAAGCAATGCAGATGCAAACAGCCACCATGGGCCTGATAGCTGAGAGGCATATTTTAAGCCTGGCTCTCTGGGCTGGTGCATTCAATTCCCTTCTGAGGGATTTAGGATTAATTCGGTAACACTAGCTCTCACCACAAAACTGAGTTCCACTGTGATCTTCACCCATTCTAGGAAGACTGCACCATGAATCTGCCTCTACTTCCAGTCTCTCTCACCCAAAGGGACTCAGGAATTCTCAGTCTGTCTATTGTAACTCCGAACCATCCCTGGAATCCATCCACTTCTCTCCATCCCCATCTTCCTCAGTCTCAGCTCGCACTGCCTGCCTCACCTGGACCACTGGAACAGCCTTCCTTCTATCTGATTTTTCAGAACTCAGTCTTTCCTTCCTATAGCCCATTCTCCACCAATGGCCATTCATCCATTCATGTAACAAAAATCTATTGGTTGTAAATGGCTACTTTGTGCCAGACACTTTGTGTCTTCTTTGGTATCCATTTTCTTTATCACTTTGCTTTCCACCTGTCCTTACCCTGTTTGCCTTAGCTATACGAAACTTCTTTGGCTCCTCAAACAAAACTTTTTCTCTCCTGCCCCACATACTAGTGGATTTCTGCTTGTGATACTCTCCTGCCTCTTCTTGTCTGGCTCAACTCTACTCATCCTCCAGGAAGCTTTCCATACCCCTCTGCCATCCCCCAAGACCAGTTAGGTATCTATTTTATGTGCTTCCCATGGTATGCTCTAGCCCAGGGGTCAGGAACTTATGGCTCATGAGCCAGATGTGGCTCTTTTGATGGCTGCATCTGGCTGGCAGACAAATCTTTAATAAAAAATAATAATAATGTTAAAGATATAAAACATTCTCTTGTATTACAATCCATTCATTTTCTACCGCTCATGTTCATGGTTGCTGGTGGCTGGAGCCAATCACAGCTGTCCTCTGGGACAACACCAAATTTTTATTGGATAATGCCTAACGTACACAGGTCGTTGTCTGGCACTCACAGAATTACATTTTAAAATATGTGGCATTCATGGCTCTCTCAGCCAAAAAGGTTCCTGACCCCTGCTCTAGCCCCTGTATTTACACATTACATTGTAACAAGCTGTGTACTTGTCTCTACATCAGTAGGCTATAAACACCAGGACCAAGGACCAGCTTAGTCTTTTTTGATTACTGTATCCCTAGCACCTAGCAAAGCACCTGGAAGTAGTGGTTCTTTAACAAATACTTCTTATATGAATGAATGAATGCAAGGAACTTAAGATGATAGAACACTGGCCACTCTATTTTCTCTTCTCACCATGGACATTTCAACTCTTCAGATGTTAAAATCTCATAACTATTAGGGTAGGGTCAGCCCAATGATCTCTGGCTTTACTCCACTCGCCTATCCAACTTACCATCCTCTGTCATTCTCAGCCACATCTGATAGTGTGACCCTGCGGTCATCGGAGAGGTAGAGAAGAGGTGAGCAGGACCAAGGGGAAGAGCAGGAAGCAGGAGGTAAGGAGAGACTGAGTCTCTAACGTGGGATTACGTAGGTTTTCTTTCCTTTAACTTCCTTCACACACAGTCTGAACTTGGGAGGTTCACTTGCCTTCTTCACTTTCTAACAGAAAGCAGCAAAGAGTCCACTTACCTCTGTAGGATGATGTGGTCAGGATGCTGCAGGTGCAGGTCTCGTTCGGTGGACCTTCCCCTCTGCAGAGCTCTCTGCCAGTGTCCACATTCCTCACCACGCACTCAGACTTTCTTGGAGAGATGCTTCCCACTAAAGTCACTGTGGTCTGTTTGGGGAAGAAGATGGCTCAGGAAGCAAATCATTGTTTTTGTATCATTTCCATCCATTCTAGAGCCTTAAGCGAACTCACCCTTAGACCTGCCATTGAAGAATTTACATCTCTGATGTAAAGAAAGATGCTTGATTGGCTATTTGCTCTGCTCTTTTGTGAATCACATATTCAGTTCTCAGACTGGTGTTCTTCGTCTGTGTATTTTTCTAATCAATTTTTAGGAGCTCCCTGTATAGTAGAGATTAGTCCTTATCTGCCATATTACTGACAAATATTTTTTCCTAATCTGTTTTTCTTGCAACTTTTATGTATCCTATCTTTTACCCTACACAATATGTTTTTATATAATCAAATACAGGGTTTCTTGCCTTGGTTATAAAGTTCTTCCCAAACCCTTGCTTATAGGCAAACATAAAACTGTTCCACCACCTTTATTATTTTATTTTTAAAAACTTAACTTAGACCCATCTGAAATTTACTTTTATACAGTGTGTGAGATAAGGACCCAAGTTCTTTTTTTTTTTTTTTTTTTTGTATTTTTCTGTAGTTAAAAGCAGATAGGCAGTCAGACAGACTCCTGCATGTGCCTGACTGGGATCCACCCGGCATGCCCACCAGGGGGTGATGCTTTTGCCCATCTGGGGTGTTACTCCTTTGCAATGGGAGCCATTCTAACGCCTGAGGCGGAGGCCATGAGCCATCCTCAGCACCCGGGCCAACTTTGCTCCAATGGAGCCTTGGCTGCAGAAGGGGAAGAGAGAGACAGAGAGGGAGTAGAGGGGGAAGGGTAAAGAAGCAGATGGGTGCTTCTCCTGTGTGCTCTAACCAGGGATTGAACCCAGGACTTCCACATGCTGGGCCGATGCTCTACCACTGAGCCAACTGGCCAGGGCTCCAACTTCTTTTTTTTTAATCCAGCTAGTTAATCAGCTATGTCACAACCATTTACAAAACAGAACAAAAAAGCTTCTGTGCTCACTGCACTGAAATATCATTTTTGTCACATATTAAATTGCCATATATCTAGAATCTATTTCTGAACTCTGCTCTGTTCCACTTACCTATTGCTAGACTTCTATTCTAATGTCAACAAATTTTTACTACTGTGACTGTAAATATATTTACTACGTGATAAATATATTTACTATCTGATAAGTATATTGACTATCCTTTTTCATAATTTTCTTAGCCATTTCTTAGACATTATTTTTTCATACAAATTTCAACATCATTTTGTCAAAAGGGAGAAAGGAGACTGAATCTAACTGAAATTGTATGAAATATATACACTGATTTAAAGAGAACTGATATCTTTATAGTATTAAGTATTCCTGTCTAAACACTTGATTTTTTTTCACTTGTTTTCCTTTGGCCCGGGTTCACTTAAGAGGGTGCACCTTGATTTTCCACATGTCAGCTCTGTACTTCTTATTGCCAGCTGCTAGTATTAGTTTATAGTTAAAGGAAGTGGTCTGTGAAATTTACATTTAAAATTGCTTAAGGTTTTGTTTGTGATCAAATATATGATCAAATTTGGAGATGGTGGCTGTTTGGGGTGTGTATACACAAGGGGCACAAACAAAAATCTTGAAGTTTCCTCTAAAGCAACTTTTTGCCCAATGAATTAACTAAAGGGACAAGACAGCCAGTTCTCCTGTTGAAAAGGAAAATTAAAGCAATGAATATGCCAATGGTGGGCCCTCTTGTGCCAGATGCCTGAGGGGTCTGGTGGGAAGGGGGCTAAGCATTAGGAAGCTGGGAGCAGAGAGCCTGGTAACCCTGTCACTAGGATGAAGAGCGATAGTCCCAGACAAGAGGACAGGCATCCATCTTCTGTTATGCTTCTGACCTCTGCCCAGACTGTCTGCAAGGCCACCTAAGAGTCTGCAGTCTTGTGTCTCTAATGAGCTTGCTAAGTCTATTCTAGGCCGCAGTCAACCCCACCATTCCATTTGCAGAGTTCTGTTTCTGGGCCACAGAATCATGCTGGTAGAAAGCAAGTTCTTACAGTCTAACCTGGAAGAACCCAAGTCCAACCATCTCTAGGGACTTGAGGCTAGTAACATATCCCAGACCGATCCCACTAGTTCATCTTCAACAAAGCTGAACTCAGATCCATCCTCCTTCTTCAATCTAGCGTGTATAGCTGCACCACACCTCTGAGCACATGGTCCTGTCACATGTTACCCTGTACACATATATTTCTTAAATGTATTTCAGCATCCAAACACTATAACAAAAATATCAGAAAGTTTTTTGGGGTTTTTTTTGGTATTTTTCTGAAGCTGGAAACGGGGAGAGACAGTCAGACAGACTCCCGCATGCGCCCGACCGGGATCCACCTGGCACGCCCACCAGGGGCGACGCTCTGCCCACCAGGGGGCGATACTCTGCCCCTCTGGGGCGTCGCTCTGCCGCGACCAGAGCCACTCTAGCGCCTGGGGCAGAGGCCAAGGAGCCATCCCCAGCGCCCGGGCCATCTTTGCTCCAATGGAGCCTTGGCTGTGGGAGGGGAAGAGAGAGACAGAGAGGAAGGGGGGGGGGGTGTGGAGAAGCAAATGGGCGCTTCTCCTATGTGCCCTGGCCGGGAATCGAACCCGGGTCCCCCGCACGCCAGGCCGACCCTCTACCGCTGAGCCAACCGGCCAGGGCTCAGAAAGTTTTTTTAAATCCTATTTTTACCAGCTGTTTTAAATTTCCTACATTTCCTTCTAGTTCTCACATACATAGTTTTACACGACTGTAATTACTGATTTATTCCACAAACATTTATCAAGCTCTTAAGATGTGGTAAGAGCTGAACAAAGTACGGAATACTTTAGTGAGCCAAACAGCTGTAGTCCCCGCCCTCAAAGAGCTTATTGTCTAGCAGAAGCAGAAAAAAGTCCACTAGACTAAAACAAATTTAGTTTGAGAGCCACACAGTATTAAGAGACCATTAAGAAATGACAGAAGCCCAGGCTGTGATGGTACAGTAGAAAAGGAAAAACAGGACAGACCGAAAACGTCCTTCAGAGGCGGCAGAGCGCAGGACTGGAAACAGAGCATGTGGCTATGAAGGACTGGGTGAGCACACGGATGAAAAGAGGTACCGTGGACCGAGATGGGGCACAGTGAGGGAGGCCAGCTTTGATTGGAAACTTAAGATTCCAAATTTGGATGTGTTTAGTTCAAGCTATTTGTGTGATCATCAAGAGGATGTGGGCCTGGAGCTTGGAGGCACAAGCTGGGGTGGAGATAAGGGAGACATGAACATACAGGTGATCCAGAAAGCTATGAGAGTGGATAAGACCGTCTGTGGATAAAGTAGACTCAGAGGAGAGAAAGAGCCAAAACTGGGCCTGAAACAACTCCAATATTTTGAGTCTGGGAGAGAAGGAGCCAGCAAGGGAGGCTGAGGCGTGGCCGAAGAAAAAGAGCATGCAGAGGGTGTGCAGCGGAAGAGAGGGTTTCCAGAATCCCGCCAGCCGGCCAAGTGAGATGAGGACTTCTACCACCTGCTGGAAGGGATACATGGAGCTCACCAGGGTCCTCAGCAAGGACAGTTTCCAGGCAACAGAAGGGCAAAGGCCAGTTTGGGGTGATCTGACACTAGGAGACAGCAAGGGCCGTGGAAGAAGTGGTTGGCCAGGGAGTTGAAGGTGTTTTTGTGTGATGTTGGGTTCCGGGTGAGTATGGTAAAAAAGCTGAAGTATTGGCTTAATAAACCCAAAATGGGACTCCTTAGCAGGTGAATAGGTCTTTCTTGAACTACAGTGGACAAAGAGAAACTGAAAACATAAAGGATAAGATAAAGATAGAAAGTTTAAGTGTCAATTAGCTGATGATGTGTCTGGTGGTCAACAAACATTCTACCAGGTCAACCAACGTCCGTATTTTACTTAACCATTCTCCTTATTGCCAAACAGTTCCGTTATCTCCAAGTTTCTAACTCTATAAATGCTACGCAATAGCATCTGTATGCATCTGGGTTTTCTTCTTTCAAGTTACTTCTTCAGAATTCTAAGCCTGGAATTGCTACTTCCAACAGAATGAATATATTTATGACTTTGAAACATACTGCCAAATGGCTTTCCAAAAAGATTGTGCTAATTGGCATTGCCAACACTAGGTGTTAGCATATCATATTATCACTTTAATTTGTATTTATTTGATAATTGGTAATGTTGAATGTATTGGCACAATGTCCAACTCTCTAAACCTCTTCTTGTGAGAATATGCTTTGCCCACTTGCTTTTTGGTGTTTTGATGTTTTTCTTTTTAATTTCTCCTAGCTTTAATATCTTGCAATTAATATTTTGCCTGTTGTAAATGTTTCCCTAAAGTGTGTGCTTTAGTTGTTCCTTATTTTTTTGTTGGACAGATATTTTTTTAAGTCAAGTATATGATTATTTTTCTTTTGTTATTGCATACTGTATTGCTGCCAAGCTAAGAAAATTATACTTCTGAATTACCTGATGCTCAATTCTATTTTCTGTTAGTTTTTGTCAGCTTTTCATATGGATTTCTTAATTAGCCTAAATTTCATTTTTATATTTAATGTAAAATGTGAATTAAATTATGGTTCCATATTGTAAGTCAGTTATTTCAGTACCTTTTATAAAATAATTATTTTCTTTCCTCTTACTTTTATGACATTTAATCTTTAATATTTTCACATCTACTTCTCAGCTTTTTACTCTACTTCATAGAATAGAGTAAAAAGCATATACCTATTTTTAAACCAGAATCATCAGCTGAATTATTGTTCTAGACATATTTATAATCATATGGACATAGTCTTGCTTAAATAATTTTATTTTTTAAATAGATTTTGGATATTCTCAACCAGTTCATATTATTCCAGATAAATTTTATATTAATTTTAAGATAAATGCTATTCAAATTTTCACTGGGATTACATGAAATCTAGAAAATAGATTGAAGAAGGGTGAAATTTTTATGGTATCTTCCCCCCAAGAAACATGGTATGTGGCTGGATGTATTCAAGATGTTTTTCATATCTTCCAAGAAAATATCCTGTGTGTTTTTGCTTTAATTTTTATTTATACTTATGCTTTTAATTGATAAGGTTTCTATAATATGAATTATAAATAGTCTCAGTAGGCCACTGCCCCACATTCTAATTATTATTTAAAAAATCATTTAAGACAAGCTGTTGCAAAGTCAAAGTTACTATCTTTGGTAGCTGTCTTTGATATGTATCTCCTAGTAAAAATGATTTTAAATACAGGGTATATACCTAGCTCTTTAAGATTATACATGAGTATTTCTATTGTTTTAATGAATGGGCAATTTTATTAATAAACATTAATAATTAGTTTTAGCTTACATGTAAGGTTATTGATATTTAAGTGCTTGCTGAACACTTAGCACTTTGTTTTACTTTTATTAATTTAAATAGTTGTAAGAGCTATTTTGTTTATATTTTGCAGATATACAACCACTTAAGAGGGGCAAATAATGATATTTTGTCTAATGGAATAAAATATTATTTCTTTTTCTTTTAATATATATATTTTTCCTTTTCCAAGTGAGAGGAGGGAAGATAGACAGACTCCTGCATGGGCCCGGACTGGGATCCACCCAGCAACTCCTGTCTGAGGCCGATGCTCTGCTCATCTAGGACCATGCTCTCAACTGAGCTATTCTTAGCACCCGAGGCAGAGGCTCCACAGAGCCATCCTTAGTGCCTGGGCTGATGCACTTGAACCAATTGAGCCATGGCTGTGGAAGAAGAGAGAGAGAGAACGAGAAGGGGGAGGGGTGGAGAAGCAGATGGTCACTTCTCCTGTGTGCCCTGACCGGAAATTGAACCCAGTATATCCACATGCCGGCCCGATGCTCTACCACTGAGACAACAGGCCAGGGCCAAAATATTATTTCTATTACTTGTTTCTTGTATTACTAAACTGGACAGAACAATGTTGACTGAATCAATGATGGTAAAATTTTATGTTTTCATTTGTAAAAGAATGTTTTTAGTAACTTTCCTTTAGGAACCAGGTTGTTTGTGGGAAATACTTAATTCCCACATCTGTTTTGTTTTTATCAGTATAAGCCATTTTCCCTGAATGCTAAAAGTTCCTTATAGGTATACACAAACGTATAATTTTACATAATGCAATAACAGGGTATACCATACATCCTTTTTGTGTGTGTCTGTGCATGCAAGGAATTCATTTTTCTTTTTTTTTCACTTGTCTGTCTTCCTTCCCACCACATCAGTATTCCTTCAGGGGAGCCCATGTTTACAACTCAGTAATAATTCTTCTATATTTTTCTCAAATAACCATAAAGAGACATATACTCATAAATTTATATCGGGACTTTTAAAATTAATACAAGATCATGCTATACCTACTTTTCTGCATCCTGCTGTTTTTTTTACTCAACAAAACCTCATAGATATCCCTTCAGGACAACTGGAATTGCTCTCATTTTTTTCTCTTTAATGTCTATTTCTTAATGAGGATGAGTATATAATCTTCTAATTGTTTTGTGTAAAGAGACGAGGCTTTTTGGGAACAGAGTCTCTGCATTATATGGAGGGTTTCCTATATCTAGAAATTTCTAGAATGTTGCAAGGTACATGATGTGCAGTTTGCAAACCCTTTATGAATGGAGCTGGCTGGTAAACTTGAGGAAAACCACAGACTGCCATCTCTGTAGGTCAGAATCAGGTATTATTTAAATAAACAAAAATCTGAGACTTTCAGGCAAGTTGTAAATGATCATAGGACAGAAATATTTTTGACATATTATGACCAAGAGATGGAGTCAAATGTTTTACCAACATGGTTAAAATAATCAGTCCAAAGTTGGATTCAAAGACTTGCTTTATTTGAACTACTACATCCTTATCGCCTTTATCTTGAGGGTGATGATGACTGCGGAGATTAAGGTAATGGTTGTGTGGGAAGACTCGAGGGACCAGGGTAAACCACAGTGGGACTCAGAGTGGCAGGAAAACACTAGTAGTGTTTAGGTGGTAAACATTTTTTTGTATGATACATACTAGATATGAATGGTGGTTAATTTATACTAGTGAATGCAAAGATAGGTAAGCAAATTGTATAAGCAAAACTTTATTTGTGTAATGAACAAGTCACTTTCCCTCACTATATTTAGCTAAATTATTATCCTTACAATTTTCAAAATGATAAAAGAAAAGAATTTGCAACATCTTAACCACTTATCAGAGTACTGGGTAGATTCAAGGATCCTAAGATTTTCTCTCCTTCTCCATTGGCACCAAAGAATTTTCAGACTGATGAGAGAAATACAAATTTGGTCATAGCTGTGCTTAGATGCCTAAGCACCTTTTTTCAGACTATCCACTGTTGACTCAGACCTGTCTGGCTGAAGGCTTGAAAAGTTTTTTTTTAATATATACACATCTCTCCCCCACCCCCAGGAAGACCATAGAAAGTGAAAACTACCCAATAATTTAAAATCCTTGAGTTCTGATCAGTTATGACTTAAAAACTTGATTCCTTTATTATTTATCCTTCATTAAACGCTCTGACTCTCCCTTTATTAAATGTTAAATCATCTTAAGTGGTATGGTGCTTGCTATTTGAAATGGCAAAGTGTAAGGGAAAAGAGAAAGTGGCCCATTTCCTTGTTAATGTGACATTCAAGTAAAACAGAGCAAGCTCAACAGGCAGGTCAACTGGCTGCTGATGGGGATTCTGTACAATTATTCATAATACAAGAGCCATAATTAGGGAGGAAACGTCTCCTACAGCTCCGCCGAGAGAGCAAGACAGGAACTCCATTTCCCATAGGACATGGTTGGTATGTGAGTCAGGAAATGCTTAATATACTCATTTCTTCCTTTCTCTCATCCAATGACAGGGCTGATTGGCAGTTTTGCCTTGGCAAGAGCCCACAGGCTTTCTTTGCGAGGGACCCCACTTGCAACATTCGCTGCCCACATTGATTTCTCTCCCCTCTCCCAATACGTCCATAACATAGTTGTCAGGAGAAGCCTGAACATGCAAGGAAAAGGAACCATAAAATAAAATAAAATTTTGCACTAAGCCACATTTAAGGTGTCTTATTGACCATGAGTCTGAATTTCATTCTTCTCTATTTTTAAAATCAATGTGTTTTTCTACTACATTAAAAGCTCATCTTTTCTTTGAATTCAACATTGAAGGCCATCTGCTGCTCCATAGATAACTGCTAACACTATGAGGGCAGGTCCACGATGTGTCCTGGTTGCTGCTACACGCCTGGCACCTTGTGCAGCATGTGGCATCTGGTAGGCACTCAATATTAGTTAACTAAACAAATGACTCTCCTAACTAAGTGTATTTGTTTACTAACTGACATTTCATACACAGAAGGAAGTTAACATCAGTTGTGTAAGACAAGACAATACAATATAGAGAAATTAAAATCTTTCCTCTTACCTTATCTTTACTTCTTTGAGATATGTAAATATGAGGGCACTGTTTAGCTCCTGATGCAATATCCAGCCAGTTTTCTGAGTTCTCTGAACGTACACAATCATCTTTAAAAGTGCACCTATTAAAACAAAAAATAGGGCAACAGAACAGCAACTCAACACATGCATTAGTTAAAACTTTCTCATACTGGCTTCAGTACAAAATACCAGGCCTTGCACAGTGGATTATTGATTTTGCGCAAGAATAGGAATGAAATGCTAAAACCATGAGAAGCAAAAGGAAAACAGAACGCTTTTTCCACCATGTCTCAGAGCAGAGAACAAATGCAAACAACATGTTGAACTTGGACTCGAGAGCCCTCTCACAAGATCACACCTCTACATACAGTGAAAGCGCGTACTCTTGTGGATTCTGAAATTAAAGAGCTCCCTTCTAAAAAAAAAAAACTAGCAAAGAACAGCCAAAGAAGGGGTTTATACATTGTATACATTTCAGGTTTGCAGTTCACTCCCAGAATACTGACCTATTGTGTAAATTTTTTGTAGTTAAAAAAAGAAAACCAGCTTTGCAGTATGATAATTAAATAAAAATATGTCAAGGGCAGAGCCTTCCCAAGAATTTGATAAGACATTCCATAATTATGTACTACATAACATTTATTTATACAGATACACCAATTAATATCAAAAGATATGGATGAGACACTTTCCAGGGCCACTTTCCCAAGTCAGCCAGCTCGGAGGTTGACCCAGATAAATCCAGCTGTGGTCAGCACCAACTACTTTGACAAACATGATCAGAAGCTAAGTGGTGAGATCATTTGGTAAGCTTGCTGTCTCGGTCACTCTAGGTCACGCTAACTTGGGAGCTCTTGCCTCGCCAGAAGGGCTGCGAAGCCGACAAGAAAAGCAAACACCAAGTGCCATGGTGTTGTCAAAGGGTGCTGGATTCCACACATCTCACTGAGTAATGTCAAGCGAAGAACAAAACATCTGTTAGCTATAACTTCTCGAGGCCTAGGGTTGAAATGAAGGGGTGAGAGAGCACCCGTGACACCTGAGTTTGAAAAGAAACTGAAAATTCATGAATCATGAGTTTGAAAAGCAACCAGATGATAACTACGTTCAGCTGCGGGGAGTCCCTGAGCGAGGCTGAACAGACGGAGATGGGGACCAAACAGTGTATCTGACATGCGCTGACATTTTATAAGCGGTTCTTTCTTCTTCTTCCTCTTTTCTCTCTCTTTCTCCTTCTGTCTGTCTCTCTCTCTGATTCTTCAGAATTTAGGCCCCATGGCTTTGTCTTTGAGCTCTGTGCTCATTTGAATGTGACAAAAATAGAACAGGAAGCCAGTGAGTTTCATTGAACATCATCCGCAAGCACAATATTCTCAGCATGTCACGGTGATCCTGTGGCATTTTGGGGAACCCTGCTTCCAGTGAGCACATCTGTGTCTGAACTCACTCTGCGTCAGTTCTTCCTCCCACATCACGACCGTGGGGATTTTCATCAGCAATTCTCCAAAGCCATAAATGTATCTGACCCTCATTGCTTCTGGGCCTTTTGGCTAAGATCAGGTGTAATTTATCTGCCCCTTGATAGCTAGCTCATCTGTCATGGACATTAAGTTCGAATTAAACTGCCTCTCAATGTCAGGGAGAGTTTGCAAAGAAGGAACAAGTACCACTGAACTGAAGAACAGAGAATGACAAGGCTGGTTTCTTATTTTGTAATTGAAAGAGATTGCAACTGTCAAAAACCACCCGCCTCTCCTGGGCACTCTGGTTTGTATAAAGCACTTCCTCTGCCCATAAGAAAGAAGGAAAAAAAAACAAAAAACCAAACAGCCAGTTCTACAGAGACTGGAGCACAAATATTTTTGTAGGCTCTTAATGCTGCCTGGGAGTCAAGGCCCAAGGCTGCCAAAAAAACAAGTGTAAAATATTTCATACAAATAGTGCTACAATTTGCCAATTTGTAGGCAGAAAACAGTAGTGCCACTGAGTTATCACTCCCTTTTCTGAACTCCTATAGCATTTCTTGTCAGAACCACACATTTTGGTATTTAATCATATGCTGCCTTGAATTACAACTTAACTGTTTCATATGTCTATGTCCTTTCTCCCCAAGTAAGCTCTAAGCTCCTCAAAGGAAGAGAGAAAGTCTTTAATATTTCTTCAGCAAATCCCTCTGTGTTTGGCAGCATGATATGCAAATACTAGGGTTTCAATAAATATGTTTGAATGAATGGATGAAATATGAAATCTGTACAGGTCCTTTCTGTCGGTGATTTTTCTTTCTAGAGATTCCCTGTGATCTATATCTGACTCCTACTTACAGTAGAGAGAGTGTTTTTAACCTAAGCTAAAAGTTCACATCTAGGGCTGGAGAGGGAATAAATTGGGAGTTGAGTTTTTAGTTTATTGTCTGTAAAATATGTGTGTGTATACATATATATTTATATATGAAATTAACCTTTCATATCCTATTTTTCATAAGGAAATGATTTCAAAATCTAACCATGTAAAGAAACTAAATACAAATTCCTTGTTCGTAGAGCATCTTTGAAATTTCTAAACTCCTATTCTTTGTTTCTTCTCACCAGTCAAAAAGTAAAATTGAGGATAGCTTGGTTGATTTGCACATCGGCCCCAGATGTGGGGTGCCGGATGGATCCTGGTTGGGGTGCATGCGGGAGTCTGTCTCACTATCTCCCCTCCTCTCACTTAAAAAAAAAGTAAAATTGAAAAAAAAAAACCCTGTGACACCAAGAATGCATAACCAGATGGTCAACCAACAACAGCGTCTTATTGCTTTCCTAATATTACAAGTTATAAAATCTTCATGACAGCACATACCCCACACATTCACATTTCTGAAGGCGGGGAGCAGATTTTAGAGCTCCCACATTTTAGTAAACAAAACCAGTTACTCTGAAATGATCTCTTTTGTAAGATAACCCTCTGATCCCTATGTATGAACAAAAGCAATGGTCAAGTGCTTCAACACTTATGCCACTGCCCAGATAAAATTAAAATCTCATTGTCAGACACAAGGGAGGGTGTGGGGGTCCTTGGTGAGGCACTCCCTGATAGACTGACCTCTGAACTGGCTTCATTTAATTTTCTTTGGGCCCCAGATGGGAAGGAAAATGGATTCAGATTAGGAGGAGCACATGCTGGAGAAATGGCCGAGACAGACGTGCTCTCCTGACTTCAGACTGCTGCCTTCACCCTGTCTGCCACCGCACTCCATCCAAAAGCCCTAGATCCCCCAAAGTATTTTATTTCCCTAATCCTTTATCCAGGTAAATCAGATGTTTGCATGACAAGGCCAATGTGCAACACTACTAACCTATTTGCAAATTGAGAAATAAAACCAGCTCAAATGCAAAGGAAGGACTGCTTGAAAAAAGAAAAGGAAAGGAAAGGAAAGGAAAGGAGAGGAGAGGATAGGGGAGGGGAGGGGAGGGGAGAACCAAAACCAAGAAGTTAATTTAAAAAAAAAACAACTTTACTTAGGTGTAAAACATTGTATTTGGAAACAATTTAGTGAATGACACTATTTAAAAAGGCTTTCTCTGGTCAATTTCCTATAAAATCTGCTGTAAAGCTTAATTTCTTCATAATACTAAGAGTTTGGTATTGCCACTCAACTATATGCTAAGTACTTGGGGCACCTCTCTCCCAGCCCTAACTCATAATAAAGTCTGTTCGAACCCTACCCAGGCCCCAACTCATGAACAAGGAGATTCCAGACATTTGTTTCTAAGTTTGCCGTTTAGAATTCAGCAAGTGTTTTCACACTGTGGGGGTGCTCTTTGAGTTTACAGAACTCTGCTCTAGTACCTACTCCAACACACACCTGCATGGAGGCGACACTGCCCTCCCCCAGGCCAGGCACTGGTCTGAGTGTTTTCAGTGAGTACTAACTCACCAGTCCTTGTACAACCTTATTCTATAGGGATGAAACGGAGGCTCAGAGAACTGCAATAACATGCCAAAGTCACACAGTCATAAGTGACAGAAGTTTGGCTTCAGAGCCACACACTTGGCCCACCTGTGAGCCCTAGCTGACATTTAATAAGGTGCACAAGGATAAAAAACACGCAGAGCTCCTCCCGGTGTCCTGGGGTCTCTAACGTGGTGGGAGGGTGGGCTGGGACTTGGCCAGGATGAGGCCACAGACATGAGGACCCCAGCAGCGGAGAGAAAAGAAGGTGAGGCAGAGTCTCAAGGAGGAAAAGGATTTGGGAGGGGTGGGAATTCAGAGAGGTCTCTAATTTTTATGGATCACTAGCAATGAATACAGAGTACCTAACTATGGGTTAAAATTCCAGGAGGCCCCTGACTTACAAATCTATTGTGTTTAAAAAAAGTAAAATTTGCTTGCAAACCATCTGTTTGTAATATAGAATACACTTTTCTCCCCATAGAAATAATGTTATAAACAGTGATTAAGTCTCCAGGTTAGTCCACAAAACCTATTTATATATAATGTTGCTTCAGTACTATATATTTGCAATAAAAGAGTAGCAGAAAACAATGAGATTGCAGCCATATGAATTATATAGCAGTTTTTCTTCGTTCCTTATTTGTGTTTCAGCTCAGCTAGATCGACTTTTAAATTTATTATTATAGCATTGTATTTACACAGTATTTCTATTTTTTTGATGAGTATGGCTTAAATTATTAATTGTTTTCATGCCAACATAAAGAACTGGGAGGCCTACCTCTGCCAAGTAGCTGAAATTTCCAAGCAGGTAAAATGCCCAGGGGCCAGGCTGAGGGACCTTGAGAATCTGACTCTATTAGAGTAGAATCTCTCAGTAAAAATTTACCACTGACTCAACCTTGAAATGGAAACTCTGAACTGAGAAATGTAACTTCTACTTCCGGCCCCTTGAATTTCATCAGCATCTTCTAATGTGATTGTTCACCAAGAGCAGACAGTCCCTGAAGGTCACCGATAAGTACATGTCAGGGAATTGGCTTGAATGTGGAGGCTGGCTGACCTGCTCCAGAGATTCTCTACTGATATAATATTAGAAAACTTTTAACAAAGAAGCAATCCAGCCTCTCTCACAGGGAATGGGAGGCTGTGTCCACACTGGCTAGAGGAAGGTTTTGCTACAAGAATATCCCAAGGTCTTCTGCTAAGTGATTTGAAACAGATGTCTGTATTTTTAGGAAAAGCACAGAGCCCAGAGGAGGGTCCAGGTGTCCCCTGGAGTCAGGAGACTTTCCATTAACATTGTCAGTCCCTGAGATGAAGAAACCAAACTCAGTTGAATAGACAACAATAGGAAGTCATGGTGAATAACTCTGAAGTCAGGACCTCCAGACCCAGGAAAGGGAAATGCCAAAATACAAGACTGAAATACTGCTGAGAAAGCAGAAAAAGGGCATCCTTACTGCTGGAGCTGAAAGTCATGATAAAATTATGCTAATAACAGAGGCAATTTAGATTTTTTACAAAAGCAAAAACATCTTACATGCCAGGCAACATTCTTTCATGTGATTTGGTTCATTTATTCTCCACAACAAACCTATGGGTAGGTATAATGACTGTCCCTGCTTTGCATATGAGAGGAACTGAGTCATGGAAGGCTCCATAATGGTTCCCCAAAGTCACAGAGTTCATAAGCAGAGGGGCTGAGAAACAAAACCAGGCAGTTTAGCTTCCAAGTCCATGGCCTTCCCTACTACCCTAAATTGCCTCTCACAAGAGCTAACACTTACTGAGCGCTGCCCATGGGCCAGACAGTTTCTAGGGCTTTCTGGGAATTAACTCACTGATGCTCATAACCTTTCCTCACAAAGGGAAATTTTCAAAGTGAGGAAACGGAGGTGCAGATGGGTTAGACAGCACGGTGTGAATCTTAGTGGTCTGGCACTGGTCTCCATACTCTCACCATGCCAAATTTCACAAAATTTTACCAAGCTAGCAACATCATAAATGACAAGATAATAGCAAACAGGTCCAACTCAGAGCTTGAGCCAGACAAGAAAGCATAGGTTTTATTTCATTTCTCAGCATTTCTCAAAGTGAGTTCTAGGGTTTTGGGGGTGTTGGTGTTAAGGGTTCTATTGCTAAGAAGTTTGGGAAACCCTAGTTAAGTTTCTCTGCTGCAGGACTTCTCAGAGCCTTGACTATCTAGTGCACTTTGTAACTTTCCAAGACAGGAATGAGTGATATACCATCTCCCACCTTTTTCATTGAGGGACAGAAGTTCTCTTATGCACATTGGGAAACACTGCCCAATCTAGGTTAATGAGCAGTAATTGAAATGGTGGATCAAATTAGAAAACTTTGATCTTTTTCGGCTCTTTTTCTCAAGTGTCGTGATCTATTAATTGTAAGCATCATTCTATGCCATTTACATTCTGCCCTCATCTATCTCCTCTCACCTGAGTTCCTGTAGGAACTTTTCAATTGGTCTCCTTCCTTCCCACTTCCAGTGGCTCTCTAATCAGCTTCCACGCTGATATCTAGGTTACACTCAAGTACAAAGCTGACCCTATCACTTCCTACCTAAAAACTTCAATGGCACCCTTTCGCCTGTATCAAACTCCTCTACCCATGTGCCCGCTTTCCATGACTTGGAGTCTAGAACACATGCTTCCATCCTCTTCTCTTCACCCCAACACTATGATCTAGCCCCTGCCTTCCTCTCCAATGCATCCTCAGGTAATTGTGGGTTGATAAGTCTGTGTCTCTCTACTTGGCCTGTAAGCTCCTAAAAACACAGATCCCTAATATCAAACACATTGCATGTCCAGCAGAGAGCAGTTATTTGATAAACACATGCAGTGCAAACATGCCCAGGTCTTCTTAGCATGTCTGTGCTTGCTGTCCACACCCAGAATGCTCTGGCACTGGCAAATCTTGGTGAGATTGTGTTCCTTGTTCAAACTAGTTCAATGTCACCTGCTTTATGTCTTCCCAGCCTCCAGGAAAGTCACTCCCTCCTCTGAGTCTCCAAGGCACCTTACCCATGCTCCTGGTTCATACAACACACTGCATTAGCTGTTTGTTTGATTGCCTGTCTCTCTGACTAGACTGTTCATACCCCAAGGGAAAGGCTCATTGTTTTCATCTTGGCACCCCAGAGCATGGTACTACATCTGGCATTCATTCTACAAATATTTACCAAGTGCCCACTAAGCACTGTACTAGGCACTGGGGACACATCAATGTACAAGTCACTTGGAGTCCCTCTCTTAATGAGCTTATATCCAGTGAGGCACACAGACAGAACCCAAATAAGCAGACACTAAGTTAAAATTGTTTCAAATTGAGGTGAGTCTTCCGTAGAAACTGAAAATATAGGAGGGAGGAACTACATTCAGCTCAGAGCTCAAGGCTGAAAATGATCTAGCCACATCAAGAGTAGTGGTTACCCTGGCCAGATAGCTCCATTGGTTAGAGCATCATTCTGATACACAAAGATTACCAGTTCGATCCCCAGTCAGGGCACATACAGAAACAGACTGTTTCTCTCTCTCTCTCTCTCTCTCCTTTCTTCTCTCTCTATAATCAATTTTTTAAAAAAGTAGTGGGGAGAGATGACGTCAGAGTAATGGCGGGGTAGGAAGCAATTCTGATAAATCTCCCCCAAAACTCAACAAGATCTTCAACCAGAAACAGAAAAACCTATACTTGGAGCCTCCAGATGCTTCGCAATACACCCAAAGGTATGGTCGAGTGAAAAATTGGCTAAATATATAACCAAACCCCGAAGGAAATAGGGAGTAAGAAATGCTCCGCCTTCCTCACTAACCTAAACAGGGCGGCTTTCTCTGGTAACTGTGAATATAGAAACTGAGGCGGTCAAAGGGGGTGAATAGATCTAGGCCACGGCACAAACGGCCGAACCAGGCTGTGGCACGGAGATCCAAGCCGAGGAAAAACTGATCCTGTGGCAACCTGGGCAATACAAGCTAACACTCGCGCCAAACCCAAACAAAGAAAGACAAGCAGGGCGGCCATTTTACCCGGTCTCCTGGTTGGTGCGCAGTTAGTGGGCGAGAGATTTCTTCCTAGGCCCCGAGAGTGGGTGCCCGTGTTGCCCCACGGAGAGGCAGGGTCAGAGGCCTTTCTGTGGGCCGAGGGCAGAGTCTCTGGGCAGCCCCAGCGCCCTGGGAAAGCCACGCACGGGAGGGAGTGAGAACTAATTCCAATGGTGGAGATTTTCCATGCTGCTGGGGGTTTCACTCAGAGGGAAACGCGGCAGGCCTCATATCCGGGTTTGTGCGCGCAGATAGTGAATGAGAGATTCCTCCGAGTGCCTCGGCAGTGCGTGCCTGTGTTATCGCACAGAGGGGCAGAGTCAGGGGCCTTTGTGTGGGCCAAAGCGGAATCTCGGGCCACCCCAGCGCCTTGCAAAAGCCGCGCACGGGGACGGAGCGAGACTCAATTCCAACGCTGCAACTTTTCCCTGCGGTTGGGGGTTTCACTCAGAGCGTGAGACTACTGGCCGGATATCCTGGTCTGCGCGCGCAGCCAGTGAGTGAGAGTTTCCTCCAAGCGCCCCGGAAGTGGGCGCCCACCTGTGTTACTGGACAGAGTGGCAGACAGAGCCAGAGGTCTTTGAGTGGGCGGAAAGCCCGCCTGATTATGCTAGCAGCTCTGACTGACTGAGCCTTATCCAGAGCCCTGTGCTGAGTGGAAATAGAGTGGGGAGTTGCCAGCTCTTTGAGCCTCTTACTATCCAGACAGAGGCAGCAGCAACCCCATAGCTGGATTATCAGGCTACTAATTGAGGAAGGAAAGACTAGGAGAAAGGCTCCAGGAACACGGACTCTCTCACTGTCGGAGCCTATAAATGCTAATAGCCTCGACTGCCAATGAGACTAAAGCACAATACATGACATTGCCATAGAGACTTATCAACTGCAAACCTCTACCTGAGCGTGCCAAAGGGGCAGAACCCGGGGTACAGAGTCACCGACCAGGAAGAGGGAGAGAAAAGAAAAAGCAAGAAGATAACCTCTCAAAATCAAGAATAATCTGCAGACTTTATAACCTATCCCATTTTATTATATTTGTTCGTTTGTTTCTCTTATCTTCATTCTTGATACTTTTTTTCCTCCTCCAATTTGGCCGATTAACTCTCTGCCGGTCTTACTCTCTCCTCTCCTTGAACTACACTACCCATAAGTGTTACATCTCCCATTATCTTTTCTCTTCTCTTCCTTTCTCTCTATGAGGGTTGCACTACAAAACCCTTAACTCTCTCTCTCTCTCTCTCTCTCCTTTCTTTTTTCTTCTATTAGTGGTTCCCTCTTTTTTTCTCTCTCTCTCTTTCTTTTCTCCCTCTATATTAGTTTCTTCCTTTCTCCTTTACATCTCCTCTCATTCAAACCTCAATAACAAACAAATTATCTTATCTGGGACTCAAACTTATGTTTGTGGCATTTTGGGGGGGTTTTACTTCACCTTTTTAACTCACTAGCAGTGCTCCCATCCCTGGCTCTCCATTTTATCTAGTTCTTGTTCCACTAAATACAATAGTAATTTTTTAATTTGTCTCCCCATTTTTCCGTTTTCCTCTTATTCCTCTCATCATAACTCTTAGACAACCAACACCTAAAAGCAAATCATTTTATTCTTGACCCAAATTTTTTCCTTATTTGCTTTTTGTGGGTCCATACGCTCTTTTGTTTTTCTTTCTTTTTTTTTTCTTTTTCTCGTTTTCCTTTTTTTTTCTTTTCTTTTTTTTTTTTTGCCTGCCCCTTTATTACTTTTCCCCAATTCAGGCCCTCCATCACAGGCATTGTTTGTTATAATTCACAGTTCACCACAAGATTTTCTCAAGAAAGAGGGGAGAGGAGAGGAGAGGAAAAAAGGAGGGGGGGAATAATTTCCTTTTTTAAAAAATTTTTATTTTATTTTATTTTTCTTTATTTCATTATTAATTTTTTTTTTAAAAAAACAACTATTTTCGATTTTTTTATTATTTTTTTAACTTTTTATTCTTTATTAACTCTCATTAATACTATCAACAAAACCACCCTCAGATGCCATTAAGGAAGAGAAAATCGAATATCATGGATACAAAAGAAAGAGAGGTAACACAGCTAGATGAGGACAAATCTATGGAGAAAAAATTTAATATATTGGAAACCTTGGAGCTAAATGACAGAGAATTCAAGATAGAAATCCTAAAAATCCTCCGAGATATACAAGAAAACACAGAAAGACAATTTAGGGAGCTCAGAAAACAACTCAAAGAACACAAAGAATATATGTCCAAGGAAATTGAAACTATAAAAACAAATCAAACAGAGATGAAAAACTCAATTCACGAGCTGAAAAACGAAGTAACAAGCTTAGCTAATAGAACAGGTCAGATAGAAGAGAGGATTAGTGAAATAGAAGACAAGCAACTTGAGGCACAGCAGAGAGAAGAAGAAAGAGACTCAAAAATTAAAAAAAATGAGATAGCCCTACAAGAATTATCTGACTCCATCAAAAAGAATAACATAAGAATAATAGGTATAACAGAGGGAGAAGAGAGAGAAAATGGAATGGAGAACATACTCAAACAAATAATAGATGAGAATTTCCCAAGCCTGTGGAAAGAACTAAAGCCTCAAGTTCAAGAAGCAAACAGAACTCCGAGTTTTCTTAACCCCAATAGACCTACTCCAAGGCATATCATAATGAAATTGACACAAACCAACAGCAAAGAAAAAATTCTCAAGGCAGCCAGGGAAAAGAAGAATACAACATATAAAGGAAGGCCCATTAGATTATCATCAGATTTCTCAGCAGAAACTCTACAAGCTAGAAGAGAGTGGACCCCAATATTTAAAGTCCTGAAAGAGAGGAACTTTCAGCCACGAATACTATACCCATCAAAGCTATCCTTCAAATATGAAGGAGAAATAAAAACATTCACAGATACAGAAAAGATGAGGGAATTTATCATCAGAAAACCCCCACTCCAGGAATTACTAAAGGGGGTTCTCCAATCAGATACAAAGAACAAAAAAAAAAACAGAGCCACAAGTAAAAGCTCCAAGAAGAACACAATAAAACCAAATTTAAACTGTGACAACAACAAAAAGAAAGAGGGGGAGAAGATGGAGATTAACAGTAGCAAAGGACGATGGAGTGCAAAAGTACTCACAAAATAGTTCGCTACAATGAACAGGGTAGGGACCCTTTTCATTATTCAAAGGTAACCACCATTGAAAAAACCACCACAGAAGCACATGAGATAAAAAAGATAGCAACAGAGGAAAGATGTATGGAATACAACCAAATAAAAACAAAAGATAGAAAAACAAAAGAGAAGGATCAAACAAGACACAAAACTAACAGAAAGCAAGATATAAAATGGCAATAGGGAACTCACAAGTATCAATAATTACACTAAATGTAAACGGATTAAACTCACCAATAAAAAGGCACAGAGTAGCAGAATGGATTAAAAAAGAAAATCCAACTGTATGCTGCCTACAGGAAACTCATCTAAGTAACAAGGATAAAAACAAATTCAAAGTGAAAGGCTGGAAAACAATACTCCAAGCAAATAACAACCAAAAAAAAGCAGGTGTAGCAATACTCATATCGGATAATGCTGACTACAAGACAGCAAAAGTACTCAGAGACAAAAATGGCCATTTCATAATGGCTAAGGGGACACTGAATCAAGAAGACATAACAATTCTTAATATATATGCACCAAACCAAGAAGCACCAAAATATATAAGACAGCTACTTATTGATCTTAAAACAAAAACTGACAAAAACACAATCATACTTGGAGACCTCAATACACTGCTGATGGCTCTAGATCGGTCATCCAAACAGAGAATCAACAAAGACATAGTGGCCTTAAACAAAACACTAGAGCACCTGGATATGATAGACATCTACAGGACATTTCATCCCAAAGTGACTGAGTATACATTTTTCTCCAGTGTACATGGATCATTCTCAAGAATTGACCATATGTTGGGCCACAAAAACAACATCAGCAAATTCAGAAAAATTGAAGCAGTACCAAGCATATTTTCTGATCATAAAGCCTTGAAACTAGAATTCAACTGCAAAAAAGAGGAAAAAAATCCCACAAAAATGTGGAAACTAAACAACATACTTTTAAAAAATGAATGGGTCAAAGAAGAAATAAGTGCAGAGATCAAAAGATATATACAGACTAATGAAAATGACAATACGACATATCAGAATCTATGGGATGCAGCAAAAGCAGTAATAAGAGGGAAGTTCATATCACTTCAGGCATATATGAACAAACAAGAGAGAGCCCAAGTGAACCACTTAACTTCCCACCTTAAGGAACTAGAAAAAGAAGAACAAAGACAACCCAAAACCAGCTGAAGAAAGGAGATAATAAAAATCAGAGCAGAAATAAATGAATTAGAGAATAGAAAAACTATAGAAAAAATTAATAGAACAAGGAGCTGGTTCTTTGAAAAGATCAACAATATTGACAAACCCTTGGCAAGACTTACCAAGGAAAAAAGAGAAAGAACTCATATAAACAAAATCCAAAATGAAAGAGGAGAAATCACCACGGACACCGTAGATATACAAAGAATTATTGTAGAATACTATGAAAAACTTTATGCCACTAAATTCAACAACCTAGAAGAAATGGATAAATTCCTAGAACAATACAACCTTCCTAGACTGAGTCAAGAAGAAGCAGAAAGCCTAAACAGACCTATCAGTAAAGAAGAAATAGAAAAAACCATTAAAAACCTCCCCAAAAATAAAAGTCCAGGCCCTGACGGCTATACAAGCAAATTTTATCAAACATTCAAAGAAGACTTGGTTCCTATTCTACTCAAAGTCTTCCAAAAAATTGAAGAAGAAGCAATACTTCCAAACACATTTTATGAGGCCAACATAACCCTCATACCAAAACCAGGCAAGAATGGCACAAAAAAAGAAAACTACAGACCAATATCTCTAATGAATACAGATGCTAAAATACTAAACAAAATACTAGCAAATCGAATACAACAACATATTAAAAAAATAATACATCATGATCAAGTGGGATTCATCCCAGAATCTCAAGGATGGTTCAACATACGTAAAACGGTTAACGTAATACACCATATCAACAAAACAAAGAACAAAAACCACATGATCTTATCAATAGATGCAGAAAAGGCTTTTGATAAAATACAACACAATTTTATGTTTAAGACTCTCAACAAAATGGGTATAGAAGGAAAATATCTCAACATGATAAAGGCCATATATGATAAACCATCAGCTAACATCATATTAAATGGCACTAAACTGAAGGCTTTCCCCCTTAAATCAGGAACAAGACAGGGTTGTCCACTCTCTCCACTCTTATTTAATGTGGTACTAGAAGTTCTAGCCAGAGCAATCAGACAAGACAAAGAAATAAAAGGCATCCATATCGGAAAAGAAGAAGTAAAAGTATCACTTTTTGCGGATGATATGATCCTATACATCGAAAACCCCAAAGAATCCACAAAAAGACTACTAGAAACAATAAGCCAATACAGTAAGGTCGCAGGATACAAAATTAACATACAGAAGTCAATAGCCTTTCTATATGCCAACAATGAAACAACTGAGAAGGAACTCAAAAGAATAACCCCCTTCACGATTGCAACAAAAAAAATAAAATACTTAGGAATAAACATAACAAAGAATGTAAAGGACTTATATAATGAAAACTATAAACCATTGTTAAGGGAAATCAAAAAAGATATAATGAGATGGAAGAATATACCTTGTTCTTGGCTAGGAAGAATAAATATAATCAAGATGGCTATATTACCCAAAGCAATATACAAATTTAATGCAATTCCCATCAAACTTCCAATGACGTTTTTTAAAGAAATAGAGCAAAAAATCATCAGATTTATATGGAACTATAAAAAACCCCGAATAGCCAAAGCAATCCTAAAGAAAAAGAATGAAGCTGGGGGCATTACAATACCTGACTTCAAACTATATTATAGGGCCACGACAATCAAAACAGCATGGTATTGGCAGAAAAATAGACAATCAGACCAATGGAACAGAATAGAAAGTCCAGAAATAAAACCACATATATATAGTCAAATAATTTTTGATAAAGGGCCAACAACACACAATGGAGAAAAGAAAGCCTCTTCAATAAATGGTGCTGGGAAAACTGGAAAGCCACATGCAAAAGAATGAAACTGGACTACAGTCTCTCCCCCTGTACAAAAATTAACTCAAAATGGATCAAAGATCTAAACATAAGACCTGAAACAATTAAGTACATAGAAGAAGACATAGGTACTCAACTCATGGACCTGGGTTTTAAAGAGCATTTTATGAATTTGACTCCACAGGCAAGAGAAGTGAAGGCAAAAATTAATGAATGGGACTACATCAGACTAAGAAGTTTTTGCTCAGCAAGAGAAACTGATAACAAAATAAACAGAAAGCCAACTAAATGGGAAATGATATTTTCAAACAACAGCTCAGATAAGGGCCTAATATCCAAAATATACAAAGAACTCATAAAACTCAACAACAAACAAACAAACAATCCAATAAAAAAATGGGAAGAGGATATGAATAGATACTTCTCCCAGGAAGAAATACAAATGGCCAACAGATATATGAAAAGATGCTCATCTTCTTTAGCTATTAGAGAAATGCAAATCAAAACGGCAATGAGATACCACCTCACACCTGTTCGATTAGCTGTTATTAGCAAGACAGGTAATAGCAAATGTTGGAGAGGCTGTGGAGAAAAAGGAACCCTCATACACTGTTGGTGGGAATGTAAAGTAGTACAACCATTATGGAAGAAAGTATGGTGGTTCCTCAAAAAACTGAAAATAGAACTACCTTATGACCCAGCAATCCCTCTACTGGGTATATATCCCAAAAACTCAGAAACATTGATACGTAAAGACACATGCAGCCCCATGTTTATTGCAGCATTGTTCACAGTGGCCAGGACATGGAAACAACCAAAAAGCCCATCAATAGATGACTGGATAAAGAAGATGTGGCACATATACACTATGGAATACTACTCAGCCATAAGAAATGATGACATCGGAACATTTACAGCAAAATGGTGGGATCTTGATAACATGATACAAAGCGAAATAAGTAAATCAGAAAAAACCAGGAACTGTATTATTCCATACGTAGGTGGGACATAATAGTGAAACTAAGAGACATTGATAAGAGTGTGGTGGTTACGGGGGGAAGGGGGGAATGGGAGAGGGAAAGGGGGTGGGGAGGGGCACAAAGAAAACAAGATAGAAGGTGACAGAGGACAATCTGACTTTGGGTGGTGGGTATGCAACATAATTGAACGACAAGATAACCTGGACTTGTTATCTTTGAATATATGTATCCTGATTTATTGATGTCACCCCATTAAAAAAATAAAATTATTATAAAAAAAAAAAAAAAAAAAAAAAAGAATGACACCAAAAAAAAAAAAAAAAAAAAAAGTAGTGGGAATAGTATTCCAGACAGAAGGAATAGCATGTGCCAAGACCCTGAGTTCACTAAAGCTTGGTCTCTGCAAAGAACTTATTAAAGACCAGACTGGCTAGAACGTGAGAAGGAAGGGGAGAGTGGTTCTGCCAATAAAAGCCAGGAACCTTGGCCAAATCATGGGTTGTCTCTGTGTCTCAGGCTTTCCATTTGTAGAAAGGCAGATAATATTAGCTCCTACTCCATGAAGTGTTACAAAAACATATACCTATTTAATTGAGGCTTACAATAAGTATCAGTAGTAGCTGTTATATTTATTACCAGGCAAGTAAAAAGAATTTAGGCAAAAATTTGGGTGGCAGGAGCCAAACAAACACAAGATGGTCGCGAGGAGACAGGGATTTGGGCACTCAGTTACTCAGACGGCCCACTGGCATTGCCCACAGACACCGGGTCAGCACTCAGCAAGCCTTTCCCACGTAAGAGGGAAAACACAGTTCAAGGCTTGTTGAAAAATTCTTAGTAACACCTGCCTCTCCTCTCAAGACTAAAGAGTGTTTTGGGGTCTCCCCACACCTTGAGTAGGAGCCATGAGAGCACTTTCCACGGAGTAATGAACTTATTTGTTCAGCATCTGTTTTCCATACTAACCTGTGAGCTTCTCCAGGGCACAGACTCATTCATCTTCGTTTCCTCCAGGCCTAGTACAGGGCCTGGCCCACTGCTGGTAGTCAACAAATGTTAGCTGAATTGGATTAAGAATTAAATTTTAAAGTGACTAAATTCTTGTCTATGTTTCCATGATAACCAGCATAAGTTGGTCCATTGATTTTTGTTCACTGGGTTGGCCTGTTAACAGGATGGAAAACCAGCCTTTGTCCTGAAACTTGGAGCTATTTAGCACACAGACAACACATTTGCAGACTGAACCACTCACACAAAAGGGATCTGTGGCCTTCACCCCATGCGGTTCTTTTATGGGTGATGAGTGTACTAAAAGTTGGAATTTTTACTTCCAAATGCAAACCATGCACTGGAGAATTTAAGTGAGACATTTAAACAAAATAGGCAGCATAGAAATAAAAATGGGATAATGAAGCCTTTTGAAGGCTTCCGGAAGATTTGGGTTCAAAGCTGCTCTCCCACACATTTTCCGTGGAAAAGGGGGCACATCCCTTAGCCTCTTTGAGCCTAGTCCTCCCCCCACCCAGTAAACAGGTGGCAATAACAATCTTCCTGAAAGCATATCAGAAACAGCCCACTCTCAGTTCAGCAGAACACAAGCATTCAAAGGTTATAAAACGTTACAGAAGCGAGAATATGGAGGCATTGCTGGGAACAGGACAAATGCTGGGTCACAAAGACAAGTGAAAACATTTGAGGAATTTAAAGCCAATCAATACATACTTATGAAAGTGCCTGCTGCCTGAGGTAAGGTCATTAAAAAAAAAAAATCTATTCCATTAAAATATATATTTACTAAAAGGGATGTTCCTAATGGTACTTGTTCCAAGTCAGAGAGCATCAATTAAAGAGGTGACACAGATAAGCAGCTTGGATGCTGAGCGCTGAGGACCACAGCTGCCTGCTCTCCCAAGCAAAGCTACTTCTGTGGAAGGTGGGCGTGGCCCTGTGCCGGCCACTGCCAATGGTCAGGGCACAAAGGGTGCACCTGTGGCCCTTAATGATGCTTGTCCCTCCTCACCTTTTGCTTTGAAATAAGTTGAATTTCCTCACAGCTGGTAAAAATAGTGAAGAACCCCGGGGACTCCGGTTCACCCCAGGCCCCACTCCAGGGTTAGGGGCCCCCAGCCCCTCCCGGCACGCCCAGTAACCCGGATGCAGGGGTTCGGCCTCTGCCAGGGTAGTTCAGTCATGCCTTGGGGCTCAACTAACATATTCCTCCTCGCTTCCCCCCACTGCTCCCACGCCACAGACAGTTGTCCAACTTGCTTCTACACAATTAGCCGGCACAATGGGGTTCTCACACAAGAAGGAGGGGCCGCCCCCAGATCCCATTATGATCATTATTGCTGTCATTAGAGCCTCACTGGACCGTAAAGGAGTGTCACTGGATAGACTTCAAACACAAGGATACATCCCGGATTGGAAGGAAAAGAAGAATGAATGCAGAATTAGAATCATCATCTGTCTTAAACTGTCCTCCTGACCACTCAGCTAGAGGTCAGCCATAAAGGGAGACACCCCCAAAGTTTGAAAGTGCTTCTCTGAGTCTTGGCTCAGATGACCTCTTCTCAGGGAGGCCTCCCAGGACCTCGCTGGTGGAAAGCTGCAACCCACCCTGCCTCGGGCCAGCGCCCCCTACCCCTTCCTCTGCTTTACTTTCTTTATGACATTGATCACCATCGGACATGCTCTCTATTTCCCTCTGAATTTCTTCCCATCTTCACCCTCTAAATGTTCTCCCCCAAATCATGTCTATTAGAACCTCAGAATGTGACTTTATTTGGAAACAGGATCTTTACAGATATAATAAGTTATAATAACTAATAATAAGATACAAAAGTTTAGAGAGGAGATCATTCTGGATTTAAGTTGTCCAATGATTGGCAGATTGATAAGAAAAAGGAGAGGGGGATTTCGACATCCAAAGAAAAAAAGCCATGTAAAGGGAGAAGCAGAGACTGGAGTTATGCTGCCACAAGCCAAGAACACTGGGAGCCACCAGGAGTGAGGAGAGAGGAAGAATTCTTCCCTAGAGCCTTGGGGAGCACGGCCCTGCTGACACCTTCACTTTGGATTTCCAGCCTCTGGAACTGGGAGAGACTAAATTTGTGTTGTTCTAAGCCACCGAGTTTGTGGTCATCTGTTACAACAGCCCTGGGAAACGAATACACTTCACTACAAGGACTGCGTGGGGGCAAAGATTTCAGGCTGTGTTTTCACTGCTAAATAATCCCAGTGTTTAGAACAGTGTCTGACACATGCTGGGTGTTCAATAAATGAAGGCTTAGATGCTTAACTTTTAAGGTGGAAGGGCTTCTATAAGTCAGGCGGGCCCTGAGTCCCATTATCTTTCTTATGCACAATCAGTCATCCATGAAGGGTCCATATGAACCAGGCTCTCTCCTCACCTCCCACCACCATGAGGAATGATGTCTATTTCTTGTTTCTCTTCCCTTTTGCTACAGAGGTAGGTAATGGTACTGGCTTGGCAGGTAGAACTAAGGCTAGACTTGAATACTGTTTCCACTTCTTGTTCAACCTGTGGCAGGCAGAATAATGGCCTCCCAAAGATATCCATGTCTTTTTTGTTTTTTTTTATGTGAGAGGTAGGGAGATAGAGAGACAAGACTGCCACATGTCTAAAGTGGGTACTTGTAATAGTACTTACTTCATAGGGCACAGGAAGTCTGAATGCACCATGGTCTGTAATATGCAGGACAAAACATACTTTTCTCCATGCATGCAGACCCTGCTCCCAGCCGGGCCTGGCTCAAGGCAGGCTTCCTGAGGGAGGGGCCCTAACTTGCTTCTGAAGAATAAGTAAGCACATCTGATGGACTCTTCTCCTGACAATCCCTCAGCGACCTTCTCTCTGCATACTGTCCACCTCTCATGATGGCAGACTGGACCGCAGTAACTCAGGCTGCAGGAGAGTGTGGCTACAAGTAACCAGGCCCACAGTTTGTCTAGGTCCCATTTTAGGGTATCAATGGCCCATTGCCCTTTGGGTTAATGATGTGCCCCGGGGTGGGGTGGGGGGTTGGCTTGAGACAGGGCTGTCCTTTGGAGGAGAGAAGGGAGAGCAGTGCAAGGAACCGGATGTGTCCATGAGCAAATCACCGAACTCTTTTTGATTGTTATTCTGAACCACAAATATGTTTAGCATTCAAATTTCAGTTTTCTCTTCTGTGTTCCAACCCCCCTTCTGTTACCCTCAAGCCTTTCAGAAAGTCTGACAGGGACTGGTCACAGAGCCCTGCTGTTAGGCTAAGTTGAGAAATGATTTTGTTCACAGCCTCACGTGTAGAAGAGACTACCAGCAGCTGAAGACCTAAAAACTGCTACCAGCAGCTGCCCGAGGTCCACCAGCTGTCAGCATGAGAGAAACATGAAGAGCACGGGCAGACGTTCCGTGTATACAGATAACTGACGGGAGCCCACACGTCTGGGGCTTCATCCCCACCCAGCCTGTGCACATCCCGTGTGGGGCAGGGCATTACAGGATGGGACCACAAAGACGAGTGTGGCCCACTTTCCACAGAGGGCCCAGCTCTGGTCCCACTGATGACTGGGACTAAGGCAGGCGAAGCCCTGCAGTGGTGTTGAGAGGGGAGGAGGTGGAGGCGGAGGCGGGGTGGGGGATGGGAAAGCTGGAGAAATAGCTGCCAAGTAGGAGACTTAGGAGGAAGATATGTGTGAGAAACCCCCAGTTTACAGACTGTTCCAAAAGGCAGTGATGGTGGACGGGGTGGGATGGGGAGTGCAGTACAGCGAATGCTTAGGTTAACACAGTTTGTCTCCTCCACTGCCATCGCCATGATATGATCATGTCAACCCTGTGCTAAAAACCCTCTCATAAGTTCCCAGCAGCGATCAATAAGGTCCAAACTCAGAGCCCTTCGCGCCCTGGTTCCGCCCGCCTTCTAGAGCCAGCGCTGGAGTGATATAGTTTAGTTCGCCGCTCCCTCAAACAACCTCTGCTTGTGCTGGTTCTTCTGCCTGAAGTGCCTCCCACACCCTCAATCCCTTGGGGACCTCTATTCAGGCTGCAAGGCCTAGTTAATGCCACCATCTCTCTGAAGCTCTTCTCAACTCAGTTATAAGTAATGGGTCTGTCCTGTGGGGTTCCACCATCATAATAGCTAACGTGACTTGAGTGCTTACTACAAACAGGCACTGTGCCTCAAACTTTATGCGCATTATCTGATTCCACTGTCTCAGCAACCCCGTAAGGTTACAACCCTGCTTTATAGAAGAGGAGGTTTGGCAAAGAGCAGACAAGAAAATTGCAGGTCACACGGAAGCCTGGATTCAATCCCAAGCAAGTGGACCCCAGACCCTGCACTCTTTCTCCTCTGCTGCACGGTCGCCACACCAGTGTGACAGTCACCCCTGCACTGCTGTGCCTGCCCAACGGGCTGTGACTCCTACAGTCTGCTCCAAAACGACTCCTCTGTCCTTCTGGGCCCCTGCCTCCGATAACCTCAACACCACAGCCCTGCACTGCTGGGAGAAGAGCACAAGCCCGCCCACTGCCCCCTCTGACACTCAGTTCCGGCATCTGTCCGAAATCCTTTCCCATCTGACTTAGCTGCCCATAGTTTGGGCTCCAACCTATTGCCTATTCCAGGGCCTGGGACACAGTAAGAATCCAGTATGTTCAGGTATCATTTCATATTCTTTGTGAGGACTGAGATCAAAGGAGAAAGAACACATCTTCCAGAAAAACAGTGGCCACCTTGATATTTTATTTTTCATTTTATGGCCCTATTTTTAGTGTGTCAGACTCAAGGGGGAATCCAATTAATCACTAGGTCCTGTCAAGTCCATCTTCCAAAGAGCTCTTAAATCCACCCACTTCTTCCTGTTCCCGCTGCCATCTCTCTAATTCAGCCCCCCGTGTCTTGCCGGTGGACCGCCACCTTCTAATCTGTAGCTCCTCGCCATGGCCTTTCTAGTCTATTTTGCTTGTTCTAAAACACATATCTTCTAATTGAAGTGCAGCAATGCTTCCACAGAGTCCTTCTAATAAAATCTAGATTCTTTCTCACGGTTTGTAAGACCCAGCCTCACCGGCCCCTGCCTATCTTGCCACGCTCATTTCCCAACACTCCTCTGCACGAGTGTCCCCGCCACCCACGCTGAGCAGAAGACCAGGCTCTCCCACAGCTCCTGGCCTTGGCACAGCCTGAGCCCTCCCTCCTCTTTACTCAGCTGCTCTCTGCTCGTACTCTAGACCTAGCGTAGACATCTCCTCTTCCAGGAAGTCTTCCTTGGCCTTTTAAGTTTAGGTTGGATGGTTTCCATGTGCCTCCATGAAACCCTCCACCTCTTCTCTCCTAACCCTTATCATTCTCTATTTACTTATTGGTAGATTGGTAGCTTCTCAACTTTATTAAGGTACACTGGATCACTGTTTCCAATTCTTCAATCTCTCCTGTACTAGGATTACACACCCATGGCCTTTACCATGTCCCTCTTCACTGTCTCCCACTGGAGTAGGCAGAGTATATCTCCCTACCTCACCGACGCTGGGCTTGGCTACATGGCTTGCCTGCAAACATGATGTGAGCAGAGGCTTTGAATGTGCTGCAGAGTTTAGCTTGGACTCTTATCCAGCTACGAGCCTTGAGAAGAGCATGTGCAGGATGAGAGATAAGTGAAGCAGACTTGAACAAAACCCTCGACCTGCAGCTGGGCCCTTCAAACCTTCCATTTGTGCAGAAACTGACCCATGAGAAAAAGAAGAAGAAGAAAACAACCACAAAAAAATAAAAGAAAACAAATGTTTGTTCTTATAATCTACTAAGAGTCTATTTGTTACTCAGTATTATTGGAGCAGAAACCTGACTAACAGGCTTGTCTACATCCTTCTCGAGATGGCAAGCTCCATCTAGGCAAGAAAGACGGTATCCCAAGCACCCAGCGCGGGATTTAGCACACTGTAGGAGCTCAAACATATCTGTTGATTGGATGTACAAATGAATGAATCAATGTTAGCCACTGACATGTCTGTCTCCTAGCTAATGTGTGAATTCCTTAAGCCCAAGAATGGCAACTGCTTTCTCTCATATCACCTACTTATCTCACTTCCCACACTGGGTTCTTGGTAAGATATTCAATAAATATTTGTTGAAAATATATAAACTGAATTTTGTGGGCTGACTTGCGAATCACTCCGTCATTTATGACATTGTCTCTGTGGGAAAATGCATTCTGAGTGCCAAACTTGCAAATGAACTTTTGGAACCTCACCCATTCATTGGTTCAGGATTGCCAGTTTTGTGGAAATCCGTAACTGAACACATGGGCTATGCTTTGCAATATGGGAGAAACTGAGAAGTTGCTTCCAAACCCAAGATACTCAGCCTGCAGAAATTCACTTCCCACCCACACAGACAACTTCATCACAGGCTGGGTTTGAAGTTCCAACAATAAAATACTAGACTTTTTAGAGCTCATTGTTTATCTAGTTGCTTTTTATCTGTTTATACTGGATACCTATTCTAAACATCCCATCAGAAGGAAGTTAAGATCATTTTCTGCCCCCCCCCCCCCAACAAATCCACCTCTGGACACATATGCAAGAAAGCTCAACCTTTTCAACAGAGAAAAGTTATTTTTCTAAATAAATCTATGGTATTTAAAATAAACACAGTGGGATGCTCTACATTCATAAGAAAACATCCCCCTTTAGAATTCCTAATTTTGAATGGTACTGAGAGCTTAATGTGAGTCGCAGATCTGAAGCTTAGTTTTATTTAATCTTAGGCCAGAACTAAACCAGTCTGAAACCCACTAACCTGACATGGCTCAGAGGGCATCAGTCCATAAATCCAGAGTGTTTTATAATGCGTTTTCTTTTTTAGGTTTTATTTATTCATTTTTAGAGAGAGAGGAGAGAGAGAGAGAGAGAGAGAGAGAGAAGGGGGGTGGAGCAGGTAGTATCAACTCCCATATGTGCCTTGTCCAGGTGAGCCCAGGGTTTCGAACCGGCGACCTTAGCGTTCCAGGTCGACGTTTTGTCCACTGCGCCACCACAGGTCAGGCTGTTTTATAATACTTAACACACTAGTCTCCTGCCATTGGTAGAGCTTCCCAATCACTAAATCTACTCCATTCATTTCACATATATCTACTACGTGCCAGGCACTGTTCTAGATTCTGGGGGATACAATAACAAAGAAGACAAGGCCCCCATGCAACTTACAGTTTAATAAAGTGAGAGGCAGAGAAACAAGATCATTTCAGATAAGGGGCGGGGCCATGAAGAAAAGCAGTGACGTCACCGTGAGGGAGGTGAGGCTACTGCACACTGGATCGCCATGTGGGGGTGTGTGTGCCAGGGCCTGACGATCAAGAAAAAGCCAGTTGTGGAAAGAACTGGGGCAGACTATTCTATACCGAGGAAACGGCCAGTGCAAAGTCCTCCAGGCAGGAACAAGCCCGGCATATTCTTAAGAGCAGAGAGGACACCAGTGTGGCTGGGTAGAATGAAAGGAGAGAATAGCACGAGAGGTCTGAGATGTGGTGGAAAGCCTTGTGTGCAGGCCCTGGTAGTCTGGGAGTCAGGCTGACTTTTAGACAGAAGCTAGTGGAGGTTCTTAAGCTGGGAAATGACATGATATGGTTTAAAGTTTAAAAGGCAAAG
Source organism: Saccopteryx leptura (assembly GCF_036850995.1). NCBI lineage: Eukaryota > Metazoa > Chordata > Mammalia > Chiroptera > Emballonuridae > Saccopteryx > Saccopteryx leptura. The sequence continues at coordinate 117,162,050 of NC_089504.1, forward strand.
GTGAGGGCGAGAGAGCAGAAGCAGGGAAAGCAGTGAGCAGGCTTTTATGGAAGCCTGGAACTCACAGCCCACCAGCAACAAAAGCCCCACGTCCTCACCTCTTCTCTGCCTCTTCCTCCTACCGTCCTGCACCTACAGAAACCAGGCTGTGCCCTGAGGACACAGCTCCCTGCAGCAGGCTAAGTGCTGGCGGCTTCCTCTCCTCACTGCAGGTGTCCCGCTTGTATCTCACTTTCTCTTCTGAACGATTCTTCTTCCCTTCTTTCTAAGCCTGCCCTGGCCTCCACTCCATCTTTGAAGCTTACCACATTAGTCTACATCACCCCAAATTTCTCCTTGTAGTAACTATTGAAAAACCTCTGATGCACCAATTCTTTTCTTTTCTTTTCTTTTTTATTTTTCTTTCTTTTCTTTTTATTAAAAAAAAAATTTTAAATAAAATTCTGATGTGCCAATTCTTTTCTTTCCTTTTCTTTTTTATTTTTCTTTCTTTTCTTTTTATTAAAAAATTTTTTAAAAGATTTTATTTATTGAATTTTAGAGATAGAAGAGAGAGAGAAAGAGGAGGGGTGGAGGAGTGAGAAGCATCAAAAAAGACACCATGAACAAAATAAAAAGGCAAACCACACAATGGGGAAATATATTTGACAATACGTCCGATAAGGGGTTAATAACCAAAATTTATAAAGAACTTGTAAAACTCAACACCAGGAAGATAAACAATCCAACTTAAAAATGGGTAAAAGAACTGAATAGACACTTCTTCAAAGAGGACATACAAATGGCCAATAGGCATATGAAAAAATGTTCAACATCACTATCACTAATTATCAGAGAAATGCAAATTAAAACCACAAGGAGATAGCACCTCACACCAGTCAGAATGGCGCTCATCAACAAAATAACACAGAATAAGTGCTGGCGAGGGTGTGGAGAAAAGGGAACCCTCCTGCACTGTTGGTGGGAATGCAGACTGTGCACCCACTGTGGAGAACTGTATGAGGTTTCCTCAAAAAATTAAAAATGCACTGCCTTTTGACCCAGTTATCCCACTATTAGGAATATATCCTAAGAATACCGAATCACTGATTCAAAAGAAAATATGCACCCCCATGTATACTGCAGCATTGTTTACAATAGCGAAGATCTGGAAACAGCCCAACTGTCCGTCAGTGGACGACTGGATTAAAAAGCAGAGGTACAAATACACAATGGAATACTACAAGCTGTGCAAAAGAAGGAACTATTACCTTTTGTGACAGCATGGATGGACCTGGAGATTATTATGCTAAATTAAATAAGCCAGGCAGAGAAATAAAAATATCATATGATCTCACATATATGTGAAATCTAACGAACAAAGTGAACTGAGGAATGGAATGGATGCTGAGACAGGATCACAGGGAGCAGAGGGACAGCTGTTAGAGGGATGGGGGATGAGGGGATGGGATCAGAGAAGGTAAAGGGAATAGTGAAACTATATATACATAACACAGAGATATAGATAACAGGACAGCAAATCCTAGAGGGAAGGGGGGAGGGAGTTAGGGGGAAGGGGGCAAAGGGGGTATAAAAAGGGACACAGGGGTGGGGGTGAGGGAGTTATATTCAGAGGGATACTTGAATTCATGTAAATATAATAAAATAAAAATTAAAAAAAAGATTTTGTTTATTGAATTTTAGAGATAGAAGAGAGAGAGAGAAAAAGAGGAGGGGTGGAGTGGCGGGAAGCATCAACTCATAGTTGCTTGTTGTATGTGCCTTGACCAGGCAAGCCCAGGGTTTTGAACCAGCGACCTCAGTGTTCCAAGTCGATGCTTGATCCACTGCGCCACCACAGGTCAGGCATTCCTTTCTTTTCTTGACTATGTGGCCCCTCGCTCTCTCCAACATTGCTTCTATAGTCGTTCTTGGTGACTGCTATTTCCACACAATCAATCTCTCTAACACTCTGACCCCTCTGCCAACAATCTTGTCCTCCATCCTACTTTAGCTACATAATCATACTCTAATCATACCCAACAACTCTACCCCTCCATGACCATAATCTCAAGCCCCACAGTCCACCCACTACCCTTTCCCGGTTCCCTAGCCTCAGCATGTGCTCCCCCAACTGCACCCCCCAGGGCAGGTCCCTTCTAGCATCCCTGACTCCCTAATCACACTTTTCTTATAGCTGAAAGCCCAGAGTCCACTATGATAAGTATTAATACCATTGCCCATCCCTTGCATGCACCCTCAGCTTCCAGGCTCCTTCCTCTGTCCTCTCTTTATTTCCTGGCAAAGCCCCAACTCTGGCTCAGCCTAACTCTCACCTACTCTACGACCTCGCCAGCAGAGCTGAGCGTGCCTTGCGAGAGCAAAACCATGCGCACTGCCTTCAACAGCAAGACCCCCGACCTCAAGGGGCCCTAAGGCCTCCTGGCAACCATTCTCTAGTTTCCATCTCTGTTCTCTCTCCCACTCTGCATCACACCTTCTCTCCCTCTCTTCCCTTCAAAGCACCAGGCCTTCCTCCTCCCCCTCTCTTCACTCATTTGTCTTAGTCCCCGAAAATGACTGTAAGGCACAGCACGTGCCTCCACCACCCACCTGCTCCAGGGCCTGTGTCCACACCTTCCCTCCCATGACCAAGAAGGAACTGTCCCATGTTCCTGTCCTAGGCTGGCCTCCCCACTGGTGGACTAAATCGTATTTTCCCTCACCTGCTGAAAGACAACTCTCTCTTCTCTCTCCTGCAGCCTCAGTTTCTCCCTCGCCCCTGGCCCTTTGCCAGCTGCCCCCCAGCACCCTGTGACGTCATGCTTCTTATACACAACAAAACTGCCTGGGCTCCGCTTCCCCCTCCAGCGTCTGCTCCCTTCTCCTGCTCTCTTTCTCGGCAAAGCTCCTCTAAAGAGTTCTCTCTGCTCTGTCCCCTTGTCAATTTTCTCTTGCAGGTTTAGCATCACTTCTCCAATGGTCCTTGTCACAGCCACCAATCATCACCTGCTAAGTCCAGTGGATCAATTCTGTTTTTCTCTTGCCTGACCTCTCGGCACGGTTTGGCACAGTGGCCTGTTCCTTGCTTCTTTCTTCCCCTGGCTTGCCAGAGGCCACCTTCTTCAGTGCTTCTCTTCCCTTTCTAGCTGTTCCGTCCCCTTTCCTGTTCCTCTTCATCTCCTTAACCCCTAGAAATTGCCGACCACACTGCGCAGTTCTGTAACTACTTCTCCCCTCAGCCAATACTCCCTCCCCCATCTGGCCTGAAGGCTTCCTTATGTTCCACCTAAACACTACTAACTCCCAAATTCATGTCACCAGCCTAGCCATCTCCCATGTCCTACGTCTGCCAATACAGTAGCCACTTGCTATGGATGTGGCAATTTCATTACCCCCACCACCATCACCACACTGTCACTGAATTAACTCGTGCACGGAGCTCCACAAATACACAGGGAACCTACACAAGAGGGCCGGATGGAAAAGATTCCGGCAAACCTGCTTGGCGGGCGTGTGATGCTGAGATGCTGTTCGTGATCAGTTCATTCCTTACACTCGGCTCTTGGGCAAGTGACAGGAAGACGACGTACCTACCCAGTTACAATCACCCAGGAGCATTTTCCTGGGCCTGCTTCTTTTGTCCGCCGGGGATTCTGACGGAAACAGCCCCGTAAGGAAGTGCAGCAAAAGGCACAGACAATTATGCGTCTTGCTGCCTCTCAGTGTCTGACTTCCTCTGTGAACTCTTAATTAATTCCATCCCCATATTTTTAGTTTGTTTCCTCAACCTCTTGCTTACATTGTGTTTCCCCTCCTCTCCCTTCATTGCTCTTGGCTTCCTTCCCCAGAGGCTCCCACATTCTCTTCCTGGTCCTCTTTTCTTCCCCAAGCCACCCCCTGTTTAGCCTTCAGCTTCTCTGCACCTGTTCTCCTTCTCATCCTTTTTTTTTTTACCTGTAAAATGGAAAGCGCCAAACTGACAGACACTGTTATGGTTTTTTCTTTTTTCCCTTCCCCTGCCTGAGCTGCAGCTCGGGCTCTCTCCTCCTTGCTTCTATAGCAAGAGCCTGATTACTGGGTTGCCATGGCAACAGCAAATCCAAGCAGGCTGGTCCCAGTGATGCTAGAAGCAGCCATGGTGAGGAAGCCGCTCCAAGTCGCCCCTGAGCCTAGAGGGGTCGCGAGCATCGTAATTTAAGAGCAGGCTGTGCAGATCCCTCCTGGAGCCTGAGGTTGTACATCAGCCCACAACGGTGCGGCGTGTTCGGAGACATCATCATCAATAATAACGCTTCCACTGCACCAGCCGAGAACGTGGCATTGTGAGGATTCATTTGAAAAATTTCAAACATCCCTATTCTTTTACCTCCCCTGAGGAACAACCTTTCGCCTCTCTCTTGAGTCTTGGAGAACTCTGTAGAAAGTAAAAGCAGACCGACAGCTCCAGCCTGTTCCCCTTTGTGTCACATGCCCCCGTCCTTCCCCCAGAGAGGGCAGCCCTGAGTGGTCAGGTCGAATGACTCAGAAGCACTTACATGGCTGGGAAGGTCTCCGAGAATTAATTTTGATTACACAATGATATTTTAGTCAGCAAAGAGACCAGTTCCCCCAGGTCACAAGAAGGAACTGCAACAAGTGTTCGGGCGCATGACACTTTTTTGAAAATGTGAGTTGGCAAGAAAGAATTCAGGAGATACCTTTGTAGTGAATGACACCAACCGCAGTGAGGGTCTGCTGCCGATAAGCACTCCGAACAGGACTTATGTCTACTACAGTTTGCAACTCGAATTCTCCTCACCTGAAAACAAAGATGACAGCGGTTCAGGTAGAATTATAAGCAACGGCAGAGAGGCCACCACACCTTATCTGATGAAGGGCCACAGGGGGACATTTATCGGATCAAACTCCGAATGTCTCCACGCTGACTCTGGGCAGGGAGTCTCAGGTCCCACTGCAGGGAGCAGTTTATCAGAATCACCTCAGGAGCCTGTGAATGTGCTGATTCCTAGACCCCTGCTGCTAGGATTCTAGTTGAGTGGGTCCAGGGCAGGAGAGAGGAATCAGGATTTGTAAGCAGCCTCTCAGGTGAGTCTGATATGCAGTCAGATTTCTGATCCACTAAGAATGATTTTGAAAGGGATCATGGAATCTGGTCAGCTTGTTTCATGCACAGATAGTCAATGGTACTTTGGAAATGAACATATGGAGATAGCAAAAGGCTCTGACCCAGGAGTCGCAGAGGGTTGTAACTGGACGTAGAAGTGAGGAGAACCCTCCCACACCCCTCTCAAGGGTATCTCCAATACCTCTGCTTCTGGCTCAGGGGCTCACATCCCCTCCACTGGAGTTGAAAATAAAAAACAGGGGGAGTTTTCAAATCATTTCCTGTCCCTAGGGCTGTTTCTTCCAGCTGTCAGGAAACAGCCCACCGAGGAAGCAGTCAGTCCGAGCCTGAAGCAGGGTGATGGAAGGCAGGGACCCGACTGTCACCTGGCACATTTTCTGCAGGCAGAATTCCACAGCAGGTGGTAAAAAAAAAACTTGTGGAACTCATTAAGCTACGATGCTCTATATGCTAGAAAGTATAAGTAACTTCCTAAAAAGGTTAGAAAAACAGATAGTTCTAGAAGGGGCTTTGTGAGGAAAACCAGCTATCCTGAGGAATATTTTCAACTCTAAGTTGACGTCATGAAGGATAACCATGCCCGTCTACTTCACATTTCTCAATGCTGACAGACATGCTGATCAGACCACTAGCCTGAACTAGAATGAACCAGAATGTGGGTATTTCCCTGCAGCTCACAAAAAAACCATTATTTTTTTTAAATTCTAGGGGATTTTCAGATATGTCACATAATCTCTCCAACCTTGTTTCTCCTTTGTGAAATGGTGATGGTGCTGCCAACTTCATGGGGTTATTACAAACATTGTCTGGCACATAATAAATGCTCAATAAAATTTGGCTATTGCTGCTATGTGAGAAAAGTTTCCACAGTCCAACAAACACGTGGAAACCTTACAATGAAAAGGCAAAACAGATTTCCCTAGCACAAGGCTTCTGAGAGCCTTTGAACATGCTGGGCATCCAGGAGGGGTACAGTCAGTAACATCTGCTTCTAGGACAACTTTTGCTCAGAGCATTTACTGGAATATGAATCTCTACAACATTGTGTAAAAATTATCACACAAAATACAAATACTTCAACACACAAACCTATACCTCCATATAAAAGAGAAGGCACTAAATACTACATTGGACCTGCTTCTCCAACTTGACACATTACAGAGACTATTCCACAGCAATGCATATGTCTCCATGTGGTTATTTTTAATGACTACATATAATACTATTCTATGGATGTACCAGGGCATGTTAGTTTGGCCATTACTACCTGCACAAGGATTTAAGTAAGGACCTTTCCTTAGGTTTTGCCTCTCTTGGGGTATATCGGCCCAACCAGAGTCTTACTGATAAGCTCTCTAGCAGTAAACCTAAGTGAAAAATGTAAGAATAGCCAGCTTTAATGCCCAGTTGAAAACCCTCCTCAGGACTTCAGGCTCTGAGTGATCAGAGACTAGAACAATTTACTTTCAACAAGTGAGGACCTGTCCACTACTGGAGGCTCCCATGATAGTTTCTACCCTACAGTCCTGAGTTCCAGGGAAGGTAGTAATGAGGATCTATGAGCTGTTTGCGGTATTTTAAAAGCTGATGGGAAAACACGCACAGATCACGCCAGACTTCAAGTGGCATTGCTGTGGCTGGGATTGTATCAGCTGTGTGGCAGCACAGACAGTGCTCTGACTGTGAGCTTTGGGATGACCTTGACAAAGCCTCAGCATGGGAGTTGTTACTTAATATATGCAGTTTGTTGAGTAGACAAAACTCTTCCAAATATAGGAAGCCTGGGAGAGAAATATAATAAAACAAAATTTCTGAATGGGAAAGCAAGCTGGTCAGGAGATTCTATATGGTGAAGAACTGGTTTACAGAGGTATATGAGACCCAGGGGCCACCTAAATGTGGCTATTTTGACATAACTGACTTTTTAACATGTAAAGAACAATATGGCCTTTTTAAGAATTCCAGAAGCTACAAAGTGCTTGCATACCTTCTCTAACTCTAACCGCACACATAGATTAATGCCATTGCTATTGTCCTTAGCATGATCGAGAATGAAAAACTGGCGTGGGCCGAGAGCATCTGTTGCATCTCTTACTCAATTATGTAAGTTGCAATGATCTTATTTGTACTTCATATGTTCAAATAATCATGGGTCAAAACCATTGTGTCAGAATGACCTGTTTAGTTCTCACAGAATCGGGATTTGATCTCATTTATCATGGGTGTTAAAAGACCAGGGTATAATTTAAGTCCTACTCTTGACAAGGCCTAGCCTATATATTTCCTTGAACGAATTATTTAACCTTTCCAAGTTGTAGATTCATATAGAAAAATCAAGGTAGTAATTTTATATCATTGAATTATTGACATTTTTCATTAACATTGTTTATTATATATGCATGTATACAACTCAATGTATCTCATCTAGAGAGACCATTCATAGAATAACAACTTGTACATACTCAGCAAAGACTTAATAAAAATTAGTTTAATTCCTCTATCCCCTGGTGAAACACCTTGTAAAAATGAAGAAAATGTAAAAAGGTAGCCTTTGTAATTCAGTAAGCAGAGCAAGAAGAAAAACTAAAACAGCCAGGTCAATGAAGAGATGAAGGGCAAGTGCCACATATTTCCTGGCTCATGAAAGTATATGAGACTGTGGTCTGATATTAACCCCAAATTCCAAAGCCAATCCCATTGGTTATATTCATAAATGCCTCTAACTGTTCAGTGCCCACACAATAAATGTGTAAATTCTGTTACCTTGCTGATTATGCACCCATTTGTAAGCACACCCTCCTCTGAAAAACTTGGCATTGGAAATAGAGCCAATAATAAAATTGTCTAAATAGGTAATATTTCTTGCTTAGTTACTGACAGTAATGTTTTTAATTCCGTGCCTGTGAACCATTGCGGGCCTTCTCTCAGCCCGCAGCGGTGTTTCAACTCGGTAGTTCAAAGGAAAAGCTTCACTACGAGATAATGACATCTATTAGACAGTTTTTATTCATAAGTCAGAAGCAACAATGAATATTTTATCCTACCTCTTTTCCAGCTGTTAGGTAGATGTAGATATTCTTCTTAGGATGAGGAACGAGTTTGTAAAAAACAGGTGTTTCTTCTTTAATTTCATAGATAACCTCTGGACAATTTGAGGTCAAATTCTCACCAAGAATAACCTATTTTTTTTTTCCAGAAAGAGAAATACGATTGCTATTAAATATTTTGAATAGCAGGGCGGCAAATCTTGTAGCTTAATGTTAAAACAGCAGCCTTTTTACTCACTACATAGATAGGCTAGGGTACCATGTTCTTTAATCACCCTTTCGTGCCTGTCTGCAACAAGGCTGGTAATAATAAGCATAGTATTTCTGCTTTTGTAGGGAAAAAAGTCTCACACACATGCACACACACACACACACACACACACACACAATGCCACTCATCAACGCTGGTCAATATCCTCATACGTGAAAGTGCATCCCCAATTCCTGACCACATCTGACTGGCCTTATGAGAAGTGACAAGTGACAGCTTCATTAGTACTACCCCAAGACTGATCTTCAGTCTAAAGGAAGATGACTCAACATATATTTGCCTGGGTTATTCTGATTCTCCCATATAATTCTACATAGTCATGCATTTTAAAGTAACCAGGACAACTTATCAGGCCTAAACAAGGAGTATGTATTTACATAGAAAATATGAGTCTGGCTTTGAAATTGGACAAATCTGAGCTTTACTCATTTTCAGACAACAAATATCTACTTAACATTCACTATATATCAGGCACCTTCTTCTAGGTGTTTGGAAAATGCAATGAACAGAGTGGGGGTGGGGGCAGGATTCCCACTGAACTTATACTCATGCACAGAAATGATGACAGACAGTTAACAAAAAGCAAGTAACATAAAATAGATCAGAAGGTCGTAAAAGTCAAAATAAAGTTCAGAGTGGGTCTCACTGAGAAAGTGACACTTATTTAGAGACTTGCAGTGGATGATGGTGTCATTTAGATAACTGCATGAAATGTATTCTTAGAAGAGGCACCCACCGATACAAAGGCCCTAAGATGAGAGGAGGCCAGTACGATCTGAGTAGAGCAAATGAGGCAGAGGGGAGTGGGCAGTGAGGTAACAGGGCGAGTAACATAGGTTTTTGTAGGTCTGTGTAAAGATTTTGCCTCTTAGTCTAGGTGGGAAAGAGGGAGCCACTGCATATCTTTGAGCAGAGGAGTGGCGTGGTAAGGGGGCAGGGTTTGAAGCATGGGTAGAAGACATCAGGAGACTATCACGATCATCTTGGAGAAATGTACCAGCAGCTTGGGCTCAGGTTTACACCTCAGCTCTACCCTTTAAGTGGCTGTGCTACTCTGAACTAGTAACTTAACCTCCCCAGGTCCATATCTCCTCATGTGTAAAATGAGGCCAATAAAGCCTTCCTTAAACACAGCTATTGTAAGGATCAAATGGAAATTATGAAAGATGCTTAGTACATAATACATACTACACAGATAATAATCTATTACTAGACTGCAAGTTCCTCTTGGGTAAGGACCATGTCTTTTTTTTTTTTTTTTTTTTTTGCAAGGGAGACAGACGGACAGGAAGGGAGAGAGATGAGGAGCATCAACTCATAGTTGCAGCACCTTATTTGTTCATTGATTACTTTCTCATATGCGCCTTGATGGGAGGGGGGCTCCAGCTGAGCCAGTGACCCCTTGCTGAAGCCAGAGACCTTGGGCTCAAGCCAGCAACATTTGGGCTCAAGCCAGAGACCCGCGCTCAAGCCACAACCTCAGGGTTTCGAAACTGGGTCTGCAGTGCCCCCAATCGATGCTCTATCTATCCACTGCGCCATCGCTTGGTCAGGCTATATCTTAATCATCTTTGTACCTATCTCTTTGCCAATACAATATCTTCAAAAGTGAAGGTGTTTAAGATTTTGTCAGTTTGAACACATCCAGACATAATATCTACATTCACATCTTTAGCACTGTGGGTAGGGATAGCAGATACACTGCGGCACATGATCTGAAAAGAAAAAATTGGCACCTGGGTTCTTTTCAGACAAAATCAATGTCTGTGCACCCATTGATCAATAATATGTCTGTACCCATGAATTCTGATGGCAATTACATACTGCCATTTAATCAAAAGCTTCTTATCCATTTAGCACATGGAGTATCTTCCTGCACCTGTGCTCACTTCCATAACCTAGCCGGAATCTGGCTTTGTCCTGTGGTGGTGACTTCCTTCCATCGTCTGCTCTGGGTCAAGCCTAGTGCAAGTAGCTCACTAATGAACTACTCACTAAATCCAGGAGCATCTCTGGAAAAAAGGAACAGAAGCAGTTAGGTCCCAAGGGGTGTGGGACAGTTCTGTGCCTCAGGTCATTTAAAAATGACTGTACAGCGGCCTCATCCGATACGGTAGCCACTAGCCACATATGGCTATTTAAGCATTGGTTGAAGATTCAGGTCCTCAGTCTCACTGGCCACATTTCAAGTGCTTGCTAGTCACAGATGGCTAGTGACTACCATATTGAAAGAGCAGAGAGAGAACATTTTCATTTTCGTGGAAAGTTCTATTTGACAACACTGGCCTGCAGAAAACAGAGTGAAGGGAGGCGTCTGGCAAGCACTGACCATGTGTGGAGTTGCCACATTCTTGTCTTCTCCGCTCTAATTTGAGGATGAAATAAAGGGGTCGCATACTAACCCTGACAAGCTCGGGGGAGGCCTGCGAGCCTCAGAGACCGAAAACAACCACACTGGATGGTCTGAATACAGAAATTCCCAACTGAAAGTGAGTCATGGCAGGTGGTCGTGTTTTAGGCTTGTAGCTTCATTGGCAAAGGTTATTCTTTACCTTGAGTCTGTCTACGGTCTTTGCATCGAGATAATAGACTTGAAATGTCAGAGTAATCTCCTTTTCCAGACCCCTCTGGGCACAACCGTAGACACCAGAGCAGATGACCACAGAACCTCTCATTTGTTATCTTGCCCTCCCACATACTGTCTCTATGTGCTGTAAATGTTCATTCTTAAGTATATTATACCCACCGATGTAAAAGAAGTGTGCATTATTCTATTTTGCCTTTTTATCCAATCCCAAAGACTTCCCGCTTTGCTTTCTGCCGCCTCCATAATCTATCTTGAATAAATTTCATGTAACCCTCCTTCTATCTCCTCCTTTGATTTTAATGTATAAAATAAACTGCAAAACTGCCAGTCTCTGGAGCATTTTCTCAATTCGTTGAAATTTTGCCTCCCAGCAACTGTCGTCATTTTGACTCATAAAAATTCTCTACAGGTTTGGATGTTTCTTACTTATATCGACATTTACTTGGCATGGTCAGCATGATTCCAGAGAAGCCCACCCAGGACCACGTCGCAGACCCAGACCCAGTGCTAGGTACCCGGAGGGGCTCATTGTGCTTCACCAGCTCATCACCTGGCATTGTATAAATTTGGGTGAGTTTTCTTGGAATGTCAGACCTCCCTGTTTTAAGATAGGAGGCCCTGACTTTATTTAAGTTCTTAAAAAAAATGCTTAAGGTGGTGGCACTAAGGATTAAGGGTTGAGATAACCCTTAACGGGTGGCTAGTTTTAAATTTGGACTTTTTAATTGGAACTACTTACTGTGAGTCTGAACACAATTTTTTTTTGCTGGGTAAATGAGAATCTGAACTAATGCAGCTCTGAATATAAGGGGCATTTACTCCTGCCAGCTTGAAATTCAGGTATTCTTAGGTGACCCACAATCAATGCAGAATTATCAAAGGGTATCCCTCAAAACGAGCAGGGTCCCAGAGGGAATTCCAACACAACTGCAGTTAAATAACTGACTTGTTCCAGGACTCACACACAAAGGCTGGTTATGCAGCACTCATAGTCATATCAGATATCAGGAGAGAAACCCAGACACATCAGAGAGTCAGAGCAACTCAGGAGGTGATAGCCCCTTGGAACCATATCATAAATGGCACACTTCAACCCACTATATAATACACCTAAATTTTTTTTCAGACTCTGCTGGTCTCAAAATAAAACTAAATATACATATGAAATTGTGCCTCCAAGTCTGACACGCCCCCATCAATACTCCTGCAGATGTATAATTCACGGGGAGCCTTTACTTGCAAGAACTAACAGAAATGGGAAGATGTAACTGGAAGTGATAGTAACTTAAGATGGCCAAAGTGCAGCTCTGTTACACTTAAATTAATTTTTGTATGCACAATAGGAAAAAAAAACACCCCGGCTCTAAAATCAAACCGAATGAGTGAGAGACTTACCTCAACTGGCAAATAGAAGCCTCTGAAACAGAGACTTCCTTCTCGCCGGGAAGTTAATAAGAAAATGTTAGTGACTGTCTCTGAACTAAGGGAGGCTTCCGAAGCCTCAGTAACAACACCCCAATTTTCTCTCATCTCCAACTTCCCCGCTCTACCATTTACTTAGTTGTCTGGACTTAGCGTATTTTTTGCTCCATAGACTCACTTTTCCCCCCCCAAAGTGGAGGGGAAAATGCCTGTGCATCTTATAAAGCTAAAAATATGGTATTTTATTAAATATTTTAACACACCATTTGGTTCAGAATATTGTTTTTCTTCTTTTCCTTCTTAAAATCCTAGATGTGTCTTATGGTCAGGTGTGTTTTATGGAGCAAAAAACACGTTATCTCCTTTCCTCCTCCCCCTTCTCTCTCTTCTACATGTCCTCCACCACAGCTCCCTACTGACCTAGGGGCCACTCAGAATAGAAAACCAGAACAGGATAGACTAGGAAAGAAAAAAAAACAAACAAACTAGAAATTCTGGCAGCTCTCGACAGAGAAACGCCAGTCTCAGGACAAGGAGAACCAGGCATAGCCTTCTTCTCCTTGTGCTGGGACAGAATTAAGGGATATAACTAAAGATTTCCCTAACCCTCTCCAGATCCTGGTGAGTTTGCAAAGGAATTTAATTTAACTTTTAGAGCAGGTGATCCTGGCTATTCTGACCTATTTCAATTAATACACCTACTGGCTTATGGGAGTGAAGCAACAGAACTAAATAAGGTCTGCTGGGAAACTCCTATAGAGGAGTCTGTTTTTACTGTAGAAAGCCAGGTCACCTTAAGAAGGATTGTAGAAAACTAAAATGGGATTTAGAAAAAGAAAATAAACAGTCAAGCACAGGACTGCTTTGAGCACTATGAGATGGTGTTTCCCCTTCTCCTTACTAATAGTTTAGGAGAAATTGAAATTACCATAAAAGGGGAAACGACTAAGGCCTAGTAGATATAGATACTGGGGCTACTTTATCTGTTCTTAACTCTACCCAGGAAGGTTGTCCTCTCCCTTGGACTAAGCTTCTGAACAAATGGTAGGGACACCTAACCAACCAATTTTTGTTTTTAAGTCAGAACCTATTTTTCTCTAGCTAGGGAGTTTTTAAGACAGCATATATTTTTACTAGTCAAATCTGCCCAAGTTCACCTGACAGGGTACAACTTTCTTGAAAACAATGACAACCACTTATCCTTTACTCAGAAGGGTAAAATGTACTGAGAATTAAATGAATTGGACAGTAAACCAATAGGAAAAATAATGATTTTATTTTAAAAATGTATTATTATTATATTTTAGGTAAGAGAAGGGGAGATAATGAGGCAGACTCCTGCATACTCCCTGACCAGGATCCACCCAGCAACCTCATCTGGGACCAATGCTGGAGTATCAAGTTATTTTTAGCACCTGGGGCTGATGTGCTCTAATGGAGCTATCCTCAGTACCAGGGCCACACTCAAACCAACTGAGCCATTTGTTGTGGGAGAGGAAGAGGGAAAAAAGAGGGAGAGGGAGGAAAGGGAGAAGCAGATGGTCACTTCTCCTGTGTGCCCTGACCAGGAATCAGATGTGGCACATCCATACTCCAATCTAATGCTCTATCCACTGAGCCAGCAGCCAGGACCAGAAAATAATGATTTTAAAGGACACTCCACAAGAGGAAACTAATCTTAAGACTGACTGAACATTTGTTAGAGGATGTTCGAATATAACTTTGGGCCTTCTCCAATACAGATAGTGGCAAGACTAAGTCAGCTACTCCTATTTAAATAACCACTGACAATACTGTGCTTCTACCTATTCATCAATATCCTTGAAGACCTAATGGAAGTAAGCCCATTATACAAGATTCCTTAAAAGGAGGGCTTTTAATGCCATGTGCAAACTTCTAAAATTTTCCTCTTTCCAGTAAGAAAATCCAATGGGAAACGACAGAGATTTGTACAGGATCTCATAGCTATAAAAACATCCTACGGCCTCAAATCCACATGTGCTATTATCAGCTACTCCTGTGAACTGCCAATATTCTTCAGAGATAGATTTATGTAGTGCCTTTCTCAGCATTTCTGAAAAAAAAAAAAAAAAAAAAAGCTCGGTAATTTCTCTGTTTATCTTTCAGATAAGATCTGTAAAGCAAATTAACTCAGCATTATCAATAGGAGTTTCCTGTAAACCATTCCTAGGAACAAGAAGATGGTCTGTAAGCAAAACACAACTGTGGTTTTACCTGGGAAGATTGTGAGTTTACTAGGACAGTAATGCCCCAGGGATATAGAGGGTCCCATCTATAATATTTAACCTATTTCTCTCAAACACTAAAAGCTGGTTTGAATGATGTTAAATTTTCCCAGAGAGTCTATTCTAATCCAATATGTGGATGACTTACCTTTATGCTCTAGGACAGATTAGAGTCCCAAGAGAATATAACTTACCTATTACAACAGCTGGCCATAAAGGGATAGGGGGTCTCCCAGGACAAGCTTGACTCAGTTTTACCTCATGTAAAACACCTTGGTCATCTAATATCTAAAGATGGGCTACTGATTAACCCTGAAGACTCACAGGAATAATATCCTTTCTTCTAAAAACAAACAAACAAACAAACAAACCAAAACAGGCTCAAGGTTTCCTGAGTCTTACTGGATACTGCCACAATCGAGTTCCAAATTTTTCATCAAAGGCCCAGCCTCTATACGTCTCAAATGGACCTGATCTAATTCAATGGAACCCTGAAGGGAAACAAGCTAAAGAAGCCGGATATTACTTAAAGCTCCCATTCTGAGATACCTTAATTATAAATTTTCTTCCTTTTTATACATGAAAATAAAGAAGATGCTTTAGAGATCATTAGAGACCTATAGAATAGTATAGTCAGCACTGAGATTCGGTATCCAAAGGGCTCTCTCACTGCAGGACATATCTCTGCTACAGCCACATCATGCAAACAAACAGAAGAAATAGTTATGGGCTCTCCTTTACTTACTTATGCTCCTCTTTCTGTTGAACTCTCACCACACTGAACACTCTGTCAGTTGACTGGCTTCTTATAAAACACTCCTACTTTCTGTGCCTAGTATTACTTGAACTCGATGTAACAATCTTAATCCAGCAATTTTGTTACCATTTTTGAAGCCACCCATAATTGTGTTTTGCTTACTGACCACCTTTGTGTTCCTAGGGATGGTTACAGAAATCGCCTATTCATAATGCTGACTTAATTTGGTTTACAGATGGACCTTATCTGAAAGATGAACAGGGATATGCAATAACTTCCATGGTGGACATAATTGAAGGTTCTTGTTTACCTGAAGAAGATTGGCTCAAACAGCTAAATCAATTCCTCTAATTTGAGCTTGTCCATTGGCCAGAGATCAAATAGCCCATATTTACACTGACAGTAGTTATGCCTTTGTGGTAGTTCACAACGTTGAGATGTGGAAGCAGCGAGGCTTCTTAAGTTCCTCAGGATAGCCCAAAAAAGAATGGAAAGCAGGTTGCGGAATTATTCAATGCCATACAGCAACTGAAACAACTGGCCGGCAATAATCAAAATTCCAGGACAGTCTAACATTGCCACCATGGAAGCAAAAAGAAACAAGTTAGCCAATGCTGCAGCTAGACAAGCAGCAATCAGCAGCCAAATTATCCAGACCAGAGAATGTTTATTCTTCCTATTAAATCAATAAAAAAGATGCCTCTTTTATAGTTCCAACAAACCACTGCAGAATTAGAAAAGAGGGTAAGGCAACAAAATGCAGGGAACCTTTGACTCGGACACAGAAATATTTCTGATTGGTTTGGATCTAATCAGAAACCAATCTTACCTATAGGGGCTTAATTACCTACACTTCAACATGTACATGAGCTAACAGGTTGGGGGTCTAAAAAGATGATTTCATGGAGTAAATGATATTACTGGAAACCTCTTCCTACTGTAGCTAGTGAAGTGCACAGTAGATGTTTTTGCTGTCCAAAAACTACCCTAGAAAATCACTCCATGGAACCCAAGGACATTTCCCGCTTCCTTTAGGTCCATTTGAGGTATGAAATTGGATTTTATCCAAATGCCACCATCTCAAGGATACAAATATGTGTTAGTTATGATGTATATGTTTTCTCATTGGGCTAAGGTATTTCCTTGCAGGAGAGCAACAGCTTAACAGTAGGTAAGTTCTTATTGACAAAAATAATTCCCAATTGGGGAATTCCCTATGAGTCACATAGTGACAAAGGGACTTATTTCACTGGGCAAATAATGCAATCCAGTTGTAACACTTGGCCTATTCAACAGCATTTTCACCCTAGTCCTCTTAGTGGGACATACAAATAGTGCAATTAAAACTCAACTAGGCAAAATTTCAGAAGCTTTTCATTTCTCTTGTCCAAAAGCTCTCTGTATAGTGCTCCTCAACCTGAGATCTACTCCTACTGGCAAACATAGTCTTTCTTCTCATTAGTCACTGGTCACTCTATGCATTTGGATGAAGGAGCACATGAACCAACCTTAATAAAAGGAGACATTCTGCATTACTGTCAAGAATTAGTAACCAGCTTTAAAAATTGATAAATTAGTGACTAATTCATTTCACGGTGCACTCCAGGGAAATAAGACTTCAAAGACCATGACTTACAACCAGAAGATCTTACTCATTAGAAAAGACATCAATTAAAGACTTCCTCCAACCTCATTGGAAGGGACCTATGGGGTATTATTAACTAATAATCCATAGGCAGCTGAACTTAAAGCTGTTAACTCAACAATTCACTTTTCTCATAAAAAGAAAAGAAAACCAAAGTGCTTAACCACCAGTGGACACGTGTCCCCATCTCTGACACCCCCTTATGCCTAGAGCGAAGATCAAAGACTCCTCATGGAGGAGAAGTCACTGGCATCAGAACCAGAGAGCTTCCCCAAGATACTAACAAGGCCTGTGTACCTTGATGTTGATTTTAAAAAATCACTTACTGATAGTTTTTACCTGTCTGCTAATAATATTAGTCATACTGTTAGACTTGTTCTTTGAGCTTTTCTCTGACTTTATATATATATAGCCAAAATAATTGTTATAATTGCTGGAGATGTGTCAGATAACTTTTGTATTTATCAATAATACTCTTTATATGGTCTCTCTTTTGAGATTTTAAAGGAATATTACTGCAGAAGAAAGGAAAGGAATGCATGTGTTTTTTGAGAGAAGTTAAATGGAAGTAGTTTGTCCTAATAAGTTGGTTATTTCTGAATGAGTAAAAAGAAAAAACTAAGAGGGACAAGATACAGGTTAGTGGAAAAGGAATTCTGAGAAAAGAGTTTTGTGTATAAATGCTAGACCCCGATTATGGAAACATATTTACCCCCTATTCTAACAAGGACTACTAAGTGTACTAATTCAGATGAAAGCTAACGTGGCTATAATAAAATCATGGCCCTCCGTAACTCTTGCTGAGGCACAGGAAATTTACTTATGAAACTCTTTCTGTCCTCCTGGCCTCTGGGAATTTTTAGATAGGAACGGTAATTTACACCATTGTGTTCTTACAGCCTTGTCCCCAAATAAACCTTAAGGTTACAGCTTCCAATTATACAACTAGTGGGAACTAGATTAATAATGAACAGCACTTGAGTGCTTCCAATGGGAAGTAGATGAGCCATAGTAAATGGGAACCCATCGCATGGTCAGCCTGTGAAAATCAAAGAGGTATATGCCCTCAAACTACCAGTAAATGTTATACTAGACACAGAATACAGGAAAGTGAGTCAAGACAGCAAAGCTTGGATCATGATAGCTCATACGTTAGAAATGACCCAGGGTGTTTTTCTTAATGAACGCCCATAAATTCTGACTGCCTCTCGTTTCCCTGCCTTTCCCTTTTGAGGAAAATTTGGCCGGACTTCCATCCAAGGTTATGGTCTTGCCCCATGCCCAATGGCCCACTGCTCAGCAAGACAAATGATTATACTAAGACTTCCTAGGAATGAGCCTTTCTAGCACCGTAGGACCACATCATCCAACCAAGAAGTTGGTTATTAATGCATTCTTCAGACTGATCTGTGAACAAAAAGGGGAAGTGCAGACACAGAGGGGGCCATATACTAAACCTGACAAGCTCCGGGGAGGCCAGTAAGTGGCCTTACAAACTCGGAAAACAAAAGAAAGCACATAGGATGGTCTGAACGTAAAAATTCCTAATAAAAATTAGGTCATGGCGAGTCATATCCTAGGCCTGTAGCTTCCTTGACAAAGGTCAATCTTTACCTTAAATGAGCCTGTGTACTGTTTTTCGTTGTTGTTGGTTTTTTTGCATCTACAATAATATGTCTGAATGACAGAGTAATCTTCTTTTCCAGACCCCTCAGGGTACAATGCCAGCACCAGTGCAGGAGACCCCAGAACCCCTCACTGCTGTCTTGTTCCTGGAATACTGTCTCTGTGTTGTAAATGTTACTACCTTATACCCACCAATGTAGAAAAAAGTATATCTTCGCTTCATTTTACTTTTAATCCAACCCAGAAATTTCCCTGCTTTGCTTTCTCCTTACTTACCACCAGTTGATTTAATGGAACTGCCTGATGTCTCTTCTTTTGATTCTAATATTTGAAATAAGTTGCAAAACTACCATTCTCTGGAGCATTTTTTTCCCATTCATTGAGATTTTTGCTTCTTGGCAACTGTTGTCAGTTTCACTTAAATAAACATACAAATTCTCTACAGGTTTGGATGTTTCTTACCTCAACAAATTCATAATCTTTATAAGCTCAGATTCAAAGAGTTGATCCAGTTCTGGAAAGTGGTTGTATAGTGAAGAAAAGGAAGCCAAGTTTAAAAAGACTTGTAGAAATATTCTCAAGTGAGACTGACAAGAAGAGAGGCTGCTGCCCAGATTCTCTGGTCGCACCGAAAGCATCAGGTGGCATAACCACCTATAAAGTATTCTTGCCCATCAAGCTGAAGCTGAATCTAATTAAGCCTGCAGTGCAGACTTCCATTTACATTAGAAGAAGTAGGGAAACAAACTGAATGATCCCACAGGAAAGCGAATAGCCCATGTCCCGATGTGAGATATTCACAGGCAACAGACTTTGTTTTCTCACTCAGTCAGTGGTGGGGAATAAAAAGAGTGAATTCTTCCCAAAGTCAACAGCAGTGCATAGGAGGAGGCCACTCAGGAATATGAGAAACAGAATGACCAAGTGTGATGTGATCTGAGAACCTTGTTTGGATACCAATTTGAACAAGAAGACTTTTTTAAAAAGATGTTTTTGAGCTAATCAGGAAAATTTAGTTACACGGATTCAATATTAGATAATCCTAAATAATTACTAATAATTTTGTTAGTTGAAATAATAGCATTATGGTTATATAAGAAAATGGTCATGTTTTGTTTTGTTTTAGAGAGGCATAATGAAGTGAGGGCATGAAGTGGCACAGTGTCTGGGATTTGCTTAAAAATAAAAAGTAAATAAAAACATTATTTACAGTAATAGGAGCATGATGGCTATAGTTGCTAATACTGTGTTGTATATTTGCAAGTTGCTAGGAGAGTAAATCTTAAAAGTTCTCATAACAAGAAAAAAACTGTAACTATGTTTGGTGACTAAACTTATTATGGTGATCCTATCACAATATATACAAGTATCAAGTAAGTATCTTGAACATCTGAAACTAATAAATGTCAAGTACACCTCAAAAAAAAATTATAAAACACCACTGGTCTGTGTCCATTTTAAGCGAGTCAAGAGCGGCGCTGTATTTGTGATTGAGGCTTATTTTATTTATTCTTGGAGCAAGGCTGATGCAGATGGGTAGGGTCTAGAAAGATCTAGCTTGGGGCAATTTTGACTTATTGCTTGATACACTAGAGATGAGACACCAGTATTCTCTCTAGAACTCTGAATTATGGTAAGAAAGTCTTTCTTTGTTGTAGTTGAAAAAATTACCAAAGAACAGCACATGCCAAGGATTATCAACCAGTTTCCTGAACAAGCTATCTAGGGTGGCCTGCACTTAGCTTCTCCTGATAACCACAGATACTGGAGTTAAATCGTTATGTTTCATTGAGGTGGGAGTGAGACTTCTCTGGAAAGTAACTTGGCATTATCTACCAAAATTATATAAAGTGTATATATACCCTTAGACCCAGCAGGTCCTCGTATAGATGTGAAATGACATATGAACACGGATATTCTTTGCAGCATCATGTGTCATACACAAAAGACTGAAACAACCTAATTGTCCAACCATTGGAAACAAGTAAACTATAGTATATCAATTGAATTCTATTTAGCCATAAAAGTAATTAGAAAGTTCTTTATGTTATGTTTAATATGTTATATTAAATATGTATATATTTGCATATACATATTTTATGCATATGCATGTACTATATATACACATACGTTGTATATGTTTAATAAAGGGGGAAAAGACTATCTTCCCCCTTTTGCTTGCAGACATATATAAAATATCTCTGGAAAGATACCCAAGAAAGTGTTATCATTGGTCGCCCCAGAGGGTGGAGACATGTGACATTCACTGCATATTCTCTTGGTTCTTCTGTATTTTGAGTATTACCAATACATTATCTTCAAAAATAAATACATACAATTTAAAAGTGTTTAAAGAAGACTGTGTTAAAATATTTTTTTCCGCCGGATTATATAGACAATGGTCTCCAGATCCTTGAAGACAGAACAAGTGCTACACAGAGACATTGGGGTCCCTGCTTCCATGGTCCTCAACTCTCTTAAATGACCACAGGACAGGAAAGAGATGGCTGTCTTCCTCCTTCAGATTTCTATTAATAGCACCACCACCTCTCCCATCCCCTTCCCCACAGCCCAGCCCAGGGGCCGCCATGGACACTGGATCTTCCAACCACAAAATCCATGTTAACATCAACACAGAGAGGACAGCCAGTAAGAAGGGAGTGAGGGACCTCTTCCTTCCTCAGCCCCGTTCAGCTGAGCAGCTTCGGAAAAAGAACACGATCAGTGAAGTGCTGCAGGAAGTGACAGTGAGTCACAGAAACCCAAAATGGGTTGAATTTTGCATAAGAAAAACCTCATCCAATTCACACACTCTCCTGGAGCATGACGTGGATTTTTATCTATTGCTTCCAATACATGCTCTTAATATCGATCAAATTTGAAGTCAACCTGAGCCCATGTACATTCTGATCAGCCCCTTCATCTTTCCAGTCTCAAATGCCACCTCCTCTGAGCAGCTTTCCTGGGTCTCCTTTCTGCTGTGCCCCACTGCCACTTACGCCCATCACTCTGGTCTCTTCATGGCACTTAGCACTGGCTGCAATGACTTCATCATTGATTAACCCATTTACTTGTTTTCTGCTTTTTTCTTCCCACCATGAGAGCAGGGACATTGTCTGTTTTGTTAATTTTTTGTATCCTTAGCACCCAGAACAGTGCCAGGCACATAAAAGGTATCTAATAAATATTTATTACATGAAAAAAACAACACTCTATTAGAGTTCAAGATCTTATAAGGCTCTTCACATTTTTCCAGTGGAAGGCTATATAGAAAACAAATTTTCCCCGATGCAGAATTTCAGTTTGTGTCAACATATTGTTTCTGTTGACATCTTCCTGAAGCCTCATGGAAGGCTATTAACTAGTCTAGGAATTTTTGCTGCATACAAAAAACAAACAAACAAACAAAAAACAACTATAGTCCTGCATTGTATGGTTTGTGAGACTTCAATGCCACACATTTAATTAGTTGCATTATAAGTTTGATATCACCACCAGGAAGGATAGCCTGTGAGGAAAATGAGGGGGAAGAAAAATTAAATAAAAGACTATTTCTTGTTTTCTTTAATATTACCACAAGATAGAAAAATCATGGGTGTTCAAAAAGCTCAAATATGCCAAATTGCTTTCCTTAATGCTTCACTCTGGAGGGCTAACCAGTTGAAGGGTAAACAGGCCAATCTTCTCACTTCTCTCTCTCTCTCTCTCTCTCTCTCTCTCTCCCTCTCTTTCTCCCTCTCTTTCTCTCTCTCTCTCTCTCTCTCTCTCTCTCTCTCTCTCACACACACACACACACAAAAAGCAAGGTAATTAATCAATAGCATTTAATGTGCTTCTCTAGTCAGACATAATAAAAATGAAATATAAAAATGGAAGCAAATTCCTCTCTTGTTTCCAACCTATTTACTTTATTCTAAGTAGTAAGAAAAGCATACAGCCTGAATCACAAGTTCCAGAATTGTGGATTGCAAGGGAGTAAGAGCTCTAAATTGAGGAGTCCCCACAAACTCACAAACTGAAATGAATTGTGATATAGGGATGAACTGGAAACTGCTTCATTTGACATTCTAAACAGCCAACCATGGGGCCCATTTCCAAGTTTTGACACTTCCTGCTGCTTTTACCTCTTGGTCCATTGCCTTAGCTCAGCTGTCCCCACCCCACCCCCCTTCTGGCCCCAGGTTGTACCCTGGTTGCCCCATTATCGCCTTTTTCTTATTTGAACATTCCATGGGAATATATATACGCCAAGCTTGTCCTTATAAAGGTTGTATTAGTTTGGTTTTCTCTCTCATTCAAAAACTTTAAGAACTGGAATAAAGGAGGGCTCTTCAGTTGTTACATAGTTGGTCTACTGTTAGAATGCATGAAGAACTTTCTGGAACTGGGTTGAATTTTGCTCCATGGTTTGGATAACTGAAATCCCTCTAGTGAAAGTAAGGTTTTGAGGGTAGCGGTACTTTTCTGCTACATAGGGGGAAAGGGCATGGTATAGATTCCTGCACCCTGAACCCTACTTCCTTCCTAGGGACGTTGAAGAATCCTAACACTAGCTTCCTATCACCAGAACTATTCCAAGAATCAACTAAAATATCCATTTCCTACTTTTGCTCTAAAGGAATCCACTGAGGAAAAGCAGGGCCCCTTAGTGCAATCAGAGGCTCCCAAGAGCTACTTGCAACCCTGAGAGAAAGGACCCTTTCTTCCTCAAATACAGAAGTCTATCCACAAATAGGAACAAACTAGAACCACAGAAGCCATAGCTCCTTCTCATGAAACCCTAAACAGTGGTATTGACCCAGATGTTCCAATATTAAAAATAAAAACCAGTTTCAACAACTCTACCAAGCTCTACAGACTACATTTCAATTAACAGTGTAGTGTGGTTGGGAGACACCTTACTTTAGTGCAAATCCCCCCGAGCAAGTTACCTAACTTCTCCGAGCTCGGGTTTCTTTCATTTATAAAATCTGTATGGTAATAGGATTGACTCACGAGGATTAAACGAGTTAACCCACGCAGACACTGGTTCTAATGCCTGGCGCATAGTAAGAGCTCAGAAATGTTAGCTATTATTATTCCTCATCCGCTGCTCTGTTATCTTTAATGCTTCCAAGAAAGGTTAATGGGCATGTGTAATGTTACCAATTTCAAATTTCAGGCATATTCTGTTATTACTTATTTTACCACCTGGAAAAGCTCAAAATATTCAATTCTGCCCTTGAAATAAGGACAATATGCTATATGTGTAAGTCAGCCTGAAGGAATCCAAACCACTATAGGATGTCCCTGAAGAAAGAATCAGCATGTGTTTATAAACACGGGTGCGTGAGCAGTGTGCCCTGGCTGGGCAACACGTGTGACACACATTCCCAAGAGCTAAGCTCAGGGTGACCATGCTCTTTCAGCTGATCTCACCAGAGACGCTGACAACTAAAAAATGACAGAACATAATCATGTTCAGAAAGGAAGTAAAATGAGGAAATAACAGGGGGCAGGGGTGATTGAACATAACTTGTCTTATAACTATTAGGACCACATGTTGATCAAATAAGGGGGCAGATTAGACACTCTCAAAGGGCCCTCGCAGTCCTAAAGTCCTGCGGTTGTTCTAAAATCTTATAAAGGGACTTAGGAAAAAAGGCAAGAGAAAGGGCAGTAAAGGTATTAGCACGCTGTCAGGTCTTTCGTTTTTCCCACTTATCGTGAGTGAAATCTTACCTTTGGAAGCGGTGCCAGGTGACGTGGAAAACGTGCCTATCTTTAAAGACACTTTAAAAGTGATTCACTATCTCGGCCTAAGATCAAAATAATTTTTCCACATGATAGAATATGAGACAGCTATTTAAAAATACTGTTGACAAAAGGTTTACTGTAACATTTGAATATACATATTTTCCCTCATTAACTGAAGGAAAAATGATGCAAAATTGGATAGACTCTGAACTCAACTATGTTAAAAAACAAACAAAAAAACACTCAATTGCTGACAGCAGTTGCCTGTAACGCAACAGAACTGCGGTTGTTTTTTCTTTGCTTTCCTCTCATCCCCTGCTCCTTTGCAACTTTTTCTACAAGCATCTATCATTTTTACAACACAAAATTACTTAAATAACATGATATCTAAAATTGCACTGAATTATATGAAAACCCCATGAGGTTTTCAGTGATTGAAGAAGCTAGGATTTTGTGTGTGTGTGTGTGTGTGTGTGTGTGTGTGTGTGTGTGTGTGTGCGCGCGCGCGCATAGGGGCAATAAACATCAATGGGCCCCCAACTGCCATTTCCTGCCTCTCATCCAACCAGGCATATACTACAGTGCCTGGCAGCTGTCAAAATGCCGCCAACTCTTGATCACTAGCAAGCACGCGGCTGATCCGCCTTGGGTTGGATTTTGGGGTTTTTTTTGTTTTTTTTTTGCTGCTCATTAGTACCTCCACTCTGGGGCGTAAGGAGCCAAGCTTGTGTCTATCAATGTTCGGCTTTTCTAACAGTTCTGGTGACAAGTCTGGCAAGGGAGAAGCTTGAAGTTTTTGAATAAAGGGATTTGGGGATTATCTGTGTCTTCCAAATCATTGACACAGCCCTGACTCTCCAGGACTCTGCAAACAAGCTACCGAGGGCAGTCTTGGAAATTACTGGGCTCTTCTAGGGAGGCTGGAGGAGCCAATGCAGCTCACATTTGCCCCTGGTAACCTCGTCCTAGGAAAAGAACCTCTCTGAGGGAAGCTGGAGGCGGGGCTTAATTCTCAGTAAGTCATCATGCCAGTGAGGTATTCCCGCAGTCAGATGGTCTGCCTTTTCACGCTGGGATTCTTCTCTGAGCCTCTAAGACCTTAGACCCACCCCAGGTGCCCTATTTCCTCACCAGCTACCCCAATATCCACATGCTTCCCAAGCCCCCCATGAGAACCCTCAGGGAGCAGATGCCCTTGCCTGGGCAGAGGTAACAGTCATGAGGGATATAAAGGCAGTCTCTGAAGTTGCTTTGCCACTGTGTGACCTTGAGCAAAACACACAGCTTTTCTGAGCCTCAGTTTCCTCATCTGTAAAATGGGAACAGAACATCAACTTCACAGTGTTCTGGAGAAGACTGAATTAGCTAGATTGTGTGGAGTGACTGGCTCATAGGAAGCACTGTATAAATGTTAGCAGTCACAAAATAGACAACCTGCCTCATTATTCAAACAAGGCCATAGATGTGGCTTTTGAAAGGGTCCCCCTTCCGGATGCTGAGGAAAGCGAGACTTCAGCCAGCTACCGCGTCCTCAGCAGCTTGAGGCTGCAGCTTGGTCCCCCCTCCTCCACCACCCTGGTGCCACAACAACTCTAAAATCTGGCCAGCTGCACAAGAACCAGCGGGGTGAGCAAACAGGAGGGGCGAACCAGGCCTTCCCCTTGGGGAACTATTTATAGCTAAGTGTTCTTTCACCTCCAATTTACCAAGTAACAATTTGGTTGGCTCAGCACTGGGGAAACAGTGTTCTTGTCAAAACACTCATCAAAAATATCCCAAATCTGAAGAGCTAATTGGTGAGGAGGCCCAGTTTGGGTTGATGGGAAGGTCTTCTGCCAGGTTAGTGGGCTCCAATCAGCCAGACCAGGCTGGTATAGCTACAGGCGAATCTTCATGGCACCGAGCCACTTGCGTAGAATAACTGATAGGTGTTTACCATTCCCCGGGAAATTAAGCCAACACAACAAGAAAGATAATCAATGTATATTTTAAAAGAATGTGTATACAAACAAACTCCCTCCCATATGTTACTGGGTTTCCTCCAAAGAAAACAGATTAAATCAAATGCCTACCAGGCATTCGGCACTATATCAGGCTGTGAGACTTCCTGGCCCCCTTCTCAAGATGTTTAAAGTCAAGCGGAGAAGGCCAGACAAGCACAAGAGAAAAGGTAAGGCATCAAAGCAAGGCATTTGTAATGAGCCAAAAAAAAAAAAAAAAAAAAAAAAAAGATACAGATAATGAGTATTTCAGGAGATGAGAGAAAAATATGATCACTACAGGCTTAAGAGTCCTCAAAGATAAGGCAGAGTTTAAGCTAAGCCAAAGCACACAGACATAGCATTTGCTAAAGCAGAGGGGAAAAAAGAAAGCAGTCCAGGAAGGGGGTACAGTGTGAGCAGAGGTGTGCGACAGGACCACACAATGCACGGGGAGCGTGGAGCAAGCAAAGGTTTGGCTGGGGAGGCGGTGGTAAGGGCGCAGAAGACAGAAGTGGAGGCCTTCAGAAGAAGGGGTTTTCCAAGTTGTCTAGAACACTTTCATTTTACAGAGGAGGAAATGGAGTCTCAGAGAGGTTAAGCAATTTTCCTAAAGTCACAGAGCTAGTTATCAGTGGGAGATCAGTTGAGAAAACAAATGTTAGTGTCCAATTTCAAATCTGAGCTGACAGTACACTGACTGGCTACAGAGAAGCAAAGGAATCTCACCGCAAGGTGACAGAAATAGTGCAGTTCCCAGCCACAGATGTTGGTGGGGGCCACAGGTGGTGTTCAATAAATGCTTGCTGATGAAATTGAGGAGATAAGTGCTGTGTAATTTCAGGTAGTTCTGATGCTAGTTTCTCCTCCTTCCCACTGCCCCTCTCTCAAATGAATTAAAAAAAAAATCTCAACTTGACCAGTGGTGCATGCACACAGTTGGAAATACAGCCCTCAGAGATAAAAGTCAGGGGAGTCTCAAAGCGTTTCCAGTCTCTCACCTCTCTGTGGTGTGTGTGTGTGTGTGGGGGGGGGGACAAGGGCAGAAAACAAACCCCTTCTGTGGGCAGCAAGTGGGCTGAAAGGAAGGAGCACCTGTTTTTGTTTTTTTTTTCCTCTGTTCAAATCCTATAATCTCTCATTTCTTTGAAGTTGTGAGAAATCAGATGCTTTGTAAATTTTCATTATAAAGGAGATAGAACAAAAAGGTTAAATGTCTCAGAGAGAGGTGAGTTAGGGATTGAGTAGGGGTCAGCAGCCCCTCCCCCTGCCCCCCCCCCCCCCCATTTATCTCACTCAGGCAATTTATGAGTCAGGAAGGGGAACTAGCTTGCTGCAAGCCAGTAATCTCTCTAGCTATGTATCTCTCTACATAGCTAGAGAGATTACTACATACTGACTTCTAGAAATTTCTTTCTGGCCATTTCTGGGGGTCACTGAGAAGTTCATAAAGCAGTTGGTATGGGGTTGTACATAATGCAGAAACAACAAAAAATAAAAAGCACAAAATTGGATCACTTAAAATGAACACGAGCCTGACCTGTGCTGGCGCAGTGGATAAAGAATTGACCTGGAATGCTGAGAGGTCGCCAATTTGAAACCCTGACCTTGACTGGTCAAGGCACATATGGGAATTGATGCTTCCTGCTCCTCCCCCCCTTCTCACACTCTCTCTCAGATCCTCACTAAAATAAATAAAATTTTAAAAAAAATTTTAAATGGACATTGAAAGAGGCACAAGAAACCAACCTTAAGTAACTGGCCATCTCCAGTCCCCAGGAATAAAACAGTTCTGTTCATAACCACGGTGCCATAGACAGATGTCAGGTCGGAATGGATCAAGGTAGATGATGCGATTGGTTGGACTTTTTCAGGTTGATCATCTTCTTTCTGAATATGCACACAAATGTACAAATAAAAAAATTGATTTTTAATAGCAATAATTCCCTTGATTAAATGTCACTTGTGCCCACCTGGGAAGGACCCTACCTGAGTCCCCAGATATATTATTATCTTAGACAAGATCCCCAGGAACAATCTTTTATCCTTTTTATCTGCAAAATCACCAGGCTTGCCCAGCCCATGGAAAGCCATTTGTTTACTATGTATTAACATGTATTGATTGCCAGCAGTGAGCTAGCCATCCATTTAACACTCCTCCAGCTGATATATGAAACTGCGGTCCACCTTATTGCCAAGAGAAAGCCCACTGCTGAATTGGGATCTTACACTTAGCTGTTTGCAAGATCCTGCTGCAATTTGCTTTCTCTAGGGATTGGCTTCTGCGAGGTTAAACAAGCCGTTTCCAAGATGTGAGACAGGCCATCCTATCGGGTGTGATGGCAGTCGGAGGAATTCCGGATTTACAAGAAGGGTGCAATGTGAAGCCCAAAGGCAGGGTAAGCAATTCAGAAGGTGGAGAGGGAGAGATATGGTCATGGATGGTGGGAAAGGCAGAACCACAGAACTACAGAGGAACCTAACACAAGGGTTGGACCTGGTGCCGATGCTCTTGAAGAGAAAACGGAAAGCAGGCCTGACCTGTGGTGGTGCAGTGGATAAAGCGTCGACCTGGAAATGCTGAGGTCGCCGGTTCGAAACCTGGGCTTGCCTGGTCAAGGCACATATATGGGAGTTGATGCTTCCAACTCCTCCCCCCTGTCTCTCTCTCCTCTCCCCCCCCCTCTAAAATGAATAAATAAAATTGAAAAAAAAAATTGAAAAAAAAAAAAAAAGAGAAAACGGAAAGCATAACTCCACCCTGAAGGCATTTTTTAAAATAGTCTGAGGCTTTGAGCACATGTAATCACATGCTTCCTCCTGATCATTAAATAAAGCCTCTCTTTAAACCCCGAGCAGACAGAGTGTTGACCAAAATGTCTTTTTCTTTCTTGTTTAAAGGCAAGAAGTATTTTATGCTGCTTTCTGCCTTCACTGACAGAGAACTGAGTTTGTTACACAAATCTCTGGAAGATACGGAGCTGGAGAGCCGTTGCTGTCTACAGCTACTGAACGCAGTGTGATAGCACACTTTATCTGCCAGAGCTCAGTTCCCAACTGTACTACGGTTTTTCAAAAGCACGTTTAAATTTTAGCCAAAGAGAGAGCTGGCAAACTTCAGTAAGCATCACCACAACTCCTAAAATCACCCCATTTTCAGAGGTGGGAGGTGGACAGGGGGGCGGGGCTAAGCCTTATTAACTTCATTATATTATTGCAAATAGTGTTTATGTCTTTCAATTTATATCTTATTAAATATTCATTATTTTTAAACCCACCAATTTTCATTAACATCAACACTGAATGGATCCATAGACTAAATTGATTTCTGAAGCCTTTAAAAGTACCATCTATATTTCTTTGCTGGAGTTGCGCTGCGAGGAAGAGATAAGCTAGCAGGGATTTCCTCCAACACCATGATCACTTTTCGAGGAAAAGATGTTATAACATAGGGAGAAAGTTGACTTATTTGCATAATATATTCCATAGTAAACTCAGTTTAAGAAGATTTTTTTTGAAAGCCCATTAGAAAGTTTTTTTTTCCTGTTAAAGATACTTTTTATGCCATCAGGAAAGATGAGGTCCTGTTCTGTTAAAATTGAATAAAAAAGTCTATGCATCAGAACAATAGATCACTGTTAATATAATGATGCCTCATGACTTTTGAGCAGAAAAAGAAAAATCGAATGACCTTTAGATAAAACACACGCGCGCGCGCACACACACACACACACACACACACCCCACATCTTGCTTTAAAATAAAACCAGAATTGTTTAAACTTAACTTTGGCCAACTATGCCTATTACTTTCATTAAATATTTGAGCAGCACAGAACAGCTAACTCAGAGAATTGGATGTCATCTCTCTCTGGGTATCTGATATATTCTAATACCACTAGCTTTGGCTAGAGAACTCCATTCTCCTTCATCTCTTGACCCAGAAAGAGGAATAGCTGTGGATTGTTGATGATCCGCCCACAGGGACCAAATGGAATCGTGTACTCTCGTGTCTGATATACAGAAGGTGCTTAATAACCATAGCTATTCTGATGAGCCCAGAGCCACGATGTCACGGGTGGCCCTTGCTGAGGTGGATGAGATAGTCTGGCTGGGAAAGACTGGCTCCAATTAAAAAAAAAAAAAAGAGGCAGCTCAAAAGTTGAAAGGGAATAAGATGAAAATTGCTTTCAAATGTCCATCTCAGCCTCTCTAGTGTCCTCTGACTTATGAGTGTTCCTCAATACAGGGGTCCTCAAGCTATGACAGTCCCGACATACGATGTTTTGAGTTTACAATGCTTACTCCCATAAAAACTTAAAAAAATTGAGATGTGAGTGTTATGGCTTATGCCATTGGCGTCGTACTCACAGACTGCATGGGTGAACTAGTTTGGTTGCACGCAGAGGAAGAACACGCAGTAATGCGGCATATGAGTGAGGGGGTTGGCGTCCCCCCAGTGCGTGACCTACACCATTTTGGACTGTTAAAAGTACAAGTGTTTCGTTTGTGTTGCTTTGTTTGGCAACTTCTTGGCCCTTATCATGACTCCTAAATGAAAGTCAGAGTCTTCAGATGGTAGTGCTTCGAAGAAGAGGAAAGCCATCACGATGGATGTCACAGAGCTACTGGCATCACATGGAGAGGAGTTGTTTGCTGAGGACCTTATTCAGCTGGAGAGGCAGCTGACTGAAGAGGATAAGATAGTAACCCTAGAACCGAAGAGATTTACTACCAAGGGCTTGGCAGGTAGTATTTCTATGGTAGAGGATGGGTTGGCCAAACTTCAGGCTGAAGACCCCAGTGATGACAGTCAGGAAGGTCTACAGAGCTGTTATGGATGCCTTGCAATGCTATAGGTAGATTTTGGAAGAGAAGAAGTCACCAACCTTCCAGACTAGCCTGGAACAATTCTTTTAGAAGGTAGAGAGGCCTGAAACAGATCCTGTACCCTCTACATCAGCTGCTTCTTGAGAAGAAACACCCGTAGTACAGGCTGAATCATCTCCAGCACCTCCTGCGTGTTCCGTAGGCAATCTTGATTCCCAGTAGCGTAGCGAGGGGCGGGGGCAAGGGGTCTATCATGTCCCAGGTGCCACTCGCAGAGGGGCGCCAAATGGTCTCCAAGACAAACAAGAAAACCGTTAGTAGAAGGGGAGGGGGGCGCCAGTAAAGCGTCGTGCCTGGGCGCCAGTTATGTTCGCTACGCCACTGCTAATTCCCCTGATCCAGTATCTCCAGCACCTTCTGCAGGTTCTCCTGTCTCTCCAGCATTCTCCCAATAGGTCACACTCTCCCACCTTGCAATGCCCCTGCCAGTGTGCAAGCCAACCACAGGAATAAAGGTAAGGAATTTTGTTATACTCATTTTTCGTCATGTTTTCTGTTAACTACAGCACAGTGTACAGTACAGTATAGTTATGTCCTTTTCCTTTTTCTGTGGCTTCATTGTGTTTTTGTGTTCTAGATTATGATTTTACAACTGTGTTAGGATAGGTAAGTGACAGGCTAGGGTGTGTTTCAACTTACATCAAAATTTGGGTTACGCCACTGTTGTAGGAACGAAACTGTATCATAACCTGAGGACTCCCTGTAGCTGCAGTTTTCAACATGAAGTCCCAGATCAATAGCATAGGTAAGTAGTACAGCCATTAAACCCATGCTACCAAGCTGGAAAGCTGGTGGCTTTAGAACAAAATGCCTGGGACTAGGGGTCAGAGAGGTTAAGTTCGCATTGGAGCTTGGCTCTCACCAATGGGACTAGGGCAATTCATTTAACCCTGTTGGAGGCTGGCTTTCTCAGTTGTGCATAAGGCAAAGGAAACCTGATTAGTAGAGTGGTTATGAAGGAAAGATAATACTGATAATAGTAATAATAACATGCTGAAAGTTTTAGCTGGTGTTATTATTACCGGTAACATGTACTTACTACCTGCTACTTGGAGTATTTTATCATTTTGCCTAATAGGAGCAGTCTAGGGTGGTGAGCCAGACCTCCTGGGTTTTGAATCCTGGCTCTATCACTTTCTAGCTAAGTAATTTGAGGCACATTACTTAACCTCTCTGTGACTCAGTTTCTTCCTCTGTATGGTGGAAGTGATGGCAACAGCATTTATGCCATAGACTTGCTATGAGGACTGAAGGAGTTAGTTCCCAAGCCTTAGTAAAGCTAAGAACAGTGTCTGTAGGCCCACAGGAACACACAATCCATGGTTGCTATCATTACCTTATTTAAAAACACAAACACTCCCTGCCACACCCATGGCAGTACTGTATTCCCAACTTCTTCTTTGCCACAAGACCATAAATTTGTTCAGGTAGCAATAAACCCAAGCTGGGAAAACCATGACTGGACCAAGCCAAATGGTAATCCCATTCCTCATCACCAGATACTTGCTTTCCTACCCCTTGGCACTAGGAGTTGGCCACATGGCCCAGTTCTGGCCAGTGAATGACAAGAAGTCCACTTGAGGGGCTTCTGGGAGGGACTTTCCTCCTTGATAAGGGCTCTTAAGGTGAGCCCGTTTGCCTGTCTCCCTGACCTCCTCCCTTTGAAATCAGTGGTGTAAAGTCACATGGTGGCAGCCATTTTGTTTCCCTGACAGACAAAATCGAAGATGAAAATCAACAGGCCAAGATTGGTATGAGGAAACAATAGAAGGCTCTGGGTTCTTGAGGACGCGACTGAGCCCAGACTTCCAACTTTGCAACTTTTTACTAAGTTAACAACTGCTGTTGTGGTTGCAGCTACTCTTGATTAGGTCCGGTTACCTGCAACCCAAAGCCAGTCACTGTGTACCGAATGAGAGTCGGGGCTCCTGGGACCTGGCACTAGACTTGAGATCGTCCTCAGCCTGGAGGGACCTGGAGCTGGGACAGTAAGTGCTTGCCCCCCTCACCCTGAGGACTGACCAGAGTCAGGACTGGGGAGTCAATTACAGCAGCGAGCCTGGAAGAAAATGGGCAGGAGTGGGCTTGGACCTCACATAAACCCCAAGGGCTGCTGTGGCTGAATGGAAATGGGTTCTTTTGTGCTGGAAACACACAGAAATGGACAGGTCCCCATGAATGGGAAAAGGAACCTTTTGAATGGCTTTCTTATGCTCATTTCAGCAAATGAAACAAAAGAAAGGCAGGCCCCAGAGAACCTCACAAAAGCAAAGTTAATACCTAGGGAACCAGGCAGAAAAGGCGGGTAAACAGTACAGTCGGCCCCCTGTGTCCAGAAATTATTCTTACTCTTTTTTTTTTTTTTGGCCTATTTCCTTTCTTGCCCTTCTTTCCCCTTAGAGCATAATCGCTAATGTTGCTCTCAGCCTGTTCTGTCTAGTTTATTATGTGTAATTTATTTCTGAATCCCAACCTCTGCTTGTTCGTCTGTGTGTAACAAGGTTAATGCCTTGTAATGATGCTTTTGCCAGTTCTGCCTTTCATGACAAAATCCAATCTTGATTTAACTCTAAACCTTGTCTCCCCTTTGGGCTTTCTTGGTTCCCTCAGAGTTGTCATTCTGCTTCTCTTGCCTGCCATGTCTAACCAGTGTCACGCCTACACCTCAGCCTGCTCTGAGAGGGAAACTTTTTTCAGTTTGCAGAAAAAGCTACCTTGTCTCAAACGATGCTGGGGCTGAAAAAGGTAGAGCCTTGGGCCTTGCATACCAAAGTGGAACTGATGCCTTGTATATGGATGGTGTGCAAGTATGCGTGTGTGTGTGTGTGGGGGGGGGGGTGCAGAGAGTCATGGGCATAGCATGAGAGAAACAGCGTGATCTTCTTCATGCCTTCTTTCACTGACAGTGGCCACCCTCCGTGTGCACGGCACAACCCCAGGTGGAGCCAGTCACATATTCTAGGGTATGAATGGTGTCCTCTGGAGTTGAATATCTGGCGGCCCAGCCCCCACCAGGTGAAAGCTGGCCCGATCCATCTGGGCTCACAATGCTGCAGCTATTGCGGGAACAGCTATGTACATGCCCAGAATGGGGCCTCCGGTGCTGAGAACCCAACATGAGTCAAGTCTTTCATCCCCAAGGTGCTAAAAGAGCTCTCTTATTCTGGTTCCTTCACATGCGGCCAGGGCAAATCCTAACTGGGTCCTGTGAACTTCTTACACATCGATACAATGCCTCTTGGGCACCTAATTTTGTATTCTGCCACCATTTGACATAAACTTCCTTTGAAACTATTTCTTCTTCGCTTCCTAACTTACTAACCCAGGGGATCACTTGCAGGTAGGAAACTTCACCAGAAGCCCTACATTCAAATTCTGGCTCTGTTCTGTCCTTTAGTGGCTGCTTGATTTGGGCAGTCTAAGTCCCTGAACCTCAACAACAGAGTCTGTAAAATGGACAAAATAATATGAATGCCCTGTCCCTTAGCACTGTGGGGAGGCCCAAATGAAAGTATGTGTGAGAATTATTAGAAAAGAATCTTATTAAGCTAGAGAGATGGAAAGAACAATATTCACCCATATTAGGGAGTGATTTAATTAGACACTGAGGCTCCTGCCACTTTTCCTTATTCTTCTAGAATGTACAGCTTGATTGGATTCTGACTAAATTTGTGGCATCTCCCTGATCATCTGAAGGAAGAATGTACTTTTGGGGCTCAAATGATGAGAAAGAAAATGTCAAAGTGTGTGGAGGAATGGGGAAGGGAAGTTTGGGCTAGCAGGCATCTCTGGACCAGGCAAGCAGCTGGCAGCACGCAGAACAAAGTGGCAAAGCTTGTATCTCACAGCCTCTCGCTTGCTCTCCACCTTCTTCTCTCTATCCAAGGGCCCCAGCCCTACCTACCTCCAAATCCCCTCCCCAAGTTTATCCATCTTTTTTCTGCTCTGTGTACCATCTCCCATCTAAATCTCCATCACTTCCCCATAGCTAATTTTAGCCAATTACTTATGAAAAGATACCTGACTCAAATAATGCGCAAAAAGATATGAATTGCTAATAGTGTAAAAAAATGCAATTTTTTCTAGATTCTTAGAGTTGAAAGAGACATGGTCCACCAATGTTTTTCTTTTCTTTTTTCTATTACCGCCCCCCCTTTTTTTAGGTGAGAGGAAGGTAGATAGTGAGGCAGATTCCTGTATGTGCCCCAATGGGGATCCACCTGGACAACCTATCTGGGGCCAGTGCTTGCGTACTGAGCTATTTTTAGCACCTGAGGCTGACACTCAGACCAACTGAGCTATCCTCAGTGCCTGGGGCTGACACTTGAACCAATTGAGCCATTGGTTGCAGGAAAGGAAGAGAGTGAGAAGGGGGAGAGGGAGAGGAAGAGAAGCAGATGGTTGCTTCTCATGTGTGCCCTGACTGGGAACCAAACCCAGGATGTCCATATGCAGGGCCAAAGCTCTATCCAGTGAGCCACTGGCCAGGGCCCCACCCATGTTTTTCTGGGAAGAAGCTACTGGCATTCTAGATGTAGGATTTTTAGCATCCCTGACCCCTGTGCATTAAATGCCAATAGTACTACCCATCATGTTGACTACTGAAAAAGCACTGTCCCCCATATTTCTAAATACTCTCTAAATGGCATCACCCACTTTGAGAACCAATGGAATCTATCACAAGGTTGCAGAGTTGCTGGAAAATGGTTATCCAGATATTTCTTCCCTCAGCACCGTCAATCACTGCCAACTCCTCTCTTTCCATCACTCCCCACTTCCGATACATGAAAAATCTCAGCTGACCCTCCCAACAATCTCAAATTTATCTTCTCTATCTCCATGGTCTCCACCCAATCCAGTTCCATCATCTCATTCTTGATATACTTCAAGAGCCTCCTGGTTTCTCTCTTTCAACCTAAAATCTATTCTCCACCCAGTTGCCAGAGTAATCCTTTAAAATATAACACCCATCATGTTACCCCCTTGCCTAAAATTCTTCAAGGGCTTTCTATTACACTTAGAATTAAATCCAAATGCCCACCCTCTACCCGCTGCCAGCTCTTACATGAGCTGGTCCATGCCTACTTCTTCAAAGCTATTCCTTGTTGTTTTCTTCCACTCTGCTTTAATTCCCACTGTAGCTTTCTTTCAGAATCAATATGTTACTATTTTTTTTTCAGTTTCAGGGCCTTTGCACATGCTACTTCTTTTAGCTCTCCTCTTTTTGACTCCCTTGTAGGCCTTTTAATCTTTAAGATATCAAGTTCAATGCCACTTCCCCATAGACATATAAATATAGATCTTCCCATCCCTACCCAGTTGTTGTTCTGAATCATAGCACTCCATTTGTTTCCTTTAAAATATTTATTATAATTATTATTTTTAAGTTTTTATTTATTGTCTGTCTCTAAATAGGCTCTAAGCTCTACAATAGTTTATCTTCATCTACACTTTAAATGCAGCATACACCTCAGCATCTGCCACGTACAGTAGTAGGTTGACAATAAACGTTTACTAATGAAGGAATAAATGCACAAATCAATGTTTAAATGGTTTCAGTCAATGTCACATGAGGCAACGCAGTGCTGAGTAGGCTTAAACATTCCAGAGTTCTTCAACTAAGTCAAAATTTATCCCTTGTAAACTCTGGGACATATTTTGACATTGGGGAAGCAATACTGAACTACTTCCCCACCTTTTACTACTAAGTATATCTTAGCTTTTCTAAATTGCACATCCGTGGTTCATTGGCAGCCTGTGAGAGACAGTTTCTGGGGCTTTTGTGATCTCAGCCACTGACGTCTACAGATTCTGTGTATTTAAAACCTGGCTCTGAAGTAAGCAGAGTCTTTTAGGTGTTCTCTGACCAAGGAACAACAGGACTGTCTTTCTCATGATCAAGAGCACAAATTATAAACCTGCCTCGCACTGAGTTAACTCTTTAAAATAAAAATAGCACAACGGTAGCATGGAGGAATAGAAAGA
Source organism: Saccopteryx leptura (assembly GCF_036850995.1). Classification (NCBI taxonomy): domain Eukaryota; kingdom Metazoa; phylum Chordata; class Mammalia; order Chiroptera; family Emballonuridae; genus Saccopteryx; species Saccopteryx leptura. The sequence goes on from NC_089504.1 coordinate 117,199,347, forward strand.
ACGAGAGATTCTGAGTAAAAAGTGCTGTGGGTTCAAGTTCAGGCTTTATTACTTGTGAGCTATAAGTCTGGACAGTCATTTCACTGTTTCTTCATCCGCCCATCCACCCAGCATTTATGGAGCATTTGCTCTTGGCCAGGTCTTGATCTATAAAATACAGATGGGAATAAACCGGGTATTGTCAAAATAAGCTAATCAAATAAGTTTTGAAACAAAACGCAACACTTTACATTTCATGCCATTGGTTTCTGAAACACTTGGTAACAGAAATGAGTGGTTGGACGGGGTGCTCCACTGTCACCCACGATTCATGAACGGAATTAAGAATGAAATTGAATGAGAAAAAATGTCTTTTATTTTGGCAAACTCTAACTGAGATTTAGCATTTCCTTTAATTTTGAATGTAGGCCACAGTAGTATTAACTGAATTTGTAACTTTGTCACCAGAAGAAATCAGAGATTTTCATATTATTTTATAGTTGCTTCAGATATCTCAAAATATCATTTATGGCTCTATCTCTGCTTTGAAATTATGGTGGCTGCTGCTCCCTGATCTTGTTATTTAGTGCATTAAGATATATTACTAAATCTCAAATGGAAAAAAATATTTTGGCATATCTGTAAATCAATATAATTGGTTCATGTTGCAATTCTCTGTTTTTATTTTATGCACTTAAAACCCTTACTCTGAGAAAGGGTCTAAGGATTCAGCAGAGGTCCACAGCACCAGGGTTCCGGGGAGTGAGGAGCCCCTGGTTTAGGGGGCGTGAAGGACAGCTACGCACAGGAGGCGGACGCATTGGTGACACCAAGAACCACCCGCTCCCTGGGCCACCCACCCATCCTGCTGCCTCAGTGAAGCCAGGGCCAGCACTTGCAATCTAACTGTAAAAACTAGTCACCAATGGATAAAGGGGCCTCAGGAGCACTAATTTAGGGACAGCTGGTATGTTAGAGAAAATGCTTCTCAAGTGGACTCTTCCCAGTCCAGGCTGGGGGCGTGGGAGACTGACCAGGAATCCAGTCTCAATGGTGAGGGCACCACAGGGAGGTTCTCTTCCCTCCAGGCTACCTGGCCTTGGTCCTGGCTATGGACACGGGTCCAGTACCATGGACGATCTTATCTCATGATGCTATAACCACTATCTTCTCCACCGGATGAAGGGCAGATTTTTTTCTAGTTTGACAAGCTCTTCCTGAAGTACCACTATAGGTTACACAGCCTTATATGTGCCTGGAAAACAATAGAGGGGCAGACCTGACCTCCCCTTGGGCACATCCACCCCAAACAGCACTGTGCTGGGCCCAACAGGCACTCCACACAGTTACAGAGAAGAGTCCCAATTCCTGACGTCATTGCTAAGTGCCTGCTCTGAGACACTTCTTAAGGCATATAAAAAGCAACAAACACTGACTTTGCCTTCTAAGTAGCCACCAATACCTCTCAAACCTATGTCTTAAAAAGCTATTTCATCAATCCCCCCTCGCCACCCTCAGTGCTACCCCTCAATTCAGGTCTTTAGCCTCCCTTGGTGGAATTACTGCAACCCTCAGAACCCATCTGTTTCTCTCCGTGTGTGTCTCCACCACTCTAGACCAAGGCAACATTTCTTGCCTGGACCACTTCAAGGGCAGCCTGCAGGTTTCCCTGCTTCCACTGGGGCCAATCTCTCAACCATTCCCAGCAGGGCAGCCACTATTTGGGAATTCAAATCCAATCATTTCACTTGCCTCCCAAGGTTCTCTGTGCTTTGAGAAAAAAATGTGATCTCCTCCCACAGCCTGCAAGGCATCCAGGATCAGGTGCTGCTTCCCCGGGCAACCTCTTCCCCTGGCCTGCTCCCCTCCCTACCTCTCTATGCTCAACCACACTAACCTTTTGTTTTTCAAGTGGACTAAGTCACTCCTTCCTTTCAGTCTTAAACTTGCTCTCCTCTCTGCTAGGTGGGCTCACTTCCTGGCTCTGGAGATGTCTGTAACTATATCCATCCTTATCTTCCTGCTGTCAACTCAACCACCACAAAGGAAACTTTCCCCAACACCTGTTTAGATCCTTCATAGCCCCAGTCACAATTTGTGCATAAGTTTCCCAATCTGTAAAATGGAAGTAACAATACTACCCAACTCCTAAGGTTGTGTGAGGATTAAAGGAGTTAATACTGGTATAGTACTTAGAACACTTGGTGCTCAGGGAGTGTTCTCTAAGTGCTACTATCACTTTAATGTAAAATAACTTCTTTATTTATATGCTACATGTTAATTGTCCACCCTCTTTACCACTGAGAGAAATATTTTCACACAATACTTTGTACATAATAGAAATTCAAGAAATCGTTCGTTTGAAACAATGGCTGTATTCCCATTCAGTGGCTTTTCCTGCGATCTTGCCCTAAATGTTCTATCTTCTGAGTAATCTCTCTAGAACACAACCAAATCATGTCTGCGTACAACCCTGCTGTTGTCCTTCACCAGGCACAGCCATGTTTCCACTGCTCAGCAGAGTCCCAGAAGCTCCCTGGAGATGCCTCAGGGACAGGCATGGGTGGGCTGGGGCACAGCTGTCAGGTTCCGGGAGCCTTCCAACCCCTGCTTCACCCTGCATCTCAGCTGGGTGGCAATGGTCTCACCCACAGCAGCAGATCAAAGATGATTTACTAACATTTTTCTCATATCAAGCAACTGGTTGAGATTTTTTTTTTCCATTGCAAGCATTAAGCTTTATTTAAATGAATTCTCTTCTTAATATCAAATGGAGAGTACAGCGGTACAAGTACTTATGGTCTATTAAAAAGCAATAACATTCTTTATAGCGTTCTCTGCCATTTGTGTAGAAAGAAGCAATCACTATCTAAATCCAGTGTAGACCTTTATCCCTTTTCAAAGCTTTTTCAGCACTTTATTAATGTGAAGATGTTATTTTTTTCAATTATATGCATATTTTGTCCACATACAAATCAATTCTTCTTCCCCACTTCATGTTTCAGGTTATGTTGTCCAACAAATTTGACCAGTGGTTAAATGTTTATTAAAATAAGGCTAGTAAATAAAGCACAAAATTCCTTGGAAATTTCAACCAACTCTAGAGAAAATCAAGAAGGTATTATTAATCTTATTTCATAAATGATAAGAGTGAACTTCCTGAGGTCAAGGATTAGCGAACCAAAGAGCTTTTATTGAGTTAGTCTCCTTTTTTTTTACCCCAAAATTTCAGCTTGACTTTCTCAACAACAGCAGCTATTTCTTGAATGCACATTAAATACATGGAACCCTAGTTGATTATTTACATACATTATATTGTTCAATTTTCACAACAATCTTGCATGGTACAATTACAGTTTTGAATTCTTACTGAAAAAAATTTAGTTATGGTATGCAGAGTGATCATTCTAATTATCTACAAATAAATACCTTTATCACTGACCCTTCCAGAAGGTGGGAAGACCCAGCAAAGGAGCTAACAAAGCAGATATCTCCTTCCCAACTTCAGGACCTATAAATTAGAAACTAATGAGCCATCAGTGTCTGCTCTTAAATTTCACAGTGGAATCCCCAACCCCTGTCCCCTTGATCAGGTTTAGAAAGGCCAAGGGAGTCTCTTTCACTCCATTACAGGATCAGGAACCATCGGGCCTAACAGTGAGTATCCTCTTTGCAACCTGGGACGATTGCAACCTCCAAACATTCTTGGGCTACCTCCTGTTCCTCAGCCAGCCCAGGAAGGATTCCTTTCATATCTTTTCTGGTCCAACGTCTCCATTCCAATGAGTGAAGGTGCCTTCACCATGGGTTCTTGCACACATTAGCACACCCTTGATATTTCAAGTTCAAGTGCCAGATATTTGAGCACCTCAGGTCAAGCTGGAGAGAGATTTAGTTCACTCAGCCAAACTCCTTAGAAGCACGTGTGTGTGTTTAGTATGAAGGCTCCTCCGGGTGGAAGCAGGGACACTGGTATCTGCGTTCTTTCTGGCCCCCAGTATACTTTAGTGAACTGTCATTATAGTACTCTACTCTCACCTTGGCCCTGGATTAGCTACAGGGTGGGGCAAAGTAGGTTTACAGTTGTTCATATAAAAAAGTAATACAATGATTAATAAATAATAATACAAGAATAAACTTTTGTGTTTCACGCACTCAAAACTGTGAACCTGCTTTTGTGCCACCCTGTTTTGTCTCCATTCTGTCTTCCCAAAGATGACTTATGCAGTCACTATGACTTTGAACTAATTAATACTCATTTTCAATATGAAAACAATGCCAAGATATGCATTTTTCATTGCAGTTAGAATATAACAAAATTTTAAGTGCACAATATAGAAATTAACCATAGACAGGATGTTGCATATGTTCATCTTGTGTAAATGAAACTTTATACCCACTGAATAACAACTCCCCAGTTCTCCCTCCCTGAAGCCCCTGGCAATCACCATTCATTTCATTACTATTCCTATGAGTTTGTCTTTTTTAGATACCACATATAAATAGAATCACACAGTATTGGTCTTTCTGTGACTAGCTTATTTCACTTAATCAATGTCCTTCTGGTCCATCTACATTGTTGCATTTTGTAGGATTTCCTTTTACAGGGTGACTAATACGTCATGGCATGTATATACTACATTTGTTTTTTTCATTCACCCATGGATGGACATTTAGGTTGCTTCTACATCTAGGCTATTGTGAATAATGCTGAAATGAACATAGGAGTATAATGATTTCAATTCTTTTGGCTAAGTACCCAGAAATAGTTGTGAGATCAGATGGCATTTCTATTTTTAGTTTTTTGAGGAACCACCGTATTATTTTCCGTAGTGATTGCACCATTTTACATTCTCAACAACAGTGTGTAATGGTTTTAATTTCCCTACATCTTCTCCAACACTTGCTATTATTTGTTTTTTTTATAATGGCCATTATAGTAGGTAAAAAAGTGTTCTCTCATTGTGGTCTCAATGTATTTGCCTGATGATTTTAGTATACCTGTTGGCCATTTGTATATCTCCTTTGGAGAAATGCCTATTTGAATCTATTGCTCATTTTAAAAACTTAGGATTTCTATTTTTAGAACAGTTTAAGGTTCATAGCAAAACTGAGAGAAAGATCCAGAGATTTTCCATATGCCTCCTACCTGCCATATAAGTAGCCTCCCCCATTATCAACATCCACCACCAGAATGGTACATCTGTTACAAATGATGAACCTTTACTGAGACATCATAATCATCCAAAGTCCATAGATACATTATGGTTCACTCTTGGTGGTGGACATTCTATGAGTTTGGACATGTATCCATAATTATGGCATCATACAGCATATTTTCACTGCCCTAAAAACCCATTTGTACTGCCTCTTTATCTTTCCACACCTTGCCAACACATGGCAACCACCATTGATGTTTTAACATCCTCATAGCTTTGCCTTTTCCAGAATGTCATATAGTTCAAATCATACATACATATCATTTCAGATTGGCTTTTCACTTAGTAATATGCATTACTAAGTTTCCTCTTATATTTTTTCCATGGCTTGATAGATCATTTCTTTTTAGTGATGAATAATATCACTAAATATTCCCATTATCTAGATGTACTATGGCTATACCACAGTTATTGATTCACTCACCAACTGAAAGATATCTTGGTTACTTCCAACTTTTTGACAATTATGAATAAAACTGTTATAAACATCCTTGTGCAAGTTTTGTGTAGATATAAGTTTTCATCTCCTATGGGTATATACCAAGAATGTGATTGATGGATCACATGGTAAGAATATGTTTAGTTTTGTAAGAAACTGCCCAACCACCTTGCAAAGCAGCTGCAGTTCACCAGCAATGAGTAAGAGTTCCTGTTTCTCCATGTCTCGCCAGCCTTAGGGCTTGTTAGTGTTCTAGATATGGGCCATTCTAATAAGTGTGTAGTGGTATCTCGTTGTTTTAATTTTAATTTCCCTTATGACATATGATATGGAACATCATTTCATATGCTTATTTGCCATCTGTGTATCTTCTTTGGTGAGATGTTTGTTAAGAATTTTGTTAATTAATGTCATGCCAATAAATTCAATAAAAAGGAAAAAAAAAGACAATGTCAAGAGAATGAGAAGACAAGCTGAAGACTGGGAGAGAATGTTTGCAAAAGACACATCTATCAAGGACTGGCATTCAAAATATATAAAGAACTCTTAAAGCTTAACAAGAAAAAAAAAAACACACCATTAAAAACGGGCCAAAAGATCTTAACAAACATCTTACCACAGATTTATTTAAAAGGCCAGGTTTGGAAAGTCTGAAAACGCCTGACCACCAGGATAAAATCCAACCACCTTTGCCTGTCTCATTAAGCCCTTCGCCATCTGGACCTGCACACTCATTTCTGGACACTCCCCAGCCGGCTGAGCTACCTGAGGTGCACAGGCTTATTCAACTTCCTGCTTGGGCACAAGCTGTTCCCTTTCTCTAGAACTCCCTTCCTTGCCTTCTCCGCTTGGCTTGAAGACAAGGCTCCAGCATCACTTCTCAGAAGCCTCCCAGATCCTCCCAGGCTAAGTCTGATGCTCCTTCTTAGGGCTTCCATGGCACTTATATATATATCTTTGCAATTTGGTCCAAAAGACACTATCCTGATTGGTCAGAATAGAGCCACTCTGATTGGTCAGTGAAGAAGTTAATGGTGGGGAGAATATAGCTGTGCAGCTCCAATTGGATGGTAAAAAGCTCAATTCTGTTGCTTGAAATAGGGTTCCAAGAACTCCTTTCTTTATAAGGGCTGGCTCAGATGGCAGAAACACAGTGCCTTTTTTTTTTCTTTTTTCGCTTACATCTGCATTGTAAAGGTTTGTTTTGCTTTTACTCATTAACAGTAGGAATTGGCAGAGTAGGCCAGGTTTGGCCCACCTATTTTTGCCCGAATAGCCCAGCGACAAGGTAAGAATTTTATTTTTAAAATTTCAGAAAAAGTCAAAAGAAGAATATTTCATGATAAGTAAAAATTAAGTGAAATTCAGATTTCAGTGTCTAAAGTTTTATTGAAACATCGCCCATGGTAGCTCCCCCACTACACTGGCAGAGTTATTACAACAGAGACTGCATGTGGCTTGCAAAGCCTGAACTATTGATGACCTGACCTTTACAGAAAATGCTGCTGACCTCTTCCTAACAGCACCAGCCCCACAGTGGGGCAAGGATTGCTGGGGTCAAATCCCTATCATAACTTGCCCAAGGAGAACACTATGTGCAACTAGTCAGTAGACAGTCAAACTGATATAAAAATAAACTATAGAAACTATAAAACATAGGTCACAATTTGTGACAGCATAAAAAATTTTAATAATACAAAATTATTAGTGTACAAGCTATTTCATTTTGAGGCAATATAAAAATGAGCATTTTCATCAAGGGAAAATTCCATGAAAATAGGAGCACATTTGATTAAAAAATAATAATGATATGACTACTACCATGCCCGTGTTCCCACAGACAGGGTGGGATAGACCCATGATGCCTATAAACTGTTCCCCAGCAGAGTTTTGGATGTCTCAGAGCAGGCCTCAGTCTTTAAGGAAGACGTGTATTTAAGGAAGGGAGAGGTCATCAAAAAGTTCAAAGGGAGGTAGAGATGGCACCATGCTATTTTGGTCAACGTGGTGGCTGGCCACAGTGTAGCTCTTCCATCACTCCATCCTAAGAGAATCTTCTCACTGCACCTCCTAGGGGCATCACACATGTGACCTTCTTCTGCTTGGACCAGGGGTAGTATCTGCCCCAAGGAGAGCAAATCCCTACTCTGAATGAAGGCTCTTAATCTGGTGTGGAAAGGTGAGTTGGACATAATTCTCTTTCCTGGTGATCTGAACCAATGCAGAAAGCTGTTGCCAGTGGGTAGGCAAAGAAGAAGGGTAAATGCTAAGGAGAGGAGGAGTGAAGATTAAGACAGGCTGAAGCAAATTCAGGTGAAAGGGTTGAGGGGCCGACATTTCAAGAAGCAGAGATCATTTGGTAGCAGGACTGCAGGACCAGGTGAATCATGTTGACAGTGTAACATTAGAATGAACATCCAGTGCTTGTTGCTGCTAAGCTCTGTCAAGCTGCCTTGAGTCCAGAACCTCCTCCCAATTCCATCTCAAGGAAGTCCATCCTATTACTGTTAATGATTATCATGTTGCTGATAGTAAATATATACGTCGCATTCACTACGGATCAAGTAGTGGTCATTGTAGATATATTAACTCGTTAATCCAGTCAACAATTCTATGAAACAAACAGGATGCCTATTTATAGATGAAGAAACCAAAGCACAGAAAGGTTAAATACTTTGCCCAAGGTCACACACTGGTGGGTGGCAGCTCTGGCCCCAGTGGGCCTGTCTCCGGAGTCTGTGCATGTAAGTACTATACCGTACTGCTTCTATTCCTCGGTCTCCATGTAATTCCATGTGTTTCTGCCCACTAACCCCCTCATTTCCTTACTTGAGCTTGCTTAAGTAGATTTTTGTTAATCAACCAACTGTGCTTAAGATAGAGATTGGTATTAGAATTAATGCTGTAAAGAGTAGACCCTTGGAGGGAATTTCAGTGTGTAGAACTGGTTCTGGTGTACAGCAGAATGGAAGACTCTAGAAATGTCCCCACATCCTGGAATGAAATGTAGACAGACTGCTGCATGCAAGAATGAAGGACCTAATTAAACTATGACCTGTGGGTTCTTGAGATTCAGACTACAAGTTCAAAAAGAGAAAGGCGTTATAAGGTTTTCTAGGTATTCCCTCTGAGCAATTAGAATAAGGGATATAAGGCAGTTGTACACCCTGAAAAAGAAGATAACTACTGAGAAAGGCTCTCAGAGGCTAACTGGTCTCAAATTTTAAAAACAGAGCCTAGCACCGATTTCTACCCAGGAGCCCTCTCATACACACTGCACTTCAGGGAGAGGCCTGCACTGAACTGCCTGCCTGCACTGTGTTTCTGCCATCTGGGCCAGCCTCTACAGAAAGTAGTTCTTGGAATCCTATTTCAATCAACAGAATTAAGCTTTTCACCATCCAATTGGAGCTGTGCAGCTATACCCCCACCCCTACCAGCTTCTTCACTGACCAATCAGAGTGGCTCCATTCTGACCAATGTCTTTTGGACCAATCAAACTGCAAAGATTGGGAGTCCTCATTTGCATGAGGACAGACCAACCAGGTACCAGGGTTGGGTACATCTGTCTATATAAGTCAGCTCCCTTTTGGTTCCGGGAGGGCCGTTGCTCTTTTCTGAGGATGGTGTGTCCATAGCTAGAGGTGAAACACCTAAGACGTTTTGCTGCAGCAGAGTGGTCTGGTAGAGAGGAGCCTTACCCCAGGACCTCCTAATAGCCTTGCTGTTTTTACAGCTGTGTTGTATCCCATTTGAGCTGTTTGCACTGAATAATACTATATTTCCTTTTTCACTACACTCCAAATTAGGAATTCCTGTTGGTGTCAAATTAACAGCAACAACCATCAGATTGACTTAGTAAAATGAGTTGGTTACTTTATATGGCCCTTAGTAAAACTGTAGTAGGAAAAATGTACAAGTTCTTACCCCAGGTGTCTAAGGTAGAATACAAGGAAAATTGTGCTACCTTACAGCAGTGATTCTAAATCCTGAGTGTAAGTTAGAATCACCTGGAGGGCTTGTTAACACAGATTGACAGCCCACTCAGAGTTTCTGATTGAGTAAATCTGATGTAAGGCCCAAGAATTTGCATTTCTAGCAAGTTTCCAGGTGATGCTGACGCTGCCAGTCCAGAGACGACATGCTGAGAACCATTGCCCTACAGCATAAAGCCCTTTCCTCCTGCCACTGAAAGGCATGATCATTATTAAGTTATTCAGTGATACCATAGATGTTCCAACCATGCTGGGTTTCTACGGTCCAAGTTAACTCCCAAATTGGCAAGACCAGAAGCCTGGCTATTCCAACAAATGGGGATTTCTGAGAAGAGCTAGAGGAGTAGAGGATGCCAACTAGCCTGGAACTGGGAAAAAGAGGCTGGATACATCAGACATTAAGAAAACACGGTAGCTGAAGGAGAATGAGGTGGCCAGACTCAGGAAAGTGTTGCTGCTAATGACAGGAGTTATTTCTAACATGATCCTCCAAGACCCTTCATTTATAAACTCAACAAATATTTCTTAAGACCCAACTATATACCAGGTACAACATGCTGGGTACTCTCAATTCAAGAGAGAAAAAAATGTTACAAGGTTCCTGACCTCCTGGGGATTACATTTTAATTGTGGCTGCTAATAAAGAAAAGAGTGCCTGTGATCCAGGTTTAGGCTGAGCTCTCTGGATTTAGTTTAGGAGCTAGGCTGGGTCCAAGAACAAAAACTAGGAGCAGGGCCTTGAGGCCCTGTAGGACTCTCTGAGGTCATTCCTTAATCTGCATACAAAGAATGCAGATGTCAACGCTATCTAGAAGTTGATTGCTTAGGAATTACAACCCTCCCAGAGTATGAACTTCAGGGGGCCAAATACACAGAACCAGAAACTAAGTTCACAGTCAGGGATTCTCTGTTCTATCATAAGTCTGACGTCTGCAAACAGCTGATACTATCAGAGCAGTGCAAGGGCCTAGCTTGGGCTCCACACAGGATAGAACTGACACCAAGACCCAATCCAATATCTGTGGTGCTGGACTGCCCATGGTGGTGGTTAAGTCAGGTCCTCTGGCCAGATCATCCAGGTTCTAAAACCTCTGCCATTTACCAGTTGTGGAACCTGTTTAAGCTCTCCAGGCCTCAATTTTCTCATCTACAAAATCATAATAATAACTACAGTCCTTGCCTCATTGAATGGCTGTGAGAATCAAGCAAAAATTAGACCTATAAAGTGCTTAACACAAATCCTGGCCATGACAACCAGCTGGTAGATAGTAGCTATGATTGCTTTTGCTTTTTCCATTTCAGTGGGTATTGGGCTTTTTAAATACACCCTTGCGCATATATATATATATATATATATATATGAAGGTAAAAGTCACCCTCTAGTCTATAGATTGCAAAATGGCTAGACAGGATTGTAATAGAAACTAGAGGAGAAATAAACATGACAGGAAGCCTGTGGATTTTGAGGTCAAGAAGTCTGCATTGCCAAGTGGTCCTGAGACATCGCTTCTGCATGCAGTGGCTGGAAGTGACTTGGGTTACTGTCTATTGGAGAGCATGTGAGTGTTTTGTGGTTGTCTGCATGATAGTTAAATTATGTCAAGAGGCCCTGGCCGGTTGGCTCAGCGGTAGAGCGTCGGCCTGGCGTGCGGGGGACCCGGGTTCGATTCCCGGCCAGGGCACATAGGAGAAGCGCCCATTTGCTTCTCCACACCCCCTCCTCCTTCCTCTCTATCTCTCTCTTCCCCTCCCGCAGCCAAGGCTCCATTGGAGCAAAGATGGCCCAGGCGCTGAGGATGGCTCCTTGGCCTCTGCCCCAGGCGCTAGAGTGGCTCTGGTCACAGCAGAGCGACACCCCGGAGGGGCAGAGCATCGCCCCCTGGTGGGCAGAGCGTCGCCCCTGGTGGGCGTGCCAGGTGGATCCCGGTCGGGCGCATGCGGGAGTCTGTCTGACTGTCTCTCCCCGTTTCCAGCTTCAGAAAAATACAACAAAAAAAAATTATGTCAAGATTTGGAATTAAGTGAGTGTGGAAGAAGGGGTTATATCTCCTCACAAGGGTTAGAATGAACTAGAAGAGTCAAACCTATTGGCCGACATGGTAAGAAAACACACCACTCTCAGTGTTTACAGAGTGGATGGCCTCCATATTTAAACCAAAACTAACCCCAAACCCAACTATGGCAGCCAAACAAATCTGGAATAAGCAGACTTCAAAACTCAGGTACAAACACTTTCTACAAGTGCATTGGTGTGCCAGGAGTCGCTGGAGTTCAGACAGGGAGGAAGTTAAATTCATTAACTTGTACATAATTTAAAACATTCATTTTTTTTTTTACATTAGCCTAAGCACACAGATAGTTATGAAATAGCATGAAAAAAAAATCACATGAAATCTTAAAACATATTTCCAGGGGCACCCTCCAGCCTCAACCCCACATCTTAGGTCTGCTGCCTTTTCAGTTAGAGGACAAATTTGAGAAGCACCAGAGAAATGGAAATAATCCTCAATTAGACATTGCAAGACCAAGGTTTAAGCTGGAAGGCCCTGGCACCTGCTGCTCTGTTCTGTTGAGCTTCCTCGTCAGGTAAATGGGAATGCTCCCCCTGGACTCAGCCTCAGACTTGATGAGGGGCTTGAAATAATATCTGGTGAAGTACTGTGCAAATATTTCTTAAGGATTATTATAGGACTGTTGTTATTTATTAAGGTATACAGAAATCGGCTGCCTTGGCACCTTCATGTGCTGTAGCTAACCTGGTCGAGTTGTGAAAGGGGATTCAAAGTTGGTGGCAAGGCAGAAAAAGTAATAGCCCAGTGTGGAAAAGGCTCGTCGCACCAGCATCCCACAAACAAATCCTTCGCAGGAGAAGCTGGAGGGAAAGCGAGTCAGCAGCAGGTGATAAGAAGAGAACTAAGAAACAAGACAACACAACCCAGTTGCTCCTGTCACTTTGCCACCCATGGTTGACTGAAGATGGAAAATCAGAGCAAGCCATCTAGGAGGAGAGGGGGAAGGCCAGCAAATCTAGCCGCTGTGCCTCACTGCCTGTGGCTTACTGCTTGGATGTCTGTCGGTTCTGAAGGAACCACCGCTGGAATCTATTGAGGCTCCCTCTAGAGAGTGTTTCAAGTCCGTCTCCTGTTTTAGGCGCCTATAATTCAGCATGCCTTTTCCAAAAACACATTCAAACCTGAAAATAAAATGCAGAACAAATGCCATTCAAGTGACATCATTGTTCTCTGTGACAACCAGGGGCACACTGATCCCATGACCCCATTAAATGGGGTTGCAACCTGCCATTGTCCTTTCAGTGGCAAAATCAGTGGCACCGAGTGTTGCTTACACTAGCAGGCATCAAAAAATGCTTGTTGAATGAAGTATCTTATCTGCCTATTTAATAGCTTACAAAATTGTCAGCTTTTTTGTCAAAACTGCCACCTTTTAAAAAAAATTTTCAAACCCCTCTTGAAATTCAATTCCATTAAGACTTTTTAGTACATACTTAGCAGCATGAAACTTACTTAAATGAGGGAAGAAAAAAAGAAAAGCAAAACTCTAGGCTCCTACCTGTGCAACCATGACATGCTATTGTTTGAACCAGAGTACTGTATATTATTTAACTTGGATGACAAACTCAGGGGGTAGAGTCACCTGTCTTTCAGAACACATAGCTCTGAGCACACTGGGAGTTCTCAATAAAGAACAGCAGCGCCCTGGCCAGTTGGCTCAGTGGTAGAGCGTTGGCCTGGCGTGCAGGAGTCCTGGGTTCGATTCCCAGCCAGGACACACAGGAGAAGCACCCATCTGCTTCTCCACCCCTCCCCCTCTCCTTCCTCTATGTCTCTCTCTTCTCCTCCCACAGCTAAGGCTCCATTGGAGCAAAGTTGGCCTGGACGCTGAGGATGACTCCATGGCCTCTGCCTCAGGCGCTAGAATGGCTCTGGTTGCAACAGAACAATGCCCCAGATGGGCAGAGAATTGCCCCTGGTGGGCATGCCGAGTGGATCCCGGTCGGGCGCATGCGGGAGTCTGTCTGACTGCCTCCTCGTTTCCAACTTCAGAAAAATACACACACACACACACACACACACACACACACACACAAAAGAACAGCAGCAAGAAATGCTGCGGAGGAACCTCTTGTAATTTTTTTTCCCAATTCCAGCCTTTTGGCAGCATGCATTTATCCCTTGCTTGATTCCCAAGAAGCAGCTCTCTCCCAGAAGCTCCCGTGAAGACGATAAACAGCTCTCTGACTGTCCCTTCCCCTCCTCACCCCAGCACAAGTAGGAACACCTGATCAAGCCAGAAAGTGGATTCTGAGTGCATTTGGGATGCCAACTGGGTTTGGGAGGGAACTAAGTCCTCCAGGACCCAATGGGTGGAGGGAGGCAGTCAAGAGAAATATCTTGGCTCCACACATCTACACAGCTGTCAGATGGCAAAGCTTAGACTTCCACTGTTATTACCTGCTGTGGGACTCTGAGCTGTCTTGTCATTAACCCCAGACACCAAGGATGCCTAAAGCTTGACACAAAGTAATATTGCGGAGTATTTTCAAGTCTTTCAATGGAGGAGTAGAAGGTGATAATTTTTGCCAAACTTGAACTATTGAATATTAGATTATAAAGAGCTAATAAAGGCAGATATTAAATATTAAATTATTGTATATGTGTATAGCAAGATGAAGTCCTTTAGGGTACATTATGTGTCATTTATGCTTTAAAAAATTATACCAGTACTAAATGAAGGCATTTTATGTGTGTCTCAGCACACAAGTGACAGGCAAGGAGGAAGAAGCAAATGACCATTCTAAGAAGCCTTGCAAAAAACCTCAGTTTTTTATGCTCCCTGGATAATAGGGCTAATATTTGATAAGAAGGGCTTTGCACAGAAAGGGGTGGGTGGAGCTGGGAGTGTCTTTCTATACACATATTAGTACACCTTAGAGCCAATGCTCCCCTGTATGCTTACACAACAATTGTACCAACACAACACCTTTTCCAAGTGGAGACTTCTCCCCGGCCTGACACATTTTATGCCAAAACAATGGTAACACCTGTAGCCATTAATTTCTGCTCTTTGATTTCTGTCCAGTTATAAAGGAGGCTCTCAGCAGGCTCCCCTCTCAGGAGCCATATGTGGAGTTGATGTGCCAGCAGCCTTGGAAGGAAAACGGCCTCTGAGAAGTGCACAATGGCTCCATAATCCCCATCAACTGGACCCTCTTGAACCGCGCTTTATTTTCCAGTCAAAGAAATGCCAATCTCAAGAGTCACGCTGTGGCTGCCCTGGGAACCCAAAAGAAGCCTGTGCCTTTTGCCTGGCTGGTACAACACAAGGGTGGTGCCTCTGAACCCCACGATTTAGTCAGGCAACCTGAAGCTCAGAAACTGCGTGTAGCACCCCAACACTTTCTCTTGTTCTCCCCTTCAGGGTGAAGCTTTTACCCACAAAGCCACCTCTGCCATCCCAGCCTCTCCCGCGGGCTGGAGACCACATCACACCCTCAGCAGAACCACAACCCCGCCCCCTTGCAGTGGGTCGCGCTGAGGGTACTGTTCCGCCAAACAGGAGCCTCTTTTCCAGGTTAGCTCTGTCTCCTGTTCAGCTGGCTATCAACTCTTCTGACCACATCACAGGTGTTACCGTGGCGGGGGGCACAATGCTTGGGGTGTGGCAGTAAGTCCTTTAGGTTCAGTGGCTTCTCTGCCGAGGGCACTATGTTTAGTAACCATGTTGAGGAAAGGGGTCCAAGCCATATGCCTGCTAAGATCACACAGCTGGGTTAGCGATTTGGGAAGGGAGGGGGTGGGGCGGCATGCGGAGGCTCAGCCCCAAACAAGCGTCCACGTTTGGATAGAGAAGGATGGCACTAGGATGCAGTCACTAGAGTTTTGAGCCTAACTCCTACCCTCTCTACCTCCCTTTTTACACTCCCTTTGGGGACCTCTGGCCGTGCTTTAGTCTCCGAGGCCTCGAAGACCGAGAGAACGGCCGTCGGGCTGCCACCGGACTGTGTGAATCCCGGACCTGGTAAATGCCAGCCCGGTCTCCCTCCCGCTCAGCACCGGCGGCGGCTCTCCAGCGGGAGCGCTCCCGGCAGAGTCCAGGGACAGGACTTACGCAGTTGTGCTTGGTGGGCTCGAAGTCCCAACTGCAGCTCTTGGCGCGCACCTGGATTTCACTCATCCTGAAGAGGCAGAGAGCCGTGGTGGCTGGGGAGCGCTTCTTCTGGCCCTCCCCGGTGGCCGCGCTGAACACTCCAGCCCAGACGTCCACAGACTCCACCAGGCTGGAGGAGAGGAGCAGGCGGCGGCCGTAGGGGTGCCCATGGCCGCAGTCGAGGGCCGCTTGGCCCTGGAACTGCACCTCGGTGCTCTGCGCAATGCGCGCCATGCTGGGCCAGCCCGTGGCGTCGCCGCTCGTGTAGTTGTAGGGATAGTAGGGGAAGTACACGCTGGCGTTCCAGAGAAAGGCGTCCACGAAGTGCAGGCTGCCCGCGCCTGCCCCACGCAGGTTGAGGCGGCCCAGCTCTTGCGTGGCCAGGCTGCGCCCCTCCGTGTCCTTGATCGCGATGGCAGTGTTGCGGTCGGACGCCGCGGGGTTGCAGCGACTGGTCGTCTCAGTCTCTGGCAGCACGTAGGTGGCGGCCACCGCCAGGTACCAGCGGTTCGGCGTGCCCGCACGGTAAACCACGCCAGCCGTCGAGCCCTGCGGGTGACAAGACACAACCTCGGTACCGTTGCGCAGAGATTTGAGGCTTAGGTTACCCAGACGCCGAACCTCGCAGGCGCCTCGGTCGAAGGTCCAGCCCGTTAGCAGCAGCCCCCCGAGGTCGGTCGCCCCCTCGTGGTAGGGCAGCAGCAGCTTGCTGAAGCTGCTCCCGGGCCGGGGCCGCGCGGGGGGCGCCAGCGAGACGGGCTCCGTGCAGTTGCCCGCTTGGTCCCGGTACAGGCGCGAGAGCCTGTGCTCCAGGCTGTAGTCCAGCTGGTCCAGGCAGCTACCACTCGCCACGAACACGCCGTCCGCCCGGCTCACTGCGATGGCTCCGATGGCTTGCTCGGACCTCCACACGGGCTCGTCAGTGCCCTGGCTGGGCGCCGCCAAAGCCAGCAGATAGGCGAGCAGGGGCAGCGGCGCGGCGGGGCGCGAGGGGCGCGTTTGTGCCTTTCTCCGGGAGACCTCCATGGGGCTGGGCGGTTCGCCCCGGGGCAGGGCGCGAGGTGGCGACGGCGGCTCAGGCGCGCGGCGACGGAGACGCGGGCGGCGGCGGCTCCTGCGCGCGCTCGGGCTCCCGCGGCCGCCCCATCCCCGCGGCTCGCCTGGGAAGGGGAGCGGAGAGGGCGGCGCGCGGCGGGCTCGCTCCGGCAGCCTGTGCAGCGGCGGCGGCGGCGGTGGTGGCAAGCCCTGCGCGCTCCGGCACCGCTTCCTCCTCGCCCTCCTTCTCCGGAGAGTTCCTCTGTGCAGCGCTGGCGCTCTCCGGGAGGCGCGGAAGGGAAGGAGGGGGAGTGAGGCAGGCGGGGAGGGCTGGAGAGGTTGGGTGCGCTTGTGCGTTTCACTTTCCCATTGTGAAAGTGGGATGCAACTGGCCCCCGTCTTCATCCTCTTCCTCCTCCGCCCTCCGCCTCCTGCCCGCCCGCCCTGCCTCCACGCCCATCTCCCCTCCCCTCTTGATTCGGTGAGATAGGGAGGAGGGAGATCTCATAATTTGGGTTACTGTGTAGGTGGCCTCTTTCATCTATTCAAAACAAAGCTGTCTCCTGCGGCTGCCGCCACGGCCGCCACCATCGCCCCTTGGCTCGCCCGGGGTTCCCGGGGCGCGCTAATAGTGCACCGAGCGGGCTCCCGCGCGCGTCCGCCCGCGGGGCTCCTCCAACCCTTGGGTTTTGTTTACGAGAGCAGCAGGGCAGGAGGGGATACGCAAGGATTGGGGAACCAGGACCCCGGGCGCTGGAGGTTGCAGCTGAGGCCCGAGACTGGGGCCACAGGGAGGTTGCGAGGACGGCTGACAGGTGTGGAGCGGGGAAAGGGAGGCCCTGTGGAGGCGCGCGGGAGACGTGGACGAGCTAGGGACTCGGGATCAAGACGCCCCTGTCATTGGGGATGGATTTCCCTGGTCAGAGGAGTGAGATGGGCGAAAGGCAGGCGCCAAGACTCTGGTTCTGGACAATCCCCGGGGCTGGAGCTCCCATATTTGAAAAGGTTTTCTAATCTCCCGTGGCAACCGAGTCCCAGGCTCTCGAATCTAGCACTTTGAAAGTTCTACTCACCGTCTGACCTTATTGAAAATGCCTAATATTTACTGAACACTTAATACGTACTGGGTGCTGTTCAAAATTCACTATATACATTAAGACTCATTTAATGCCCATAGCAACCCTATTAATTAGTGGCTATTATTCTCATTTAGTAGTGAGGAGAATGATCATGGAGAGCTTATGGAACTTGCCCGGGGCCCTACTGCTGGTAAACAGCGGAATCGACAAATCCATATCTAGCTCCAGGGCCACTGACACCTCCTGCTCTAGCCAGGTACCACCTGTGGCCATTACAATAATAGCCAAGGATGGTTCTTGGCAGGCGTGACTGCAAAGTTCCCCAGGTTAAATGCTCCAAACTCCCCTCCCCTGCCCAGCCTTCTAATCCTAGAGCAGGTGCCCTTATTTCCTTAGAAGACTGTCTTCTCTCTTATCCTTTCCTATGTCTTTGCTTAGAACCCTCTGAGGCCTCACCCACTCTAGTAGAGGGCAAATAGCAGCCTGTTGCCCCCAAGCCACCAAGAATTTCTGAAGTACAGCATACAGCAGGGGTCCCCAAACTTTTTACACAGGGGGCCAGTTCACTGTCCCTCAGACCGTTGAAGGGCCAGACTATAAAAAAAACTATGAACAAATCCCTATGCACACTGCACATATCTTATTTTAAAGTAAAAAAACAAAACGGGAACAAATACAATATTTAAAATAAAGAACAAGTAAATTTAAATCAACAAACCGACCAGTATTTCAATGGGAACTATGCTCCTCTCACTGACCACCAATGAAAGAGGTGCCCTTCCGGAAGTGCGGTGGGGGCCGCATGCGGCCTGCGGGCCGTAGTTTGGGGACTCCTGGCATACAGGGTGAGGGAAAGTAGATTTGTTATAATTAGTAAGTGATAATACAAGAATAAACTGTGTTTTGTGTACTCACAACTGTAAACATACTTTTCCACTACCCTGTGTTTTTTAAAAAATTTTTCTTTGTATGTTTGTTTGTTTCAGTGAGAAACAAAAGGAGAGAGAGACAGACAGGAACATGGAGCTATTCCTGTACGAGCCCTGACCAGGAATCTGACCAGCAACCTTTGTGCTTCTGGAGGACACTCTAACCAACCAAGCTACCCAGCCAGGGCGACCCCTACCCTGTGCTTCTGAATCACGGCACACCTGAAGACTACCTCCCCTGGGTGATGGTTCATGATTTCTCAGAAGGAGGTATCCTAAAGCAGTGGTCCCCAACCCCCAGGCCGCGGACCGTTACTGGTCCGCAAAGAAAGAATAAATAACTTACATTATTTCCGTTTTATTTATAGTTAAGTCTGAACGATGTTTTATTTTAAAAAAATGACCAGATTCCCTCTGTTACATCCATCTAAGACTCACTCTTGACGCTTGTCTCGGTCACGTGATACATTTATTCGTCCCACCTTAGAGGCTGGTCCGTGAAAATATTTTCTGACATTAAACCAGTCTGTGGCCCAAAAAAGGTTAGGGACCACTGTCCTAAAGGATACATAAATGCCTCCCAGCTGCCCAGGCTGCCACTGATAGCACCACCAGGTGATCCTGGAGGGCTCCAGGGCATCCTGAGGACCCTACACAAGCTTGGGAAACAATCTGTCTCTTCCCAGTCTGTTTTCAGGCTCCAGGGAGGATAACTGCACCCCCTGTCTTCCTTCCCGTCCCAGTCCCCCAACTCTAGATAGAATCTGTTTTTTGGGGGGTGGGGTAGGGATGCTGAGCTCTCCTGAAGGAGCAGCGTGTCAGGTGTACATTTCTACAGCCGTGCTTCCTGTTCTCCCCAGTGCTGAGGGGTAAGGCGGGCGCAGGAGCTTTGGAAGGCTTGAGGAAAGGAGAGTGAGCTAAAGCAAAAAGCAGAACAGAAACATGAGTTTCTGCCCTAGATGTGCTGTTAAAGGATTATATCATTCCATCAGCGGCTCTCACATTCTGAATTCAGAGAGGTCATCTTTCCATTCATAATTTCCTTCTTTGAAATTGGATAACATTATCTTTGCCTGCCAGTAGGCAGCAAATGCTTTCCTGCGAGAAAGAAGGTTGCCCTGTCTGCTGTGATGATGGTGGTTGGGGTGCCAGTGAGGAGAGCGGAGGAGGAGGAAGGGGAAAGGCCTGAGGTGCGGGCCTGATGTGAATCGGATCGTAGGCAAGGTGAATCAGATGCTCTTTCAAAATAATCCGCCCTTGTGCCCCATTTCCTGCCCACCTGAATTTTTTCGAGTATTTTCGCACTGCTGGAAATGGAAAAAGTCGTATCCAAGAAACATCTGCAAAAGCTCAGAGAGCCCTTCATGGCATAGTAGGGATTTATGTGCTAGTACTTTGAAATTTTCCCTGCGAGTGATGAAGAACACACTGATCTTCTCTGCCCTTGTAAATCGGCTGCGGCAGGGCTGTTATATGCTAAGAAGGAGCAGTTCAATTCCACTGCAGAGATAGTCTTACTTCACTGCTAACCAGGTAATTTCTCTAAGTCCTGTAGAGTTGGTACAATCAGTAGCAGACCATCTTGGGAGCTATTTGGATTAAACATACTCTATGGTACAGCATTTTGATCACTACTCAATTCATTGCTGCCTCACTTTGGAAAAAAAAAAATCTTAAAAACACTACCATCAAGAAGTATAAATGGCTTTGATGGCTACAGTTTCTCACAAGCCCACTGGGGCCATAAGCCCCACTCTTGAGAGCAGACTTCTCTTCCCTCCCATTTAATTGAATGCAGGTTCCTACTGTGAAAGAAATTTGAATCTGTGCCTACTTTTTGGTGTGAAAAATATAGGAAACTAGGATGCACAGAAATGTATTCTTTGCTGATTCTGCCCCATTTTGTATAAGCATGTTTGCCCCTTTCCAATCTTCCTGTGTACTAAAGCTCCACCTTCAGGACACAAGTTCATATGTGAAAAGTGTGGGAAATACAAACAACAGAAATAAATATTTAGGCATGTGGATTCTGTATGTCTTTGATTTCTTTCTCTTGGATGCTGCTATCTAGCCAAGGGTACAAGTCCCATTGGTAACAAAACTTCCCTCTCCAACTGACAGAGCCCGTCCTGTTGGGTGTCACTTATTGCACACTCAGAACTTGTAACGCAACTAGCTGATGCCAACCCTTCCCCTAAACCCTCCAAAAAGAAGATGGCACACATTTATCCTTCAGAAAGAGGCTTGCTACCACGGAGACAGGCAGTTCAGACTGATTCCAAGCATTTTTATTTGTAGCCTTCATTAGATGGGGAAGTCTTCATAATGAGAACATATTCACTCCCTCAGGCACTGAAGGCAATCTGGGTTAACCAGACTACCCGCAATCAGACTCATTTCTGCTGGACAGGACTTTACAGATTTAGGGTTTCCTGCTGAGGCTTGGGACATTAAGAACTGTTCAGCAGGCAATTGGTCACAGTCACAAGATGGCTATCATGAGTGTTTCAGTTTTCTTTCTGACCAAAAAAAAAAAATCCCCAAAACTAACTAACAACGGTCTGTAGGGATGACTGGGTCAGCAGGGATTGGATGCAACCAAGAACATTAGTTCTGGTGGTCAATGAATTCTCTTTATGCTTTGTCTACAGTTACAACCCCAAGGCCGCATTTGGGAAACACTACCCAGTGGGTTGAATAGCACCAGTATTGTCCTTCTAAGACTTAAGACAGGCCATTTCTTTCGCCACAGCTTAGCTCCAGTCTATGTGGTCTTCCACATCCAGGCCCTTATCAAAGCTCGCCCCTTTTGGTGACTGACAGGAAGAAGAAAGGATCCAGCCTCCTTTCTAGCCGGCTGATGGGTAGATGGTTGAAAACAGATAGGATGAAGAGCCATTTAATAAGTTTGAATTGATGCTGAGGGACAAGTTGAATGCAGTTCAATCAACATGAGCAGTCAGTCCAGTGCAGCACAGTTAAGATGTGGCTGGAGGAACACAGTGAGTGACTCGTTTTCCCCACCCACCCAACAGGGCCCCAGACAATTGCTGAACATGCTTCTGCCTGGTGATGGTGCTCGTGCCTTTGGTTCAGGTGATGAAGGCTCAGTGGTATCCCTTTGATACCTTTTGAATTTGGGGTCAGCTCTAACATTACACTTGTTCTCTTTTCCCACATCCTGGCTTAACAGGTCATGGTCTTTCACCAGCAGAGTGACAATGGTAGATGGGAGAATGGATAGTACATATAAAGAAACAATTCTTTATTCCAGGTCAAAATGTCCTCCTTTAAGCTAAATAAGGGCCTTCACTCAGCTTTAGGGATAAATGAGCTATTGCCTATGGAGAGGATGTAACTGTCGATGTTTTTAAGAAATGGTGGTGTCTAGGCCATCACCCTAGTTTCTTTTTTTGTTAATATTATTAATTTTAATGGGGTGACATTGATAAATCAGGGTACATATGTTCAGAGAAAACATCTCCAGGTTATTTTGACATTTGATTGTGTTGCATATCCGTCACCCAAAGTCAAATTGTCTTCCGTCACATCACCCTAGTTTCTTATATCACAGGTAGTACACTCCATGCAATGAAGTTTCTCTCGTGTTCTTTCTTCAAAACATTCACCAAAGCCAGCAGTGCTGAGAGTCTGAGACCCCTACCTGTTGAAAGCAAAATATGGTAACTCATCAGCCATCTCAGTGTTTTTTCCAAACCAGCTAGAGTTCCCTCTGTGTGAAGTACACAAAATCATCGCTTTAGTATTTCTTCAGAGTTGGCGAATCTCTGTAACTTGCTGAGCAATCTCTTGATCACCAGCTTTTCTCTGATTTTCACAAGATTCAAGCCTGTCTCAGCTCTTACTTTACTTGCTGTTCTTTTGAAATATGAAGCCAAAAGGGCTTGAACGACCAGACACAAAATGCTGATCCCTCTTGAATGCAGTGTCTCTTCCCACGTCTCTGTTCTGCCATGACAGTTCTGAGGCTCCCTGTCAGCATAATCCTGGGCCCTGGATCCTTTGATAACTGGCAGCTTTGCATGAACCCATTCAAAGAGAAGAGCTGCCAGAAACCAGGCCCTCACATTAATAATAACTCAAACTCTTGAAATGAATAGAAGATAAGATAAACACACAGATACCTTCATGGTCACTCATCGTTCTGTTTCCTTCGGATTCTGATGGGGAGATGCTCCGAGCTGACTAATAAAGTTGCTGGACTTGGCGGTGAGCAGTCTCGTGCTCACACCCCTTCTCATTCTTCTGTCCTTTCCACTCCTGGAAAGTACTCCCACCAAGGTGGGCCAGGAGTGACTGGCATCAGCTCTGAGCATGGGTTGTTGCTGTTGGGAAGCCTGCCATGTAGTCCCCATGGGGAGGGCTACTCCACTTGTCAGCTGCTCTGGGGATGGCACTGGCAATGTGGAGGTCCAACAGCATCTCTTCCGGTGGTCGGCAAACTCATTAGTCAACAGAGCCAACTATCAACAGTACTAGATTGAAATTTCTTTTGAGAGCCAAATTTTTTAAACTGAAACTATATAGGTAGGTACATTGTTATTAACTTAATTAGAGTACTCCTAAGCTGGCCTTTGCTAAACACTCTAAAGGGGCCAAAGAGCTGCATGTGGCTTGCGAGCCACGCTTTGCCGACCGCTGTACGTGTGAAGCCTCATGCACAGAATCCCAGGTGCAAATCCCACGGAAGACTCAACTGAGCACTTACCTTGCCTTCTCCCCCCCCCCCCCCTTCTCCAATCATCCCCGTTTAGTTCTTCTTCCCCATCTGGGCTGATGTTATCAACTTCTCCCTGTACACCATTTACTCATTCTTTCCCTTCCTGGCTTATGCCCTGAGGATGGACACTTCCGTGCCTCTCCTTTTCCTCTGGCTTCCTGGTTGGATTCACCCGATAGAAGACACCAGCATGAGACCCAGGGTGATGTCCAGATGTTTATTCTCCTGCTGCCTCTTCACTGGAGGAAATCCTGGAGCCAAAATCCTGCGGACAGTCCTTCCTCACAGCCACAGGCATCGTCCCAGCCTTCTGTTACAACCCTTCCCTCACCCTACTTGCTCCTCAGGCCTTTGAGGGCCAGTGCCTCCCTCTGCTGCTGGTCTTTATCGGTCTCCTTTTATCCTGCCCATGCCTCCATTAATGTATCTGTTCATGAGGTACCTGTTTCCTGCCAGAACCATAACTGATGAACCAACCTCCCTCCAAACATGGACAGAGAAGTGAGAATCGTCCGTTCTGTTTGTCCATTGATGGAAAGCATGAAAGACTGCAAGGCACATCCTGGTCTTTCTCTCCAAACATTTGGTTCCCCCCAAATCTGGCGATGGGAACAGCTCCATTCTTCTTCCCTCTGCGCAGGCTTTTTACACCAAGTTCACCTGTGATACAGACGAATAGAAACCTGACTGGGTAGGATTATATCTTCTTGCCAGCACATCATAAAAGTAAAAGCTGTGTTTTAGAAGTCAAGCAGGACTCCTGAGAGCTACGGGTTCAGAGGTGGTGGGGGCCGGGGGTGGTCACGATCTCCGAAACACTGCTGAACTTTTGAAGTATCTTTTCAAATAAGACATGAAACTGAATGTGCTCCCCCTCCCTTTTAGACATTTCTCCTTAAGTCTGAGCTTCAGCAGTCCCTTCAATACAGTCTAGAAATTCCATTTTTATTCCTTGTTATTAAAACAGGATTATTAAGAGATTGCCATACTTCCTCATCTCCAGACCTCACCCATCCCACCCCCCACTAATATTTAAAGATAAATCGGATATTCTAGGTGCCTTCGTGGCTCAAGGACAGGTGAGACACAGCAATCCATGGAGTAGAAATAGAAACCATCTGGAGTTCTAAGACAGTACTTTTCTTGGAGGGTACTTTATTTTTACCCTGCGATGCCTTCTGCACTTTAATCATGTGAACCGGCCAATTTGAAACCTGACTGCTCTCATTTATTGGACATCCTTAATGGTGATTAATTATTTACGCCGTCAGAGGCTTTTCCCCACGGTGGAAGCTGCAAATTTGGGACATTCAGGAGCATTAATTGTGAAGAAAGGCACACTTACATTCTTAGTCAAATAGTCAAAGATGCATTTCTCAGTCTCTTTGATTTTTTTCTGGGGTGGTGGTGGTGGTGGTGGTGCAGGGGTGACAGTGACAGGACAGATGTGTGATCCTAGCAAATTGGATTTCTTGCCGACTGAGAAATGGAGACAGAACAGTTCATAGGTGAGTTAGCAGAATTAGGCTGAATCAAGACCCCTTTGTGGTATAGGAGCACTGGAAGACCTCCCACGGGGACCTGGAACTCATGGTCCTGGGCTCCCATAGGCCTCATTGCCATCTGTGGAGCAGGTGAGCTTTGCATCCTCAGCTCTCAGAATCCCTTTATGCACCCACCTGCTCCTTCCTTGGCGATGGTGCCCTAGCCACCCAGCTTGGGCATTCCAATGTAATGATTAAGGGCTTGGGTACAGAGTGGGCCACCACAAAAGGTTAACCCTGCACCAGGGCATCCGGGCAAGAGAGACTGAAATTCAGCCGTCTTCTGCTCATTCAGCCCTGCATTTTAGCCTGGGGTTGGGTGTGCTATGAGAAAGAGATGCTTCTTCTGTGAACCAAGACTCTGCAGGCTAGCCGTGGCCTCATCAGGCCCAGGCTTCACAACCAGAGCCACCTCGTACTAGCTCTGCAGCCTTGGGCTCTCCGAGCCTCAGCATCCTCATTGTAGACTGAAGGAAAAAAGTAAAAAGCATCTGTCTCATCAGGTCTTAAAGCATGTTAAATAAGCTAATGTATGTAAGGCATTTAATCCAATGCCTGTCATATAGGAAGTGCTCACTAAGTAATAACATTATTATTACTACCATTATTAGATACCAGGGCTCTAACACTTGGTTAACCATTTTATTGGTTTCCTAGGGCCACAATAATCAATACCACAGACAGGGGTGTTAAAGCAACAGAATCTATTTCTTCACAATTCTGGAGGCTAGAAGTCTGAGGTCAAGGTGTCGGCAGAGGCCTCTCTCGTTGGCTTGTAGGCGGTCACCATTGCCCTGTGTCTTCACATGGTCTTCCCTCTGCATGCATCTGTCTAAATTTCCTCTTCTTATAAGAATACCAGTCATACTGGGTTCGGTTGTACCCTAATGACTTTATTTTTCTTCTTTAAAGATCTCATTTTCAAATACAGTCACATTTTGAGATACTGGGATTAGGATTTCAACATCTGAATTTTAGAGGAACACAACTCAATCCATGACACCTATTTCAAATCTCATTCTTAAGAAGGGATTTTAACCAGCATGTCTCGGGCACATATATCCAGTACTGAGCATATTATATAGCTTGGGTTTGACCGGCACTTAAGACTTATGTAGCCCTTTGGCTCTTACTATCATTGCTGTTAAAAACAAACAAACAAGTCTCTATTAAGGGACTTTCGTATATCAGGCTTCATGTGAAGAGCTAGCAATATACTTGGTATTGTCCTCCTTTAGACAAGCCAGGTCCTTTCATGCTCTGTGCCTTTGCATGTGCTACGCTTTTCACCTCAAACATCCTTCCCTGCTTCTCCACCTTGCAAACTCCTACTCATCCTTCAAGGCCAAGTTTAAAAGCCACTTTGTCCTGGGAGTATTTCTTTCTTCTTTCTTTCTTTCTTTTTTTCTGGGAGTATTTTTTGAAAGTTAATCCTCTGCTAGACTGTGATTTCCTTAAACATACACACACACACACACGCACATACACACACACACACGCACATACACACACACAAACTATTAAATTAAAAGAGACATCAAATTCTAACGTATCTTTGTTCCCTTAGGAACTAGCACGGGACCTAGTACATCATGTGTTTATTTATTTATTCCAGTGTGGTAATGAATATCTTTTCTGTGCCAGGTTCTGTTCTCACAGTGCACTCAAACTTGCCTATTGGATTTGTTTAGCTAAATGGATTCCCCCATTTGGTTATGAATTTCCTCCCCTGAACGTGAACAGCATTTTGTTTGCCAGTCTATGATAGCATTTATGTATTGCAGTTTACATTGTATACTATGCACTAGTGGTATGCAAAGTAGTTCTTCTACTTTGGTTTCCTTGAGGTCAAGGATGGTTTCTTATTCAATTTATCTTCATGATTCCCTTTATGCCTCAAACTTTTTGTTCATTTCCCTGCTCATTCCTTTAACAAATACTTCCCGAGAACCTACCAAGTGCTAAGCATGTGCTGAGGCCTGGAGGTGTGGCAGTGAGCTAGACTGGCAGTTCCATCTCTATGCAGCTTACTGGGCCTTGCACAGAATCAATAGCAACAAACATTGGTTGAAATGAACACTAAAGACTGTAAAATCTTTAGGATCAGGAGTCAAACAGAATGACTTTACCGGGCATACACACAATGCATACATTTTTGTGAATTTGTGAATTGATTATCTCTGCAGAGACAGAGAACACAAAAAATAGAAAAGTAATATCTGGCCACAAAAAATTATTGACAATATGGAGGAGTTATCACTGAATGCAAGTCTGAACATTGCATTTGAATTATTTGTTAATTTACAGCACCTTCCAAACTTTGTTTAAAAATGGCTTTGTGTTGAAAAGGGAAGAGTATTATACTGCAATTATGTTAGACAAGCTTATAATAATTACCAACTGAGTGCCAATAATACTTTAAGAACTCCACTGAGCACTAAGATCACACTAGTGTCTAACAGGTTTTTAAAATTAAGCACTTTAAAGTTGAAACAACACAGATTCAGCATTTTATATTTTAAATAAGCAGAGATTCTAGCAAATAAGAACCCTCTTTTTCATGATAGAAACTTCTGGTTTATAAAAGACTTTCATCTAAGATGGTTAGTGGATCCCTTCTAAATCCAGTGAGAATTGTAAAATGGATTTTTAAAAACATATCTTGAATAATATTCTCTAATCTGTTTGAAGAATATGACATGCCAGATCTCTGAGCCCTTTGGAGTAGAGGACACACCCCATCAGTAGATAAATTTTCATGGGTATATAATTCCATTAAGCATAGAAACAGCCAAGCTTTGATGCACAGCAGGATTCCCCCTGGTGGATATAAAAGGTACTTGACAAGAAAAAAAAATACATTTACTGCCTGCGGGGAGTTGGTGGTGGTTGACTGTGGCTTACAAGCTTTCATTCCTTCTGGCATCTGTTCTCTAAAGTTGCGAGTATGTCACCTATTAATAAAGGTTTGATTAGGCTTCCTCTTTTTACCTGGCATCCATAGTAATTAAAGTATTTTTTCTGCAGGCTTGCAAATGCAGCATGAAATTACAGTCAGTCCTAGAACAGAGCAATAAAACATTCTTTAAAACAACACCACCTGATTTTCATTAGACATTTCCCAAGTCAAATTCTCAACTGTAACTATTTTTATCTAAGCTGATATGGTGCCTTCATTCAAATGATGGAAAAGATGAGCTATTTTCAAAGGATCTATTAATAATTGTGTCAGTGGTAGCCAACTACTTAAAACTGTGCTTTTGTATATTGTCCCGATCAGATTTCTGGGTGTCAGTATTTGTTACATCTTTTGACAGACCCCCCACTACTTATCATGTGGAGTGTTTGTGAATCCATCCCATATACACTTTTTGATTATAGGCACAGCACGAGGTACCAAAGTGTGGAGGGAGGAGGAAACATTTGACCGGGAAACAGTTCTTGGCCTCTGAAAAGCTGATATCTCAACTTCCTGTCTCCTTCACTGGTTCCCATTCTTTGACCTGTCTTTTAAAATTTGATATGTAGGAAATCAGGATAACTATATTTATTGGCCCAGAAATCTTCACCATCCCTCTTCTTCTGGTAATCGAACCTGCCCCTGCACACTACTCCCAACCAGATATGGGAACATGACCCAGGTCTGGCCAGCCCAGGTGCCCCATAGCTGGCAACTGTGTTTGGTCTAAGGACAGGTCATGTGACCCAAGTAAGACCCGTCAGAGTTATTTCCAGGGTTGTTATATACCATATTTTCTGCTTCATAAGATGCACCTGATCATAAGACACACCTAGGGTTTTAAGGAGGAAAATAAGAAAAAAATATTCTGAACCAAATGGTGTGTTAAAATATTCAATAAAATACCGTATTTTTCACTCCATAAGATGCACAGGCATTTTCCCCTCCACTTTTTTGGGGAAAAAAAGTGTGTCTTATGGAGTAAAAAATACGGTAGATGGTGGGAGATAAAACATTCTTTTACTGAAGTGAATAATCTGGGGCTGCAGTGACTCTGTGCTTTGCCTAGGAGAAAAGTCCTGTCTAAAATAGAAGGCAATGAAGCCAACACTCCCAAAGAGACAGTCAGTCAGAGAGAGAGAGACCAGAAGCACTGTGTGCTGAGTCCCAGTCCTCTGACTTGAGCCAGTGTGAGTTAAGCTTCTATTGTTTGCTCTGTCTTTAGCACTCTGATCACTGCTCTGTTCTCCCTAATCCATATCACCAATGCTCATGGGCTTCCACCATCACTTACCTGCAACATATTCTAAATCCTTATACCAGAGTGGTCTACACTTGAGACCTATGTGTGTGAATGCCTACTGGTCATCTCCCTCAGACATTCAGCAGCTCAAACCAATTTTCTGCCACACCTTTTACCCACCTGTTCCCAGTCTCACTGGATGACACCACTCCTCACCCCGGTTCTCAATCCAAAAGCTGGAAATCATCTTGGATACTTCTGTCTCTCCCTATATCTAATCAGACAGCAGCCCATTGATTCCCATTTCATTAAGATTTCTCACATCCCAGACCCTTTCTGTTTTCTCCTATCTACCTCTTGGTTTGGTTCCTCATCACTTCATACCTGAGCTGTTTTAGGTGAGACTGGTATTCTTGGTCTCAGGTGCACTGTCCGTCCCTCCAATCCAGCCTTTGCTTTGCCCTCTTAAAGGTGATCAGGGACCATCTGTTAGAAATCCTTCAGTGACTCCCTATCCCCCCCCCCCCACCTGGATGTCTTTGTCATGGCCCCATCAGGCCCCACTCTGCTTGGCTCCACCCTCCTAGACCCACACAAAGCCACTCACTGCTGGAGGTGACAGCCTGAGGGCTCTGGCTGCCAGGCTCTGCCCAGCAGTCCCAGGAACTCAGAGGGCAGGATGGTATCTCAACACACCACGTGGCACACTTGTTGGGAATCGCTTGCTCAGAGATCACAACTTATACTTCTTTACTTGATAGTGGAAGTCCGGGCCTGCCTCCCTCTGCAGTGTTGTGTTCCTGTCTCTTCCTGCGTTCGTGCGACTGTGCTCTGGGCTGAGCTGACCGGAGGCTAGCTGCGCAGGACTGGTAAACCAGAACTCTGAGGCTTCTACTGGCCTGGCTTGATGTGCTTGTGAGCTTTTGTTACTGTTTTGTTCTGTCTGAAGAAAAGATTGATGCTAGGCTTCTGTGAAAAAGGACAAAGAAAAGTCAATGGAACCAGTAAGTTTTTTACGTCTCTGACACTCCTCTATAAAGAGCAGGGGTAGGCAGGAGACAGAAGATGTTTTTTGACCATAGGTTTATGACATTGAAGGCATTCACACCATCTTGGGGGCTAGTAAGGAAGTGAAACAGAGTCAGAAAGAAGGGCTTTCTCCTAGCTTTGCATGGGATACTGTTTCAGCATGGTGGGGTGGGGGTAGGATGCAGAGTAGCAGAAAGGAAATCACATTCTCAAAGATGTTCCCCAAGGGTCTTCCTAAAGTGACCAGAGAGATTGAAGGAGGAAGGAGTTGAGTCCAACAGTTATGCAGATTGGGGATAGTCAGCCAGTACAACTCAGGATTATTAGTCATGTGATCTCATTGGTACAACAGGGGAGAACTGTGAAAAGTAGTTTGCAGAGGCAACTGAATCACTTATGATGTGTTTAGTTGTGAGGAAAAAACTATATACTGTAGCACAGACAAGTAAGGGTTAATTATTATTTTTCCACATGAGGAGTCCAGTTGTGACCAGAATTGTTTGCTATTCAGTGTCACTATCAAAGAGCCCCCAGGCTCTTAATATCTTTCTGCTGTCACAAGATAGCTACCATAGCTGAAAATGTTGCCATCGTTTCAAGACAAGAAGGGAAAGGCTAGCTTTCTCCTATCAAACTTGTCTGGGTTTTTTTTTAGTGTTCAAAGAAAAGGTCCTGAGCAGGCATCCCTGCATTATCTCATTGGCCAGGATTGGTCACATGTCCACTCTGGACCAGTTGCTGGCAAAGAGAAAAGGAAGGATTGTGATTGGCTTCTGTTTGGCTCATGAGCCCGGGTCTGGGGAAGGAGAAGATCTTCCTTGAGATCTTCTCAGATACAAACTAGGAGGAAAGGGGAGTGGGTGTTGGATAGGTAAAGAATTCTGTCTACTGCTCCAGTGTTGAAAGATAAGATTAGCAATTTTCCATTCCTAGAAAGTCTCTATTTCACCCTTCCCGTTGGCCAAATCCTTCTCATCTTCTTTGATGCACATTCTCCAGAATTGACCACTCCCTCTTTGGTGTCATCAACATACTTGTTTCAAACCTCTATCTTTGCTCTCATTATATTCCATCACAATAGTTATTGTCTGGCAGATCCTCATGGCCCTAGACTCTCTGGAGGAAGTGGTAATATTATATTCATCTTTGTCTTTACTCTCTAGCACAATGTGGGGCACATAGTAAGTGTTCAGTGTTTGTGGAATAGATGTTGCTTAAATAAATCCAAGATAGAAATAATCATGTTAGCACTGGCCTCTTCAAGTGTGAAGGCCCGCTAAATATGCATAGTAGACAGTTGTCCAATTCAGCCGCACCTATTGATGGTGGGTATTTTGTCTGCCAAGCCTCAGGGACAACCCATGTGAAAAATAACACAGGTTTCGTGAACTCAAAGAGCATATGCACTGCAAAGATAACTAACAACACGAAATAGCATCTGATAAGTGTCTCATGAGAGCTATAGGGGTGCAGTGGCAAGGGAAGACAAGGGACATTGGGACAGGAATGGCATGGCAATTAAAATCCACCAAGATCCGAATTTAATTAATGCTTTTGACCTCCGCCCATCCACAACTTGTTAGTGATATAGGAAAATTGTCAGATTTGAATGTCATTTCCCCTGGGCGCCCCGCCTATCTGCCAGTGCACCTGCGAGCCACAGTAAAAGAACCACAGGGTAAACAGCCAAAGAAGAAACCAGGGAGAAAAGGGGATCTTGGTGACTCATGGCTCAGATAGTCAGCTCTTGAATAGCTGAAAGCTGATGCTGTTTTGACCAGCGATTTGAAGATCAAATGATTCCATGTATTAAAACTATACAGCATCTGAGGATTTTGTGAAGGTGTGTTATTGAAAAAGAGGTAACTAAGGTTATAGAAAATGCACCAAATTAATACTTGTATGGGCCCCTGGATATATAGATGCTGTGATTTTACAATGGGACAACCCTGAAATCACCTAAAACAACAAGATCAAGACTAAGAGCCTCCTAAAAAGTTCTTAAATATTTTTGTTGAGGGGCATGGACTTTGTCAGTCTGGGTGATGTCTATGGACTCTTCTCAGAATGTTTTTAAATTTTAAAACATTTTTCAACTTAAAAGATGCATAGTACTACAAAGAAAGACAACTATGTTGAGATACAGTTACAAAATAATAAAATTATGACATGGTAACATGTGTGTACTTCCTAAGTAACCTTGTAAATAACAGGATACAGGAGCACCTCTAATACTTAATCATGATCTGAAATAGGGATAAGTATAAATCAAAGTATCTGCAACAATTGTCATGTGATTTGAAAAGATCTGTGACTTCTCTTAGTGACAAATTCACAAGTGCTACCACTACTATTCTAGTGTGTTGCCTACGTTTGTAACGGAAAGAAGTGCCAAATTTCAGTTAGAGAAAACAAAGATTAATTTTATTTTACCATCCATGTTCACAGGTTCTTCTACCACATGGGGACCTAGTTGAGAACCAGCATCAGCGTGTGTTTTCCTGATTCTTGATGGACACAGATCTAGGATGTCACTTCCTACCCAGTTAAGTAATTTCATTATAATTTACATTCTGCTCCTTAAAAATTAGGTTTTTAGATAGATTCAACAGGAAGAGAGAAGGAGCCCTATCAGGATGCTAGTTGGAAAAGACCTAAATTCATTCCTATTAGCTCCCTTGGAATGTGGTTCTCTAACACTGCTGTCATTGTGTTTTTTTGCTGACTTAGTGGTTGTTGGATCCTTTACATTCTCTTGAGGTATTCTCGCCTCATCAGACGTGGACATTTCAGATGAAGAGAATGGTTCAGAAAGCAGAAATTCATACTTTGACTAGACAAGTAGTTGACCACTCATTGCATGCAGTTACTCTTTGCAGGCCAGGTCCCTCTGGAAGGGAACTTTTTTGACCATTAAAACACAAATGAGGAACTCCTGTTGTTTTTCATATCTTGTTTGCAAACACAAAGCTGTAACCATAACTGACTGGGCGGGTTGCTTAGGGGCTAGCTGCACAGTTCCCTTTCCTGTTTATTATAGTGTTAACCTTGAGGGGAGGGGAGGATGGAGCCAGGGAAAGTGTCCTAAGACTGTTGGGAAAGGCAGATTACTCAATTTTGTTGCAAAAATTAAATTCCTTTTTAACTTAGAAATAGGTACACTAGTCAGCCATTCTCCTTTGACAATTACGACTTCATTTAGTAGGCACATCTTCAAAGATTAGCTGCCATACCCGTGCATTTTTAAAAAATGGTAAAAATTTATTTGATGGTGAACCTACTGTATTTCCCCATGTATAAGACACACCCCTTTTCCAAAAATTTGGGGTCTAAAAACTGGGCGCATCTTATACAGCAGTGGTTGTAGATTTTTTTATTTGCATTTCCCGCTTTTTCATGCTTGTTTTTGCACTCATTGTTTTAGATTTTTTTATTTGCATTTTCTGCTTTTTTGTGTTTGTTGTTATCACTCATTGTTTCACACTTGTTATTGGTATATTATGATAGGTTACGTTTTGCCTTGTTCTGCCCAGAAATGGCTCAGAAAAGATTTTCATACAGTGCTGAATTCAAGTTAAAAGTGATCCAGTTTGCAAAAGTGAATGGAAATAGTACTTCTAAACATAATTTGGTCCTCCTCCAACTAAGAAATCAATCCAAGACTGGCTAGGGGAAGAAGAAACCCTACTGAAAACGCTACAGTAGAAGGCCATAAGAGGCAAGTCAGAAAAATGGCCTGATTTAGAGGGAATTGAAGATATAGATTGAACAGCAAAAGGCAATTGAAATTCCTGTGTCCACAAAGATGGTTCAGCAGAGGCAAGAAGAAATGTTGATGAAAAAGAAGTTACTGGTTTCACCAGGAGCTGGTTCTTTGAAAAGGTAAACAAGATCGATGAACCTGTAACTAGACTCACCAAGAGAAAAAGAGAGAGTACTCAAATAAATAAAATTAGAAATGCGAGAGGAGAAATAACAACTGACACAACAGAAATAGAAAATATTGTAAGAAAATACTATGAAGAACTGTATGCCAAAAAACTAGACAACCTAGATGAAATGGACAAATTCCTTGAAACATACAATCTTCCAAAAATCAATCTGGAAGAATCAGAAAACCTAAACAGACCAATTACAACAAATGAGATGGAAACAGTTATCAAAAAACTCCCAACAAAGAAAAGTCCTGGGCCTGATAGCTTCACAAGTGAATTCTACCAAATATTCAAAGAAGAACTAACTCCTATCCTTCTCAAGCTACTTCAAAAAATTCAAGAGGAAGGAAGACTTCCAAGTTCCTTTTATGAGGCGAGCATAATTCTGATTCCAAAACCAGGCAAAGACAACACAAAGAAAAAAAATTATAGGCCAATATCCCTGATGAATATAGATGCTAAAGTCCTCAACAAAATATTAGCAAACCGGATCCAGCAATATATGGAAAAAATCATACACCATGATCAAGTGGGATTTATTCTGGGGAGGCAAGGCTGGTACAATATTTGCAAATTAATCAATGTGATTCATCACATAAACAAAAGGAAGAAGAAAAACCACGTGATAATTTCAGTAGATGCAGAAAAAGCATTTGATAAAATCCAGCACCCATTCATGATCAAAACTCTCAGCAAAGTAGGAATACAGGGAACATACCTTAACATGATAAAGGCCATCTATGACAAACCCACAGCCAATATCATAATCAATGGGCAAAAATTAAAAGCAATCCCCTTAAGATCAGGAACAAGGCAGGAGTGCCCCCTTTTACCACTCTTATTCAACATAGTTCTGGAAGTCCTAGCCACAGCAATCAGCAAGAAAAAGAAATAAAAGGCATCCAAATTGGAAAAGAAGAAGTAAAACTATCATTATTTGCAGATGATATGATATTGTATATAGAAAACCCTGAAGTCTCAGTCAAAAAACTACTGGACCTGATAAATGAATTCAGCAAGGTGGCAGGATATAAAATTAATACTCAGAAATCAGAGGCATTTTTATACACTAACAATGAACAGTCAGAAAGAGAAATTAAGGAAACAATCCCCTTCACTATTGCAACCAAAAAAATAAAGTACCTAGGAGTAAATTTAACCAAGGAGATGAAAGACTTGTACTCAGAAAATTATAAAACATTGATAAAAGAAATCAAGGAAGATACAAAAAAGTGGAAGTATATACCATGCTTATGGTTAGGAAGAATAAACATCATTAAAATGTGTACATTACCCAAAGCAATTTATAAATTCAATGCAATATCAATTAAAATACCAATGACATACTTCAAAGATATAGAACACATATTCCAAAAATTTATATGGAACCAGAAAAGAACATGAATAGCCTCAGCAATCTTGAAAAGGAAGAATAAAGTGGGAGGTATCACACTTCCCGATATCAAGTTATACTAAAAGGCCATTGTACTCAAAACAGCCTAGTACTGGCATAAGAACAGGCATATAGATCAATGGAACAGAACAGAGAACCCAGAAATAAACCCACAGCTTTATGGACAACTGATATTTGACAAAGGAGGTAAGAGCATACATTGGAGTAAAGACAGCTTACTTAATAAATGGTGTTGGGAAAATTGGACATCTACCTGCAAAAAAAATGAAACTAGACCACCAACTTACACCATTCACAAAAATAAACTCAAAATGGATAAAAGACTTAAATGTAAGGCGTGAAACCATAAGCATCTTAGAAGAAAACATAGGCAGTAATCTCTTCGACATCTCTTGCAGCAACATATTTGCTGATTTATCTCCACGGGCAAGTGAAATAAAAGACAGGATAAACAAATGGGACTATATTAAACTAAAAAGCTTTTGCACAGCTAAAGACAATAAGAACAGAGTAAAAAGACAAACTACACAATGGGAGAACATATTCCACAATATGTCTGATAAGGGGTTAATAACCAAAATTTATAAAGAACTTGTATATCTCAACACCAGGAAGACAAACAATCCAATAAAAAAATGGGCAAAAGAAATGAATAGACACTTCTCCAAAGAAGACATACAGATGGCCAATAGGCATATGAAAAAATGTTCAACATCACTAATCATTAGAGAAATGCAAATTAAAACCACAATGAGATAGCACCTCACACCAGTCAGAATGGCGCTCATCAACAAAACAACACAGAATAAGTGCCAGGATGTGGAGAAAAGGGAACCTTCCTGCACTGCTGGTGGGAATGCAGACTGGTGCAGCCACTGTGGAAAACAGTATGAAGATTCCTCAAAATATTAAAAATTGAACTGCCTTTTGACCCAGCTATCTCACTTTTAGGAATATACCCTAAGAACACCATAGCACTGTTCCAAAAGGAGAAATGCACCCCCATGTTTACGGCAGCATTGTTCACAATAGCGAAGATCTGGAAACAGCCCAGGTGTCCGTCAGTGGATGAGTGGATTAAAAAGGTTTGGTACAAATATACTGTGGAATACTACTCAGCCATAAGAAATGATGACATCGGTTCATTTACAATAACATGGATGGACCTTGACAACATTATATGGAGTGAAATAAGTAAATCAGAAAACACTAAGAATTATATGATTCCATACATAGATGGGACATAAAAATGAGACTCAGAGACATGGACAAGAATGCGATGGTAACGGGGAGTGGGGGAGAAGAGGGAGAGGGTGAGAGGAAGGGAGGGGCCCAAAGAAAACCAGATAGAAGGTGACGGAAGACAATTTGACTTTGGGTGAGGGGTATGTAACATAATCAAATGTCAAAATAATCTGGAGAGGTTTTCTCTGAACATATGTACCCTGATTTATCAATGTCACCCCATTAAAATAAATAAAAAAAAGAAAAAGAAGTTACTGGTTTCAAAGGAGGGCACAACTGGTACTTCAGGTTCATGAAATGGAATGGACTAAGCATGTGTACATGCACCAGACTTGCCCAAAAGATGCCTGAAAGCTATCTATATAAGCAGAAGGTCCTTGAATTTCATCATTTTGTTATTCAGTGTTGAAAGACAAATCAATTTGAGTTGGGACAGATTGCAAATATGGATGAAGTCCTCCTTCG
Organism: Saccopteryx leptura; assembly: GCF_036850995.1. NCBI lineage: Eukaryota > Metazoa > Chordata > Mammalia > Chiroptera > Emballonuridae > Saccopteryx > Saccopteryx leptura. The sequence continues at coordinate 117,236,765 of NC_089504.1, forward strand.
ATTTGATGTCCCAATTAACAGAACTGTTGATAAGAAGTGGGGTAAAAACTAACTGTGAAGACAAGTGGTCATGAAAAGATCCATTATACAGTTCTAACTTGTTGTGCAGATGGAACCAAACTGCCTCTTATGCTGATTTTCAAACGCAAAACAATGCCAAAAGAAGACATTCCTTGAGGAGTGATTGTTCATATTCATGAAAAGGGTTGGATGGATCAGGATGGTATGAAGATCTGGTTTGAGAAAGTTTGGAGAAGGAGATCAGGTGGGCCCTGATGTAAACCTACCCTATTGGTGCTTGATCAGTTCAGGGCACATATAACAAAAAACACAAAGATTGCTGCAGAGCAAAAAACAAAACTTGCCGACATACCTGGAGGCTTGACATCCTAGCTCCAACCACTTGATGTCAGCATTAAGAAACCCTTCAAAGTGCTGTAAGAGATGAATGGAACCATTGGATGAAGTCTTCTAGGGACAATTTGAGACCAGCAGGAAGAGTAAAGAAACCAACTATGGAGAAGTTTTTACCTGGGTGAAAAGATCCTGGGATAATTTCAAGATTGAGATTGTTGTCAAGTCATTTAAGAAGTGTGGCATTTCAAATGCCATAGATGGAACTGAGGACTAGGCAATATTTGAAGACAATGATTCATCATCAGACACGGATGAGGACAAGCTAATGGGTGGGAGTTTTGACAGTGATGAGGAGTTGTATGAATTTTATGATGAATAAAACTTGAGTTAAATAAATTTCTGTAGTACATTTTTTTTTCAAATTTCGGGCCCCAAAATTAAGGTAAGTATTGTACATGGGAGCGTCTTTTACATGGGGAAACATGGTACATCTAAACAGGTAATTAGGAAAAAACAGATAATTTGAGAGAAATTCCCCAAATTCTTTTCAGATAAATGAGACTTATGAGGGCAACAAATTCCAAATAATGGAGGTGTTACATCTTCATATTACAGTGATTTTCAACAAGGTTGCCACAAGAAGTTTTAAAACATGCTACACCTGACTATTTAGTTAGGGGCACCAACTAAATTGACGATCTTTTCCCTTAGATCATCGAACATAAAAATGACAACAGCCAGCACAGTAGCCACTCAGTGTGAATGAATCAAAATTATATCTATTTTTTGTCAGCTTGACAAAAACTATTCTTTGGTGTGCTGTAGAATTTTAACAATTAGTTTATGTGTGCTGTGAGATGAAATAGGTTGAAAATCACTGTTGTATTGAAAAGGCTCTTGACCAGTTACACATTTATTAATAAAAAACAAAAAAGTAAACAAAGGTTAAGAACACGTCTACGGGGTGTTGTCTTCTTGACTGTTGGTCACATTCTTCCCAATCAACAACTACAGAATCATCAATCACTTCTTCATTTGTATTTCTATTTCAGTTATAAGACAAGCAGAGCATGAATCTCATTCTATTATAGCTATTTGGATGTGTTTATTGCTTTTTAAAATTTTGAATTTCAAGATCTTGTCTTACATTTCCAGGGTCATGCTGGACAATGAGTATGTTCTCAATAAACGTTTACTGAATTCAATGGAATTCAAAGAGAAATTTCTGACTAGGGAGGATAAAGCAAATAATTTTCTTTCTACAAAACCTGATCAACAGTGTTAAGAGATTTCTCATCAATAACTTGAATAATGAATTTTAAAAAATGGCTTTAAATTTTCAAATCACACAGAAAGAGAGAGCCCAGTGAACAGTGAGAACGTCAGAAATGAACAAAAGGAAGCCTGCCAGGAATCTGACAATGCTTGCTATGCCATTGTTGAGTAAGTTACTAATTTTACTATTAACAGTGACCATTATCACATTCTGACTTATGTCGTTTTCTCAACCGTAAAATGAAGACATGAACAGAACCTCCATTGTGGGGTTGGAGTGAGGATGAAGCGAGTTTAATGCATGTAACACACTCAGAATAGCAACTGACATAGAGTGAGGGTTCATTATTATATATGCCAGGAATGGTGCTCAATGCCTCTCATACTTCATTACTAGAAATGACAAAGGAGCCAGGATGAAGAGAAACCTGAAGAGCTGGGGAAAAGAAGAAGGGTAGTAACTTAAATCCTAGAGTTCTCAGTTTGCAGTCTTCGTATTTACTATCTTGCTTGGAACAGGCTTCCCCACTCTTCGGGTGGCTGGCTCCCTCTTATCCTGCAGGTCTCAGCGTGGAAGTCCTGCTCAGACACGCCCGCCCTCACAGTCTGCAGTAGGTTTTGTCATGTTATTTGGCAGAGGGTTCTTTCTGTTTTGCTCATTTGATACAGTATGTGATTGCATATGTCATTTTAAACCCCTCTATGGAGTGTCTCCACTACCTGACTACTCACTCCATGAAGGCAGAAACTGGCTATGATACAGATTATCCTCAACTAGCAAAATGCTCAGCACATAATAGAGCAGGCGTGGCCAACAGTTTTTGCCCCCGGGCCAGATTAGAAAGAAAACTTTTTTCACGGGCCAGACAAAATATTAAAATTAAAAAATGTTAAATACAAAAATGATTCATTTAAGTAAACAAAATTTTATTATGTAATTTGTTTATGAATAAATGTAAGTAATTTAGTACAACAAATTAACAAAAAACCTAATGTGACATGTTGAGGCGCTTTGCATCGCCTATTATTTTTTAATATCTGGCTCTATACTTATAGTAGCTATTCTTAACACAGCCTCTGAATGTAAATCATTCAATCTTGATCTTGTTGTACTTTTATTTAGATTCATTAAAGAAAATGTTTGTTCACAAATGTAAGTTGAGCTGAAGATTACTAAATATTTCTTGGCAAGCTTTTTAAATTTCCATATTTTCCATTATTCAATTGCTTACAAAAATTGCACAGATGAGTACAAAAGTTGTAAATCTTTGTAATGGGATTTCTTTTTTTATATATATACAGAGTCAGAGAGAGGGATAGATAGGGACAGACAGACAGGAATGGAGAGATGAGAAGCATCAATCATTAGTTTTTTGTTGTGGCACCTTAGTTGTTCATTGATTGCTTTCTCATATGTGCCTTGACTGTGGGGCCACAGCAGACCAAATAACCCCTTGCTCAAGCCAGCGACCTTGGGTCCAAGCTGGTGAGCTTTTTGCTCAAACCAGATGAGCCTGAGCTCAAGCTGGAGACCTCGGGGTCTCGAACCTGGATCCTCTGCATCCCAGTCTGATGCTCTATCCACTGTGCCACTGCTTGGTCAGGCTGTAATGAGATTATTTTTTAAAAAATAAAGAAGTATCGCAAATCCATTTGACCAATTATTGGAAGTTAACCCTAGATTAGTCACATGTGGAATTCTTTTCCATGTATCACTATCTTCTTAAATATCTCGATTTCCAATAATCAAAGACGCTTCCACTTCTGAGTAGCTGAGATTTTAACTTTCATTGTTGTACAATGGTTAGATATCGTAGTTTATGTATAATGATTTAAAAGTACCACTTATTTCATTTCCACAGTGCGTTGTACAAAGAATATTAAAAATTAATCACGGGCAGCATAAACTCATTATGCGGGCTGGATATGGCCCGCGGGCCGTATGTTGGCCATGCCTGTACTAGAGTCTCAGTGAATGAGTGCGTCACTATACTTGTTGTCCACAAATGTAATATAGAGATGCATCAGGGTTCCTGCTGTTGGCCAGTTTACCTCCAGCCAGCATGGCATCCACTTGGTCTACAAGATACTTACCTCTCAAAGCACACTAGCACTTAGAAAAGTAACTGCTCCCCCCCGACACACAATGGATTGCAATTTACCATTGTATCTTCTTGTAGCTTCTTCCAGGATCCTAGGTTTTAGGTGTCCCACTTCCAGAGAATTTTAAACCAGTTCTACTATTGGGAAATTTCCTGACATATACTGAGCCCCACCTGCAAAGAAAAAGAGAGAGAGAGAGAGAGAGAGAGAGAGAGAGAGAAGGAAAGACAGAAAAAAAGAGACTGACAATTCCAGAAGCAAACGGAGAGTTTATTCAAGGAACTTATGGGCAGAAGCAGTCTCGGATGTCAGCAAGGTGGTAGGCAGATCTCTGCACTGAGCGGAAATGGGGGCTTGTGGGTGGGGCAAAATTAGGCTTACAGCTGTTTGTATGGAAAATAATACAATAATTCATAAATAATAATACAGAAACAAACTCTGTTGTGGGTGCTCACTACTGTAAGCCTACGTTTGCCCCACCCTGTATGTGACATCTCGGAATCCAGGGGTCTTGTAGCCAAGTGGCACATGCTTATAAATCCCCAAGCAGGAAATATACTGCTCACAACAATTAGGGGATATTTCAAAATGAACATGAAGCAATAAAAAAAGAAGCATTTGATTTTTTTTATTAAACAAGAACATCAGAAAAGCAAACGCCAAGTCAAAGAGAGTTGTTCAATTATGCAAATGAGGTGCAAAACTAACTTTTTTTTTTTTTTTTTTTTTTTTTTACGTTTTTCTGAAGCTGGAAACAGGGAGAGACAGTCAGACAGACTCCCGCATGCGCCCGACCGGGATCCACCCGGCACGCCCACCATGGGGCGACGCTCTGCCCACCAGGGGGCGATGCTCTGCCCATCCTGGGCGTCGCCATGTTGCGACCAGAGCCACTCTAGCGCCTGGGGCAGAGGCCACAGAGCCATCCCCAGCGCCCGGGCCATCTTTGCTCCAATGGAGCCTCGGCTGCGGGAGGGGAAGAGAGAGACAGAGAGGAAAGCGCGGCGGAGGGGTGGAGAAGCAAATGGGCGCTTCTCCTATGTGCCCTGGCCGGGAATCGAACCCGGGTCCTCCGCACGCTAGGCTGACGCTCTACCGCTGAGCCAACCGGCCAGGGCCTAACTTTTATTTCATTGATGAAAATGTGCTATACAAAAAGCTGAAAGTACTGGTGTATCTGCACGTTCCCTGATCCCCTAATTTTTGTGAGTAAGTTAATGGGCCTACTCACCTATGTAAGACCATTATTTTCAAAAACATCCCTTTCAAGCCATATGGGTGGTCACTGGGAGCAACTTGATTCTTAAGATGGTGTTGGCCAAGCACCAGAAACCATTTTGCCTAATATCTACATCACCACGTACTTCCTCATTTTGATCAGGCTTACAAAGAGAGGGCTGAAGAAAAGGGAGGTGACCCTGGTAGCAGCTAGTGTGTAAAAGTAGAGGGAGGGGAGTAAGAGAGAATTTGAGCATCCACCATTCTTTTACTAAGAAACACTTCCTTTTTCAGACTTTCTGGGGAGATAGAGTACACACCCAAACCTCAAAGTTTTGGGTAGCCAACAGTGCCTACTGTCCCCAAACAGCAATTAGACACCTAGGTAAGAGGTAGGAATGGCCCGGATGTCTTAAATTAAAGGTCAGAAATAGAGGAAAGGAAAAAATGAAAGAATCCTAGAGCAGGTCTCCTTAGATTAGCACTTATAGAAACAACTTGAATAGAAGGAGGGCAGAGAGAAAGAGGAGATGAGGTTTTCTGTTCTTATGGGATAAGGAAGAAAAACCGCTCCACTTGGAATCTAATAGGAAGCCAGACTGCCAGGTCCACCTAGTGCTGTGACCAGCAGTGCATGTATGACCAGCAGTACACATGAGCCCAGTGGTACACATGAAACCAGTGCTGCATGTGGGACCAGCGGTGGCCGTGTGACCTTCAGTGCACATATGACCAGCGGTGCACCTGAGGCCTGTAGTACACATGAGACCAGCGGTACACGTGAGCCCAGCGGTGCACGTGAGACCAGCGGTACACGTGAGACCAGCGGTACACGTGAGACCAGCAGTACACATGAGCCTGTCCTGGAGGAGGCCAGGGGCTTTGGGGCTGTGAGAACGAGGCTGCTGCTCACTCAGCCCTTCATTAGCCAGAAGCCCTTCCCCCAGGCCAGGGATGACCACAGAAGAGACTTAGGGGACAGGAACCATAACTGGGCTGCACTAACCCAAACTACACCTATGTGTGAATTACAAAAGGGTATCCTCACTCCTTCTCCAAAACTCTTCTCTTCCATTTGCTGGCAAATTATTGTCATGCACTGACCTGTTGGAACAGGACACATTACTGCCATCTGCCAGAAAACTGTAGCAATAAATATACAAAGTGACTGTGTTGTGGTGCCTTGTGTGGTGCTCAACTTGCACAGCTGTCTTGGACAATCCAGTTAGAAACCCAGAGTTTCTAACGTGTGTCAATGGTATCCAACCTGTGATCTATTGGGCCAAACAAAGAGATGATCTGGGGGGTCCCTGTCATGCCAGCAGTCGTTAGCATACGTAGTTCGAGGTGCTCACTCTGGGATGGGGATTTCTCTCGGTTTATTTGTGCTATCGCTCTGGTACTTCTGAGCACCTTCCTGTGGGCACAGTGACTGGTTGGATTTTAACACTTACTTCAAATGCAGGTGCCCCCACTCACTGAATACTTTCTGGTTCCCTAGGTCTAGGGATGGGGTTATAATAACTGTTATTGAAAGTAATTTTGGTAGGAGCTAAGGTTTGAGAACGTCTATCTTAGGGAAAGAAATTTGAATTTGCTGTAGAAGTTTGAAATCATCAGGGCCATCAAAAGCTTAACTTTCTCTTTCCAGTATCTGTCTCAATCTTTTGCAGAAATCATTGGTCTTTAATGAACTTCTTTTCCTGCTATGACCAATTTGTGATGCCCTGAATGTACAAAATGTAATTAACAGAAATGAAACATCTGTTTGTCAGAGAGGTAAAACCATGATGTGTCTAAAGAAAGTACTGTCAGCATTTTTTAGTATTTCTGCAATTTGTATATAGCTAAGGACTGGGCGTTTAGTGTGTGTGTGTGTGTGTGTGTGTGTGTGTGTGTGTGTGTGTGTGTTACTTGCAACGAAGAGTAAGGGGGTTGTACTCTTCAGCAGTTGATTTCTTGAATTAACACGCTCTCACATCAAATGGTTGTGGGTTTACCCTGAGTAGCAGCTCTGAGGTTGGGAATAAATAACTTGTGTACTTCTGCCTCCTGATTTCATGCCTGGAGCGTTCTAATCTCATGGCCTAGAGGTCTCAAACAGATAAAATAAAAATGTATGTCTAAAATTTCTGGGGCTCTCACCAGCTATTTTGGAAATAAATAGAACTGCATGCAGGCAGCTTCCATTTGTCCAGAATTGCCTCGCTGAAGTGGAAACTGCCCACACAATTACGTTCTGTCATAGTGTCTGCGCTCCACCCACTCTCAGCTCATTTTTACTGAGATGTGATGGGGCACACAGGCCATGGGAACCCATGTGGAAGTGTCACCAAGGGACTGAACCCCAGGCCTGCTTGCAGGGGGCCTGACAATGGCCACTAGCTCCTTCCTACCATAAACACATAGATAATGTTTCAAATTCCTTCATATGAGTGCCCATGCTTAAAACTAAGAAAAGGAGGGCAGACCACATATCTCTTTAGTTTACAAACTAGAAAACAAGCTCAGGGAGGCCAGTGTGTGGGGAAGGCAGGAACCAGAATGTGAGCATCCTGATTCCTGTTCCAACACGGTCTGGCTCTCCGCTCTCATCAAGGACATCGTCTGGGGACCTTTGAGAAGATGCCGATGCCCAGGCCCAATCCCAGCTTCTCCATAAATGGAATTTGGAAAGTGTAATTCTTAAAAAGCACCCAAAATTCAGATAAACAGCCAAGACTGTGACCCTTTAGCCTAACATGAGCTGAATCGAAACACCCAGGGAAAACCTTATGAAGATGAATTTAACTGAAGCATAAGAAACCAGCCCCTTTGATTCAGGAAGAAAGCCCATTACAGCGATTGCTGCATTGCATGCCGTGTTGCACATGAAGGTGCTTTCTGAGGTTGGGTGAGGGCAGAAGACCTGGTTCAGGAGGTTTGTTAGTAAGATCCCTAAGAATACAGTAGGAATGCAGGAGGGATGGATATGACTCACTAGAGATTCTGGAAGGCAGCTACCCACCTAAATTCACCTAACTCATTCATGCTTTGACAATGCTGGAGAATGAAATGATGATAGATGGGTATCCAACAACTTTGTGACAAAGAGTCTCATTTAATACACTGTCCAGCTTTTGGGGTGATATGGTCTTCTCTCTTCTATCCATGTTCCCTCTCTAATTAGAGCTGATTCGAATACTTCAATGATGAGGAGTTAGGAGTCAGAAAAACCTAGTTCTGGTCCCAGCTCTATCATTACCTGCTGTGTGATCCTATCAGCTGACCTGACATTCAGTTTTCTTATCCTTGAAATGGGGATTCTAATTCTGGTCTTACGTGCCGGATGCATTGCAATGATGTGTTCATATGTATACACAAGTAGATGCATTATTACTGTTCCTATAAATAGCACCACTGGACCCCTTAGTGCTAAATGAGGCATGTGCATTCTATTAGTCCTGTACGTCTTTAAACATCCTGTTTCCTGGTGGCCAACCTCTTTCCTGTCCCTGTTTAGGAAATGTCTGACATGCATTGGGTTCCTTACCTTTAGCCACTTAAGCCAGCTTACTCCAGAGAGTTAAACAAAGAAGAGAGAGCCAGGTGACTCTGGTAAAGACAAGAGACTGGGAGAAAGAGGCTGGCAGTAGGTCAGCCTGATTCAGGACTGAGAGAGGTCCTGAGTTGGGGGAGAGCAGTCAGGTTCTAGGCTGTGCTGCCCAATATGGTAGCCATTGGCCAAATATGGCTGTTCAATTTAAATTAATTACAATGATGTGAAATTTAAATTTCAGTTTCTCAGCACACCAATCATATTTCGCATGCTGAATAGGCATGTGTGGCGAGGGCTACCATATTGGATGGTGCTGAGAGAGGACGTGTTCAGCATTGTAGAAAGTTCTGTCGGACAGCACTGCTCTAGACCTTCCGATGGGTGGGCAGAGGCTGGTCTTTCCCATGGTCAGGCCAGATTTCAGTCAAAGAACAGCTTTCGAATGTCAGTGTACTGGGAGACCTGGACAAGCTGGGATATGCTGTTGTTGGACAGAAATGCTCTAGCCGCATGGGCATAAAACTGTGATGAAGTTCCAGCTCTCAGTTCTTCTTGGTTTCTGAGACAAGGTGCTATGTGTCATCAGAAATTCCTTTGCCAATGGCCAGAAATCGATCAGAGATCAACCCTTGGTGCTGTTTCAATGGTACAGGTTTCAGAGGTCTGGAGGTGGAGGAGGGTTATATCTCTGGACAATTTTATCCCAATCGTAGGTCTTGACTATCTTTGATGAGGGTTTTTTCTAACATGCATATACAAAGTCACTAATTTCAGCAATAAAAAAATATGATATTCAAGATGTCGATGACAAGTCATTGATTGTTGACTGAACTATCCATTGCAGAAGGACTTGTAGCTGCCTCCTTATGGCAGATTTCTGATGTAACTCGGGTCGATCTCCCTCAGACTGTACCTCCCTGGTGGTGACCACCTGGCAAATGCATCAATCACCCCGATTATTTTAAAGTACTTAAAAATAAATGAGAAACAGTATAACATGCTTCCATTGTTGATGGGAAAACTTAGGTAGAGTGAATTTAATTGACTTTAAATTGTACAAAGAAACAGAACTGAACATATTCCAGCTGTTCTGAACCTTGGATCCATTTCCCCCAGTCCCCAATCTTAGCCTGTGTTCTCTCAAACATGATGTGTGTGTGTGTGTGTGTGTGTGTGTGTGTGAGTGTGTGTGTGTGTGTGTGTGAGTGTGTGTGTGTGTGTGAGAGAGTGTGTGTGTGTGTTTGTGACCAGCTTCTTCCGGCTTCCACTCTTCTGATCATAAGTTCAAAATGCCAATTTGTCTCTAACTCTTTGGGATACTGATTCTTGTAGACTGAATCTAGAATAATCCAATTCTTTGTTCTGCATACATTTTTTCCTTATTGAAACAATTGTCATATAATGTTTGCTTAATCTAAATTTGCATTTTAAACTAACTAGGTATCAATAGGTGGTAGCTCATTGAAGGGAAAGGACACCTTCTTATTTATTTATTTATGCATTTTCTGTACTCAATATAGTGCCTGCAATGACAAGTTGCTGGATAAAAGAAATATGGCTAATATCACATCTCAAGTGCAGAGATAAAGCATAAGCTACCCAGGGGTAGTTCATAGAATGGAAGACCGTTACTCATATCCTAGGACACATTTTTACAGCCCTCATTGGGTGCCAGGCTCTATTCTAAGCATTTTATATATATTTACTCATTTAATTTGTGTAAAAATCATATGCAGTAGATACTATTATTCCATTTCACAGAGAAGAAATAGGCACAGAGAAGTTAAATGACATGCCCAAGATCAAAGAGCCGGGAAATGAGAGAACCAGGATTTGAACGCAAATGCTCTGGCTGCAGACCCCTTTCTTTATGACGTAGTAAGTAGGAAGAAAATGGAACTTTCACCTCCACCTCACATCTTCCACAAAAATCACATGTAAGGTGGTTCAAATCATCTTCTGCCAGGCAAATGGCTAAAAGGGCTATAATCAACCTGGGAATTATCAGCGAATTGGGGCCACCATTTAGGCAGGGCTAGACATGGGAATCAGTGGGAGAAGACAGGGGTTTTACAATCATATTCATCTCCTGGAGATGTGTTTATCAGTGTTGGTTATGGGCGGGAGGGATTGCTAGGGCAGAGGAGAGAGAAGTGAGATAGAATGTTGCAAAACAGGGTAAGAGGAACCTTATAGAAGAGGGATCCCTTCTACCCTTTGTCCCCGGCAGCCCCTCTCACAGAAGTGCTCTGGTCCGTCCTGTGTCCAAGAATAGCAAATGCCTGGGGCTTGTGGTCACCAGATTATTGCCATGTGCCAGACCTTGCAATTTTTAAAGAGAACAAGAAACATGTACTTTTTGTGAGGATCCCTGACTTAAAACAAAATACCTCTGCTGCAGCCGACAGTGACTATCAGCTTGAGAACTTCCAGATCTTGGACTTTGGGAGGTTCTAGGACTCAGAATTGTAAAGAGTTACTGAGGCTCCAGAACTGCAAATGTCTGCATCTAAGTTACTTGAATAAACCAATGGGTTTTTCTGGGCTTTCCCCAGGCGCTGCCTTGGAGTCTTTGCAGAATTCCCATATGTATTTCCTAATCGTCAAACATGCATGCACCATTTCACAGTTTTCGTCATATTTGCAAGCCATACATATCATGATTTATTTTATATTTTTCTCTTTACTGGCTCTATATTAACTCACTTTTTTAAAACTTATGCCACCATAGCCTATAATAAAAATCATAGATTTGATACATTAGACATAATTTTTCCTAAGTGAGTTTAAAATAAATTGACAATTAGTAGAATTAATATTGCTCATCCTATCTACCACTTAAGATCATTCTCTGGTGAAATGCTTTTCATTATTAGGAAGTACTGCCATTCAAAATGGACTCTTTCAGCGGAGCCTAAGCTGGAAGGTTGGAGAAGCAGAAAGAGACATGACTGCGCTGGGCTGGAGGAGGAAGAGGAGCCAGCCTGCAGAGAGGTTCTATTCCATTTGATAAGAAATATGGGAACTTGATAGTTTAAGTGTTAAAGGACACTGTAGTTTTATTAAAGAACCCCACCCCTCTCATTGGTTTAGAAAAAATCTCTGCCTATCTCCCATATTTCGTTTGCTTGTTATCTCCCTACTATAAAAAACAATTTGCATGCAAACAATCAGGCTCTTAGTTCACAGGAGTCCTGGGGTTCCTGCTGTTTTCTCAGCTCGCTCAGGCTGGTGCTTTTCCCGTGGTTTAATCACAAATCCCTTGCTTTGGGAATGGTTAGGAAGCAGCTGGAAGTAGAGCCAGGCTTCAGACACGTGGGGAAGTGGCACTTTCATCTACAATCCTTGATGGCTGATTCTCAGGGAAGAAATCCTTGGAGGTGTCCCCACGGGGAGGGGGAGAACAGGAATGAAGTGGCTGAAAGCATCTGGACAGGTGGGACTACATTTTATAAGGTGGTGGTATAAAGAGTTTTCCACCCCAGAGTTACAGATGTTGACAGGAAGGAGCGCTTGTTCCCAACATCTTGTCTTGGGCACACGTGACAGATGGAGATTCATCAAGGTGCCGGCCTTGGCACTGGGAGCTGGTAATATCAATACGCCGCTGGATGGGGCTCCCTATGAGACAAGGGCGGGGAAAGCATTTTTTGAGTCATTTTCTAGGAGTGATGATAACTGTTTCTTTTTTCCATCTTGTTTTCAAAAATTCTTTTTAATTCATAAAAACAATTCTTGAGGACAGAAACCATGTTTATGATCCATTCATCACTGAATTGGAAGTGATACCTAGCATGTAATAAGTGCCTAATATTTATTATATAGTTCAACTAAATTAACCAATTTAAGTTATTTATTAATTAAATTAGTTAAGACATCTGGGGGAAAGATGAAATAATATGAAAATGGGAATAAAAACTACTAATAATTCAATGCCAGAGGTAGCCTGTTAATATTTTGATGAATTTGCTTCTTGTTTTCTTCCTCATTTGTACATTTCCCCACATAAAATTGAGACCACGCTTTAGGTGGAACCTTATATTCTGCTTTCAAATTCATATTATATCACCAGAAATCTTTAAGATCATTAGTCTTTAAAAACATCACTTTTCCCCCCTTTTAAGCGAGAGGAGGGGAGATAGCCAAACTCCTGCATGCACCCCAACCGGGATCAACCCGGCAACCCCTGTTTGGGGGCGATGCTCAAATCAACTGAGCTATCCTCAGTGCCTGAGGCTGATGCTCGAACCAATGGTCAGAGGGGAAGAGAGAGAGAAAGGGGAAAGGGAGAAGAGGGAGAGGAAGAGAAGCAGATGTTCACTTCTCATGTGTGTCCTGACTGGGGATTGAACCCAGGATGTCTGCACACTGGGCTGACGCTCTATACACTGAGCCAACTGGCTAGGGCTCAAAAATATCACTTTTAATGACTAAAGAACCCTTCAGTATGAGGGTGTAACAGCTGACTTAACCACTCCCATATTGGCTATTCAGGATTCTTCCAAGTTCCTAGATGAGACTCGAAACAAGACATGGCAACTGCAGTTGCTATGCTCCTTCTAGATGCAGACACTGCACTTAACGCCAGGGCACAGAGAGGGAGCAAAGCTCTAAGTCAATGCCCACAATGAAGGGGCGATAGTGGAGGAAGTGAGAAGGAGAGCAACAGTCAGGAATAGAGAGGAGCAACAGAACAGTTCTTAGACTCCAAAGAAGGAGAGAATGTCTCAAAGGAGAAAGTGAAAATTGTCAAAGGGGACAGAAAAGTCCTGGCTGCCATCTGCAAATTGTGCTTTGACCCCAAGGGCTGTCTTCGAGTTCTCTAACAGAGCACCCCCCAACCTCCTCCTGCAGGGACTTTGCACACACTGTCTCCACTGCCTGGACCCCATCCACTGACTTTCATCTCTCAGCTTAATCTCACACCCCTTTACTGGCTACCCGGACTTGATGACTTTCCTCTGCTATACCCTCTCACAATCAAGACTCTTCTTTGTATATGTTTTCTATTTATTTCTATAATCCTTGATTACTGCACTCCTCCTCCCATGAAGGCCTCGCAGATAATGCAAATATGTTAAATGAATGGGTGAATGAACGGGTGAGGCTGAAAGCTGCTTCTGTTCTGTGTGAAGTTATGACAGATGCGAGCACATGGAGTTCGAGACGAAACGCGAACAGGCAGAGGTTCTCTCCCTGCTCTCGCACGTGCCCGAGGGGAAGCGGGTTCTTGGCAGGCATCTGGGTGCAGAGCAAGGCTGGCTGGCCCACACAGGACAGAGCCAGGAATCAAACCCATGAACTTGGCATCAGTAGCTCCTGCACTACTCCTCTGACATGGAGCGACCAGTGAAAAGGAAAGAAGGTGGCAGACGCCTTTTCTTGTCCCCGCCAGTTTCCTTGCTGTTGAGGGAGGGGAGGGGATGCGGCATCTTTGGAAAGTTCCTCGTGGATGGCAGGCAGCCAGAAGGTAGTCAGAAGGCGAGAAGGGGGATCACTTAGAGCTGCAGATGAAATGACGGAGAATTCAGGGGCTTGTCTGGTGGCGATACCGTCAGCCATGGAAGAATCCATTTCTAATAGCTCCTTCTTATACATTATTCATAAAAACAGGAAGACAGAGCCGATAACATCAGAATCATACTGCTGTCCAGCAAATCTAATGACTGTAGCTGGAGGGCATTTTAACTAGCACGGAAAAAATTATTTTTGCCAATTTGAGGTCCGGGAGGTTTAGAAAGCTAATTCCAACCTGAAGAGCTGGTGTGCATTTTGAATTTGGAAAAAGGCATGGCCTTCTACTAGCAACATCTGTTTCTTTGTGGTGGCTGGGGCCTCCCCACCCTCTCATTTTTTAGTTTCTCATGGATAAATTAAAGCTGCTCTAGTTAATTAGCCTTCGGTTTTCAAATCAGTCACTATTTTCATGTCTGTCAGTCAAAAGGCCGGGACAAGCAATAGGACTTTGTGAAGTGCTTTGCCAGATTTTGACATAAATTATTAGCTTCTAATCTTTTCAAGCCTAAGGGACGAGTGCTTTTTAAACAGCCAGAATATTCTGCTGTTGCTGAAATCTGACCCTGTCACCATCAGTTTCTGGTTCATTACAACTGCAAGATTCATTCCATCCTAAAACCTGTTCCAACTTGCTGTCAAATGAGCCAGGAGGGTAGTTTGTTGAAAGGGGAGAGGGAAAACTGGGAGGGCAGGTCACTTCCGTGGTCCCAGGGGTAGTGGGCCAGAGAGGGGGAAGAGGCAGCTCCTTGTGATTTTTCATTTGTCTGTTGTTTTCCATCCTTTGTGTAGAATGCTCTGGCCTCTTGAATACTTTGCTGATACATTCATTTACATTCATCCCAGAAGCAATTATTGAGGGTGTACAACTTGGCAAGGGTACTTGTAAACTATTTGCAAACTAAAATATGAACGAGGCTTTGGTACTGCCTTCATGCAGTTGAACATCTCTGCAGGCAGACCGACATGCGATCGAATCCCTGCACAGAACAGTGCTTCTGCAGGAGTGCGAGGAGGGAGAACGGTTCCCTACTGATGTTTATATAACACTCATGAAAATAAAATATGTAATTATTCAAATAAAACCTGATCATCTAAAGACCACCCAACCTGTAATTTTACAGACATTTGCTCAGGAGATTGAAGATCTTGATTTAAAGATAATATTAATAGATCAAGTGGTATTAGGGTATGGAAAAATCACAAATTGGTTAATAATAATAATAATAAAATAATAATAATAATAATAATAATAATAGGTAATATTTAGAGCACTTTGTATAGGCCAGGTACTTTTGGTGTTTTACAATATTTTTTTCTTTATCTTCTTCTTCTTCTTCTTTTTTTTTTTTTGTATAACCTCCATTCCTGATTCCTGGAGAAACACTACAGTGATTTGATTACTGCAGGGATTATAAACTGCATGAAGGCAGGCACCAAAGCCTGCCATTTTTTAGTTTCCAAATACAGTGTGTCCGTAAAGTCATGGTGCACTTTTGACCGGTCACAGGAAAGCAACAAAAGGTGATAGAAATGTGAAATCTGCACCAAATAAAAGGAAAACTCTCCCAGTTTCATACCTAATCAGTGCAGTTTGATGTGGGCTCACGCACAGACTTTTTAGGGCTCCTTAGGTAGCTATCCCGTATAGCCTCTACAGACTCACCACTGACTGATGGCCTACCAGAACAGGGTTTCTCCACCAAACTGCCGGTTTCCTTCAACTGCTTATCCCACCGAGTAATGTTATTCCTATGTGGTGGCGCTTTGTTATAAACGCGCCGATATTCATGTTGCACTTTGGTCACGGATTTGAATTTAGCGAGCCACAGAACACACTGAACTTTCCTCTGTACCGTCCACATCTCGACTGGCATGGCTGTGGGCTGCTCCGCTGTATACACGGTGTTACATCATCATCTGCGCATGCGCACATGCTGCCACGTCATCCTACAGAAACTGGGAGGGTTTTCCTTTTATTTGGTGCAGATTTCACATTTCTATTGTCTTTTGTTGCTTTCCTGTGACCAGTCAAAAGTGCACCATGACTTTACAGACACACTGTACCTATAGTTTGCAAGTACACTTGAGAAGTTGTACACCTTCAATAATTGTGGGCTGAATGGATGAATCAATGAATAAATGAGTGTTAATTGAATACACCAAGTGAAATTCAAGAAGCCAGAACAGTCTACACGAAGCTTGGAAAATAACAGGCTTGGAAAATAACAAGCTCACTGTCTCACTGGCTATTGTCTTTCTTGCCCCCCAGAGGGGGTGAGGTGGCCTGGCATCTTCCCTGGGGCTCTCTGGTGCTGCTCTGCAGACCCATTCTCCCCACGGCCAGATCCTAGGACTGAGTGGGTGGTGGCTTGGGTGGGGTTTCAGCCTGGATATTATCTTATCCTCCAATCCAACTATATGGATAACAAGCCAGTTGCTACATTTTAATCTCATCTGGTTCCTGGTCTGGTTTGGTTAAGAATCTGGAAGGGAGGAGGCATGTGATTAATTCATGACAATAACCATTCACCTTCACCACAACCTCATGCATCATTATCCTTTCTATTTGAATAGGGAAACAGCCTCAAAGAGCTCAAAGAGCTTGCTGGAGGTCACAGCTAGTGGATGTCAAAGCCAGGATTCAAACGGTTGTCTTCTCTCACATCTTTAAAAAAATTCACATTTCAGGTGGCTAAGCTGGTCTTCTTCAAAAATCTCTAACATGCTAGTAAAATATAACTGTTAGAAATCACAAAGTTTAAAGAAATATTCTTTCTGCATAGTTTTTGATGTGCAACTAAAGTCTTACACAATGAAATAATCATGTGAATGATTATATTATAATTATGACAGAGGGGTGGCTGTCTGTTTGGATAGACTTAAACATTTCATGGAACTCAGTGGTAACACCGGCTAATTTTTCCCTCGATTCTTCTCTGAATTCCAAATGAATTTTTCATCAGCTTATTAATTAGCACAAATCTTGGACTGTGTTTTGTAATTAAGGTTTTATGTGTTCTTCCACATCTTATAGTTGTTAAATGTTAATTTTCACAGAGAAACATTTGGAATTTGATGACTGCCTTCCTTCCTGGCAATAGACTATCCATGCTGGCTGTCAAAAAAGATGGAGTGCCCAAGTCCCCAAGATAGGGAGTGAGAGATTTTTCAGCGTGAAATTGCAAACTCATTTGTTCAGTATCATAATCAATTGCTGACAGCAGTTTGTCCCCCACCCTAGAAATCCATTTGTGAAATGCATTTGGTAGTCTAATCACCGAACACTAGCTCAAATGCCACGAGTTGCCATCAGTCTTTGTAACATTTCTTTAGTCCGTGTCTTGGTTTGCTCTGTTATAATTTCCATCAATTTCAGAGTCGCTGAAATAAATGAAGTTATATAGTATGGGTATATTTTTCCATAGTATCATTGCTATTAATAGTAATAATAGTTCTTACCAATGTTCTTGGGAGACAACACTCCATGGATCTCTTCTATTTCTGTACCTCTCACAAGGTACTGACTCCCTCTGTTAGTGTGTTATCTTTGCAAAGATGTTTGTTAGTAAACAGCCTTGGAAGATAGAAGTGCTGTCCTCTTCTGGAGCAAAAATCAGGCATGCTTACTGCCCATTATAAAATATTTGGTTCCCTAAGCTCAGGGTTCCACTCCTGAAATGCAGGTATTGTCTTTGCATCATGTGGTGGGAATCAATGCTGGCTATTGCTGGTGATGTCAGTAATAAAGTCCTTCATTCTTTACCTCTGACCAGGAGTCTTGTGTCATCTGCCAGCATTATAAAAGGGTAGCAGGATAACTTGTAGCTTATAAACTGGGTAAATTTTCAAACATTTTACAGTTCTTGGCATACACCAGAAATTTAATATATGTATTTTATATACAACTATATACAAATATTTATACATTATAAATATACTGCTCACAAAAATTGGGGGATATTTCAAAATGAATATGGACCGATAAAAAAAGAAGCATTGATTATTTTTATTAAACAAGAACATCAGAAAAGCAAAAGATAAGTCAAAGAAAGTTGTTCAATTATGCAAATGAGATGCAAAATTAACTTTTATTTCATTGGTGAAAATGTACTACATAAAAGGCTGAAAGTACTGGAGTATCTGCACATTTCCTAATCTTGAAGGTGCACATCCTGCAATTTCCCAGCCTTTGCAATGCCCCTGCAACATGATTTGCCTGAATGCGAAGCCTGGAGAGCCACAGGACGTCTTGAAGCTGGTCAAACACAGACGACAGTGGCAACAGCACTTGAAAGATCCCAAAGTGTGACTAGCGCAGACTGTGGAATTGTTTTCAAGGACTGGCACAGTATGAAGACGAGGGCAGGGTCGCCCATCTGCCACAACAGCAAGAGATGACCACTACTTGACCTTATTGACAAGAAGGAACAGGCACAGCAATGTAACAGAACTGTGGGGACAGTTTCTTGCTGCCACTAGATGACGGATATGCACCCAGACCATACGGAATCAGCTCCAATGTGTTGGACTGCATGCTGGGCAACCAATGGTATGCATTCTGTTATCTGCTGAACACTGTAGAACCTGTAGAAGGTGGGTTGATGAGCATCATCATTGGACTTGTGATGAGTGGTCAACTGTTCTCTGATGAGTCACGGTTCAGACTGCAGCCTGACAATCATCGTGTCCTGATCTGGCATGAACGAGGAACATGGGAGAATCTACATTTCATGAGAGAAAGGGACTCCTTCAGTGGTGGTGGAATCATGGTGTGGGCTGGCATTAGCATTGGTGGTTGTACCAATCTCCACATCATCAGAAACAGATGCTGACTGCTGTCAGATATCGAGATGAGGTCCTGCACCCTATAGTGGTGCCCTATGCTGGAGCAGTTGGAAACAACTCTCTTTTTATGGATGATAATGTAAGGCCCCACTGTGCGCATCTCATCAACAACATGAATCAGGAGGCAGGAATTAAATGCATGGACTGGCCTTCATGTTCTCCAGACCTGAATCCCATTGAACATGCTTGGGATGCACTGGGAAGATGTCTGACAAACCGTCCAATGCCTCCCACAACACTTCTAGAGCTGGAAGTTGCCCTGGAGCAAGAGTGGCAGAGGATCCCACAAGAACTGCTGGACAGTCTGATCCTGTCCATGCCCCATCGCTGTCAGTGTGTTTTGTCGCTCTTGGGTGACCATGCACCCTACTGAACAGTCAATGTGTGGCACTCTCATCCAGTTTGACATGCTTCTGTTCCCCCACCAATATGTCACTTGCTACTCAATCACAATAATTAAGTTTGCATCTCATTTGCATAATCAAACAACTTTCTTTGACTTGTTTGTTTTTCTGATGTTCTTGTTTTTTGGGTTTTTTTCCATTTTTCTGAAGCTGGAAACAGGGAGAGACAGTCAGACAGACTCCTGCATGCGCCCGACCGGGATCCACCCGGCACGCCCACCAGGGGCGACGCTCTGCCCACCAGGGGGTGATGCTCTGCCCATCCTGGGCGTCGCCATGTTGCGACCAGAGCCACTCTAGCGCCTGAGGCAGAGGCCACAGAGCCATCCCCAGCACCCGGGCCATTTTTGCTCCAATGGAGCCTTGGCTGCGGGAGGGGAAGAGAGAGACAGAGAGGAAAGCGCGGCGGAGGGGTGGAGAAGCAAATGGGTACTTCTCCTGTGTGCCCTGGCCGGGAATCGAACCTGGGTCCTCCGCACGCTAGGCCGACGCTCTACCGCTGAGGATGTTCTTGTTTAATAAAAAAAAAATCAAGATTTTTTGGATGGCAGCGAAGTAGGCGGATGCACAGACGCCCAGCTCTCACCACCAAACTGGAATACAAATCAATTTAGAAAAAATCAGCATGAAAAACCAACTCTGAACTGCAAGAACATCTCTCAAAAACCAAGGAGCAAAGAAGAAGCCACAACAAACCTGGTAGGGAGCGCCTGAATCTCCCCTGCTTACAGGAATGGGGGGGGGGGGGTGAGGCTGAGAGCCCAGAGGGGATCTCACACAAGGGAAAAGAGCAGAAACTACTGCACACAGCCACTTGCCTGGTGACCAGGGAGCGAGGTGTGTTGAAAAGACCAGCTTATCTCCCAAGTGGAAAGGAAAGAGAGAGGGACAGACTGTGAGGTGCTAAGGAATGAAGGAGACGACCTAAAAAAGTTGACTCATCTGTGCTGGAGGCGGCCATAGCTGGGGGAGGGACTGAACCTTTCACAAAACAGAGCTGAAGTGCTTCCGGATCAGAGATCTCCGGACATCTATCCAGCTCCAATCAGCACAACAAGACACAGCTGAAAACAAGAAGTGGGGAGGAGGGGCAGTAACTCAGGTCTCCATGGAGATCTGAGATACACCTCCCCCTACTGAAGCTAAGAAAACACCCTGCCCCCAGGGAGATTAGTTGGTTAAAGAGACCTTCAGAGTCTCAGGTTACACCCATAGCATTCCTGGATACAGTTTCAAGGAAGCCCCCTGCTGAGATCAGTAAACAAGACTATCACCTGTTAAGAAAACAAACAAATCAAGATTTTAAAGCTGCCTAAATCCAAAAGTGGATTACAGATAACAGCTGATACCAACCCAAGAAGACCTAGAAATAACACAACTGAAAACTGGAGGCAGACAACATCAAGCCAAGACTCAACCAACTCTACAAATTAAACACCCAAAAACAGACAAAGAGAAGACAAAGAAGTGCAATCCAAATGAAACCGCAAGAGACACCTTCAGGAGATGAACTGAGTAATATGGAAATAATCAAACTTCCAGATGCAGAGTTCAAAATAATGATTGTAAGGATGCTTAGGGATCTTAGAACAACAATGGATGGTCATTATGAACACCTAAATAAAGAAATAGCAAGTATAAAAAAGAATCAGTCAGAGATGACAAATACAATATCAGAAATAAAGACCACAATGGAAGGAATTAAAAACAGGATAGATAGAGCTGAGGATCGAATCAGTGAGTTGGAGGACAACTGGAATGAAGGCATGAAAGCAGAGAAGAAAAGAGAAAAGAGACTCAAAAAGTCAGAGGAAACTCTTAGAGAGCTCTGTGACAACATGAAGAGAAACAACATCCGCATCATAGGGGTTCCTGAAGAAGAAGAAAAAGAACAAGGGATAGAGACTTTGTTCAATCATATCATAGCTGAAAACTTCCCTAAATTAATGCAAGAGAAACTCTCACAAGTCCAAGAAGCACACAGGACTGCATTAAAGAGAAACCCAAAGAAACCTACACCAAGACACATCATAATTAAAATACTAAAGCTAAGTGATAAAGAGAAAATATTAAAAGCTGCAAGAGAAAAAAAAAGTTATCACCTACAAAGGAGCCCCCATAAGGATGACATCCAACTTCTCAACAGAAACACTTGAGGCCAGAAGGGAATGGCAAGAAATATTCCAAGTAATGCAGAACAAGAACCTACAACCAAGACTACTTTATCCAGCAAGGCTATTGTTTAAAATCGGAGGAGAAATAAAAAGCTTCCCAGACAAAAAACAACTCAAGGAATTCATTATAACCAAACCAATGCTGCAGGAAATGTTAAGGGGCCTGTTGTAAACAGATCAAAGTGGGAAAAGAATATAGCAAAAAAGGAATACACCTTTAAAGAAGAAAATGGCAATAAACAACTACATATCAATAATAACCTTAAATGTAAATGGATTAAATGATCCAATCAAAAGAAATAGGGTAGCTGCGTGGATAAGAAAACAGGACCCATACATATGCTGTCTACAAGAGACACACCTTAGAACAAAAGACACACATAGATTGAAGGTAAAAGGATGGAAAAAAACATTTCATGCAAATGGAAATGAAAAAAAAGCTGGGGTAGCAATACTTATATCAGACAAACTGGACTTTAAAACAAAGGATATAGTAAGAGATAAAGAAGGCCACTACATAATGATAAAGGGAGTAATCCAACAGGAAGATATAACTATTATAAATATCTATGCACCTAATATAGAAGCACCCAAATATATAAAGCAGACTTTGATGGATTTAAAGGGCGAGATCAACAGCAATACTATAATAGTAGGGGATTTCAATACCCCACTAACATCACTAGATAGATCCTCAAGAAAGAAAATTAACAAAGAAACAGCAGACTTATTGGAAACACTAGATCAAATCAATCTAATAGATATCTTCAGAACCTTTCACCCTAAACAGCAGAATATACATTCTTTTCAAGTGCTCATGGTACATTCTCTAGGATAGACCACATGTTAGGGCACAAAAGTGCTCTCAACAAATTTAAGAAGACTGAAATCATATCAAGCACTTTCTCTGATCACAATGGCATGAAACTAGAAATGAACCACAACAGAAAAGCTCAAAAATTCTCAAACACATGGAAACTAAATAGCAGGTTGTTAAATAATGAATGGATTAAGAATGAGATCAAAGAAGAAATAAAAAAATTCCTAGAAACGAATGACAATGAGCATACAACAACTCAAAATTTATGGGACACAGCAAAAGCAGTACTGAGAGGGAAGTTCATAGCACTACAGGCACACTTTCAGAAGCTAGGAAAAGCTCAAATAAACAACTTAACCCTGCATCTAAAAGAATTAGAAAAAGAACAGCAAGTAAAGCCCAAATGTAGTAGAAGGAAGGAAACAATAAAGATCAGAGCAGAAATAAATGACATAGAGGCTAAAGAAACAATACAGAGGATCAATGAAACTAGGAGCTGGTTCTTTGAAAAGGTAAACAAGATTGATGAACCTTTAACTAGACTCACCAAGAAAAAGAGAGAGAGGACTCAAATAAATAAAATTAGAAATGAGAAAGGAGAAATGACAACTGACACAACAGAAATACAAAATATTATAAGAAAATACTATAAAGAACTGTATGCCAAAAAACTAGACAACCTAGATGAAACATACAATCTTCCAAAAATCAATCTGGAAGAATCAGAAAACCTAAACAGACCAATTACAACAAATGAGATAGAAACAGTTATCAAAAAACTCTCAACAAAGAAAAGTCCGGGGCCCGATGGCTTCACAACAAAATTCTACCAAATATTCAAAGAAGAACTAACTCCTATCCTTCTCAAACTATTTCAAAAAATTCAAGAGGAAGGAAGACTTCCAAGCTCCTTTTATGAGGCGAGCATAATTCTGATTCCAAAACCAGGCAAAGACAACACAAAGAAAGAAAATTATAGGCCAATATCTCTGATGAATATAGATGCTAAAATCCTCAACAAAATATTAGCAAACCGGATCGAACAATATATGGAAAAAATCATACACCATGATCAAGTGGGATTTATTCTGGGGAGGCAAGGCTGGTACAATATTCGTAAATCAATCAATGTGATTCATCACATAAACAAAAAGAAGGAGAAAAACCACGTGATAATTTCAATAGATGCAGAAAAATCATTTGATAAAATCCAGCACCCATTCATGATCAAAACTCTCAGCAAAGTGGGAATACAGGGAACATACCTCAACACAATAAAAGCCATCTATGAGAAACCCACAGCCAACATCATACTCAATGGGCAAAAATTAAAAGCAATACCCTTAAGATCAGGAACAAGGCAGGAGTGCCCCTTTATACCACTCTTATTTAACATGGTCCTGGAAGTCCTAGCCACAGCAGTCAGACAAGAAGAAGAAATAAAAGGCATTCAAGTTGGAAAAGAAGAAGTAAAACTATCATTATTTGCAGATGATATGATATTGTATATAGAAAACCCTAAAGTCTCAGTCCAAAAGCTACTGGACCTGATAAATGAAATCAGCAAAGTGGCAGGATATAAAATCAATACTCAGAAATCAGAGGCATTTTTATACACCAACAATGAACAATCAGAAAAAGAAATTAAGGAAACAATCCCCTTCACAATTACAACCAAAAAAATAAAGTCCCTAGGAGTAAACTTAACCAAGGAGACTAAAGACTTGTACTTGGAAAATTACAATGCATTGATAAAAGAAATCAAGGAAGATACAAACAAGTGGAAGTATATACCGTGCTCATGGTTAGGAAGAATAAACATCATTAAAATGTCTATATTACCCAAAGCAATCTATAAATTCAATGCAATACCAATTTAAATACCAATGACATACTTCAAAGATATAGACCACATATTCCAAAAATTTATATGGAACCAAAAAAGAACACGAATAGCCTCAGCAATCTTAAAAAAGAAGAATAAAGTGGGAGGTATCACACTTCCAGATATCAAGTTATACTACAAGGCCATTGTATTCAAAACAGCCTGGTACTGGCATAAGAACAGGCATATAGATCAATGGAACAGAACAGAGAACCCAGAAATAAACCCACAGTTCTATGGACAACTGATATTTGACAAAGGAGGTAAGGAAATACAATGGAGTAAAGACAGCCTCTTTAACAAATGGTGTTGGGAAAGTTGGACAGCTACCTGCAAAAAAATGAAACTAGATCACCAGCTTACACCACTCACAAAAATAAACTCAAAATGGATAAAAGTCTTAAATGTAGGCCGTGAAACCATAAGCATCTTAGAAGAAAACATAGGCAGTAAGCTCTCAGACATCTCTCGGAGCAATATATTTGATGATTTATCTCCACGGGGAAGTGAAATAAAAGACAGGATAAACAAATGGGACTATATCAAACTAAAAAGCTTTTGCACAGCTAAAGACAACAAGAACAGAATAAAAAGACAAACTACACAATGGGAGAACATATTTGACAATACGTCTGATAAGGGGTTAATAACCAAAATTTATAAAGAACTTGTAAATCTCAACACCAGGAAGACAAACAATCCAATCCAAAAATGGGCAAAAGAGATGAATAGACACTTCTCCAAAGAGGACATACAGATGGCCAATAGGCATATGAAAAAATGCTCAATATCACTAATCATTAGAGAAATGCAAATTAAAACCACAATGAGATATCACCTCACACCAGTCAGAATGGCGCTCATCAACAAAACAACACAGAATAAGTGCTGGCCAGGATGTGGAGAAAAGGGAACCCTCCTGCACTGCTGGTGGGAATGCAGACTGGTGCAGCCACTGTGGAAAACAGTATGGAGATTCCTCAAAAAATTAAAAATTGAACTGCCTTTTGACCCAGCTATCCCACTTTTAGGAATATACCCCAAGGACACCATAGAATGGCTCCAAAAGGAGAAATGCACCCCCATGTTTGTGGCAGCATTGTTCACAATAGCGAAGATCTGGAAACAGCCCAAGTGTCCATCAGAGGATGAGTGGATTAAAAAGCTTTGGTACATATATACTATGGAATACTACTCAGCCATAAGAAATGATGACATCGGATTATTTACAATAACATGGATGGACCTTGATAACATTATACAGAGTGAAATAAGTAAATCAGAAAAAAAACTAAGAACTATATGAAACCATACATAGAAAGGACATAAAAACGAGACTCAGAGACATGAACAAGAATGTGATGGCAACAGGGGTGGGGGATGGGGGGAGGGGGGAGGGGGCGAAGAAGGAGAGAGGGGTTGGGGAGGGGAGGGGCACAAAGAAAACCAGATAGAAGGTGACAGAAGACAATTTAACTTTGGGGGACGGGTATACAGCACAATCAAATGTCAAAATAATCTAGAGATGTTTTCTCTCAACATATGTACCCTGATTTATCAATGTCACTGCATTAAATTTAATAAATAAATTAAAAAAAATAAAAAAAATCAAATGCTTTTTTTTATTGCTTCATATTCATTTTGAAATATCCCCTGATTTTTTTGAGCAGTATATTTGTTAAATATAGATATATATATGTTCACATACATATTTTCTAATAACAACCTTATGAGGTGGTTACTTAGTATCCTTATTTTACAGATGAGAAAACTGAGGCACAGGGACATAATCCAAGGAGGCAGTGGATCTAGGTTTTGAACCAGGCTGCATGGTTTTGTTATCTGTTCTCTGCTTCCTTGCTCTCCTCTCTCGAGTGGATGGCCCCAGAGCTTGCCCTAGCTATAGAATTTCACTTAGAAAAGGAGCACTGCTCGGACAAGAACAAACTGACTACGTGGTGGTGTGATGCTGCTCCTTCTAAAGTTCCAGAAAGTTCCTGTGCATTCACCTCACAAGCATTTATAGAACACCACTGAGCACTGTTCCAGGCACTCCAGGAGAAGGGAGAAAACACCTGGACACTGTCTGTCGTGCAGCCCATGTTTTTGGTGCCCAGGTTCTTGGGAGTGGGGTGGGATCCCTATTTCCTCTTGCAGTTACCACCGGACAATGCATTTAGGAAGTCCTGCCCAAAGACCCCCTCCTCTCCCTGCTCTGCTTCACTCTCTCCAGGGCAACTGCTCCTTACCTTTTGCTTTCTAATGCCACTATTACCAATAGCAAAAAGCAACAATAATGCAGTCATTCAACAAATATATATATATGGTATTTACTTTGTACCTAGTGTGATTACAGGCACTTAGGATATACAGTGAACTCACAAAGCCTCTGTCCTGGGAGCTGACCTCTAGCTGGAGAGACTAACAATAAGCAAATAGACAAACATGTATACTGGGTATAAAGAGATGGTGGTGTGGGGCAGTGCTTTCTGAAGAGGTGACATTTGAGTCAAGACCTTAGTGAAGGTATCACTCAATCCTGCACAACAGATATTTGCTGAGTGCCAGCTATATGCCAAGCACTGTGGTAGGCTCTGAGGATGCTGTGGTGATTGAGAAGAGATGGACAATAGACAAACAGGTAAGGAAAGCCTGGAACATGGCCATGGGGGGAAGTTCCAGGAGCAAAATAAGGCAGGAAGGGGACAGGGAGCTCTGGGGCACGGACCAGGAGTTTTAGCTGAAATTGGGGAGACCAAGAAGGGGCTCTCTGAGAAGATGACATTTGAGCTAAGTGCCGAGGATGAGAGGGAGTGAAATATTAGGATGGCCGGGACTAGAGCGCTGCAGGTGGAAGGGACAGCAGAGGCAAAGGCTGGGAGGTGGGAGCAAGCCTGACATTCTGGAGAAACAGCCCTGAATCCTGTGTGGCCAGAGCGGAGAGAACTGAGGGGAAGCGGGTAAGGATCAGGTCATAGTTAAGGACTCTGGATGAGATGGGAGGCAACCAGAGGGTTCTGAACAGAGACATGCTATTCTCTGACCTATACATTTACAATAATTCTAATCTTCAGGATAGCTGCCCCTTTATGAGTGCTGACTATACTGGTCACTGTGGTGTCATCTCAGAAAATCCCTGCAACAATGTTCCTAGGGAAGTATTGCTATTATTCCCATAGTACAGATGAGCTAGCCGAGGCAAGCAATAATTGAGGTGCTTTCCTCAAAGTTGCATGGTTGCTCCCACACGATTCTTGTTCTCTAATCCCAGCTGGGCTCCCAACACAGCTCAGCCCTCCTTTGGCCTGTTGGCCCCACCTTATCCACTCTTCTTTACATGGTCAAGCCCGTCTCCACCCTGCTCCTCTTTCCTGCCGCATGGGCCCAGCCCCATACTTATAAACGTAACTGCACCCTTGAGCTTCGGCAGCTAGGCACCCCTTCTTTCTCTGAGAACCTCCCCTGTCCCCTTCCCTACACAACCCGGTTTAGTGGGCACAAGGCCACCCAGCCCCAGCCATGATTGCTGTCCATGTGCCTAGGTTCTCGCCAATGGAATGTAAGGCGAAGGGCTGTGACATCACTAGGTCCTGTCCGATTTCTCTCCTTTTCTTTGCAGCCACATTTCTGAAGAACAATCCTCTCTCCTTTGCTTCCATTCATTCCAAAACTGCAGTCTGGCCTCCTCCTTCCCCACCCCACTGAAATGGGCCTCCCTGATCCTGCCATTGAGTTGCTAATAGGTAGACCTCAGGGATGCACTCATACTTTCCCTTCTGGATTGCTCAAGGCTGGGACACCGGTGACAGCTACCTTTTTGGCCTTCTCCCTATATAGCACCCACTCAACTTTTCTGAAGTCTCTTTCTCAGCCTTCTAGACCCAGCCCCTCATGTATACCTTAAGTTTTCTTCTTGAGCATCTTCTCATCCTATAGGTATCACCCATGACTTCTTGTGCTCATGACCATTCAAAATTGTATTTCTAGCCCCAACTTATCTCCTAACTTTTTTTTTTGTGACAGAGACAGAGAGAGTCAGAGAGAGGGACAGATAGGGACAGACAGACAAGAAGGGAGAGAGATGAGAAGCATCAATTCTTCGTTGTGGCACCTTAGTTGATCATTGATTGCTTTCTCATATGTGCCTTGACTGGGGGGCCTACAGCAGACCGGGTAACCCCTTGCTCGAGCCAGCGACCTTGTGCTCAACCTGGTGAGCTTTGCTCAAACCAGATGAGCCCGTGCTCAAGCTGGCAACTTCAGGATCTCGAACCTGGGTCCTCCACATCCCAGTTCAATGCTCTATCCACTGTGCCACTGCCTGGTCAGGCTCTCCTAACGTTTTGTCTTTCCAACTGACCCAACCCAAGTCAATAGCACCACCTCCACCTACTTTCTCAAAATGTTCTCAGTTCATCCTCTGCTTCTTTCTTTTTTATGATCCTTTCTGATCACTTATCCAGGCCTGTGGATTGTACCTACTTCACAGTCTACCAACCCCCCTTCCCGTTCTCACCGCCAATGGCCTGGTTGATTGCCTCAGTGGCTCACCTTCACCTGGACTATTACAATGGCTTTGTTACAAATCTTATCTCTTGTTCAGTGGTTCTCATTAAGGTCACCTGGGAAGCTTTTTGAAAGTGCGAATTCTCATGCTCTACCCCCAGAGAGTCCAATTCAGTTTGGACTCGAGGTAGGATTCAGGCATCCGCATTTACAATAAACTCCCCAGGTGATCCCAATAATGGGGTCACGGCTACTCTGTAAAAAACTCTATGTTACTCAGTCTCTTGTTATTCCAGTCCATTCTCCACGTGATCAATTACTTACTACCCCACAATTTTTGAACACTTATCTATCTCAAGACTGGGTAGAGCTCTTTATATGCATATTTCCCACGAAACAACTCTATGTTTGAACTAGTTGACTCTTGAATAGCACAGTGGATAGGGGTGCTGACTGCTATGCAGTTGAAAATCCAGGTATAACTTTTAACTCCCCCAAATCTGAACTACAGTTGTCCCTTGGTATCCACAGGGGATTGGTTCCAGGACTCCTCCCCTCCCACCACAGACACCAAAATCTGCAGATGCTCCAGTCTTATATAAAATGATGCAGAACAATGCATATAGTTGGCCTTCTGCCTCTGTGGATTCTCAACTGTGGGTCAAAAATATTGCTTTCAATCAGCAACTGTTTGAATCTGTGGATGTAAAACCTGGTGATACAGAGGAACGACTGTATATTTATTGAAAAAAAATCTGCATATAAATGGGCTCATGCTGTTCAAGCCTGTTTTGTTCAAGGGTCAGCTGTGCTATTATTAGCCCCATTTTACCTTTGAGAGAACTGAGGCACAGAGAGCTAAGTCTACACAATCTCTCTGACCCAAAGCCAAGTTCTCAACATTACATTTTCCCATCTCCTTTGCCCCTCCATGGTCCAGCTGTGCTGGATGACTTGGGTTCTCCTAATGCACCATGCTGTTTTATGCCTCTGTCCATGCTGTTCCTCTCTTTCAAATCACCATCTGCATTAGTTTTTTATGGCTGTATAATAAATTACCACAAAGTTAGCAGCTGGGCACAGCATGGCTGGTTCTCTGCTCAAGTTCCCACAAGCTAAAATCAGGGCCTTTGCTGGGGCTGTGTTCTCACAGGGAGCTCAGGGTTCTCTCCCAAGCTCACTGGTTGCTGGCAGAATTCAGTTTCTCCCCTTCCACTGCTGGCCGTCAGCCAGGGGTTGCTCTGAGCTCCTAAAGGCTGCCCATATTCCTTTCCACATGGCCCCCTACATCTCTAAAACTAGCAAACAAGAGGACCTCACCCATGATAAATCCTTTTATGCATTAGATCTTTTTTGCCAGAAAAAGCCTAGTATCTCTTAAAAGCTCAGCTAATTAGACCAGTTCTACCAAGGATAACCTCCGGATTTTATGGTGTACTGATCTGGGACTTTAATTGCATCTGCAAAATCTCTTAATAGCTGTACCTGAATTAGTGTTTGATAGAATAGTTAGGAGACGGTGTGTGCATCAGGCAGGGGAAGAGGACTTTGGAACCGTGGGGGTCCTTTTGGAATTCCGCCTGCCACACCATTTCATCTTCAAAACCTTAGCTCGAGGGCTTTGGTCTTCCTCAATGCCTCCAGGCAGAGTTAGGTCCACACCTTTTATCCCCATAGCACTCAACACACACTCTTAACATTTGTCCAATGTAGTGTAATAACGGACACTCCATTTCCCCCTGCTGGCCTGTGCGTTTCTTGATGGCAAGAACCAAATCTTGGTCATCTTTGTATCCCCAGCATACAGAACAGTTGCAGCTCAATGCATACATGCTGCCTGGGTGTGAGTGATGTGCCCAAGCCAGCTCTCCAGACAGGAAGAGCATTGTAATTAGAATCTCATACATGGCATGAAAAGGACTACGGATGGGGGACAGAAAGTGCTTCCCTAGAAGTCCCGGGAAATACCAGCAGCACCCTGTGGCTTTTAGCAGAGAGCACCAGGGTCAGGCAGCTGGGGCTTCAGAAACCCCGGAGAGAGCTAGCACCTCCGTGACCGTGAGGCAGACGCGCCACTAGGTGTCACTACCGATTCAATAAAGAGAGACCCCGGTGTTAGAAAGCTGTTCACGCCTTTTTTTGTGAAGGGAACAGGTTAGACGCCTCCTACCCATTGTTTTCTTCTAATTCACACTCCAAACCATCCTCTGTTCTTTAACTCCCTCCACTGGCACGGTCTTGGTCTAAAAAGGACAACGGAGTCAGGAACTGCTAGGGTTGGGGCCACCAGACCATCTAATTCAGTCTCCCAATTTAGTAGATGAGTAACCGGGTGTGGGTGTGTGTGTGTGTGGGGCGGTAGAGGCGTGGCTTGTGAGGGGGAACAAAGCCCGGCTTCAGCCCCCACGTGGGTCCACACGCCACTCCCTACCTTCGGCAGCCGCCAGGTGGTTTCGGATTCTCCTAAAAGGTGCCCTGGACGGTTCTGGGGACTGCACCGCGGTGTGCCCGCAGGACCACGTCCAGGTCCTCGGGCCGCACTCAGCCTTTGTTCCTACACCGAGATGCAACCCAAGGTCATTCCTCTCTTCCGCTCCAGATCCCGGGAAGGGGAAGGTGACATGGTCAAAAGAGAGTCCTGCGGGTCTGTTGGGACCTGCCATTTCAAATCGTGCCAAGCAATGTCCTCTTTCTTCGAACTTGAGGGATGGGAAGTGGTGGGAGCACCCGGCTCCACGGGACCAGATCAATCAGTATCCACAATTAAGCGCATTTCTCCTCCTGCCGGGCCTGGGGCGGGGAGTTCGGGGCACAGAAAATACTGATGAAGAACATCTGGGCGGGAGTTTCAGTGGACTCCTCTTCCCATCCACATTTTCCCCTTGGCAGAAGTTGACGTTTAGGTTGTGGACTCACTTCTAGAGGGCTGCCGCGCCGCGCGAGCGGAAGCACTTTTCTTCATTCTCTGCAGGGGGCGCACTGTCCCCGCGCGGGCTCCCCGCCGGGCACACCTCCCCCCAGCCCTGGGCACCGCCTGACCCGGCTGGACCCCGAAGCTCGGGTGCCTGCAGTCCTATTTAGGGGATAAATTCCAAGTTGTTTCTGCTTGACCTTGAGCACAGCCTCCTGATCCCTTTGCTCCCAGCAGATTTACCGTTCATTTTATTTTTTTTAAAGTGAATCCTGAAGATCATTTACATTTCCTGGAACGCTGGGTAATAGAGAGATTACCTGGCTGGACGGGAAGTTGGCTCAGGTTCCAGATACCGGTAAGGCTCATCCACAAAGTGAATCATATCTATCAATACAGTAATTTCTTTTAAAAGATGCAGAAAGAAAGGTTTTCCCATGTAAAGCTTGACCCATTCTCTTAGTGAATCTCTCTTGTTTACATGAAAAGGTTGATGCATTCATTTTGTTTTTCAACCAGTATTTTTTTGAGCACATTCTGTGCTCCAGTACCAGGGTGAAGAAGGCAGTCTTGGTTTCTGATTTTGGTGGAACTAATGCTCTAGGTAGGGGAGACATTGAACAAATAATCACAGGAGACATTGATACAAATGAGATGTATGCTACCAAGGAGAAGCAGAGGCTGCTGGGACTAGCATGGAACCAGATGATGGATGTCTACATCTGAGTCTAAGCCACAGATTTACTCCACATTACCCTGACACTGTCTTCCCTCCTTTTGCTGCCACAAACAGACCAAAACCATGGCTCCCAGAAGCAGATGAGTCAGTGTTTTCCAGGCTGTACCTCTTTAGGCGAGGTAACCAGCATCAGAGTCTTGCTGGAATCTTCTTCCTGCTCCTTCACACTCCTGGGCTGAGTGCACCAGACAAGGCATTCAGTATTTTGATGATGTAATTCACCTTACAAATTTCTTCTGAGGCCTGATGACTAACAAGGTCTGAAAACAAGACAGTTCTGGGTACTGTATCCTTCTCCTTCTCTTTGGTATTTATTGAGTACCTACTAGGTATGGGACTGAGTGTGCAGTGACAAGAATGCATAAAGGCCTTAGAGACAAAAGGAGGCATATGCTAATGGCTGAGGGATAGTACGGACTAATGGTGCCTAGACGTTGTGATTTTATAAACAGCTAAAAACGAGAGCTTTATTAGTTAGTATCAGGTTCAGTTAATTGGGTAAAAGGTAAAAGAGGTACAATAGAGCAGTGGCTTTAACAAGATAGAAAAAAGTTTATCTCTACCATGAAAATCTGGAGGTAGATACTCGTGGGTTGATAAAGAGGCACTGCTCCAAGAAGCCATCCGGGACCCAGGGACTCCTTCTGTCTTGTTTCTCTGCTTCCTGACCTCCATTACTAAAGTCATGGTTATCTCAAGGTTCTAGGTGTTTGCTCCAGTTCCAACCATCATGTCTAGCAGAAGGAGGAAAGAACAAGGAAGAGGGGCCGAGGGTGGGTAGCAGGTAACTTACAGAGAAGTTTCTCAGAATAAGACTCATCCACTTACAAGTTATTGGATGAAACTTAGTCACATGGCCCCTGTAGTTGCAAGGAAGGTGGTTATAAGCAGCTTTTATTTTGGGGAGCCATGTGCCCAGCTAAAATTTGGAGATTGTAAGCCCTGGGCAGTTGGCTCAGTGGTGGAGCGTCAGCCAAGGTTGTGGATTTCTGGGGTTTGATTCCTGGTCAGGGCACACAGGAGAAGCAACCATCTGATACTCCACCCCTCCCCCTCTCCTTTCTCTCTCTCAATCTCTCTCTTCCCCTCCTGCGGCCATGACTCAGTTGGAGCAAGCTGGCCCAGGGCACTAAGGATGGCTCCATGGCCTTGCCTCAGTTGCTAAAATAGCTTGGTTGCTGAGCAATGGAGTAACAGTCCCAGATGGGCAGAGCATCGGTCAGTAGGAGACTTGCTGAATGGATCCCTGTTGGGGCACAGGCGGGAGTCTGTCTCTCTGCCTCCCAGCTTTTCACTTAAGAAAAAATGAATGAAATGAAATGAAATAAAATAAAATAAAATAAAAATTAGAGATTCTATTACTGATGTCTTTGCCATTGAGCCTGACTTAGGGTATCAACTTTTAATTTTGCAGTGAGTATAAAATGCCATGCCAATTCTTCCTTAATATATCACAAATCCATCCTCACTGCCACAGCCTTTGTTAATTTTTCACTTTGCATTAATGCAGCAGCCTCTCTTTGTTGCCAGGGTGATAGTCCAAAATGTAAATTTAATCTTAATAGTCCTCTGCTTAAATGTCTTGGCAGTTCCCTAATGCCTTGAAAGAAAATGCAGACTGCTTAATAAGACCATAAATCCTGTTGTCATATCCCTCTGGTGTCTTCTCTGTTTTCATCTCTCAAGACTTTCCCACATGCACCCAACAAATCCAGGCAACTAGACTACAGTCATTTTCCGGGATGTCTCCTTGCTACCGCTCAGTCTGGAATATTATCTCCTTCTACCGTGGCCACTAGTCAATTGCTACAGTCCTTTACAAACTTTGCTGAGTTTAAGTTTTTCCAGGAAACCTTCTCCACTCCTATTTCCTACACCTCTGGTATCTCCCTCCTCTCCTTGTGACTTCTGAACACAAAGCCAGATCTATTCAAAGAACAGGACGCTGTTGCCTGGGTAACAGTGAGCACCAGCCAATGGTTGGATCACCAGCTGGAGTCACAGTGGGATTTCTGTCCGTGGGTTTCTGGTTGGCACTGTTGGCC
The DNA here is from genome assembly GCF_036850995.1 of Saccopteryx leptura. Taxonomy (NCBI): domain Eukaryota; kingdom Metazoa; phylum Chordata; class Mammalia; order Chiroptera; family Emballonuridae; genus Saccopteryx; species Saccopteryx leptura. The sequence goes on from NC_089504.1 coordinate 117,271,102, forward strand.
ATATTCTCTTTCCTGATAGACTCTCCCCTTCCTTGGTCATGTCTCTCTCCTTTATTTCTGTTTTTTCTTATTCTGCTCTCCCTGAAATGTTGATGTTTTCTAAAGATGAAATTTTGGTCTGCTCTTGTTATTTCACATACATTCCCCTAGATTTTTTATTCCTTTTCAGTTGCCTCCCAGTGCCACCCATAGGCTTCTAAATCTGTATTTCCAGGTTAGTTTTCTCTTCTGGGCTTTGGTTGTGAATGTCCAACTGTCTTTGAACATATGGAGTTGGGAGCATCAGTTCCCACACAGGAAGTGATGCAGCTTCACCCTTCCTCTTCTAACCCTGGACAAGGACCCTCTGCTTTTGCTTGCTCCTTGCAGCAGGGTACACACTCCATCTAGAGAGAGCCACCAGCCAAGGTTTTCCCTCAAAGTGTGCCCAGCATCAAGGTTTCTTTTAGTTCCCTCCCCTCCCCCCAGGAACTTGCCTGGAAACAAAAACCTCACTCCCATTTTACCCAAGAGGAATGTGAAGCAACAGATGGCTCAAGACACACAACCCGATTGTGAGTCAGGGACAACGCCTGATAAAGGCATCCAGATGTACCCACAGGCTGCCACCTCCACCAGGGCTCATGCCACAGCACAGTATCTGACCTCAGGCTTTGACAGAGGGTGTGCCCAGTGAGGGAGGGGTGAGGCTGAGCTCTCTGCGGTCCCTTCCTATGGAATTCCCCACAGAAAGAAGGGAGGAAGAAGAGACTCACAGGCTTTCTTCTCCACCCTGCAGCTGCAACCTGAGCACTCCTTTAAATACACAGCTCAGATCTTTTTTCTGCTTATCATCTGCTTCTGGCTTCCTGTCCTTGGTCAGACTCCTGACTCCTCCTCCATCCTCCATCTGATTCTTACTCACTGTGTTTTGAGGTCTGCCTTCTTCCTGCTCCAGGAACACGCCAAGCTCTTTCTAGATCTAGACCATCAATTTGCAATTTCCTTTGCATGGAAAGCCCTCCCTGCAGCTCCTGCAGTGGCTTGCTGTTCTCTGCCTTAGGTCTCAGATTCTAGGGCACCCTCCCCTGATGCGGTGGAAGCAAGGGCTGCTGGCCACTGGAGGGACAAAAATTGCCCCGTCATCAAAGAGACTTCATATTGTATATCATTTAAATACTTCCAGGGAATATTGTGATTTTTTTTCCTTTAAAAAGTACACAGTGGTACCTTGAGATACGAACAGACCAACATACGAATTTTTTAAGATACAAGCTGCAACTCTATCCGTTTTTTTGTTCGAGATCCAAGTGAAATTCTGAGATACAAGTCGTGAGTCGGAAAGCTACCGCTAATTGGCGCGTTGGCGCACGGGTCCAGTATCGGAAGTTTGATATACGAGTTGACGGACTTACGAGCTCGGTTAAAGAACAAATTAAATTAGTATCTCAAGGTACCACTGTATCTGAAACAACCCAAATATCTAGCTGATGAATGGATAGATAAACAAAAGGTGGTGTGTGCATATGATGAAGAGTTACTCAGCCTTAAAAAAGAATGAAATTTGCCTGACCAGTGGTGGCACCGTGGATAGAGCATTGATATGGGATGCTAAGGACCAAGGTTCCCACCCCAAGGTTGCTGGCTTGAGCGTGGGATCACCAGCTTGAGCATGGGATCATAGACATGACCCCATGGTTGCTGGCTTGAGCCCAAAGACTGCTGGTCTGAAGCCCAAGGTCGCTGGCTTGAACAAGGGGTCTCTGGCTCAGCTGAAGCCCCGGGTCAGGGCATGTATGAGAAGCAATCAGTGTACAACTAAAGTGCCACAACGACAAGTTAATGCTTCTCATCTCTCTCCCTTCTGTCTCTGTCTCTCCCTCTTCTCTCTCTCTCTCTCAAAAGAAAAAAAAAAGAATGGAATTCTGACACATGCTACAGTAAGGGTAAATTTTGGAGAAATTATGCTAAGTAGAACAAGACAGACACAAATATTTTACAATTCCATTTATATGAGATACTGAGAATAGTCACAGAAAGTGGTGACAGAGAGTTGGTTAGTGGCTACCAAGGGCTGCGGGGAGTGAGGAGTGGGAAGTCACTGTGGAATGGGTACAGTTTCGGTTGCGGGTGATGGGAAAGTTCCAGAGATGGACGGAGGTGCTGGTAGCATAGCAGTGTGAATGTACTTAATGCCATTAAGCTGCATAGTTTAAAATGGGAAATTTTATGTTGTGTATATTTTGCCACACAAAAAAATGTATACCTAAATCTCTCTTCAAATATGTCTTTTACTTGTCTGTTATTACTCCAACAAATTTCAGAATTGTACTTGAATTGCTTTTTAAATATGTGCCAGCCCTGGCCAGATAGCTTGGTTGGTTAGGGCATCATGTGAAGAGCAAAAGTTACCTGTTTGATCCCCGGTCAGGGCACACACAGGAACAGATTGATGATCCTGTCTCTTCCTTCTTCTCTCTCTAAAATCAATAAATTTTTAATATATATAATATAATATATATAATACAAATATATATTTCTCTATATACACACATATAAAATATACATATAATATATAAAACATATTTATATAATATATAGTGCATATATATATATATATATATGCCATAAATTTGTTTAGTACAGAGTGCCAGTCGGTTTCAAAACAATCTCAGGAAAAGGAGTGTGTGTGTGTTCACCTGCATGAATATATGTGTCTGTGTGTGTACATACACATGTGTGTATGTGTATATGTGCATGTGTTGGAGTGTGAGGGATCTAGGTTATAACCAGGTGTATAAAAAGAACAGGTAGAACTGAGGTGTTAAAAAGTGAGGTGAAGTCACCTCGCTGCTGACTCCTCTCTTTTTTCTTCTATATTGAGAGTTTATAGAAAATTACAAATGTCTTATTTCACAAAATGAATGTCTAAGGCATAAATATATTTAGCTTTGTAAGTTTTAAGTGGAAAACGTTAGGTGGAAGAAGCTGTGCAAACATTTGTCTCCTATCTGATGGAAGAAGTGAAATTTATTAATTCCAGATGTATTTAATGAGTCCTGACATGTCAGGCAAAAATGAATTACGCTTAACCCCTCAAATTCTATAACGAGCACTGACTATATCTGATTTGTGGGGCCCAGCACAAAATGAACACCTGTTTGTAGCACAGTTTAATAAAGGTTCTTGTGCTAATCCTCCATTCAACCAGACTTCAATCTTGTCATATTTGCTTTGAGGATTTCATCTCATCTCTGCCTCCCCCCTGCCCCTTACACCCACCAGCAGCAGGCTGGGTAAATAGTAAGTACGCAATACAGGAGGTCTTCAGGTTCTGGCGGTCTCAACATACAATGTTTTGAGTTTACCACGTTCACTCCCATAAAAAACTTTAAAAATTGAGACATGAGTGTTTCAGCTTACGCCATTAGTATTGTACTTACAGACTATGTGGGCAAACTATGTGAGCTATTATGGATGTCTTGCAGTGCCATAAGTAGATTTTAGAAGAGAAGTCATCAACCTTCCAGACTAGTCTGGAACAATTCTTTAAGAAGGTAGAGAGCCTGACCAGGCGGTGGTGCAGTGGACAGAGCATCAGACAGGGACGCGGAGGACCCAGGTTCGAAACCCTAAGGTTTCTGGCTTGAGCGCTGGCTCATCTGGTTTTAGCACAGCTCACCAGCTTAAACCCAAGGTGGCTGGCTCGAACAAGAGGTCACTCAGTCTGCTGTAGCCCCCCGGTCAAGGCACATATGAGAAAGCAATCAATGAACAACTAAGGAGATGCAACGAAGAATTGATGCTTCTCATCTCTCTCCCTTCCTGTCTGTCCCTATCTGTTCCTCTCTTGGTCTCGTTCTCTCTCTCTGTCACACACACACAAAAAAGAAGGTAGAGAGACCTCAACTGATCCTGTACCCTCTACATCAGCTGCTTCTCGGGATGAAACACCTGTAGTACAGGTACAATCATCTCCAGCGTCTCCTGCATGGTCCTTAGGAATCCGGATTCACCTGACCCAGTATCTCCAGCACCTTCTGCAGGTTCTCCTGCCTCTCCAGCTTCCTCCTCCCAATAGGTCACTCTCTCCCACCTTGCAATGCCCCTTCTAATGTGCAAGCCAAACACAGGAATAAAGGGAAGAAAATTTTTTTTTTTTTTTTTTTTTTTTTTTTTTTTTTTTTCATTTTTTCTGAAGCTGGAAACGGGGAGAGACAGTCAGACAGACTCCCGCATGCGCCCGACCGGGATCCACCCGGCACACCCACCAGGGGCGGTGCTCTGCCCCCCAGGGGGCGATGCTCTGCCCATCCTGGGCGTCGCCATATTGCGACCAGAGCCACTCTAGCGCCTGAGGCAGAGGCCACAGAGCCATGCCCAGCGCCCGGGCCATCTTTGCTCCAATGGAGCCTTGGCTGCGGGAGGGGAAGAGAGAGACAGAGAGGAAAGCGCGGCGGAGGGGTGGAGAAGCAAATGGGCGCTTCTCCTATGTGCCCTGGCCGGGATCGAACCCGGGTCCTCCGCACGCTAGGCCGACGCTCTACCGCTGAGCCAACCGGCCAGGGCTGAAAATTTTTTTTTTTAACACTCATTTTTTTGTCATTTTTTCTGTTACTACAGTACAGTATACAATACAGTATATTTATGTCCTTTTCCTTTCTCTGTGGCTTAGTTGTGTTTTTATGTTCTAGATTATGATTTTACAACTGTGTTAGGATAGGTAGGTGACAGGCTAGGGTGTGTTTCGACTTATACCAAAATTCGGGTTACGTCACTGTTGCAGGAACGGAATGGTGTGATAACCCGATATATACTTGTTAAAAAGTTCAGCATTGGACTCTGGAGTAAAATATGGGTAGGATAGGATGATTATGGAAACTGATTCACTACTACGATAGGATGGTGAAGAGAACCGACTATATACTGAGCTTAAGCTAGTGCTAAGTAGATACTTTCTATTTGAATTCTCATAAATAAATTCATAAAATAGGTTATTTTTATCTCCATTACAGAGACAAGAAACTGAGTTTCAGAGAAATAAAGGAACTTCCTCAAGGTCACACACATAGTCAATGATGAAAGAGGGATTCCAGCATAACTTCAAAGTTCTTGAAATTTCCTCTGAGTTGCCAGGCCCTGCACCATGCTCTCCCTCCCACCATGTGCCTCCATGATTCCTAAAATCTGAAGAACAGAAATGGCTCTGAAAATTGAAGAGCACACATTTTCTATCCTGATGACATTTGGAAGTGGGCATTATCATTTCTGAACACAGAGCAGAAAATATTCAGGGAGATAGTATTTCAGCGCACATGATAAGAAAGTATCTACTCGAACCCCAAATCAGTTCAGTTACTATTTATTGAGCAATGACTAAGAGCAGGATGCTAAGCTGGATGCTGAGGGAATACAAGATGAACATATAGATCAGGAAACTGCCCTCAAGGAGGAGGCCAAGAGCATCACACTGATGGATGGAGAACGAAACAGAAAATGGTGTGCCCACATGAACACCCCAAGAGGGCAGGCCTGCCTCGAGGGTGGCATTGAGGGTTGGCCTAGAAGGATAGCAGGATCCCGGGAGGAGGCGGGGCTGGGGGCCGTCCGGCCGATGTTGAGGTGGCCTGGGAGCTGCCCCGGGAACAAGTACAGTCTAATTGGACTGAGCTAAGCGCTGGGGAGCAGGTGAGCCTGAGAAAAGTCAGGGCCACTTCCTGGGGGACCTTGGACTAACCCTGGGGCCCCTGTACTCCTTTCACCCAAGGTGAGACTCGGACAAGTTTTAAGCAGGAGACAAACGTGATTACTACCGGGCAGCAGGAGATTAAAGCTGGCCGCCGCGGGTCGGAGGGCTAGGGTGAGGAAGAAAGGACTGAGACCAATCCAGGTGAGAAACAGTGAAGGCCTGAACTTGGGTCGGGTCAGACGGTATTTTACAGATGCTTTAAAAGATATTTTCTCATTAAAAAAAAAAATCAGTGGTGATCACATATATATAAAAAATATCCCGACATCCGCCTACAGTTCTCGCAGGCTCCTGTGGCAGCTGACTTCTCCCTGACTCCCGTCGGCGCTGGGCCTGTCAGGGAAACGGCTATTGCACAAAAAGGCTGAAGCCACCGTGCTAAACCTCGGTGCTTATGCTGCTGCTTCTGGAGCATTCCACTCCGCTTGGGGAACCAGACAGTTTGAAATGCGCAAGTATTTTATGTAAGAGATTATTTACAGCGGGTCGAATATCAGATCAATTAAACCTGAGAGTCAAGCCTGCTTTAGAAACCCCTGAGTCTGCGGGCACCCAGACAAGCCTACTAGGGCAATGTAAGACCAGAACCACTTTCTTGAGACACCAAGGACCTGGGAGAAGGCGCCGGAAGGCCTCCTTCCTTGGCCTCCCATGGCCCTCCTTATAATTAGATGCATGCCACTATAGGAGACGGTGCAGGAGCAATGCCCAGGGGTGTTGTGGCCAAGGAGAAAAAGCAGAGAGAAATAGCAGTCATAGGTATAGCCAGAAGTCATTAAAATAATATTTTGTTTTTGAAATGCTCACAGATTGGAAAACACCACACAGATCAGGAAAGCCTGTGGAGCCCAAGCTGCTGTAATTTTCACCCTACCCAATCTGCTAATGCATTCTGGAGCTAAGGTGACCACAGAGCGCTGTCTGCAGCTAAGGAAAGCAGAGTGGCCCATCTATTATCTCCAAAAACAGAAAACGCAGCAAGTTCAGGAAAAGCAATACTTCAAAATGTCAACCTTTACTTAAGGCATAATGCTTTCAGGAGGGAGGATGCTGGGAACACGGCCATTGGGCGCTGGCCAGTGGGGACAGATGGGGCGTTGGATCAATAGCTGATGGGTCTTAGCTACAGTATTCAGCTTCTTGGTGCAAAAAGGGAGAGCTGGGTCAGCTGACAAACGGAAATGGTGTGGTTACGTCAGACATTGGATTTGCTTTCATAATCAGGCTTCCAAGGAGCCTCTAAAATTGGAGACTTCCTTCTCTTTGTCTCCAGCAGTCTGTGGGGAAGGAAGTCTATTTGCCCCACTCCTGTGATCCCTACCGAGTAGGGACCCTTCGTGCTCTCTGCCCTCCAGAGGGCTACCCTGAGGAGCTGTTCCAGCCCTTCTATTGAATAGTTTCCTTGGGGAAATGGGGAGGGGCTTGATGCCCATCTTGCCCACCACTGCTTGCCCACCCACAGGTGGCAGGTGAGTGCCCCCTGCTTCTCACCCTGGAACCAGTGCGTGATTTCCATCCAGGGGGAAGACAAAAATGCTTCTTTCGGCTTTGGATCCCAGCCAAGTCTTCAAACAAGCCTTGTTATCAAGAAGGCACATGTGAGAGCTTTGATTCTCTTGTCTAATTGCTCCCTTGCTCCAGAATCCAGAGTGCAGGAGAAATGTGATTCATTAACACTGTCACATCCCCAAGGCTGTGGAGAAACCCAGGAAGGGCAACGCCAAGTGTGTCAGTAGCAGTTGCCCTCTTTCCTTGCCCCGGGTTGCTATTCAACTAGATGACAATTAAGCACTGAGAGCACCCCTATTCTTCACGGAAATGCAGTTGTGGCGTAGAGCAGGCTGCCAAGGCTTAAAGGGTATGAATGATGGGGACAGGAGCGCCCTGGAGGACTCAAGCCAGGCCCAGTATGCTCTGGAGAGAGCACTGCGCCCTCTGCTCCTTAGCAGGAGGCAGAGCTCTGCCCCTGTCCCACTACGTGGGCTGTAAGCACGGCCCAGGCTGATTTTCTCTTGTCTCTCACACCGAGCCACCCTGGGAGAGGCGCACTGATGGTCTGTCTGCATGCACCTTTCTCAAAGTGACATGGAGCATCTGTGCCTTTTGTTTTCACCTAATTTACCAAGCTGGCCCAAGAGCCCATCTAAGTCACCCTCCTGGGTAGCGACTTCTGGCTGGGTCAGAACACTCAGTTCTCACAGGTGATGTGGACAATCGCAGAAGCCTGAGCTCATTTGGGAAGGCAGAGGGGGCTTCTGAGGATAGCTTCTTCAATCTGGGGGCAACGTCACTAAACCTTTCTAGTTCTACCCTTGTAAGGTTTCTGGTCCTTTGTTTTCATTGTGTGCCAATTCCTGGGGAGGGGTAGAGAGTAAGAGAAGATTGAAAAATATTGCAGTGAGGTAACTAAAACAATCATGGCTTTAAAAAAGCCTTTCCATTTGGGTTACTTGATAAAAATCTACCAAGAGACAGGGAGCTAGCTGTGGCTTTGTGGTGATTATATTACCTCAGGGACTGGGGCCCTTGTGCTCTGAGGAGAGCCTGGGAACCTGTCACATAGTAGAAACAAAAGGACACAGGCTTTGGGGCAGAAGAGACTTAGATTCAGATCCAGTTCTGCCACTTACTAACTCAGCAAGTTACCTAACCTGGGTTTTTTTCCCCTTATTTTTCCAAGTGAGAGGAGGAGACATAGGGAGACATGCGCCCCAACTGGGATCCACCCAGCAACCCCTTTCTGGGGCTGATGCTCTGCCCATTTGGAGCCAAGCTCACAACCAAGCTATTTTTAGCACCTGAGGCAGAGGCTCCAGGAAGCCATCCTCAGTGCCCAGGGTTGATGCACTTGAACCAATTGACCATAGCTGCAGGAGAAGAAGAGAGACAGACAGACAGACAGAAAGAAGGAGGAGGGGAAGGGGTGAAAAGCAGGTGATTGCTTCTCTTGTGTGCCCTGACTGGGAATTAAACCCAGGACATCCACATGCAGGGCTGACGCTCTACCACTGAGCCAACCTGCCAGGGCCAACCTAACCTTTTTTTTTTTTTTTTTTTTTTACAGAGACAGAGAGAGAGTCAGAGAGAGGGATAGATAGGGACAGACAATCAGGAACGGAGAGAGATGAGAAGCATCAATCATCAGTTTTTTGTTGTGATACTTTAGTTGTTCATTGATTGCTTTCTCATATGTGCCTTGACCGTGGGCCTTCCGCAGACCAAGTAACCCCTTGCTTGAGCCAGAGACCTTGGGTCCAAGCTGGTGAGCTTTTGCTCAAACCAGATGAGCCCGCGCTCAAACTGTCGACCTCAGGGTCTTGAACTTGGGTCCTTGACATCCCAGTCCAATGCTCTATCCACTGTGTCACTGCCTGGTCAAGCGAACCTAACCTTTTTGAATCTCAGTTTTCTTATTTTTAAAATGGAGATAATAATATTTATGTATAAATGTATAAGTCATTGGTTGATGGTTAGAATTATTTAACATACCCAGGCCTTAGTACAATGTCTAGTACACAGTAAGCATTCAATAACTATTGACTTTTATTATTGTTTCTATAAAAATTCTATCCCTTGTCTTTGTTAATAGCCATAACTAACAATTATAAGTGTTGATTACTGCCAGGTTACTAAGCAACAGCAACCACAGAATTCTATACATCAGATCTTAAGAGGGACTCAAGAATTTGCCTGACAGCTGTATTTGCATATTCCTTAACTAATCACCAGGCGGGCAACACCAGCGTAGTGCCCACACACAGGCTCTGTGTTTAATTTGTGGTACTTTGGGAGGAATGATGATGGAGATTAGTAAGGGGCCTCAAATTCTTTACAGATATAATCTCACTCTTACAACAACCTTAAAGGAGGAATTTATCATTGTATTAGTTGTTTTAACAAATCCCCAAATCTCTGTGCTTTCACAAAAAGAAAAGTTGACGTCTTTCTTACTTCAGTCTATTCTGAGCAGTCCTGGGTGGGCAATCTTCTCTTCTATGTAAGGTAGGAACCTAGGCTGCCTCCACCTTATGAGCTGACTGACTTAGGTCTTCAGAGTTCTCTTTCTTTTTGACTATAGGTTGGGGAAGGAGTTGGTGGGAGAGTCACCTACTTCTTAACCACTTTGACCAGAGATCACTTTCCCTCCCATTCCACTGATGAGAATAAGTCCCATGTGGCTGCAAGGGGGCCTGGAAGATGTAGGCAGCCATGTGCCTACACTGTAGCTGGGTGGCCAGCCAGCTGCCTTTGCTATAAGAATTGTACTTATTCCCAGCTGGAGAAAATGAGGCTTAGAGAGCTTAATTCACTAGTCCAAGGGCGGGACCAACAAGGAGTTGACTAAAGACCCTGCCTTTTTAACGATTATTCCAAACTGCCTCTGCCGGTGGCCCCTGATCGGGAGGAACAGAAGTATAGGAATAAGGAGAACAGTGTTCCCTGGCTCATGTCTCTCCTCTAACTATGCGGGCATGCTCAGGACGGAGCTCCTGGGTCTTACACGTGCTCATTCCTGCCAGATGCACAGTTGAATTTCCAGCTGCAGAGCTCCAGAGCCTACTGTAAAGGTGGCCCATTCAGCCATCTCTTCAAGGCAAGCTATTTACCGTATTTCCCCATGTATAAGACGCTCCCATGTATAAGACGCACCTTAATTTTGGGACCTGAAATTTGAAAAAAAAAATGTATTACATAAAGTTATTGAACTCAAGTTTTATTCACCGAGAACAATGAGTGCAAAAACAAGCACGAGAAAGTGGGAAATGCAAGTAAAAAACTCTACAACCACTGTATAAGAAGCACCCAGTTTTTAGACCCCAAATTTTTTTTAAAAAGGTGCGTCTTAGGCCCTGGCCGGTTGGCTCAGCGGTAGAGCGTCGGCCTAGCGTGCGGAGGACCCGGGTTCGATTACCGGCCAGGGCACACAGGAGAAGCGCCCATTTGCTTCTCCACCCCTCCGCCGCGCTTTCCTCTCTGTCTCTCTCTTCCCCTCGCCTCAGCCAAGGCTCCACCTGGAGCAAGGGATGGCCCGAGCGCTGGGGATGGCTCTGTGGCCTCTGCCTCAGGCGCTAGAGTGGCTCTGGTCGCAACATGGCGACGCCCAGATGGGCAGAGCATCGCCCCCCTGGTGGGCAAGCGGTCGCCCCATGTGGGGCGTGCCGGGTGGATCCCGGTCGGGCGCATGCGGGAGTCTGTCTGACTATCTCTCCCCGTTTCCAGCTTCAGAAAAATGGAAAAAAAAAAAAAAAAAAGGTGCGTCTTATACTTGGAGAAAGACAGTACTTAGGCTCTGCCTCTTAGGTGAGTTGGTTCTCTAAAGAAGTAGTTGCAAGTTTTCTCTATAAGCTGCTCTGGTGTTTCGGTGCTCTGTTCTCAGAGTAGATATTGGGGTGCAGCATTTAGCTCCCCTTCACTGGGCCAGTGCACCCACACCACAGCTGCGATCAGATCTCAGCTGCACCCTCCTTGAGGATTGTCCTCAGCCAGCGGAGGGCGCCTCACTCGGAGATCATAGGAGATCATGTTCCCCTCTCCCTATCAGGCGTGATCTGCCCAGTGACGGGCTGATGCTGGGGTATAAAAGCCTGGTTCTTTTTCCTTGAGGTGGGACAATTCTTCAGGGCTACTAGTGCTCCAGAGCTCCCTCTGGGATCAGACTGAGGCTAGAGTTGAGCTGAACCCACATCTTTATCTGTCTTCTTCTCCTGCTCTAACCTGTTTCCCTAACTCCCTTCCTTCTCCTGAAATCTCGTGAAAATGCGAGTCTTACATGGACCTATGGCCCAGGGAACTTTGGCTCTAAGACAGCACCCAACTAGGAAAACCTTCTTCTAATCACAAACTTCTACCCCTGGAGGTTACAGAAAACGACTGATCACTCTTGGCAAATACATCATAATTTGAAGACTTTTTTGCATTGCCTGATTCTCTCCCACCTTCTATTCTTCAGTAGAACAATTCTAGCTCTGTGAACCACTGTTTGTGATTTCAGTTTTAATGTCAACACCATCGCCCAGGACATAAACCTGGAATTGAACTCATTTAGCAGGAAGTGGGATAATGAAAGGGCTATTTCATATTGCATCACTGCTGCAACCAACCATAGCAAAGACGAAGTTTTGCCATCTCAAAAGACTGTCTCATTTTCATGTCACTTACCATATTTTTCACTCCATAAGACATAGTTTTCTTCCCCCCAAAAGTGGAGGGAGAAATGCCTGGGTGTCTTATGGAGTGAAAAGCATGGTATTTTATTAAATATTTTAACACACCATTTGGTTCAGAATTTTTTTTCCCTTATTTTCCTCCTTAAAACCCTAGGTGTGTCTTATGGTCAAGTATGTTTTATGGAGTGAAAAATATGGTAACCATCATAATATTCTTTCACCAAAAAAGAAGTCTAGGATGAAAGCAGCCTGGGCTTTCAGGTAGCTTTACAAGGTCACCAGGCACTTAGAGACTTTCTGTCTCACTGTCCGAGCCGTGACCATTGTTTACTTGGTCCAAGATGATTGCTGAAGACCTAGCCATCACAGGTGCGTTCTGGGCAGCAGGATGGTGGAAGGAAAGAAGATGGTGTGCTTCTTCCCTTTAAGGAGAAGTCTAGGAAATCTCACACAGCACCGCTGTCCACTTCTCACTGGCCAAAATAGAGTGAACATGACCGTGCCTAGAGGCTGATGTAGCTCAGAGCCGTCCATGGCTAAGGTCTCTTCCGAATGTTAATGCCTAATTTTGCATTCCTAATTTTGTATTATTTTCAACCACCTTCAGAAACAATTTTTTTCTTTTTTAAAAAAAATATTGATTTTAGCAAGAGAGGAAGGGGGAGAGAGAGAGAAACATCATTCTGTTCCTATATGTGCCCTGACCAGGGACTGAACTGGCAACCTCTATACTTTAGGACAGAGCTCTAACCAGCAGAGCTATTCAGTCAGGGCAGAAACATTTTTTTTTTTAATTTTTCTTTCTTTTGAAGCTGGAAACGGGGAGAGACAGACAGACTCCCGCATGTGCCCGACCGGGATCCACCCGGCACGCCCACCAGGGGCGACGCTCTGCCCATCAGGGGGCGATGCTCTGCCCCTCCGGGGCGTCGCTTTGCCGCGACCAGAGCCACTCTAGCGCCTGGGGCAGAGGCCAAGGAGCCATCCCCAGCACCCAGGCCATCTTTGCTCCAATGGAGCCTTGGCTGCGGGAGGGGAAGAGAGAGACAGAGAGGAAGGAGGGGGAGGGGGTGGAGAAGCAAATGGGCGCTTCTCCTATGTGCCCTGGCCGGGAATCGAACCAGGGTCCCCCGCACACCAGGCCGACGCTCTACCGCTGAGCCAACCGGCCAGGGCGCAGAAACATTTTTTTAAGCCATTACTGTGTGCAAGTCACTAGCCGGGCATAGATACCCCAAAGCAGGGATGAGTATAGGTTAGATCAAAGGAGCTCTGAGCACAGCCCTGGTGGTTCTGGTGTTCCTGCAGGCAAGTGTGTTCTCTTCATCTTCCCTGGTTCACTGGGGTTAATGGCGTGGTGTGGCCAGGAGGGTGTTGTGTGTGTGTGTAAAGGCAAAAAGGAAAATTGAGGATCACTGATCTCAGGGAGTGACTCATCCATAACTAGTGTATTTTTTTTTTTAATTGCCTATTCTATTTATTGTGTTCCACTTCTGAAAAGGAAGAAATAGTTCAAAATAGCCCCTTCTTCACAATCATCAAAACAGGGGTGAAGATGGTAAATGGAAGTTCAGAAGGAAGAACTTAGATTGAAGAAGGCTACTATAACTTAGCACAAAACTTAGGTTGGGGCATCTTTGTTGTGTTAGTAAAAAGGAAGGTTACTAGGATTCATGACTGTGGCTATGCAGAAAGAGAGGCATGGCAGTTCAATGGGAGGGACAAGCTCTTTCCTTAGCATCGGGCTCTGTGAGATGTATGGTGCCAGATTTGTTTTAAAGGAGTTAAGTAAAAAAATACAGGATGTATAATAATACTCTTGCAGAAAGTGTGGAGGTGGTGTTCAAATAGCTATTTCTTATATCAGGCCTGGGAAGGTCTAGAGTTAAATTATTAAATATTATTTTTTTGTTGAGGCTAAGATCCTATTGATAATAGATATATCACTATTCTAAGTATCACTAAGAAAGGGAAAACACTGCCAAATAAATTATGACTTCCAATAAACTGTAAGATGCATTCTAATTTATAAGATGTTACAATGTGAAAAAAAGTGCATCTTAATATCAGTCATATGTGGTACCCATTTAATGACTATATTTATGTGGGAGATAAAGTGATATAGAATGTAAGGTCTCTCATGAAGTTAACACAAAGGTAGAATTTAAAGAATGTTTATTTAAGACATTAACTAACTGGTAATAGATATTAGTACCACAGAAGAAGCTAAGAACCCCATTCTACATGGTTCAGTGGGCACATCATCTGAAGTAGCTTTCTGGAAGTCTGAGTTGGCATACTTTCACCAGCTATGACTCTTGGGTCCGGAAGACTACAGGAAAGGCCCCTATTAGACACATGTAGACTACAGACCTAAACATGGTCCTTGGGGATGTCGTCATTCCCTCCTAATTTGTACAGGATCTTAGGGTACTTAGCCTATTTATCAGGGCAGGGGAGCCTATTGCATCTCACAGGGTATTGAAATTGAATAAATTAATCACTTAAAAAAAAAACTTGCCAGAGGAAGGAGTGGGTAGGGATATCAAACTGCTCACATACAGAACAATAATACTTAAAACCACAACATCCAACATCGATGGACACTTTCTTTGTGCCAGGTGTGCTTGAAAGGCAGTGATGGGTCCTGTTGGGGGCCAAGGCACAGCTATTCTTTGCCTGAAAATCCCAGGTATTTATTTTCCCAGCTTTCCTTTCAAGTAGGGTTGCGGTTCCAAAGTGTGAAAATAATTGGGAGTCCTGGAGATCCTTTCAGGTATCTGAAAGGTCAAAAATATTTTATATATATAATCTCCAATGAATATATAGAGCCAACAGAATATATATATATTCATTTCAAGATGTTATTTTCCCCTGTCGTCATTTGCACTGATGTTGCAAACAGTGGTGCATCAGAACTGCTGGTGGCTTAGCATGAGTCACGCACCAGACGGTCACCACTGTATTCTTCACCACCACAAAGAGCTTTTTCAAAAAAGTATTTTACTGAAGAATGTCCATGAATCAGTAAAAGTTATTAATTGTATCACAGCTTGACTTGGGAAGAACACATAAGACATTTCTACCACGTAGCAAACAATGGTTGTTCTTACATAAAGCACATGTCAGTTGTTTGAGTTGCAAGCTGAACCACCTGACCCCTCCTCATAGAACACCATTTGTACTTGAAATGATCTATGGTTATTTAGGCTTAGGCATTTGATAGAAATGTGTTCAAAAATTGAAGTGAGTCAGTCCTATCAAGAAAAACAACTGACAATATTTTCTGCCAATGATAAAACTCAGTCTTTCAAAAGAAACTAGAATGGCGGTGGTGATAATATTAATGAATGTGATATTTTTATATCATATAGTAGAATATGCCAACATTTGTATGATTTGTAAAACTCAATGAATGAATATTTTCCAAATGACCAATGCATATATGACAGAATTTTAAGTACAAGATTTTAATGTAATCAAGTATGAAAAATTCATTGATGTTTTTAGATTTCACATTGCCACTAACTACTACTTGTCAAGTTTGATGTAATATGAAAGAAGAATATCCACAATTATCTGAAAATACTGTTAACATACTTCTTTCTTTCCAACTACATATCAGTGTGAGCTGGATTTTTTTATACGTAGCTCAGCTAAAAGAATATATAGCAACAGACTGAGCGTGGAGGCAGGTATAAGAACACAGCTGTCTTCTATTGTTTTTCTTAAGCTAGACAGTGAAAAGAGTAACAAAAATGTAAAATGACACCACTCTTCTCACTAAATTTATCTTTGGAAATTATAGTTATTTTTCATAAAAAATATTTTCACATGTAATGGCTTTATTATTGTCATTTTAAAGGAACGAATAAAAATTTTAGAGAAATCTCAGTTTTACTTTGTAACAGAGTAAATGTTAAAATGGTCATAACACGAAGACAAAAAGCTCTTTAGGGTCTTTAATATTTTTTTTTAACAATGTAAAAGGGTCCTGAGACCAAAAAGTTAGAGAACTCTGAGCTTGGACGTTGTCATATGACTCAGTCTTAACCAATGGGACCTGAGAAAAGTCTGGACAGGTGGGGGTGGCCATCTGAGAAAGGTTCTTTTCCTTCAGAAAAAGTTCCTGGGCACGGATGTGACTGGTGAAGATGTGCTCTGGTGGCTGGGACAGCTCTCTTGAAATCATGAGGAGAAAAGTTAGAGCATTCAAGCCAAACAGCTGGTAACTGAGGTCCTGCCTAACACCAAAGCCCCAGCATTGCCCATTACACCTCATTGCTATTCACTTTAACAATGACAGATAAAGCTCTTCCTGTAAGCTCTTCCTGTAAGTGACTTGCGGTGACCTCTGAAAATGGTTCACTGTTTACTTGACCCAGAAAACCCCACACAGTCATGCAGATCAAGAGGGTCAAATGTTTTTGTTCACTTAAACTTGTCCAGGCCATCAAGGGTATGCGTATCTGAAAAACCACCAAGTATCTGAAGGATGTCACTTTATAGAAGCAGTGTGTGCCGTTCTGTTGTTACAATGGTGGAGGTGCTTGGTGTGCTCAGGCCAAATGGTGGGGCTGGACATGGGGTCAGTGGCACAAAAGGAGTGCTGAATTTTTGATGCACATGCTTAAAAATGCAGAGTAACGCTGAGGTTAAGGGTTTAGTTGTAAATTCTGTGGTCATTGAGCACATCCAGGTGAACAAAGCTCCCAAGATGCAGAGCAGAACTCACAGAGCTCATGGGCAGATTAACCCACACACGAGACCTTCCTCCCTGACTTAGAGGATCTTACTAAAATACAGCAGATTGTTCCTTCACCAGAGAGGAGGTTGCACAGAAGAAAAAGATAGCCCAGAAGAAACTAAAGAAATAAAAACTTATGGCCGGAGAGTAAAATAAATGCTAATAAAACTGAGACAAAAGGGGTGGAGCAGGTAAAGACCTAAAGACCCCGAAAAGTAATGAGAATTTGCACATATTGTCTCTAAAAGCCTGTATTGTGATAGCCTGAAGAAATGGTCATACAAAAGGCAGGAGTCAGTTCCAGTGGATTGGCCTACACTTTTAGGAAAATTTGGAGGATGTTTGTTGTGGCTTGAATAGTGCCTCCTTCTCCTGCTCCACCCCCTACCCCAATTCATGCCCATCTAGAACCTCAGTATGTGATCTTATTTGGAAATAAGGTCTTTGCAGATGTAATTAACTCACTTAAAATGAGGGCATACTGAATTAGGGTGGGCCCTAAATCCAGTGACTGATAGCTTTATAAGCGAGAGGAGAAGGACACAGTGGCAGACACAGGGGAGAAGGCTGTGTGAAGACAGGCAGAGAGTAGATGCAGCTACAGGCCAAGGAATGCTAGGATTTGGGGGCCACCGGAAGCTAGGCAGAAGCGAGGAAGGATTCTCCAAGAAAGACGTCAAAGGGAGCATGGCTCAGCTGACACTTGATTTCATAATCCTAGACCCTAGAACTGTGAGTGAATAGATTTCTGGTTTGTGGTACTAGGTTATGGCAACCCTAGGAAATGAACACAGGGCTCAATAGAGAATCTTCATAGTAATTAAGGTTAGGAAAATAAACAGTCTGAGAATTTAAAGCCTAGGAAAGAGGAAAAAAAAACAAACTTCTTCTCCTTGAGTTCAAACTTAACATGTTTTTCATAAAAGTAAAGAAGGAAGTTGATTCCTCTGCTCACCCTGGAAAGATGAGAAGCTGCTGCTTGGAAAGTTCTGGTTTTGGTTCCGCCTCCTGGTTCTGGTTCCATTGGGTGATTATTGGGCTTTAAGCATCTTCAGCATCTAGTGCTTTAGTTTTCTCATTTGCTATATAAGGGGGTTGGACCAGATGGGCTGTAGGATGTTATCTAACTCTAAAATTATATTATTCTTACTGGTTTATTTATGGTGAGAAAAGTTTTCTGGATAGAAGAGAGAGTCTTCAATGTTCCAGTGGATTACCAAACAGTAAGATGGATTTCTTCTTTGAAACATATTCATGAATAGCGTTGCTCTGAAAGCTACAGCCTGGGGAGTCAGCTGCAGGCTGGGAAATATCCCTTCAGGACAGAAACCACCACATTCAGATGCCTTCAGGGACCAGATGGTAACACGGGTGCATCAGACAGACCAGGTGTAGTAAGTGGTGAGGGCGGAGCTGTGGTAAACGAGAGGGCCCCTGGCCCTCACAGGGACGGTCGTTGGTCTGCTCTGGCCAGTTGTTGCCAAACAGCACTGTGGACCTACGATGCCAAATCTTCGTTTTTTTCAGAGAAAGTCAGAATTTTCATGTGGAGTCTCTCAAATTTTAAACATTTTAGTAACTGAATCAAATTTAAAACTCAACACTGCCGGTTCAACAAAAACACTTCTATCGACTCAATGTGGTCCCTCAATGTGCCTTGGAGTCAACATTTACCAGAACAGATACGCAGCTTAATGAAATACTCAAGCTTTTAGACATCCGTTGCATACTCATTTAGCTAAGAAAAAAATAGAACACATGATATTATCTCTGTCCTGTGGTTAAGGAACCAAAGAAAAACAAGTTTCCATTACTTGAAAGGGCTTTGAGCACAGCTTCGATTTCCTGACTCTTTACCCGCCTTTCTTTCCATCAGCTCCTCTACCCCTCACACTATTAGGAAGATGCCCAGCAAAAGCTGTTTGCCTTGATTGACCTGTCCACGTGCACATGAATTTCAGTCTTCGAAGCAGCCCAAAGGTACAAGTATTATCTTAAGAGAAATGGGAGTTTGTGTCTGAGCCTTGTTATGTATCAGAAAAAAGAAAACGATTGAGAAAGTTGGTGATGGTTCAAGTTACATTGTAATTGTAGGTCATGGTTGAAATGGTAAGGACCAAAATATCCAAAGTAGAAAAGGTCCTATGAAATAGTAACTAGAAAGCTACCAGAAAGTGATTCCAGATACTGTTGTTTTTACTCACAGAGGACAATATCCATCTGTAATAGTTTATCCTATGTGTCAACTTGACAGGGCTAAGGGATGCCCAGATAACTCATAAAATATAATTTCTGGATGTTTGTGGAAGAGATTATCATTTGAATCAGGAGACGGAGTAAGGAAGCTTACCCTCACCCATATAGGTAGGTGAGCATCTCCCCATCCACTGAGGACATGAAGAGAACAAAAAAGTGGAGGAAAGTGAATTTGCACTCTGCCTGAGCTGAGACAGCCCTTTTCTCTTGCCCTCGCACATTGGTGCTCCTGGTTCTTGGGCCTTTGGATTCAGACCAGGACTTACACCATTGGTTCCCCTGGTTCTCTGGCTTTCAGGTTTGAGTTGTAACTACACTACCAGCTTTTCTGAGCCTCTGCTTGATGATGGCAGATGGTGGGACTTAGCTTTTATAATGGCATAAAACAATAAATCTCTCTCTCCATATATATTTATATATCTATCTATCTATCTAATCTAGATACAGATACAGATATATACATATGTGTGTATAAAAAGTATTAGATAATATATTACATATATATAATTAATATATATTACATATATATGTATTACAGTTGTAGTACAAATCAACAATACAGTAATTAAGTAATAATATAAAAATAAACTTTGTTTTGCATACTCACAACAGTAAATCTACTTTTGCTCACCCCTGTATATATATAGATATAGATGATGTAGATATAAACAGATATCTATCCATATCTATATATATATATATTTCTCCTTTCATTCATTTGCTTAATAATTGCTGTTTGAGTACTATTATAATACAGTGAGCAAGATAAAAATGCCTCCTTTTGTCCCAAAGTGTAGAGGAGGAAATGGATAAATTAGCAGGAAGTATGGACCCTATATACTAAAGCCCAAAAGATGAATTAGTCCCAATGTCCCCTTATTTGCCAAACATTTGATCAAGTGTCACCTTGTTCACCTTGTCATAGTTTGTTTCTTAGTCGGAACACGAACAATGTGCATCTTAATCTTCTGCTTAAAAATGTAAACCTGAATTTGAGAAGACATGAAGCTAAGAATGGCATCTTAAAAATTGGCCTTAGTATAACTGGAAAAGAACTAAAAAGATCTGGGTTCTTATCTTGTCTCTTCCACTTCACAGTGGTGTGAACTTTATATGTCACTTGCCTCTCTGAACCTCAGCTCTTTTTCTTTAAGATCTCAGTCTATCTTTCAGGACTGTTATGACAAGCTGATGTATGTGACAGTGCATTGCGACCTGGAGACACCTCTATAAATGGTTGCCTTTATTATTATGACTTCTTGTAAAGCCAGTAGCCATGGCCACCATCACAGCCGCCTGGCCCATGCAGGTTCACATTAGATTCAGACAGACGGTAATGAAACAACGGAGCCAAGAACTGGTGGGCCATTAGCTTTAATCCTAGCTTGTACCCGGCGGGCAAGAAATACACACAGTGGGAAAACACTTCTCTTTCCATTCAGGGCTCTCAAAGCCACTGACTCATCCAAGTATACCTAGAATCAAAGGTTTCTAGCTCACCAGCCTTATTCACCTCTGTTCCCCATCTCCTTCTCTCTGCACAAACTCTGCACTAACTGGCTTCTCCTTCAGCACTCCACCATCTTGGCTGCCTCTTTTCTCCACGTGGCCTTTCTCTGCTCTCCTCCAGCATGGGTTCCTCTGCCCCATTTTATAGTGTAGAAATCAAAACTTTTAATCCAATATACAAATAAGGAAGTCTCTGATACAAAGTCACTTATCTGAGGCATAAATGGGATTTCTCATAAGAGTGCATCACCCCACATCATGCAACAGTCAAGGGTGTGGGCAAAAGCTTAGTTTTAAAACTAAGCCTTATGCTATAACAACCCTGCCTGCTTACAGCCTGTCTCCCACACTCAGTGCAAACTATAAGCGAGCAAACATATATATCATATTTACAAACTTATTTGACCCCCACTTCTGTACTTCTAAAACATACTAAAAGTATATTTTGAATATAGAGTGTATTCTAATGTAAAATATGGACCATAGTTAACAATAATATATCAATATCATTTGTCAGTTGCAATAGATATACTGCTTTTGGACATGCATATGTATGAAGTGCAGAAGGGAAAAGGGAAATATGAGAATTCTCTGTACTTCTGATCAATGTTTCTGTAAGCCTAAAACTGCTCTAAAAACTAAGTCTATTAATTTAAAAAATCAAAAAGTTACTTTAGCATTACCAATCTGTGAAATGTGTAATATGCCTCCAAAAGGTATATTTTGTTAAATAAATTGGACCTGTTTACCTAATCAATCTGCTAGGAGAAGCTTTTATTCAGAAAGAAGAAAAGTGAGCTGTGGTCCAGTTTCTCTGAATAATCCTAAATTGCATAGCAGTGGGGCTAGGTACCTACCATATTCCCCCATGTATAAGACGCACCATTTTTCATAAAATTCAGGTCTAAAAACTGGGTTTTCCTTATACAGTGGTTGTGGCGTTTTAAATGCCATAGATGGAACTGAGGACGAGGCAATGTACAAAGACAGTGATTTGTCATCAGACACAGATGAGGACAAGCTAATGGATGGGAGTTTTGACAGTGATGAGTTGTATGAATTTTATGATGAATAAAACTTGAGTTTAATAACTTTATGTAATACATTTTTTTCAAATTTCAAGTCCCCAAATTAAAGTGCATCTTATACATGGGAGCGTCTTATACACGGAGGAATGTGTTAAGTGTGGTTTCCTATGCTTATCAACAGGAGGCACCCAGCTTTTGTGACCTGACATTAAAAATATAGCAGGTATCAATTTCCCTCAATATCAGAACTTCACCTAGCCTACAGGGACAGTCAATATTTGAGACCTTGTTTTTCTCCTGTCTAAAATCCTGTTTCTAACTTCCAAAGGTGCACAGCTCCATTTCAAAGAAAGCAGCGTTTCCCCCTTTGTTTTTGATGGGCTAGTTAGAGAAGCCTTGCCTTTCCATTACACACGGGCTGTGGGAAGGGAAGTTCTTAGTGTTTTCCAGGATATACACTTGCTTGCAAAGTTTCTTGCTTGTGTTTTGGTTTTTGATTGCTATTTTTAAATTTTTATTGGGGTTGCCAGAAGAGGCAGGAACGTAAACTCTGAGACTGCCTCGGCAATCCTCAGGAAAGGGCCCCTTTAACCTGACAAACTGTACAATGTAGGAAGAGAACAACAAAGAGACCTCTCTCTTTCCCCCCGTCTTAGTTCCGATGTCCCCTGTGGGTATCACTGTCTTCCTGCCACTGGCCCTTCCACTGTTCACACAACGTGGCTGCTTGTTCAGCAATGCCCAGTTGACAGCTACCTCCCTGTGTTTTTAATTGAAAATAATATTTTGGTCTAGCACATTTATTGGATAACAAGATTAGGACTCTAGATGATCATTCCATGACCCAAAATCATGCCCTCCCCACCCATCCAGTCCATTTCTGAGACATTTTTCTGACTCTTCTCTCTTGTCGAGTCGATTCCCATTATTTGCAGTAGCTATAAAGTCATCGTAGACGCTGAGGTAGTAAATCCTGAACCACTGCTCCTAGGGGAAATACAGGGTTAGGTTCCTAAGATATGGGGGATCCAGTTACTTTCCATTTAATTATTCTTTTCTCTCCTTCCTCCTCAGCAGCATTTCAATATTCTTAAGTATTTTACATATTAAAAAAGAACTACCTCCTGCTTCTCTCCAATTAGCTCTCTGCTTCTCAACGTTCTTGTAAGAGAATATCATGTCTTCATCTTGAAAGAGAGGTTCCTATTTGCTCTCTCTCTACTTGCTTGTCTTCTACTTCTTGCCCACCCATCAGGCTTTTTCACCCCCTCCCACTCTGCTTGAAACTGCTCTCGTCAAAGTTGGCCGTGGCCTTCGTTTTGTCCAGTCCATATCCTCGTGTCGCTTGACCTCAAAGAAGCACTCAGCCCGTGAACTCCTCCCACCTTTGAATCACTCACTTCCTGGTCCTTCTCTTGGGGTGTTTAGCCTCTGTCTCTCTATTTTTTGACTGTTGGACCTTAGATCACTGACCATCTTCTCTTTCTGCTCTTTACTCCCCTTGATTTCAAGTTGACTACCTATGAGCTGATGGTTTTCAAATCTGCCTTCATCCCAGATTTCTCTCTCAAAGAAACTACAGACTCATGTCTACCTGCCACCTGCATATTACCACGTGAGGGCCCCTCAGGCTTTCCATGTGTTGAGATCGCTGGGTCTAAAGTTAAACTCATCACTTGCTGCTCCAACTGCTGGCTCCAGTATTTCCTGACTTAGCAAATGGCACTATCATTCACCCAAGTCAGAAACTTGAAAGAAAGGTTTTTCTCCCCTTTCCTTATCCCACCACACAATCGCAGTTCTATTGCCCCAGTATTCCTACACTTATCCCCCGGTACCCCCACTGTCAGTACCCTGGCTCCATCATCCATTACCGTCCACCAGAAATCGTGCAATAGACTTCCAGCTTGTCTTTTGACTATCGTCTTGACCCTCTTCAACTGTTCCCCTGACAGTGATTTTTCTAAAGTTCAGATCGTATTACAAAATTGCCCTGTTCATAGTTTTTCAACAGCTCCTCATTATTTTCAAGCTAAATCCAGAATCCTTCTCAGGTATCTTAAGTCACCTGGTGATCTGAAAGGCACTTAGATCTGTAGCCGAATCTCTCCTCCTACCCCCTTTCCAGCCTGGCCTTACATAACATGCTCATATTGACCCAGTTCCCTGAAAACACCACTTGCTCTTGACTCAAGACTTCAGGAGAGCTGGTCACCTGTAAAGCTCCGTATTCCAATCCCTTCCTCTGGGAAACAACCACTCAGCAAGTTTAGATGTCACTTTCTCCAGGAAGCCTTCCCTGATGACCCCTCCCTCAAGATCTAGGTTTAGGTCTCTCCTATATACATCTTCATCACACTCTACCTACGCCAACTGCAGCATAAAGCTTGCTGTCTGATGATCGAAATCTACCATGTCTCTTTCCATCATTAGACTGGACATTGCTTGAGGCTAGGAAACAGATCTTGTTTAACTGTAGGCTCCCAGTTCCTAGGAGAGTGCCTCGTACATAATAGGCACTCAATAAATATTGGCTGAGCGAATAAGTAACTGGATCTGGCTCCTATTTGGGACTCTTTTCTTTTGCAGTTTCTTCAAAGAAACTGAATAAAACCATCAAAAGATATTGAAAATGACTGTCTTCCATGTCAGGTCCTCTAAGTGGGTGGGTTTCTTTACCTATCTTCACTCTCTCCCCCCAAATAAAAATAACCCCGATAAGAACATTAATAGCTAATCTGCTGCACACTTGACAGTGTGCCCAGCACTTCACTCTGCCCTTTGCATGTAATGCTCCAAGCAACCCTGCAGGTAGGCATTCTCCTTGTCCCCATGTTACAGATGAGAAAGCCGAAGAACAGAGCACACAGTATTTTTCCTAGTTCAACCAAAACTAAACAGATGGAAAGCAACGTTTTATTCTTAGGTGGGCTTAAGAACCTATACGCTAAGAAATTGACCAGTTTGCTGTACTTGGACTGTGAATAAAATAAAGGAGAAGTTACATATCTGGGCCTTTGGGTATCTCAATGATTCCTATCCCCTTTCTTGCACCCGTGTGAATTCTTATGCCAGAGAGAAGAGTTCTGTGGGGAGGAAACCTGGTGGAGCTGGAACAAGGAGAGGCCCGGGACAGCAGGCGCAAATACCCCCAAAGCCAGCTGGCTCAGAAGCCCGATTGCCACTGCTCTTGTGCACCGGCCTTGGCTAATTTACTTTCTATTCACTCAGTCTCTTGTCCTATAGAAATATATTTGGGCACAGTGACTTCTCACATCTTCTTTCAAGATTCCATTTTCTGCCTCATGAGAACTCTATGGTTCTAATACTGAGCCCTGTTTATTTATTTACTGTATGCCGGCCACTATACCAAGCGATTTGTTTATAAGTAATGCATTTAATCCTCACAGCCACCATATTGAAGTAAGATCATCTTATTTTACAGATGAGGAAACCAAGCCTCAGATAAGTGATGTCAGTTAAACATCTGTATTAGTTTCTATTGCTACTGTAACAAATGACCATGGAGGTAGTGGCTTAAAACACTATAGATTTGTTTATTCTTATAGATCTGGAGGTCAGAAGTCCAAAACCAGTCTCACTGGACTAAAGTCAAGGTGTTGGCAGGGCTGTTCCTTCTGAAGGCTCTTGGAGGAGAGGTGTGTTTCCTCTGCATTCTCCAGCGTCTAGATGCCGCCACACCGTGGCTAACCTTCCTCCCACCATTTCAACCGCTGCTGCTGTCATCACATCTCCTTCTCTGACTCTGACTCCCTTGCCTTCCTTATAGGACCCTTGTGACTACGTCAGGGCCACCCAGATAACTCAGGATATTCTCTCTTCCCAAGATCTTTAACTTAATCACATCTGTAACATTTCTCTTCCCATATAAGGCAACATATATATAGGCACCAGGGGGTGGAACTCTTTGCAGGGGGGAGGCATTATTCACTCACCACAAGGTCACAAAGCATTAACTGTAACATTCAACTGTTGAGCGTACATCTTGCAAATGTGATTTTTCTTTAGTGAGACCCCCCTGACTTGCTCACTATGAAATACTGCTTCTTAGGTGTGAGAGGACCACCTGTTTCTGCCTCTGTCTCTTCTGCAGATAGAGCAGGAATTGTTGGCTCTGGCTACATATTAGAATCACCTGGGGAGCTTTAAAAACTTACCTGAGTCAGGATCTACCCCAGATCAATTAAAACCAGAATTTCTGGAGGTGGGGCTTGAGTACTTGGCACATTAGAGCATGTCTCCAGGTGATTCTAATATGCAGCTGGCATTGGGAACCACACACTCTCAGAGCATGAGCTATCTGAGTCCAAGAAGGAAAATTTAACTATAAAGTCAAATGGCAAGAAAATGATCTTTGAAGTCACTTATCTCTGGTTTAGTGTCCGTGCTTGTGCCATGTTTTACTTGCATGACCTTGAACAAGTTACTTAATATCTCTGATCTCAGTTTTCTTTTCCAGATAATAATAGCTCCCAAGGTTGTGCAATGAATAAGTCAGATTGTGAATGAAAAGCCCTTGGCTGTGTGCTGATAGGCCCCCAACAGAGGGCAGTGTAGCCTTTTTTTGCAACCTACCCCGACCCAGCCTCGAGAACAGAGGTTTCTGAGCTTCTCCTAATACAAGAATTTCCTTGGCTCTGATTTTTCAGCTCAGAGAAAACTGAGCGTGCCTACTTCTTGGTTAGGTCTGACTTCCTTCTCAGTGTTTTCTTCTGCCTTCCGTCTTGGAGCCTTCTTGCCCGTTGTGATGCTGCTGAGTCCCAGGGACAACAAGGAAAACCTTCTCTGGTTCTCCAGTCCGCTTTCAGAAGGTCAGAACGTTACCGGATTTCTTGGCTGATATCAAGCAATCAAGCTGTACACTGAAAGGAATGATCTTCTGCCCTTAGAAGGAAGTTGCTCACAGGATGTGTCTGGAGGTGAAGAGGTGAGAGTTTTTCTTTGGGCTGAGGATACAATGAGAAGGCGTGGAAATGTTTTTAATGGAAACAGTTCCCAGGGATGGAAGGAACAGGCCAAATGGCTTCCTGTTAAGGATTTGCTAAAGTTGATAGTCTTCGGTGCTTTTCTTTCCCGCTGTCGCTTCTTCTAATTCTTGAAGGTATCAGGAAGGGCAAAAGGGACTGACGATGATTCAGCAATTGGAACCGAGCACATTGGCCCAGCCAGCTCTGCCCCAACCGCTGTGACGAGTTAATAACGTTAATGGAAAGCATTCCCGGACTGAATGAGGGAGCAGGGCTCTGGCAGGATGACTTTCCATTAGGGGCTGCCAACGCTGATGTCACTGGCGACTTTCATTTTGCTCTCTCCCTCTCATTCTTTTAGGTGCAGAGCGATGGAATAATCCTATTGAGCTTGTTTTGCCAAAGTTTGTTTCTCATCGATCATTCAGGTGGCTTCTTCCTTTCAGAAGTCTCTTGTCATCCCCAATTCGGTTTTTACAGATTATTTTTTCATGTCCCAGCCCACGCTAATGAGTCAGCAGGCACTGAGCAAGCACCTCCTGTGGCTGACCATCATGCTAGGAAGTGAGGGGCGATGACCAAGGACAACCAGGCATGGTGCCGGCTACGGAATCTGGTTGGGAATGGATGAGTCACATGCACAGGATACTATCAAGAAGAGGACTGTTGGAAGCTTCTGGAGCTGTAGAAGGTCAATAAGGTTTCTGGTGACCTGGGAAGACTGCCTGGAAGAGGTGAGCCCTGAGGAGAATGGGTAGGACTTAAAGTGAAGAAGGACATTCCAGCTGGGGAGACAACATGGGCTAAGAAATTTGAAAACAATAACAAAAATGAAGATATACAGTAAATCAACTGTTCTTGAGGGTATCGTGGCCCCCAGGTATCTAGATAATGTCAGCAGAAGCACTCATTTCACACCTTCCTTGGTCTCTGTGTCTCCTGAGTGAAGGGGCATTAGCTTTCTGAAGGCACCCTGGGCTCTGGGCTCTGCTTCAGCATGTAGTGTGCCCATCTTACCTCATTTCTAGGAGCCAGTGAATGCCCAGTGATCAGGGTAGCTGAGTGCTGCCTCTTGTAAGTGTGTGTGTGTGTGCGCGCGTGCACGCGCGCGTGCGAGTGCGTGTGTGTGTGTGCGCGTGTGTGTTATCCTTGGAAAGAAGTCTCTGGTTATCTCATATTCAACCACAGGTCAAAGGAGCTGCTACAACCCTTCCTGGCCTCTTCCTCTGCCGTGTGCTCAATTTATTCCAGATGGAGCTGTGTGTCCTGAGAAGATGGATTGGCTGCTGAGCTGATGGACCTATTACCTGATTAAAAGATTGTGGGCTGAGAGTTTAGAAACTCCCAGTGCTCGTCTGGCTTTTGGAAGCACCTAGTTTCTGCCAAGTCCATGTGCGACAGGGGCCTACTTTCAACCAGGACAGGCTGTCCTCTGGATGTTTGCCCGGATCAGTGTGCAGGTCTGGTCACTAATGTGGCCTCCGTGATGGAACGGCCGTGGGAGAAGAGCCCCGTTCCGAAATGCCGGCATAAACGCGGGGTCCTTGATGCTGTGGCACTTAGCAGAGGACAAGAAAAGCCCAGGCTGAGCGTGCTGGGGGCAGAGAAACACGTGCAGAAATATTGGATAATTCATCTTTAGAAAAAGGCTCTCCGTTAAAAATGTCCCTTTAAAAGGGAAGCGTGTAACAATTCTCATTCCCTATTTAAAATTCTGACTAGTGCCCTTGCCCAGCTACTTTTAATAGAACCCCATGTGCCACCTACTGGGAAGATTCTAATGTGATGAACAAGGTCCATCACTTATATTATAATGCAGCCTGTCTCTGAATGCCAAGAATTTACAGGCACTTCATTATTCTTTCTTCCTTTTTCTATACTGTCAAAATCAACTCCTGGACCACTGGGTCTACACATTTAAGAATTGCTTGGTGGGGAGGAGGGGAAGAGTCTCCTGCGGCACTGGGCCCCAGAATTTTGCATTTGATTAAGCTACCCCAGGTAATCCTTCTTACCACAGACCATGATTTGGGATGCAACAGAAGAGGACCGGAATTATGGCTATGTATTTGAATTTAATAAATATTTCGTGATCTATGACATCTTCCATTCACCTACTTCCTTTAACTTGATCTCCATGAGGTGCAAGGGGGGCATTGTTTGTTACTCTTGGTTTCTGGGTGAAGACTGTACAGCTCAGAGAGGCTGTGGTTTGTGGTTCACAGTCAGTGCTGGGCCCAAGTGCTGAGATCCCTGCGTAGCGCTCATTCTGGGAGGCCTGCGGCCCCTCCTGCAGGCCCTACATGGCCCCCCTGGTGGCCCCTGGGGATGGCGTCAGCATTTCTTCCCAGCCCCTGTCTGTGTACTCAATTACAGGAGGAGGGAAATGAAAAGGCTCTCTCTGTTCTGTTATTCTAGGCCATCTTTGGTCAGAGGGAGGCAGTGCTTGCTAAATGTTAAAACGCCTGGTCAGTTGGCTCAATGCATTAAGCCAGGGAGAAGGAGAGTCTAGAGCTCGCTGTTCCCGCTTGGAAGGGGGCAATACCGAATCAAACCCACTCAAACAACTGCTTCTCCCAAACCCCATGCACACACATGACTGTGCCCTGACTCCAGAACTGCCCCTGACTCAGAAAAGAGTCTACTGGTTGATGAAAATTTTTCTTCAATGTGATCTAGTATAATTAAATGTTTGAAAATGAAATGCTACTCCTGAGAATGGTCAATTAACTAGAAGCTATCCAGAAATCAAGAAAGAAAAAGAACATGGAGAGAGAATGAGGACTGTGGGGCAGAGCGTCGTATTCTAATTCCAGCTGTGCCGATAAAACCAGAGCAGCTACCACTACTGACAATTCCTGCGTACCAGCTCCTGCAGGCCCCACAATAACTCATGTATTGAGTGTCGGCCTCTCCCTTTTCCAGATGGGGATCCTAAGGCTCAAAGGTGTTAAGGGTCTTGGCCACCCTGCTAATGAATACCAGAAACAGAAGTCTAGTCCAGGCCAGCAACTTCCAAGCCTGAGCCCTGGGATTGCAACCTCTATGAGGCCTTGACTGTGAGATGGAAATAAAATATTAACACAAACGTGTCACAGAATGAAAGTTTGGGCTCAGGTCCCAAACCTGGGAGCAACCCTTGTCTCCTCTCTTCCTCTCCTACCACACATCCAGTCCTTCAGCAAATCCTGCTGGCTCTACCTCGAAATATACCGTTTGTATACGTAGTTCTACCCTTGACTCCTACCCTTGTCTGCGACTCCTCCATTCCTGGCCTGGGTAGTTGCTCGGACCTCCTTTCTGGTCTCAGTCTTCTCTCAACATAGTGGCCAGAGTGATCCTGTTAAAACATAGGTCAGCTCTTGTTACTCTTCTGCTCAAAACCCCACTATGGCTCATCACTTCACTGAGAGTAAGAGGTCAACGCCTCTAGTGGCCCTGAGTCCTGTGTGATGTGCCCCCATCTCCCGCCCCGATGCTCTCCTTCCTTCTTAGATCTCATCTCCCCCTCACTTACTCTGCTCTAGCCCACTGAGTCCCCAGGCCCACTCCCACTCAGGGCCCTTGTCCTGTACCCACGCTCTAGAACTCCCTCCCACATGGTTTTATGCATGAAGGATACGCTCCAAGACTCCCAGGGGATGTCTGAAACCAAATCCTACGTATACTGTTTTTTCCCCCTATACATACATACATACATACATACACTTTATGGCTTCTCTTTGGCATATCTGAATCACCAGCAGCACTACTCTTTTGTGCTTTGGGGTCCATTATTAAGTAAACATAAAGGTTCGAACACAAGCGCTGTGATACTGTGACAGTCACTGATAACACGGACGGCTACTAACTGACTAATAGGCAGGTGGCTGTACAGTGAGGATACCCTGCCGGATGATTCAGGTCCCAGGTGGGTCAGAGCTGGACAGCAAGAGGTTTCATAATGCTACTCAGAACAATGCACTATTTAAAACTTATGAGTTGTTTATTTCTGAAAACTTCCATTTAGTATTTTCAGACCGAATTGATCACAAGTAACTGAAATTGCAGAAGGCAAAACCACAGATAAAACGTGACTATCCTCCTGCCTCAATGCCCCACTCATATTTCAGGCTGGGACCTACTCCTAATTTAGAGCTCTCTTTCCCCCTTTTGCCAACTTGTATTATGAATCTACCTTTGCCACCCAGCTTAGTGTATCCCAAGGTTCTCTTTACCATGCCACAGTCACAGAGCTCCAGGGAAAAGCAACCTGGTCTCATCTCTCCAGGCAGAGGAGAACAGAAGCCTCCACACATGCTGCAGATGGCTTTTCCAGTCTACCTGAATCATTACCAGCTAGAAGCAGCGGTCATTGGGACTTGGACGTGAGGTGCAAAGTATAGAATTGTGACAATTCCAGTGCCGTGCAAACTTTTCCTGGATGTGGACTTTTCCTGGACTCCTGCTCTTTGTGACAGCTCCTAATGGACTGAACTGGGGTTGGGTTGTGTTTTTCAGGGATTTGGAATGGTGATGGTGCCAACTTGGACTTGGTGAACATGTTAAGGACACTGCTCTTTTATGAATTCTTGCTGTATTGGCCAAGAAGATGTGACATATATACACTATGGCAGGGGTCCCCAAACTACAGCCCACGGGCCGCATACGGCCCCCTGAAGCCATTTATCCGGCCCCGCTGCATTTCTGGAAGGGGCACCTCTTTCATTGGTGGTCAGTGAGAGGAGTATAGTTCCCATTGAAATACTGGTCAGTTTGTTGATTTAAATTTACTTGTTCTTTATTTTAAATATTGTATTTGTTCCCGTTTTGTTTTTTACTTTAAAATAAGGTATGTGCAGTGTGCATAGGGATTTGTTCATAGTTTTTTTTATAGTACGGCCCTCCAACAGTCTGAGGGACAGTGAACTGGCCCCCTGTGTAAAAAGTTTGGGGACCCCTGCACTACGGTATGCTACTCAGCCATAAGAAATAATGACATCGGATCATTTACAACAAAATGGTGGGATCTTGATAACATTATACGGAGTGAAATAAGAAAATCAGAAAAAAACAAGAACTGCAGGATTCCATACATTGGTGGGACATAAAAATGAGACTAAGAGACATGGACAAGAGTGTGGTGGTTGGGGGAGGAGGGAAGGAAGGGGAGGGAGAGGGGCACAAAGAAAACTAGAGGACAATCTGACTTTGGGTGATGGGTATGCAACATAATTGAATGAGAAGATAATCTGGACATGTTTTCTTTGAATATATGTACCCTGATTTATTGATGTCACCCCATTAAAATTAATAAAAATTTATTTATAAAAAACAAACAAACAAAAAAAACCATGGCTATCATACCTAATTCTCAGGGTGGCCTTCTTCAATCACCCTATTTCAAACTGCACCCTACTCCCCCGTTTTATTTTTTCATATGGGATATATATCCTATGTAATTTAAAAATTGTAATAAAATAAACATATCACCTTCACTATTTTTAAGTGTACATTTCAGTGGCATAAGTGCATTCACATTGTTGTGAAATTGTCACCACCATCCATCTCCAGAACTTTTCATCTTGCAAACCTTAAACTCCGTCCCCATTAAACCCTAACCCCCCATTCCCCAGACCCAGACCCTGGGAACCACTATTTTATTTTTTATCTCCATGAATTTGACTATTCTAGATACCTCCTACAAATAGAATCAAACAGGATTTGTCTGGTTGTGTCTACCTTATTTCACTGAGCATAATGGCCTTAAAGTCCATTCAGACTGTGGCATGGGTCAGAATTTCCTTCCTTTTTAAGGATGATTAATATTTTGTTTTATATATGTATACATACAGTATTATGTATATACCACATAAAACAGGGATTCTGTGATGATTCAAGAAATAGCAATGCTGGCCACCATTCAAGGCCTAAATGCCACTATGTGCCAGGCACTGGGATAACCATCCCAGTCAACAACCCTGCAGTGTTCACATTTTATAGGTGATGAAATTGAGGCTTAGGAAGTCTAGTTTACTCATCCCTAATCATACAGCTAATGGTGGAAAAGGCAGGATTCATGTCTCGGGGCTCTAAGGTGGGTCAGCTAACAAATCCTGTGGACCAAATCTGGCTTGTTTTTGTATAGCCCATGAGCTACTAGTTAGTTTTTTCATTTCTTTTTATTTTATTTTATTCAATGAGAGGAGGGGAGGCAGACAGACAGACTTCTGCATGCTCCCCAATCAGGATCCACCTGGCAAGCCCACTAGGGGGCAATGCTCTGCCCATCTGGGGCTGTTGGTTCATTGCTCAGCTACGAAGCTCTTCTTAGCACCTGAGGCAGAGGCATGGAGCCATCTGTAGCGCCTGGGGCCAACTTACTCCAATTGAGCCATGGCTGCAGGAGAAGAGAGAGAGAGAGAGAGAGAGAGAAGGGAGAGGAGAAGGGGTGAAGAAGCAGCTGAGTGCTTCTCCTGTGTGCCCTGCCAGGGAAGTAAACCCGGGACATTCACACGCTGGCCAATGCTCTTCCACTGAACCAATCAGCCAGGCCCTCTAATTGGTTTTTACAATTTTAAAGGGTTGATTAAAACAAAAATGGAACAAAAAAATGAAGAAGAATATATAACAAAGACCATACATCGACGGCAGTGCCTAAAACACTGAACTATCTGGCCCTTTGCTAAACACGACTTTCCTGTCACCCACTCACCCTTCAGCAAGGAGAGTGAGCCCCTCATCATCATTTAACATTTCACCTTCCTTGACTCATTCTAACCTCAGATTTCTATGTCTAAATATCCCACAAGAGAGCTGGTGCTCATTTTGATCTCATTGACAACACACAAGTGTGAGGCAATGATGGGCTTTCTTTGTAGAGCCCAGAGGGGACCTCCAGGCCCTCACTGTCGATGAAGAGCATGGAGGCTCTAGCTTTGCTCACCTCTCTTCTAATTGGTGAGTAGGGTTCACGGAAAATTTTTAGGTGCCAAAGATTTCTGGAAGCCTAGTGGCTTTAAGGAGAAAGTGGTTTGTAAAATTAATTTTAGGACTCGAGTGTCATATTTTTGCTAAATAAGTAAACAGGCAGGCATTTCAGTAATGTCTTGCTTCTCTCAGATCGTATTTCCAGGAATGCCAACCACCCAGCACCTAGAACTTAACACTGAAGTCAAAGGAAAGGATCTCTAGGGACATAGTTGTGCTTTACTCGAAGCGGGGACAGATAAGGACACATTCTTGGACCTTGATCTAAGCAACTGAGTATTTATTAGGGAGCAGATTAGCAGCAGTGAGAAATGACAGCGGACAGCCAGGGGAAGGCGCAGTGTCACCAGAGAAACAGACTGACCAACTTCATCGCACACAGTCTGAGGCCATGCAGTGTGGGGTCCCTGGGGTCCCACACATCCTAAGGGCGCCTGAGGGAGTGAACACAGGATGGCTGATGCCCTCCATGAATTGAGGGCATAAAGATAAAAGAGTAATTCATGCTTTGTGTACTCTGTCATGGGAAGGCAAAGTTAAAACTACATTTGTCGTTCTCAATTGAGCTCCAACTTAAAAACTGAATCATTATGAATTAATTATGCATTATTATGCATGTAGACATTGGAAAGGACAACAGAATAAATAACAATAGAATAATAGCATAAGGAAAAGCTGATAGGGTATTGGAACAAATAAGGAAGTAGACATGCACCAATCTCAACAAATCTCAGATATCATGTAATGTGTTCAGGGTCATGAACTTAGTTTATGGACAAAACCAGTTCTCTTACTTTCAGGTTAGCGTTGTTTATATACAGGGTAGGGGTCAGCAAGCTCTTGCCTGCAGGCCAAATCCAGCCTCTCACCTGATTTTAAAAGTTTTATTGGAAGCCAGACCCACCCACTAGTTCCATTTTGTCTCTGGCTGCCTTTGTGCTGCAAGGACACAGTTGAGTCCTCACAAGGGAGAGCAGAGATCCCACAAAGCCTAAAGTACCGATTCTCTGGCCCTTTACAGAAAAAACTTGCCAACTCTTGTCCTGTACCATTAGACCTCGATTTTCATTCTCGCTCCTCTACTCACTTCACCTTTCTGAATAGTCTTTTCATCTATAAAATAGAACTAATGAGATCTCTGACTATTGTAAGAATCCACTTAAAAATATAGTATATGTAAAATGCTATTTGTAGTTTCTGGCAAGTAGTGGAGGTTCAAAGGATGATGCGAATAGGAGAAACTCAGTCTTCCCCCTAGTGAAGAAGGGACTTCACTGGCTTGTACAGCACAAGGGGAGTGGGATTTGGGGCACCAGCAAGGGCACCTGGGAATCGGGGACCGGAGTGGGAGGTTGAGGCCACTAGGACTCGATCACGTTCCAATTCTCTTTCTCTGTCTCTCTGCTTGTCTTGTTCTCTCTTTCTCTCTCTCTCTCTCTCTCTCTCTCTCTCTCTCTCTCTCTCTCACTCTCTCACTCTCTCTCTCTCTTTTCCTGGCTTCACTTTGCAGACACCTTCACCTCACAGCAGAGAACATGGCTATAGATTTCAAATTTACATCCTTCCTTTGGGTAGGAAGGAAAGATTGTTATTTCTCCTAGCTTTCAAATATCAATCCCTTAGGTATACTTTGACTGATTCAGTTTGGGCCATGTCATGGGTGTCTACTCTTTAACCAATCTGATGGCTAAGAGTGCACCAAATTATAGAGCTCTGTCTGGGAAGCAGCACTTCAGACATGGGCCACATTTCCCAGCCCCACCTGCGTCCAAATGAGACCACGGAAATAGTTTTCATCAGAACAATGTCAACACAAGGGACATGTGTTACTCCTGGGCCATGGAGGTTATAAAACAGATGGGCTTTTCTCACTCCCTGGGCCTCCATCTATCAGTGGATGTTAACACTCAGGATGTCCTGGAAATATGTGTTAAAGAAACCACTGACAGCTGGTCCCCTAATGACTATGTGGAGCAAAACCACCTCCCACCCCCATTCAATCTTAATTGCTTTGGACTATTTGTGAGCAAAAAATAAACTTGTATTGTGTTTGAGCCATTATACAATCCAGGCCCGATTTGTTATAGCAATCAACCTACCCTAACTAAAACAAGTATGGTACTATGATTGGACTGGCTGGTTCTCATACCCATTCTTGTGACAGGGGTATGGAAGATGAGCTGAGTCTGTTACCAGAAAATTGGGGAGAGAAAAACATGTAGGGAAATGAAATCATGAATAAGAAAATAACTAGTAAAATCTATAACAATTAGTAATGATTTATCTTGTGGTTTGTTACTATTAATAAAATGCTCATAATATTCCATTATCTTAAATATTGGTTTCATTTGAGCCTATAACATGCACATCAGTGTATTCAGCAACCAGGAAAATACTCTGCGCTTTGGTGTCCAGAGCTTTTACTAGGGCTTCATTATGTAGGCACAACTGATTGAATCATTGGCCATGTGATTAAGTCAGTCTCTAGCTCTCCTCTTCTCCTCTGGGGTTGGGCTGGCTCAGAGCCCCAACCATCTAGTCATCTTAGCTTTTAGTTTAAACTAAGATGTGATCCAAGAGGCTTATGAATAACAAAAACATTCCTATTACACGGGGAATTCCAAGGACTTAGTCTTTCTCCTAAGAAACAGGGACAAAGGCCAATTAAATTTTTTACTATACAATACATGGGTTATCTACACAAAGGTTTTTGTTGTTGTTTTGTTTTGTTTCAGTAATCAGAGTTGCATAGATTAGAGTTTTTTTGTTTTATATTTATTCAAGTAAATTGATGCTAAGTAATAAAATCGGTGGTCATAAAGAGGACATTACTGTGGAAAGTTCTCAATGGAGTTAACACACTGTTTTCTACCAAAGAATGGGGAGTTCTTGTGAAACTGGAACAAATTCTCCTGTACCCCTTCTTTATGTAAATATGAAGCAGGCTTCCATCTAAGCAGGAATACCGTCTGGACACTTTGATTTTCATAAGGGAATGTGGACTCTACCACTCACTCATGGAGTTTCCAAAGCATGTGTGTATGCGCGCATGTGTGTACGATCCAAGAATATGCTACTACTAACAACCAACAGCTAACATTAGTGAGTGCTTACCAGGTGTCAATACTGCATTAAGAACTTAGGGTACATAATATAACCCTCACCCCAAACATACAAAACAAGATGTGTAATTATCTTCATTTTATGCATAATTAATCTACCTTAGGTCACGCAGCTCAGTGGTGGTAGAGGCCACATTCAAGTCTAGGTGTTGGACGTCCTTAACTACTGCGTGCTTGAGCATCCCTGCACAGAGCCCGGCAGAACAGAAATGAGATTCAAGGGAGAGAATTTAAGGAATGTGGTATTTATTTACCTCTCTGCATATTCTAAGTGTGACTTGTGGATGGAAGGTTTCATTTTGCACCAGGCACCTTAGAAACTACCTTCACTAAATTATGTTTTAGTGTTGTTGCCTGACTTTCATAGTGCTCGGTACC
This sequence comes from Saccopteryx leptura, assembly GCF_036850995.1. Classification (NCBI taxonomy): domain Eukaryota; kingdom Metazoa; phylum Chordata; class Mammalia; order Chiroptera; family Emballonuridae; genus Saccopteryx; species Saccopteryx leptura. Next base: position 117,307,994 of record NC_089504.1, read on the forward strand.
AGAACCAGTTGCCAGTTCTCCTCTGAATTCTTGGAACTTTTGTGGGAGATACTGAATGATGCAGTGGTCAGTGGTGTCCAATAGCTGCCCCCTGGGGAAATTTCATTGAGTTTTACATAAGGTAAAAAAAAATTACCTTTGAAAAACTGCTATGAATCCGCTTTTTATGATTATTTGTATCTGCTGCTATATTGCCCAAAATTTTTAACATAATTTTATGCTCTAATAGAGCAATTATTATGAGTCTCTCTGATGGTCAATACATTTGCTTTTTCTTTTTTTTAATCCAGTTTTGTCTGTTTTTATTCTCACTTTATTGAAATCCTGTTTTTGGTATGTTACTTAAACCCTCATTTTTTTTTAGACTACAGGAAAAACAAACATTCTTGATATTTGGTGATTATGACAAATCTCATCTATGAGTGACCCAATTTTTTATTAATAAAATTTAATTAATATTAAAATTAGACTGAGCTTAGTGTAAACTTTTCCAGTTATTCAAATTGTATTTGGGGATCTTTCCATAAACTCTGGGTTATTATTAACATGAATTATTAATTATCAAGTAAATATCAATTAATATCAACTATAGAAGTAAATAAATGTCAAAGACTTCTGATTGATAATGATAAAATGTTAATATAATAAAAAGGGTGAGCATTTGTATACTTATTCATTTAATAAAGATTAAGGAGTACCTTCTCTATACCAGGTAAATAAATGTTATATTCTAGAGGAGGAATTATTACGGTCTGAATTGTATCCTCCCCAAATTAATATGTTGAAGTCCTAACCCCTGCAACTCAGGATGTGACTTTATTAGCAGAGAGTCTTCAAAGAGGTAATCAAGTAAAAATGAGGTCCCTTGGGTAGGCACCAATATGACTGGTATCCTTACAAAGGGGGAAATTTGGACACAGAGGTACACGTGGAAGTAAGATGATGTGAAGAGGCAGGGTAAGGAGAGAGGGCTGAAACGGCTCCTTTCCTCAAAGCCTCAGAAGGAACCACTCCTGCTGACACCTTCATTTTGGACTTCCAGCCTCCAGAACTGTGAGATCCTAATCTTCTGTTAGTTAAGTCACCCTGTCTGTGGTCCTGTGTTATAGCAGCCCCATAAATGAATACAGGGAGAAAGAGTTCTGAGAGGGCAAACAATGAACAAGTTCAAGGAACAGAAAAGCAGCCCATTCACCTGGAGCCAAGAGGGTGAGAGAGAGGGAAAAGAACAAGATAAATGTGATGCATGTAAGCTTTTAATGTCTTACAAATGTAAGACATGGCTTTTACCTGAGTCCAAAGCCAGGCCTGTGAATGTGGTATGGGATAAACTACTATAAGAAAAGGACCTCGCCTGACCAGGTGGTGGTGCAGTGGATAAAGCGTCGGACTGGGATGCAGAGGACCCAGGCTTGAAACCCTGAGGTTGCCAGCTTGAGCATGGGCTTATGTGGTTTGAGCAAGGCTCACCAGCTTGAGCCCAAGGTCGCTGCCTTGAGCAGAGCAAGGGGTCACTAGGTCTGCTGAAGCCTCTAGGTCAAGGCACATGTGAGAAAGCAATCAATAAACAACTAAGGTGATGCAACAAAGAATTGATGCTTCTCATCTCTCTCCCTTCTGGTCTATCTGTCTCTATCTGTCCCTCTCTCTGTCCCAAAGAATAAATAAGTAAATAAATAAAAAGAAAAGGACCTCAAAGTATAGTGACTAAAGTAGGATAGAAGTTTGTTTTCCTTCCAACCCATGGAGCAGAGAGAGGTCCAGATCTGTTGGGATCAGATGCTGGTAGGACAAATCCATATTTTCTTTTCTAATTTTAAAACTTATTTTCTTTTATTTATTGATTTTAGAAACAGGGGAAAGGAGAGAGAGAGGAACACTGGTTTGTTGTTCCACTTATTTATGCATTCGTTGGCTGATTCTTGTATGTGCCCTGATGGGGGATTGAACTTGCAACCAGGATGATGCTATAACCCACTGAGCTCCCCAACCAGGGTCAATAGATCTAGCATTTTCAACAATTGCTTCTCTGGGCTTGAGACAATTGTTCCATTGGTGCTGCTTCCTAGCCCATCACAGGAGGGGGAGAGAAAATGGAGGCGTGGATGCTGCCTGTATGGCTTCTGCTTTCACCCCATTGGCCAGAGCTCAGCCGCATGACCACAACTATCACCACGGAGTTGAGGATAGGGTGTCTCCATCTAGCCCTCAACGAGTCCTTTTTCTAAGAGTTCCCTGTTAACTTAGAGAGTTATGTTTCTAAACATAAGAAGGAGGGAGTAGCCTCTGGGGAAGAGTGGCAGTCTCTGTCCTGACTTAACCTTAGTCAGCTGAGGCTGAATGCATGTTAGCTCTTCCCTCAAGCCTCCAAGATGAGAGATAACATTCTGAGTGGACTGTCACTTGCCTTCTATGATCTCACCAAGGATTTCCCAAGAATAGCTCTGCTAATGAGATTGGTGGCCAGACAGTGGGAGCCAAGCCTGTCTCTCATGTCCAGCACAGCCCTGAAAGCATTTCCCTGCCTCACCCACAAGAACCCCTTCCCAGGCACCGTGTTTTCTGCCCTGTGGTCTTGTCTCGCATCCTTCATGCCTGTGAGCTGCCAGGGGCAGGCAGTGTATGCGTCTGGCAAGCTCTGTAGCTCTCCAGCATTCTGAGCCTTTACTGCATGTCAGAAGCATTTATTAATGTTGCTGCTAATAATAGTACCTAGCAGAGGTGGACTCGCTAGAACATGTAAGAAGGCAGCGTTTCCCATTACTGTGCCTTCATTGTTCACTGGAACGGGACAGGCGGGGATAAATCTGGGCTTGCTTTCTCAGTTCTCTTATTCAGATTACTAGACCCATTGCTAGAAGTCCTTCTTTGCTGGCCTCCATTGAAACGTCCAGCAAGTACAGGCTGCAGGGCCTTCTCCTGCTCTAATTATGCACGCTAAAATGGAAAAGTTTGGTTTCTGTGAAAGATAAAGGTTCTAGCCCTGTAGCCTGAGGCTGTCTTGAAATGGGGTGGCCCTAAGACTGAGGACGGGCAGAATCTGCCAGACTTCTTGGTTGCAAAATGGAAAAGGACAAGCTGAGAAAGCTCTTGCCTGCCTTTGAGCTCTGTACTGCTCTCTCTCGTTCTTTTACTTTAGACACTTTCTCCGTCTAGGACTGCATAGAAAGATATAACTGCTTACTGTATTACACCCAGGTTTATGACACAAAAACTCTGCAGGGAGCTTCCCATGCATTATTCCTTTTGAACCTCACAAAAACATGTTGCTGTAGGTGCTGTTGTTATCCCATTTCATAGATAAGGAAACTGAAGCTCAGAGAAGTTAAGGTTATGTATTTAATGTCACACAGCTGGCAAAGGTTAGAGTCAGCATTTGAATCCAGGTCTTTGTGACTCCAGAACCTGCACCAGTGGCCCCAGATTCCTACTGGCTATTCATATAGGTAGAGGAAGGTTTGCTATCTCTAGTTGTTTCTCTCTGCAATGGCCGGGCACCTAAGGGCCACGCCTGCTGTGGCAATCAAAGGGCACCCAGTCTGGGGAAACCCTCCGAAGTAAGCTTTTGGGGACCTGCTCCCATTTCCTCTTTCCCTTCACAACCCTTAGTCACCCCACTGAATTCCTGACACACTCAATTCCCTGGTTGGTTTCTGGGAGCAAGTTCTGTTCCCTCACGTTTTCCATCAATGCTTCAGCTGCAGGAGAGGTTCGAGTTAGCCTTTGCTGGCTGCCCTGGGGTCCCAGTGACAGGGACTGCACTCTGAGCTATGAACCAGGGACTCACAAATGTATTAGGGCCCCACGCAGTTTTGGTTGGAGTCCTGTCACAAGAAACTGGGTTTGCAAATAACAACACCTTACATCACTGTCTGTCAAGATGATGTATCTTTCCTGTTGTGCGGGGACTTGTTGCTACAAGAACATGGTGGAACTGAAGGGCACTAGCCTTGGATCTGAGTGAAGCTGTCTTTTCTTGAGCGCCATGCTAGACTCCTTTGCCTTCCTGATCTATCTGGCATGTGCTGTATTTCCCCATGTATAAGACGCACCTTAATTTGGGGGCCTGAAATTTGAAAAAAAATGTATTACATAAAGTTATTGAACTCAACTTTTATTCTTCATAAAATTTATACAACTCCTCATCACTGTCAAAACTCCCATCCATTAGCTTACCCTCATCTGGGTCTGATGACAAATCACTGTCTTCATATATATTGCCTCGTCTTCAGTTCCATCTATGGTACCACTGTATAAGACACACCCAATGTTTAGACCCCAAATTTTTAAGAAAAGGGTGCATCATATACATGGGAAAATACAGTAAATGGGATCTTCAGTCCCCAGTTCCAATGTTTATTCCTTATCTCTGCTACTAATTTACTTTACAATCTTGTGGTGAGGGGTAGGAAACACTTGGCCTTACTTCCATATCTTTAAAATGAAGGTGTTTGGCCCTTGCTAGTTTGCTCAGTGGTTAGAGCATTGGCCTAGCATATGGACATCCCAGGTTCAATCCCTGGTCAGGGCACACATGAGAAGCAACCATCTGCTTCTCTTCCTCTCCCTCTCCCCCTTCTCTCTCTCTTCCCCTCCCATAGCCAGTGGCTCAGTTGGTTAGAGCTTCACCCCGGGTGCTGAGAATAGCTCTGCTGATTCAAGCCTCAGACCCAGATTGGGGTTGCCTGATCGATTATGGATGGGGCGCATGTGGGAGTCTGTCACTCTGTCTCCCCTCCTCTCACTTAAAAAAAATGAGGGTGTTAGATCAGACCAATGTTTTCTAATTGTGTCCAAAGATGGTTATAGCCAGGCTTTGGAGCTACTTAGACCTGGATTTGAGTCTCAACATTTTATTTTTAAGAGAGAGAGAAAGAGGGAGAGATGAGAGGCGCTAACGCATGGTTGCTTCACTTTATTTTATTTAAAAAAATTTTGTGGGGGTTTGCTTCTCTTGACTGGGAGCCATTGACCCCTTTGCTCAAGCCAGCAACCTTAGACACAAGCCTGAGACCTCTGGGCTCTAGTTAGTGACACTGGGATCATGTTGATGATCCAGCACTTAAGCTGACAATCCCTCGCTCAAGCTGGCAAGCCTGTGCTCAAGGCAATGACCTTGGGGTTTTGAACTGGGGCCTTCAGTGTCTTGGACCGAAGCTCAATCTACTGCACCACCACTGGTCAGGCAGGGTCTCAATTTTTAAAACCATTTTATGCATTCAGAAAATTTATTGAGCACCTACAATGCACTGGACATCAGTCTAACCAAAAGAGAAAACAATCAAGAACAAAGTCTCTGATCTCAGGGAAGCCTTGGCAGGGGCTCAAGGAGAGATATAAAAAAAGAAAATAAGAAAATAATGTTAGGCCCTGGCCAGTTGGCTCAGTGGTAGAGCGTCAGCCTGGCGTGCAGGAGTCCCGGGTTCAATTCCCAGCCAGGGCACACAGGAGAAGCACCCATCTGCTTCTCTACCCTCCCCCTCTCCTTCCTCTCTGTCTCTCTCTTCCACTCCCGCAGCCAGGGCTCCATTGGAGCAAAGTTGGCCCCAGGCGCTGAGGATGGATCTATGGCCTCTGCCTCAAGCGCTAGAATGGCTCTGGCTGCAACAGAGCGACACCCCAGATGGGCAGAACATCACCCCCTGGTGGGCATGCCGGGTGGATCCTGGTCGGGTGCATGCGGGAGTCTGACTGCCTCCCCGTTTCCAACTTCAGAAAAATACAAAAAGAAAAAAAAAAGAAAATAATGTTAGTGATAAACCCAGTGAAGTAAATAATTAAGGTGCTATTACAAAAAGTAAAGGGTAACTTTAATTAGGGTGGCTTGTGAAAGCTTCTTTGAGATAAAACTTGAAAAGAGAGGAGCTGGGTCTGAAGAATTTGAGGCAGAAGAAACAGCAAGTTCAAAGGTCCTGAGGCAGAACAGAATTTGGGAGTTAAGAAATGGAAATAAGTCCTTTATTGCTGATGTACAGTGTGTCCGTAAAGTCACAGTGCACTTTTGACCAGTCACAGGAAAGCAAGAAAAGACTATAGAAATGTGAAATCTGCACCTAATAAAAGAAAAACCCTCCCAGTTTCTGTAAGACGATGTGGCAGCATGTGCACATGCGCAGATGATGACGTAACACTGTGTATACAGTGGAGCAGCCCACGGCCATGCCAGTCCAGATGTGGACGGTACAGAGGAAAGTTCAGTGTGTTCTGTGGCTCACTAAATTAGAATTCATGACCAAAGTGCAACGTGAATATCGGCATGTTTATAACGAAGCACCACCACATAGGAATAACATTACTCGGTGGGATAAGCAGTTGAAGGAAACCGGCAGTTTGGTGGAGAAACCCCGTTCTGGTAGGCCATCAGTCAGTGACGAGTCTGTAGAGGCTATACAGGATAGCTACCTAAGGAGCCCTAAAAAATCTGTGTGTGAGCCCACATCAAACTGCACTGAATAGGTATGAAACTGGGAGAGTTTTCCTTTTATTTGGTGCAGATTTCACATTTTTATCGTCTTTTGTTGCTTTCCTATGACCGGTCAAAAGTGCACCATGACTTTACAGACACACTGTATAACGGCCGAGGGGAAAAGTGGACAAAGGAAAGAGTAAAGAAGACCTTAAGGATTTGGGAATAGGGAATAAGTAATAACTTTTATAATAATTACTAAAACATAAGATTTACTGAAAAAAATTACCAATAATTTTTAAAACTTTACTTATTTGCATTAAGTAAGGAGTTGAGAAATTTAGTGACTTTGAGCAAGTTACTAAAATTTGCTAAAGTTCATTTTGCTCCTCTGTTAATATGGTCTGACCTGTGGTGGCGCAGTGGATAAATCATCGACCTGGAACACTTGACTGAGGTCGCTGGTTCAAAACCCTGGGCTTTCCTGGTCAAGGCACATATGGGAGTTGATGCTTTCTGCTCCTCTCCTCTTCTCTCTCTCCCCCTCTCTAAAATGAATAAATATTTTTTTAAAATGGTGTTAATAGGAGTACCTAGTTCATGGAGATGTTAAAAAGATGACATGAGTTAGCTTTAAGTCCATCTCAGATTTAGAGATCTCTGACTTCTTGTCAGGCTCAGGAGGACAATAGCTTCCAGCTAAAGCCTTAGGAGCCAAAGGCATCAGACAATCAATCAGAAATAAAGGGAAAGCATTTCTTCAAGGGCCCTGGGAATCAATGGGGATATACAAATGGATTTATAGCTAACTTCTTAGGGTCTCATCAGGCATAGTGATTCATGGTCAGCTTTGGAACTTGCTGTGTCTCCCTGGGAGCCCAGTTTAAGGATATATTCTCAGCAGGACCAGTGAGATTTAGCACGAGGTCTGGGGGAAGGTTATTTGTGGTAAACGCTGTTGGTTGCCCACCAAGCAGCTGTTTTCTCATTCTTTCTCCAAGTCAGCAGAGTTCACGGCTCATCATAAAGGCAGGAAATGTAATCTCTAACTTCCATGGCCTCCCCTGCACTCCAGCAATATAGGTGTACCTCAGGGACAGTGTGAGTTTGGCTCCAGACTACTACAATAAAACAAGCATCACGATAAAGTAAGTCACATGAATTTTTTGGTTTCCCAGTGCATATTAAAGCTGTATTTACACTATACTATATTCTGTTAAATTTGCAATAGCATTAGGTAAAAAACAAACAAACAACCCCCTCCACCAGTGTACATACCTTAAATAAAAATTGCTTTACTACTTTAACATGCTAACCATTTTCTGATCCTTCAGGGAGTCATAATCTTTTTCTGAGAGAGGGTCTTATTTTCCATTTATAAAAACCATGGTATCTGAGAAGCACAATAAAATAAGGTTTGTCTGTAGTCATGTGACCCCATATTGACCAATTAAACTAGAGAAGAACTCTTCTGGGGGGATTCTGGGAAAGATATAATCTATGTGAAAAAAGAAAGCAGTAAGACAAAAAGTCACATCTCCTTTCTTTCTTTGACCATGATTTTGTGGAGGTACAATACACGGCACCTTGGCAGCCATCTTGCCATGATGGGAGGGGGGTGCCAAGAGAGTCTCAGAGAAACCCTGACGTGAGGGAGCCACCAGTCCTGCTTGGAGTCACCTCCCTCTAAATCACTTTTTATGTAAGAATAATAGATCCTTTTATCTAAGCCTGTAATCACTGGACACTGTGCAGCTGGGAGTATCTCTGCTCCCTTTCCCCTCCTTCCATTACCCTTCCTTCCCCTTGGAAGGAATCAGACCCATCTCTGCACCTGCTCAGGGATCCCCGCAAGTCCTTACACAGAAGACAAGGCCTTGCACACCTAAAATGACCGTAGGCGTAGTTTGTCCTGGACGCTACTGCCACAGTTCTGGTTCATTTCTATTGCTCTGGTGTGATTTTAAAGGGTGCTAAAAATGTTCCTGGATAGATGATGACTTATATCACCCCTCTATTTTTTTTTATTTATTTTTTATTTATTCATTTTAGAAAGGAGAGGGAGAGAGAGAGAGAGAGAGAGAGAGAGAAGGGGGGGAGGAGCTGGAAGCATCAACTCCCATATGTGCCTTGACCAGGCAAGCCCAGGGTTTTGAACCGGCAACCTCAGCATTTCCAGGTCGACGCTTTATCCACTGCGCCACCACAGGTCAGGCCTCTATTTTTTTTTTCAAGAGAGAAAAGCTTAAGTGTGAATACTCTGGAAGAGAGAACACATAGTTTGTGATTCGCAGTAAATGGAAATGGCTAACACCAGGCTTTGGAGGGGCAATTCAGAGGGGGAAGGAATGATCCCCCAGAGGGAAAGGGGAGGGAGAAGGCCCAGGAATAATAAGTAACTGGGAGCTCTAATGGCAAGCTCTACCCACTTCCTGGATTCTCCATGGATTCACTCTGCTTCTTTTTTTTTTCTTTTCTTTTTTATTTTTCTGAAGTTGGGAACAGGAGGGCAGTCAGACTCCCGCATGCGCCCGACTGGGATCCACCCAGCATGCCCACCAGGGGGCGATGCTCTGCCCATCCAGGGCATTGCTCTGTTGCATCCAGAGCCATTCTAGCGCCTGAGGCAGAGGCCACAGAGCCATCCTCAGTGCCCGGGCCAACTTTGCTCCAATGGAACCTTGGCTGCGGGAGGGGAAGAGAGAGACAGAGAGGAAGGAGAGGGGGAGGGTGGAGAAGCAGATGGGCGCTTCTCCTGTGTGCCCTGGCCGGGAATCGAACCCGGGACTCCTGCATGCCAGGCTGACGCTCTACCACTGAGCCAACCGGCCAGGGCCACTCTGCTTCTAAGAACGTAAAAGCATAAAAAGCTTCTGTGGCCGTGTTTTGGTTCTTCCTCTGCTTTCTCTTTTTTTCTACCAATCTGCCTCTACCAGCCCCCCTGAGCTCATTGGAACTTACCAGTTGGCAAAAAAATTCTCAAACTCTAGTCTGCTTTTCTTTTTTTTTTTTCTTTTGGTCCAAACCCAGATAACTCCCTCTTTTTCTGAAATGTTTCCAAGGTCCCACAAGGTTGACAGAAGTGTTTACGTAAAGTGACAAAGTCACTCTCACATTAGCTATTTCATATTTGTTTTTCTGGACCTTTTCAGACCCTTCAAAACTTGAATGTATTTGGAGTGCACTCCCTCTCCACTCTCTGACTCTCAAATAACAGATCAGGCCTGCCTCCAACCCTTCCCCCAGCTGGTGCCTCTTGTGCTAATAAAAACAAGTCACAAATAGGGCGGCTTATCTATGTTGGCAACAAGGATTTAAGTGCATAAATTAGTCTTGGTTTAAATTATATAGGTTCATTATCTTTGGGGAAATTGGGCTGCCTCCTGAGCCTGTTAGAATGATGAGCATTGTGCTGCAGCCCTGAAAGCCGTCCCGGGGAGCGGGAGCAGAATCCGGGAATAGAAGGAGCCCGGTGCCCCCAGCAGCAGCACAAAGGCACGAGGCAGCCAGCTGGCACGGCTGTGCCTTCTAGACTACCTGCTGGGGCTGGGGGCAGACGGGGTCTTGACCAGGAAGGACCTGATGCTTCATGATTCTTAACAAAGAAACAGTAAAGGAGATGAGTTCCTTTCATCTTGTCTTTTGTGTCTGCCATCAAAGTGACAATTAGGGCTGGTGCAGCAGTGGGAAGCAGGAGAAATGCTTAAGGCGCTGGGGCCACAGGGGACACTTGGCTGGGACTGGAGAGGTACCTGGGCTGTGACTCTACACAGATTTCTCATCACTTGCAACCTCAGCTGTGGGACATTGATGAGCTTTTTGGAGGAGGTACTTTAATCCTTAAAAAGAAAATCTTTTTCAGGGGGTAAGAAGTTACCTTTTATTTTTAATTAAGATTTTATTTATTAATTATTTTAGAGAGAGGGGAGAGAGAGAGAGAGAGAGAGAGGAGCAAGAAGCATCAACTCTCATATGTGCCTTGACCAGGCAAACCCAGGGTTTTGAACCAGTGACCTCAGCGTTCCAGGTCGACGCTTTATCCACTGCACCACCACAGGTCAGGTAGAAGTTACCTTTCTTTTTTTATTTTCTTGAATTTATTGGGATGATGTTGGTTCGCAAAGCCATACAGGTTTCAAGTGCACAACCCAAATACCACTGTCCTCATTCAACAAAAATTATCTGAGTGTCTTCTCTATTCTGGGCACTGAACTAAGATCAGAGGCTACAAGAGTGAGCCAAACACAATTCTTGTCTCTAAGAAGCTTTCAGTTGGGTGGGAATTTCAGACAAGATATCAAGGTGGTTATAATACAGAGTATTAAAGCTACTGGGAAATAATTATCTGGAAAGATGCCTATGTGCCCTTTCAATCTGTACTAAAGCACAGTCTGACAGGCCAGCCCAAAGGTCTTCTGACACCCTTGATTTGAATAGCAATTACTGCAAGTTACAGTCTAACTTGAAAAGTTAGATCTTAATTTGTAGGAAACTGATAAATTATAAATGATATTTGTCTGGTAGAAGGGTAGACAATTTCTGTCCATGGGAAAAGACAACCCCAAAGGGTTATGATTTTATTGCTTGTAGAATGTTACGTCACATTCAATTTTGCGTCTGAGTTGGCAAGCTTACGTCAGCATTCTTTCTTTCTTTGATTACATATAAGTCAGTCTCTCCTGTGCTTCTTCAATCCAGCTCTATCAGCCTCCTGCTTCCCTAACTAATGAGTTAAATAAACCTTGGCATAGGCTCATTATGTGTTTGTAAGAGCTGTGCCCTTAGCTCTCTGAAAATAATGTTTTCACACTTCCTTAGAAGTAAGGTGCTAAGGGGTCACAGATGAGGGACACCAGACCCGGTTGCGAGGGCTCAAGGAAGATTTCTCAGAGAGGTCATCTGAAGTCAGACCTGAAGGGTGAAAGGGTTAGTTAGACAAAGATGGAAGGGGGTTGGTGTATGAGGGAGAAGGAAATAGCTTATGTAAAGACCAGAGATGAGGCACCAGCCTTCACACATCACAAAGCCTAAGAATGTGAGTGGTGAGATGCAAGGCCAGACAGGTATGCAACAGCCAGGTCATGGAGGACCTCAGTGCTATGCCATGAAGCTTGGTCTTGACAAGCTACTGGGTCCGTAGGTACTGAGGAGTCACTAAGGAGTTTGTAAACAGGCATAAGACATGGTTGGATTGGCTCCTGGGTTCACAGTTTTATAATCCAGGTGGGAATTGCATTAATCTGTAGATTAGTTGCAGCTTGCTTAGGCTGCTTATAAAATTCTTATGCAATTCTGTTTTACCCTCGTTTGCATTATAAGTAAAATTAAAAGATGTGTTGATGAATGAATTCATAGAGAGACTTCTAAATTTTAGTTGGAATGCCCAACAATAGATACTTACCATTTGTAATGTTTTCTTTCCTTATTCTGGTCAAAAGTAAAAATAGAAAATCAGACATGAAAAAAAAAAAACCTCCACAAAGGCTAACATACTTCAAGATAAAATTTTAAGTAATGGGCAAAGCAGAGTTGAAGGAGGAGACTCCAGAGACCAGCTGTTAGATGAAATTGCTTGGGTCGGAAAGGTTGCTGTTTCCTTCACGTTTCCTTGGCCAGATGTTTCTATTTCAGCAATAAATTATAAAATGATTTTGTATTTTCAGCACAAAGGAGCATTTAACTGGTTAGGATGCAGCACGCTGAGGACTTAGCAGCAATGATAGTACTTTTGTTTCCTGTCTCATTTCATCTTCACAAGAGCAGATGATACAGAGAGGAAGAGGGCCATCATGCCTATTTCACAGACGGAGAAGCCAAGGTCCAGAAAGGTCAGTGATTTGCCCCGTTATCACTGACCGTTATCTCTGCTAGTTAAAGCAGAGATGGGAAAAGCGCATCTTGTTACCAGTGTCCTGTCTGACACTACCATGGAAATTTTACCTAGTAGGTGTCTAATAAACGTAATAAAGGAACAATTCTATTCAGTTCTTTCCTGCTTAATATGTATAAATATATGATTATATCTTTATGTGTTTATTTACTTGTTTATTAAAGTCATTAAATTATGAGTTCTGTTATGGCAGTCTCCTCTTGCTATATAACAAATAGCCCTAAAGTTTAGGGGCTTAAAATTCATTATTTCCTGTGATTCTGTGCCTTGGGAATTTGGGCAAGGCTCAACTGGTTACTTCTTTTGTTCCACATGGTATTAGCAGTACTCACGCAACTGCATTTTACTGGTGCTTGGGTTGGACCATGTAATAGTTTACTTTATGCATCAATTTGGATGAACTACAGTGCCCAGATATTTAGTCAAACATTATTCTGAAGTTTCTGTGAAGGTGTTTTGGGATGAGATTAGCACTTGAGTAAAGCAGATTGCCCTCTATAATGTGGGTGGGCCTCATCCAATCAGTTGAAAGTCTAAATAGAACAAAGCTCTGACCACCCCAAGCAAGAAGGAATTCTCTGCCTCATGACATTCAAACTTGCACTGCAATGCCTGTACTTCCCCGATCTCCAGCCTTTTGGCCTATCCAGCAGATTTTGAACTTGCCAGCCTCCATAGTCACTTAAATCAATCTCTCAGCCTTATATTCTCTCTCTCTCTCTCTCTCTCTCTCTCTCTCTGGAGAGCCCCAATTAATACAGATTAATCCAAGATTGAAGTCCAAGAAAACTTGACCCAGGTGTCTGGTGCCTTGGGGGCCACTCTCTCTTCACATGGCTAGCTTGAACTTCCTCACAGCATGGCAGTCTCAGAGTAATCAGATTAATTACATGAAAAGTGGACACTGCTAGTTCTCTTAAATGTTGGGCTTTGACATCTCAGAATATTTCTTCTACTGTATTCTGTTGATCAAAGCAAGTCAAACTGCCTGCCCAGATTCAAGGTGAGGGGAAATGAACTGCCCCTATTGATGAGAGGATTGATAGAGGCTCACTGAAAAACAAATGTGAGGGATTAAACATATTATTGCAGTTGAGCTCATTGGCTAAATCTGAAGTCATCTACTTCATCTCGGGGCCTTAGAGGCATTGGCCTGCTGAAGGCAGAGATGCGTGAACCGAGGCCACCTGCAGTATTATTCCCCAATCCACATCTGACACCATGGTAGACAGCTGGGATCCAGCCCACCACCAGATGAAGCTTTGGAAGGAGCAGCAGGACATGCAGAAACCCGAAGTTCTCACCACCGGGGCTGGTCATGCAAAGGGAGACAAGCTTAATACTCTGACAGCAGGGCCCCGGGGGCCCCTTGTGGTTCAGGATGTGGTTTTCACTGACAAAGTGGGTCACTCTGACCAGGAGCAAATTCCTGAGAGCTGTGCATGCTAACGGGGCAGGGACTTTGGGCTACTTTGAGGTCACACATGACATTGCCAGATACTCCAGGGCAAATGTGTTTGAGCATATTGGAAAGAGGAGCCAATCGCCTTGCAGTTTGATTCCCCACTGTTGCTGGAGAATCGGGCTCAGCTGACACAGGTCATGACCCCTGTAAGTTTTCAGTGAAATTTTACACAGAGGATGGTAATGGGGGTCTTGCTGGGAATAACACCCCCATTTTCTTCATCAGGGATGCCATATTGTTACCGTCCTTCACTCACGGCCACAAGAGGGAGCCTCAGGGGCACCTGAAGGATCCTGACATCCTGTGGGACTTCTGGAACCTATGTCCTGAGTCTCTGCATCAGGCTGCCTGCTTACTCAGGGATCAGGGACTCCAGCTGGACACAAGCACGTGAGTGGACATGGATCGCATACTTCCAAGCTGGTCAGTGTGAATGACAAGGCAGTTTATTGAAAATTCCATTATAAGACTGACCAGGGCATCAAAAACCTTTCAGTTGAAGATGCAGCAAAACTTGCCCAGGAAGATCCTGACTACGGCCATGGGGAGCTTTTTAAAGCCATCGCTACAGGCAACTATCCCTCCTGGACTTTTTACATCTAGGTTATGACATTTAGTGAGGCAGAAAATTTTCCGTTTAATCCATTTGATGTTACCAAGGTTAGGCCTCACAATGACTAGCCTCTTATCCCAGTTGGGAAACTGGTCTTAAATCAGAATCCAGTTAATCATTTTGCTGAGTAAGTGAACAGTTGGCCTTTGTCCTGAGCAACATGCCACCTGGCATCAAGCCAGGCCCTGAGAGTATGCCTCATAGCTGTCTTTTGTCCTGTCCTGACACTCACCATCACCGCCTGGGGCCCAGCTATCTTCAGATACCTGTAAACTCCCTCTTCCATGCTCGAGTGGCCAACTACCAGCGTGACAGCCCCATATGCATTCTCGACAACCAGGGTGGTGCCCCTAATTACTACCCCAACCACTTCAGAGATCCAGAACAACAACAGGATTATGCCCGGAACACAGCACCTGCGCTCTGGAGATGTGCAACGCTTACTGCACTGCCAACGACGGCAACAGCTCTAAGGGGCAGACGTTCACTACAAAAGTACTGGATGAAGAGCAGAGACGCCTGTGAGGACATTGCCAGCCACCTGAGACGCACAGCTTTTCATCCAGAAGAAAGCGGTCAGGAACTTTAGTGATGTCCATCCTGACTGTGGGACCCGTGTTCGGGCTCTTTTGAACGAATACAATGCAGAGTAACCCGAGAACGTGACTCGTACCTCTGTGTCGTGTGGGTCTCACTCGGCTACAAGGGAGAACTCTGACCTGTGAGGGTCAGGGCCCTGTTGCCGCGTTGCTCTCTGCCTGTGAAGCAAAGCATGGGATTCACACATGGAATCCAGTTACTGCTGGATAGATTTGCCTATGTTAGATGTGTGAACGCAAGTCTTTAAAATGATGATCCAGGTTTCTATATCTAATAATGTAATAATGGCTTTAATGCTATTTCCCTAAGGGAAATGAAGGTTAGGGCTTAACAATCATTTAAAAGAAACATGTATATCATTAAAAAAAAACAAACACAGATACCATATGATCTTACTTATATGTGTAATCTAAACTGAAGAACAAAATAGAAACAGAGGCAGGGTCACAGGGAACAGATGGACAGCTGTCAGAGGGGGAAGGGGAGGAGGTAGGGGGACGGGATCAAAGAAAGTAAAGCCAGAACAGCCCTCACCCACTCCTGCTCCCCCTGGCCGGCGTCCTGGACCTGCTTTTCAGGGAGACACTATTTGGAGGGGGTGTTGGCTGTTGGCCGGGACTTCATCGGGACCACTTCACAAAGCTTGTGTCATAGACAGCTCTGTTAACTGCCTACGAAGCAGGACGTGTTGCTGGACGTTGGCCTGGCTCCGTGGTTCAGCAGGTTGCCTGCAGTCCTGAGCCGCAAAGCTTCGGATCTTAGTTGGTACTGTATTCTGTTGTTCGGGACTCCAGGGGCACTCTGGCTTTCTGAATTAGGCACTGAAGCAAAGATGAATGAGTTTGGCTTTGAATTGTGGCTTTGGCTTGGATTCTGTAAGCCTGGGTTTAGTGGGCTTCTATATCCCATTATGTCAGACGAAGGCTCTATCAGTCATTTATTGCTGGCTCCAACTGTTATTTCTCTCATCTGGATTATAAAGAGCTATGAGGTTTCAAATACCCATTATTTGATTTACAATAAGTGGCTCACTATCACCAAGCTTACCATATTTGCTAGGGTTAGACATTTTAGCATACAGAGAGTTACCTACTCTTTGGAATGTAGGACACTCGGTATCAGGGCTGCCGTATATGGTTGTTCAGGTTGGGCACTGCACAAGGGTGCCCAGCCAAGTGGGTTGGCGTGGGCTGAAATGAGGCCCATGCGTGGCTTACCGACCCATGCATCCTGGCGGACCAACTCTGCAGGCAGCCTGGCTCAGACTGAAAAAGTACCTTTTCCTAAGTAGCCCAAGGCTGTGATACAGGTGTGCAGCAGCCCTTCTTGGGAGGATATGTGGAAGGGTTTGCTCCGTACAGAAGGTACAGAATTGTGTTGGAAATTAGAAGCTGATGTTCAGCAATGTTTACTCTCAAGAGGAGACATTTGAAATGGAACAGCTCAATTCAGAGGGAGTAAGATTTCTTTCTACCCATTGGCCTCACTGCCAGTGCATCCTTGGCATGCCTGGAGAGCACAGATTCATCCGAGTTGGTGCCGGAGAATGAGTCTCTGTTTTCACTCTCCACCATAAATACTATCTGATGGGCTTGGGGACTCAGGGTTGGTGACTATCTGGTTTTAAAAATTCAAGCCTGTGAAAATCTCTATGTTCTTCATTAGGAACTTTTTTCTTGTGAAGCATCATGATGTCATTTGCAGAACAAGGAAGCGCAAATGCCTAGTGCTGTTCTTCCTGAAAGATGGCTGTTCAGTCGAGTGGGTGGTGGTGTGAGCTCCGCCTCTGCCGCTTGTTGCCTCCTTTTTCCAGAGTTTCAAATTTATTTATTTATTTATTTATTTATTTATTTATTTATTTATTTATTCCATAGATATTTATTGCAGGAGGCAGTCGAGTCTGGCATCAAGTAAGCTGAGTTCAAATATGGGCAGGTTATTTAAACTTTCTATGCCTCAGTTTCCTCATTTGTAAAATGGTTGTAGTGATAGTCTCTACCTCATGGGGTTGTTGTAATGATGAACTGAATTAATGTATGTAACCTATGCCTGACACAGCACAAGCCCTCGTAGACATTGGTTCTTATTTATGGAGCACCTACAGTGTACCAGGCACTGAACAATCACTGCAGGGGAGCTAGGCAGCCATGCAACGTACCCCAGGCCTTCTGCAAGCCCACCATCAAGCAGGGGCCACGAGGCAGGTAACCCCACCACTCTGCCATGGGGCAGGATACCAAAGGTTCTCAAGCATCTGCATTATTAGCCACCAGGGGACTACAAATCAAAACAAAAATGAGGTATCACTTTGTGCGGACTAGGATGGGATGAATAAACAGAGGCGGGTGATAACAATTGTTGGTGAGGATGTGGAGCGATTGGAACCCTTGTACTCTGCAGGTGGGAGTGGAAGCTGGTGCAGTCCCTGTGGAAAACAGTCTGACAGTTCCTCAAAAGGTGAGACACAGAATTACTCTGTAGCCCGTGGTTACATTCTTAGACATACAGCCAAGAGAATTGAAGACACACGTCACACAAAAAGTTGTATCCAAGTGTTGATAGTATTATGCAAAATAGTGAATGTAAGTGGTAGGACAACCCAAATATCCATTAACTGATGAATGGGAAAACAAAGGATGGTATATCCAGACCATGAAATATTATTCAGGCATAAAAAGAAGTTAAGTACTAATTCATGCTGTAACATGGATAGACCTTGAAAACATAATGCTAAGTAAAAGAAGCCAGTCATGAAGGACCACATATCATGTGCTTCCATTTATATGAAATGTCCAGAGTGGGTAAATCTTTAGAAACAGAAAGAGATTAGTGATTGCCTGTGTCTGAGGAGCAATAACTAAAGGATATGGAGTTTCACTGTGGTGATGGTTGCACAGACCTGTGAATTATGATAAAAGCCATCGAATTATACACTTTAAATGGGTGAATTAGCCCTGGCCAAGTAGTGCAGTTGGTTAGAGCATCATCCTAGTACGCCAAGGTGGCAGGTTTGATCTCTGGTCAGGGCACATTCAAGAATCAACCAGTGAATGTGTTAATAAGTGAAACAACAAATCGACGGTTTTCTTTCTCTTTCTTTCTTTAAAAATCAATAAATAAAAATTTCAAAATTAAAATGGCTGAATTTTATGGCATGTAGCATATATCAATATAATTTTTTTTAAGAAGTACCTGGAGCCTGACCAGATGGTGATACAGTGGATAGAGCATCAAAATGGGACATGGTAGACCCAGGTTCAAAACCCTGAGGTCGCCACCTTGAGCGCAGGGTTGCTGGCTTGAGTGTGGGCTCATAGATATGACCCCATGGTCACTGGCTTGAGCCCAGGGGTTGCTGGCTGGAAGCCCAAGGTCACTGGCTTGAGTGGGGGTTCACTCGCTCTGCTGAAGTCCACCCCCCCTTCATCGAGGCACATATAAGAGGGCAGGAGATGAACAACTAAGGAGCTGCAACTAAGAATTAATTGATCTCATCTCTCTCTCCCTTCCTGTTTGTCTGTCCCTATCTGTCCCTCTCTCTGTCTCTGTCACAGGAAAAAAAACAGTACCTGGAGTATTTGTTTTAAAAGCACATTTTTGGCATCCTCCTCTCAAGATTTTGATTCGGGTCTGGGGTGAAGTTATATAATAAGCCTGTATATATATTTTTTAATCTTCTGTCATCTGGGCAGTTGCAAAGGATGAGACGACCAGCCTAAGTCAGGACCAGCGTCCTGGATGAGGCTGTCCTGGCCCTGGATCCTACAAGTGAAGGATAAAGGGAGGTGGACTTCTCAGGAGCAGAGAACAGCACAAATCAGATCTGTGGCTCCATCTCTGATACAACTTAAGCTGGTGTCTCCTCAGCTTCGAACCACATTGAGGAAAGAAAGGAACTGAGTGAAAGAACATTTGTCTTCTAACTAAATGACCCCTTTCTTTCCTTAACGCTCTGAGCTGCTGCTACCAAGGTATTTTTAGACAATTCATGCAAACTAATAAGCCAGGGCAGGAATAAGTCAGGAAGAGGATGAAAGGGGACAAGTGACAGCAGTTCACAGCAGTCCCTTCTCTTACAGCTGAGCTCTCCAATAGCTTCTGTGTTTGAAACTGTCACTGTGTGAGTTAGAAATGGGCTAAAAGGTAACTATTCCCAATCCACTGAGGGTCTTAATGTAATGCCCAGAGTGGTCCTTTGGAGCTGGCCCTCGCTGTTTGCCCTGCAATAGCATCCCTTGAAAAACAGCGTGAACTGTCAGACACCCAGACAGTTCCCCTAGTGATGTGGGAAAGGTGACATGATGCTGCACATCTAAGTTCTAGGTGGAATCAACAAAATACGTGGAAGTCACAGGACCGGAGATCAGGTATGTTAGAAAGAGAAGAAATATAATATCCAACTCTAACTGTGAAGGTTAAACTGAAATCCTCATCAGATTAATATTAGTTACAGAGTCTGAAATAAATTTTGAGATACAAAGGCTGGTATTTTTTTCTCAGTCTTTGATAGCCTGCGGTTCTTTTTTAACCAAAGTCACCAGCTTGTCCTGGATTGTCTGAGACCTTCCAGACTTTCAAACCAAAAGTCTTATGTCCCAGAAGTCTTCCTGGTCCTGGCAAATGGAAACAGCTGGTCACTCTATTGGTAACAAAGATATGCCACCCTTCAGGCTTCAGAGAAGAGATGACTCAGTAGAACACAGAGAACGGAACAGGCAGTTCTTGGCTTTGGGGTGTTACTACATAGGCCTGGATATAAGGCAGGAGGGTTGTAAGATTGTAGGATCATGTAAGAGTGGGGCTTCACCTCCAGGCCAGAGCTAGATTCTGAGATGAGGAGGACGGGAAGGCCAAGCGTGGAGGAGATCCTAGGCCTGTGTTGTCCAACAGAGCTTTCCAGGATGATGGAAGTGTTATAGTAAACACACATGCTACTGAGCACTAGTGATATGGATGGTATAACAAATTTAGTATGTTTTATCCAGTTTGAATTTGAATGGCCACACATGGCTAGTGGCTAGTGTATCAGACAGCTAAGTCTTAGATACTGTTGTGCCCTTTCCCTTAAATAGAGTCGTGGGAGGAAGGGAGTTGGTTGATGTTAAATGATGGCATCTCTGGAAAAGATTGGGGAACCAAGAGCAGAAAGGGACCTGAGCCTCATTTCTAGGGGGTGGGAAGACTACAGAAATCCCTAAGCCAGTAAGGCATTAAAGCAGAAGAAATATCTGTGCAATGAGTCAAGATAGGCAGGTTCAAGGCAATCTTTCAGAGGTTTCTGGGGTTTCACCAGGACAATAGAGAGTTCCCTGTGCACTGTGGAATAACCCAGACATGACACATGGGATTGTCAGATCTACAGATGCTTGGAGATTGGGAACAAGGGAGGGCATTGCTATGGGCAAGGGTTGCTTCTCCCATTCTTTTCTTTATGGAATGTGGATTTTAGTTTTGGCTATCCCATTTCTACTCCACCAATGTATAGGGAATGGTATGGCCAGATAACTGCCTTGTAGTCTACAGGCCGCCAGGTGATAGGGAACCACATCTGGCCAAATGAAGAGGACTGCACAACACCATTGAGATCCCAGGCTTGGAGCTGTGCAGTCATTGTATGGTCTTTGGATTATCTCACTTAGGATAAGGTCTATGCTTTCTATGTGAGGAACATAATACGAAATGGATGGACAGATGGTGAACAGATGAGTAGACTGTGGGAGACAATGCTATGTGGTCAAGAAACCGGTTGCCTTTTCCTCCTGGTCACCCAGCAACACTACATTTCCCAGCTCTGTTGGTAATTTGGTGGAGCCATATGGTGCGTTCTGGCCAATGGCATGTGTGTGAGCAATTAAAGATGGTGCCATAAAGAGACCTGATAGGTGGCCTTGAGCCACCAATTGAGGTAACTGAAGAGACAAGTTGGTAAGTAGGATGAGGGAGAGTCCCCTGTCCCCATAGACTTAAGCCAGCTCTTGGTGAGAATCACTCCCATGGAGTTTCCTAGACAGGCTGCTGCTGTGGTTGTGCAGATTATGTCTGTACAAAGGGGCCTGGCAGTCAGGGCAGTAAAGGTCCAATTCCAGGCATGCTCCACACACTATGGGTCATGTCACTAGGCTTCAGTCGCCCGGAGCAAGGTTGTTTATGCCTTTGCACAAAGCACCTTCTCCTTGTTAAACCTGCAGGGCTCTACTGGCTAGAGGGAGACCTGAGTTTTCCTCTTCTCTGAGGGGACACCTTTATCTAATTTGCACAAAGGGCTCATATGAGCTCAGTCTCTGCATTTTTGAACCAGCTGGGGGCTGCCATGTGAGACTTCTGACCCCAGCCCCGCAGTGGTCTTGCTTTAACAGGTGGTAGAAACAAGAGACTTTGGCTCCTGGAATAGCTTGTGTTTGAAACAAGAAGTAAAGTCTGATTTGAGTGATGTTATTTTCCTCTTTCCCCAGCTTCTTCCTGTCATTTATAGTGGGCTAATGGGAAATCTGACAGCTCTTGGCTGCCAAGAACTGCTGAAAACTTGTGTTCATCTTTGGGATGATCATTTTTCTTCTGGCCTCTTTGATTTGGTATTTCTAGTAAACCTACTCATTAAAGTGATATTAAGCAAACTCATAAATATGTATATAGTCTTCTCAATTATCTGTTGATGGATATGGACTCGGATGCATTTACATAATGAGCTTTTAAAACATGCAGATGCATTTTACAATTAGACCCAGGTGGGGGCTGGGAGAGCGGAAACTTGGTTGGAAAAACAAGCTTCCTCTTGGTAATCCCGAAGCCACCTGTTTAAAAAAAGCCTGAAGTTTGAAGGGGCAAATTTGTACTTTTGAAAAGCTCTGTTCTTATGCACAGATTTTAGATAATATTAGGAATGTTTTCAAGTTAGAAGTAAGGCCAAGTGAAATGGAATTAAATCCTATTCTTATGCTGACAGCAAAGCTAATGGATCAGAACCAAGGCAGTGACTCAATCAAGGCTTGGGAGCCATAACTGGCGTGGTTAGTATTACCATGTCCATCAGTATCTGGTGTCCAGTTCCCTTCTGCTCTGGACACGTGGGAGGGGCACACTCCCCAAATTTGAAGTTAAATATGGCCACGAAACATGCTCTGGCCAATGAAAGGAAAGTGGCAGTGATTTTAGTCACTTTGGGGGAAAATATTTAAGATCCACTTGGCAATTTTCTGTGATCTTTTTATTTTGGTGAGAGTCTGGAGACATCTTAAATGTTAGTGCTTCTGTTAGCCTGTGTCCTGGGGCAGGCATGCCATGGGGCAGTATCAGCACACACTGGCCATGGAGTACGAGCTAGAAATTAACCTTTGCTGTTCCAGGCACTGAGGTTTGGGGACTATTTGTTATAGCAACAACACCAAACCCATCCTGACTGACCAAACTGGGATCACAGACTTGAAATACTATTCCAGAACAACCTTTCATTGGAAACTTGAATCTAACAGCCCAATTCTGAAGAAGCCGTTGTGTGGTTCACAAACAGATTAAGGAAGCCAAACCAAACCTCCTTTTCCTCCTCCCCACAAAGACCTATTCAGTGAATTCCCTAATCTTACACTGAAAAGACAATATGGTTTCTCCAAATTTATGGGCAAATGTTCCTGTCAGCTTGAGTGGAGGCTCCTGGTAGAGGCCACAATGCAATGTTCAGAGTAAGTAAATGTAGTAAGTGCATTTGATCCAACAGAAGGACTATTGTGAGGGTGGGTGGTGATTTGATAGATTCATTTTGTTAAAAAAAAGTTGAGCTCTCTCATACAAAGAAATTATAATGTAAATCCTTACTTGATAACAATATTCGGACAGAGGGGAAATTTAGAAAGTAATGATAGCAAAGGAGTCCGAAATTCGAAATTGGTTTCCACTCCTGGACGTGACTGGGAAGGCAGCCACAGTGTCAGGCCCTGTAAGAATGAGCAGGTCCCAGGGAAAAGGGTGGTATCTCTCTCCTTGTAGCCAGGAAGGGATAAAGGTGACAGAACTTTCCTAGATGCATGATATATGTAACTTATTTATTTTCTACAAAACCCTGTGAGGTACCCTCAGTTTACATATGAGGAAACTGAGGCACACAGCGGTCAAGTAACTTGGCTAAGGTTCTGGATTTTTAAGCTCAGGTACCCTGGGTCCAAAGTCCATGATGATAGTCATTGTATTGGGATTAGACATGTGAGGGAAGAATAAAGATAGGGAATATATGAAATGGTGTCGGTTTAACCCAGCTGCTACAATTGTTAACATTATGAAGGTTGAGACATGAGGAAATGTTTCTGTTCTTATTGTACTTTGATCTCAAATTTTGTGCTTTCCAGTCCCACATCAATGCCTGGATACATATCGAGTTGTTGTGTGTCAATAATTGGGCACACATCAGACCTCCAGATAACCCTCTGATTACCCCCCAAGAGACTCACATATCAGGACCACCTGACATCAGGCCGCTAGTCATGACCAGACCTCTGGTACCCATGTTCCAGACCAACTGGCATCATCATGCAGACTGTCTGACATCTGATTGATAACTGTCCTGGACCAACACTAAGGCTAAGAATACAGAACTGATAATTGTCAAGAATATACCTTTTATTATAAGAACTTTTTTTTTTTGACAGAGACACAAAGAGAGAGTCAGAGAGAGAGAGACAGATAGGGACAGACAGACAGGAAGGGAGAGAGACGAGAAACATCAATTCTTCATTACAGCACCTTAGTTGTTCATTGATTGCTTTCTCATATGTGCCTTGACTGGGGGGCTACAGCAGAGCAAGTGACCCCTTGCTCAAGCCAGTGACCTTTGGGCTCAAGCCAGAGACCATGGGGTCATGTCTATGATCCCACGCTCAAGCCAGTGACCTTGAGGTTTCTAACCTGGGTCCTCCGCTTCCCAGTCTGATGCTGTATCCACTGCGCCACTGCCTGGTCAGACTTACAAGAACTCTTAACTTTTCTTTCTTCTTTGGAACAGTTTTGGGGTTTTGCCTACCTGTGTTCCCAATTTGCAAACTCGAAGACTCTTAAATAAATCTTTGTCATGTATTTCTAGCCAACTCTTTTTCCCCCATCGAGTGCTTTCATAGGTATAAAATGTGAGCAATATAAAGAATTCAGGAGCCAAAAGATGGATGAGGAGATGGGTGAGTTATTAGAAAATTACTGCCAAAAGATAATTTTCAACATAAGCTACAATTGTGATTTGTATCCAAATAAAAAATAAACACATGTCAAGGATTTTACCTAACTCATTAATTAATGAGGAAATCAGGAAAGTGTTATAACCTTTCTTTCAAGGGAGAACTTAAAGTAGCACATATACATGGACTGATAAGGAATCTGGGAAAAAATTATAAATAGATACAAACTAGCAGAGCAGGGCAAACCCAGAGAGTAATATCAATTGCATTTCACTGGACACAGCTTGCATTTCTGTGACAAGAATTGTCTGCATTACTATCAGTTCTCTGAGCACGCATGCATGGCGTCTGGTGATTCCTGGGCGCTCCACAAAGGATATCCAGTAACCGTTTTCCCATTTCAAAATCTCTCACAATGCTTCTCCTCATTTTTTTTTTTTTTTGGTCTTTGTAGATATATAGCTGAGTAAGTCTTGAATTTTTTTTTTGCCTCTGTGGACAGAAATCTGGGGGAAAAAGAAGTGGGATCCTTCGTTATCCCTCCTGTCATCTTTCAGAGAAGGTCATTTACAATGTATGGTTCTTTTTGATAAACATTAAAAAAAACACCTCGTGTTCTCCTTCAGTATCATTTAAGGTTCCAAATCAAAAGTTCACCAACAACAAATGGAATAATGCCCCTACATAATTCTGATATATCCCCTTTAAGTCATACTGTCCTCCCCTACATCCAAAAGCATGCTGTGGGAAGATGAAGTTGGGAGGAAATATTGAGGACACGGCATCTATTTTTGTACACCTTCAAGGGCTGCTTGTAGAAAAGAGAACAGATTTCTTTTGGACTTCTGAAGAGTGACAATGAGCAAGAGATGGAAATAACAGAGATGCAGATTGAGCTCAAAAAGGAAATGCTGTTTTGCTGTTAGGCTTCCTTAGTTCATGGGAACAGACACACACACACACACACACACATGCACACACATGCACACCCTTGCCTATGCACGTGTGCATGCAAAACCAACAACAAACCTAAGTGTTGATTTTGTTCTTCACCATTTCCTTTGTGGAGAGGTTTATAATTATGGTTTGTAATTATACAAGCATCTGAATACCTGTTAGGACCAGACCAAAACTCAAACATCAGCTGTCTCCCCAAAACTGTGCTTGTTGATTATATGGTATTATAAAGAATTGATGTTTCCATCATTCTCTTCTTCTACAAAAAGGGTCCGGGTCTGTGTTGGATGATGTAATGAGAAGCATCAGGAATAAGCTTCTAAAGTTATCTGGCTTGGGTTTTGGGGTTTTGTTTTGTTTTGGTCTATTTTCTAAGTGCGTAAGCCTTTCTGTCCCTCACTTCTGGACATGTAATCAAACCTAAACACTGAGAGACACGAGTTCCTAAAGGCTGTAATCTTCCAAATCCAGAAAACTTATTCTTCCTCTCCTAAGTCTAGATTCTTACAAAAGTCCAGTGGGGGGCCAGGAGTTGAGGTC
Organism: Saccopteryx leptura; assembly: GCF_036850995.1. Lineage (NCBI taxonomy): Eukaryota > Metazoa > Chordata > Mammalia > Chiroptera > Emballonuridae > Saccopteryx > Saccopteryx leptura. The sequence goes on from NC_089504.1 coordinate 117,333,620, forward strand.
ACTTACAGGGAAGGTCTGGCTTGTCATTCCAGTGTGGGCAATGGAGGGGTTTGCAGTGAGGGGTGAAAAAGAAAAACAGAAGGAAGTCTGAGTATCCTCTTCTCCCTCTGTCCCTTGCATCAAGTACAAGAGACAAGTAGAGGGTGAACATAAGTTATTTTCATGGACGTGCTCAGAGGTGGGATACAAGTAATTTAACAACCGGTTCTCTGCCCTAATGACCATTTTAAGTATATAAAACAATATACTGAAAGGTAGTTTATTATTTCATGCATTTAACACTTAAATAAGAACAATAAAAGAGGTACACAAAACTAGATTATAAGAAAGAGTTTTAAAATATTAATGAAAAATATTAAATAATACCTGACAAAAAACAATAAAACTTTTATTTAAGATACTTCCATATTGCTTTTTTTTTCTTTTTTTTTTTCTTTGTATTTTTCTGAAGCTGGAAATGGGGAGAGACAGTCAGACAGACTCCCGCATGCGCCCGACCGGGATCCACCTGGCACGCCCACCAGGGGGCGACGCTCTTTCCACCAGGGGGCGATGCTCTGCCCCTCCGGGGCATCGCTCTGTCGCGACCAGAGCCACTCTAGCGCCTGGGGCAGAGGCCAAGGAGCCATCCCCAGCGCCCCGGCCATCCTTGCTCCAATGGAGCCTTGGCTGCGGGAGGGGAAGAGAGAGACAGAGAGGAAGGAGAGGGGGAGGGGTGGAGAAGCAGATGGGTGCTTCTCCTGTGTGCCCTGGCCGGGAATCAAACCCGGGACTTCTGCACGCCAGGCCGACGCTCTACCACTGAGCCAACCGGCCAGGGCCCATATTGCTTCTTAATTGGCATCTTCACTTGCAGTTTTTTTTCATCTGTGGATGGAATGAACATTACTATGGGCACTTAGGATACGCTACTATGCTGATGAACATTAAAAAGGAGTAAGGAATGTAAATTTATGATTTCCATATTGGGCGACTGTCCGGGTGCCCACTTTAGAGAGAACCCTAATTACAAGGGCATTTTAACAACCGTTCGCCAAACTCAACAAAAAATATAGGTATTGTTTCTGCTGAACCAGCGCGAACTGGCTAAATCCCAGCCCTGGATGTGCTTCTTTCTGGGAATCTGTAGGTTCCTGGTGTTGAATTCATGGAGAAAGGCCTCGAGGCCAGAGGAGGAGCAGTTAGGTGAGGGATGTGGGAGGACAGCTCCATGGGAAATAAGAGCTGGGAGGACTGTGACAGGGGCCGGAGCAGGGAGGGGGTCTGGGGCTGAGCCTCAGGGCGGCGCTGTGGAGTCTTCTCTAGTCATCCTGCAATGCTCAAGAAAAATGTTCTTCCAAAGCACCATCTTTTAGGATGACACTTGGTTTGTCAAATGCTTTGTCTCCAAGCAGGGGGAGAAGTGAAAAGAATTTAAGAAGGAATATTGTTGAAAGGGTGAAACCGGTTTTTCAAATCTGTCTCTTGCCTAGGAACAGATGTTAAATCTCCATTAATTGAAGGCCTTCCCCCCACCCCTAGGTTATGTCTAAATGTGCGGGCTTCCGAAGTGCTGAAATATTAATAGAGAGTCGAGGAAGGGAAAGCGGTAGTCTTTCATCTCCATCTGTCTATTGCTGGCATCCTCCAAGATGCTCTCCTTCCCATCTGGCCTCCTAGTAAGAGTCTACTCAGATGGCCCCCTGTCTGTCCTCCGGGGCGCCTCACTCAGCTGGCTCTCTACTGCTCAAAAGTGAGGCTCAGTGCCAGGGAGCTCTGTTAGGCTTGTCCTAGGCTTGTCCCCTCTCCCCAGCTCTGGAAGCCAGGTGCATGCTCTCTGTTTTCTGATCCCCCAAGCCCACCTTGGGTTTCTGCTGTTTCTCTCTTCAGGCCTGGGATGGGGAGAGCAAGCGGGGAAGCAGAGCTCTTCCTCAGGGACACAGATCTCTTAAGTCTCATGCTTTCCCTGCACCCTTCCTGTGTCCTAGCTCACACAACCTTTATCTAGTCTGGGGGCGGGGGGAGACTGTGACTGATCGTGTATCTTTCAAAAACTGCACGGTGTAAAATGTATGCCTTATATCCTTAAAGGCTTTGGTCCATCCACATTCTTGGGATGTAAAGGCTGAGCTTCTGATGACTCTGTTTTCCTGCTTCAGTCTCACAATTCTTCCTTAAAGCAGTGTTATACAGAACAATTTATCTGGGGCATGAGTGGGAGGAAGGGTCTGGAGGTAACAGGAAGTCTGTAGCAAAATATCATCAATTACAATGTCCTGCAAAGATGTTATAGAGTGTAGGCTTATTTTAGAAGCAGTGGGGAAAACAGTGACATGTTTGAAGATGAAGCGGAGGGGGAAAAGTCTAAAGGCAGGAGTCACCATTCAGGAGCCATAAAACAAGCCTAAGCAAGAGATGACTTTGGCCTAATTTAAACAGTGGGATGAGAGAGAAACAAGGAGTTTTGAGGTGTATAGGATCTACTGTCTACAAGACTTAGTCACTTGTTCTACATGGAAGGTAATGGAGTGCATGGGATTAGGATTCTAGATTCATGGTTTAGGAGATTAGATAGATAGGATGTCACCAAACAAAAAAGGAATGTAAAAGGTAGAAGAGGTTTGGGTGGTACAATCTGTAAAAAAGAGGCTGATTGATACAGTGGAAAGAGCATAAGCTCTATTCCTGTGTGACAAATCGCCACAAACTGAGTGGCCTAAAACAACACAATGTTTATTATCTCAAAGTTTCTGTGCATTAGTAATTTGCACAAGGCTCAGCTGAATTCTCTACTTTAGTGTATCTCATAAGGTTACAGTTAAGGTGTTGACAGGGCTGAGGTCTCATCTGAAGGCCCAACTGGGAAAGAATCAGCTTCCAATATCATTCACATGGCTGTTGGCAAGATTCACTTCCTTTAGGGGGTTGGACAGAGGTTTCCCTCAGTTGCTTGCCATGTAGGCTTATCTAACGTAGCAACTTGCTTCATCAAAGATAGCAACGGAAAGAGTCAATGGAGAGAGGCTGCTAATAGGGTGGAAGTTACTGTCCCTTGTAACCTAATCCTGGAAACACCATTCTATCACCTTTGTCTAATGTTACTGCAAGCAAGTCACTAGGTCCAGTCCACTCTCAAGGGGAGGGTTTACCCAAGGATGTGAATGCCAGGCTGTGGGGGTTATTGAGGGTTATCATAGGGCCTGCCTGCCATATTTGACAGACCTAGAACGGAATGTTCCTTCTGCCACCCACTTGGCAGTAATTTTCAATAAGTTCCTCAACTATTCTAAACTCATTTCTTCATCTATAAAATAGAGATATTATATCTATCTCATTGGACGATTGGTAGGTTGTATGAGACAGTGTATGTAACAAACCTAGCCTACTGTCTTTCCCCTCTGCCATGTTGATTAATAACTTTCCAGATGACTCCTTCTCTGTCAGCCTGAGGCTCAGAGTGACTCTGGCAGTGAGTTGCACCTGCTGCCACCCCAACTGATGGCATGAGTGAGAAATGAAGCTTTGTGATCATAAGCCACTAGGATTTGGGGATGGATGTCACTGCAGTAAAATGCAGCCTATTCTGGCCAATAATCCTCCAAACTGGGTTCACATTCTATCAGTTTCTCACCAATTCCTTTACCCTGAGTGGTGCTCTGCATTTCAAAACCCCCACCAGCTGTTTTCCACACTGGCACCATTTCTCAATGCTGACATTTGGTGCCACAGAAACAAATTCATATCTTTTTCTGCATTATTGTTTGCCTAAAAGCCCAATCTGGGTTGTGGTTGGAGAGGATGTCTCAGACAAGGGCTGTCACTTCCCAGCCTTTGAGGGATCCTGCTCCAGCAGGCTGAGTGATTTGTTAGAGACGAAAGGGATGGGGAGGGGATGCAATGTCACCAGCAAGCAGAAAACACGCTCACATGCTTTCTCCTTGTGTGTCTGGCAAGATTTTTAATTGTTTCTAAAGAAATCAGCCGACGATGTTAAACATATGGAACTGTTAAAACGTGGGATAACAGAATAATACAGTTGGATCATGTTTCTTCAGTTGTCTGTTAAATGCCATGTAATTTGTAAAACAAAAATGGTGTTTAAAGCAACAATCACAGCAAGGTTCTTCATTTGAAATTCCTCTCAAAATTTTTCCCAAACAATTCCAAATGAATGATACCCTTTAAAATATTTCATCTCAATGGCATTCCTTAAAGGGCTGTTGCAATTATTTTTTTATAAACCTGATCCTCTGTCTAATCCTATTAATTATGGGTCCTTCTTCCTCTCCCAGACTCCATAGTACAGGGGTCCCCAAACTACAGCCCATGGGCCGCATGCGGCCCCCTGAGGCCATTTATCCGGCCCCCACCGCACTTCCAGAAGGGGCACCTCTTTCATTGGTGGTCAGTGAGAGGAACACATTGACCATCTCATTAGCCAAAAGCAGGCCCATAGTTCCCACTGAAATACTGGTCAGTTTGTTGATTTAAATTTACTTGTTCTTTATTTTAAATATTGTATTTGTTCCCGTTTTGTTTTTTTACTTTAAAATAAGTTATGTGCAGTGTGCATAGGGATTTGCTCATAGTTTTTTTTATAGTCTGGCCCTCCAATGGTCTAAGGGACAGTGAACTGGCCCCTGTGTAAAAAGTTTGGAGACCCCTGCCATAGTATGTAGACTAATTGTGAACTGCTCTTCCTCCCCTACCCACCCAACCGTCCTCCCTTCTGCAGTAGAGCTTGGTTCTATTGTTAGCTTCTTTTTGATCTTCTATACACCTTTCCTGTTTGGGTTCTATGTAAATGAAGTAAATTTATGTCATACCAGGACTCAAGGTGTGTGTGACAGCCTTAGAGCTTTTAAATAGTTAAGTATTTCAGATACAGAACAAATAGAGAGTCACTTAATAAACACATGTGTACTCCATAACTGGCTTAATATTTATTGTCTTAGATCTGATGAAATATGATGGTGAGACTGCAATAAATATTTGTTGAGTAAATAAATGTATTTACTACCTGGTTGCATCTTTAGGATGGTACCTGTCCACTTTTGTCTTTTACAACCAATAATTTGTTTGGCCCGTAAGATAGCATTCATACAAATCTTTCAAAAAGCTCACTGCACGTTCAGACCACCTAACAGAGGGCGAGTGCGTCCCCAGGACCTGCTGCTCTTCTCTCATTCTTGGCTGTACTTTTACATACACACGTCTCCCCGTGCTTCTATATACATGTGGTAAAATATCCACAACACGAAATTTGCCATTTTAACCACTTCAAGTGTACAGTTCAGTGGCAATAAGTGCATTCACATTATTGTACAACTATCAGCAGCATCTGTCTCCAGATCTTGGTCTAGTCTACATATTTTTAAAAATTGTTATTTATTGATTTTGGAGAGAGAGAAAAACATCAATCTTTTGTTCCAGTTATTTATGCATTTACTGTTTGATTATTGTATGTGCCCTGGCTAGGGATCAAACCTGCAACCTTGGGTGTGCTGGGATGATGCTCCAACCTACTGAGTGCCAGGGGTCTGGTCTACATTTTACAATTAGTTTGACCACAGTCAACAGCAGTGGCCTTCACCACACAGAAGCCAAAACACTACCAAGAGCCTCAGTTGAAGCTTAGAATTGAGTGCATATTTGGATTTCTTGGAGGCTGTTACAAATTTATGACCATGGGAGAAAAGAATGCTGCAACAATTATTAAAATTCTTGAGAATTATAATCTCAAATCATAAGAATGAATAGCTGGTGTTTAGCGTAAGAGATTTTGGAAGTGAAACCCACAATTTTCAGTGAGTTTCTTAACCGTGCAAATGATAAAGAGATACACAGGGGGAATGACTAGGTGGAAGAGAAATGCAAAGAACTACAGAAGACGTCCAGGCGACAGGTAATACGCAGCACTACCAATTCTGTGTACTCAGTGTAACACAAGGTCTATTCGTCCAGAAATAAAATTTAGGATGTATGCCAAGTATAAGAGCTGCAAAAAACTTAAGACAATTAGAATTGAACTAAAGCATTTTCTGCTCTTGGCCCTGCTCCAACAGGCTGGCTGTCGGTGCGCGGTGCTCAGTGCAGCGTCACATGTGACCGTGCTGACCATCCCCACAGAGGGTGATGCCATCTGTCACTTCTTAAGGGCAACTGCCTAGTTCTGGGAGTTTAGGTAATGGTCACGAAGTAGATTTCCTTTCTCATAAATGTGCTTTGTGCAGTTGTTACACTCGGATTGCAAAATTAATACCATTCAAATTAGTCAAAGTTGGAAAACTATGACCCGTGTAGAATGAGTGAATAATCACAATCCTGAAAATCATGATTCATTTTACAATCACTCATATTTATTTTTCTCAGATGAACAAGAGGCCCCAGCTGTTACCACCATATTAGAATAGCAATTGGTGTGGTCTCTAGAAATTTTAGCTTGGGAGTGGCAGATTATAGATATGGTGGTGGTATAAGGTGTCATTCAAACTGGGGTACTTTTGAGAGTAAAAGAGGGCACTGCTAATAATTATGGGGACATAACAGTCCTAAGCCAGACTGGCCTGGGCAAACCATTCCAGCATATAGGAAAAGCATTTGTTGATACATTCAATTAGAACTCATATCTATGTAATAACAGTGCAGTAAATACTATGGGAACTGTTCACTAAGCACCAAGCTAAGAAAGCCACATATTTCCTATCAGTATTACTCCTGAGCCCTTCCACGCAGGAGAAACTCACCAAGGACTGCTGAATACTGCAGCCAAGGAGGTTAGATCTGAGGATACAGGTCTGCAGGGGTTAGAACTAAGAGCGCTCAAAATAACTGACTATATTAAGCAGAACCCCACCATCCAGCTGCACAGCAGAGTGATTCGGGTCCACATCTCAGCAGTATTATCATATAAATTGCTACATGTCATGGACTTTTAGTGACCTTTCTCTGTAGCCAAACCCAAGAACTGTAAACCTCCTGACGCTGAGGCTCAACCAGGTCTGCCATACATAGTTCAGAAATTTTGAATGTCCAAAAGCAGTGATTCATACCTGAATGAAATCAAACAGCCTGAGTTCAAATCTAGACTCTGCCATTTACTAGCTGGGCATTGGTGGGTAAGCTACCAAATCCTCTGGGCTCAGAGCTCTGTGTACCTCATGAGCCCCCAAGCTCCTCAGCCTTTCCCATCTCCCCCTTATTTTTGTGAATAGAGTTTATTTACAGAAAAGTCTTAAATCGACAACAAAATTGAGCAAATAGTACAGAGCATTGCCAGCTGGCACACAGTTTTGTTATTATTAAATCTTACATAAGTATTTATTACAATTCATGAACAAACACTGATACGTTATTTATTGACTAAAGTCCATAATTCCTCAGATTTCCTTATTTGTCACCTAATGTACTTCTGTTCCAGGGTCCCACATCACATTCTCATTTCTCAGACTTTCTCTGCGGGTGACCTTGACAGTTTTGGGGAGTGCTGGTCAGGCATATCATGGGATGCCCCACTGTTGGGATTTGTCTGACCTTCTTGTGATTAGTCTAAGGTTATGGGTTTGGGGAAAGAAGATCACATGACTGAAGTGCCATTTTCCTCACATCATATCAAAGGTACATATTAATGTGATTTATGGCTATTGATGTTTGCCTTGATTACCTGGTTGGAAGTAGAGTTTATCAACTTTCTCAACTACAAAGTCACTCTATTGTCCCCTCCTCCCACACTGTGCTTTTGGAAGGAAGTCACTATATACAGCCCAACCCTTCAGGAGTGAGGCTTCCCAACCCTTTTTTTAAGGGCACAAGAGACATTACCTCCTGCTGTATTCATATACGTTTGTTAAAAGTTGGATGTCTTGCAGTTATTGTGAAGAAGGGCCAGCAAAGAAGAAAGTTATTATCTCCATGAAAAGCTGAGCTCACAGCCCGAGGAAAAATGCCCAAGTGGAGATGCACTGGTGTTCTCCCACTGCGGTTAAAATGGTCCAATGGGTCTAGCAGCAGGATGAGAGGAGAAAGAGAAGTGGGTGGTGTCTGTGTGTGAAAATATCTGACAGATGCCTTTTAATGACTAGGGAACAAATCTTCTGTATGATTTGAATCTATCCTAAACTAAGGCCAGCGGTAACTTGGTGAGTTCCAATGCACTGGTTTGCATTCACTATTTAAGGGGATTAAAAATAAAAGAAAAAGAAAAAGAAAAGCTGTCAGTTTGATCGGAAAAGATTGGAAAAGAAGCAAGAACATTTTTAGACATTTTTAAAGAACTCATTTAGCTGCTTCCTAAATAATTAGTCTGTTTTCTGAGAGCAAATTCCTGTATAATTATTTATACTAAGGGGAAATTACTCTTAAAGAAAGCCCCGAACTGTCTATAGGAAAAAAACGTGATTTCTCCCACTAGTACTCGGAAAACCTTACCCTGCTTAACGTGGATGAACAATTTTATTAACAGAGTGATTTCTCATCATTTGGTCACTACGGGTTAATCTTATTTGAGAGCTACTCCTTTATAAAGAGTGTTAATGAGGGAAGAGAAAAGCGACCAGACGGACAGGCGCCGAACCCAAAATCCTAGACGTCTCAAACTAGCCATTCTTATCATACTGGCATGGGTCAAAAGTAGGTTTACAGTTGTTTGTATGGAAAACACATGCAGGTTATGACTATAATAATACAAGAATAAACACTTTCATGTGCTCACAACTCTAAACTTACTTTGCCTGCCCTACATTACTACTTTCCTTTCCACTGCGAGCACTGTACTCAGAGTCCCGGGTTG